>NC_065585.1:33496818-34109545 GCF_024542745.1 Macaca thibetana thibetana
GTGGCTGCCTCTGCTAATTAGCCAAAGCCAACTCTTGGCAAGAAGCCCCTGTAACCAATGACCTTTATTTCAAAACAGCTTACATGACCTGATCTCCTTATCTCCTTTAATTAATATATATATATATATATATATATATTTTTTTTTTTTTCTCCTCATTCCAACCCTCTTGGATAAGCCTGTGGTTTAAACATATCATGCATATGTTGAATGGCAATCCTCTGATAATCCTAAATAAACTCTTTCTTTGGAGAACCTGCCTCTACTGTTTAAAGTTGACGCACCCAGTGTGTTTCTATTTGGACGAATGGCCTTGAAAAGATAATAAGACTTAGGTGAGAACAAGAGGGCAGGGCCATCATTATGGGATTAGTGTCCTTAACAAGCCAGGAAGAAGGAACCTATTCAGCTGGAACCTTGATCTTGGACTTCTCAGTCTCCAAAAATGTGAGAAACAAATGTCTGTTGTTTAAGCCATGTACTCTATATTTTGCTACAGAAGCTTGAGCAGACTGAGACACCAACCTATTTGCTAATGGTTTTCAGTATCTTTCCACTAGCTCGTCCCAGTGCCCAAGGCTCTCCCGCCTTTTGTTTCAGTGGAGTTGCATTCAATTTCTTTTCACCTTTGCAATAGTCTTAAAGTTTTCCTTTTCTGTCTAAGTTGTCTTGTTCGGTATTTCTCTGGCAGTGGGTTTTTCAGGTTTTCCTTGTGGGAGAGACACTGACTCCAGTTCTTTGTATCTCAGGTGGAAAGGGGGAGTCCGCATTATTATGATTACTGGATAATCAGACTAGTTGTGATGAGGGAAGAGAGAGACCCTCTCGTGTTGTTTTATATTGTTTTATACTCAGAAAAGGAAAGAGAAGCAAAACTAAAGGCAGGTAGCCCGGTGCCTAGGAACCAGACCCGAAACCAAGGAACCAGACCTGAAACCAGGACTGGGCCTGCCTGACCTAAGCCTGGTAGTTAAAGATCGACCCCTGACCTAGGAACTGTTGTTATCTGTAGATCCCAGACATTGTATGGAAGGACATTGTGAAACCTCCTGTTCTGTTTCACTCTGACCACCGGTGCTTGCAGCCTTGTCACGTACCCCCTGCATGTACCCCCTGGCTTGCTCAATCGATCACGACCCTCTCAGGTGGACACCCTTAGAGTTGAGAGCGCTTAAGAGGGACAGAAGCTGAGCACCTGATGAGCTCAGCTTTTAAGACGCTAGCCTGTGGATACTCCCAGCTGAGTAAAGCCACTCCCTTCACTATCTCGGTGTCTGAGGGGTTTTGTCTGCGGTTTGTCCTGCTACAGTGAGGAGGGATGGCAGGGGAGTAAAATACTCTTTTAGGCTCCGATTAAACCTCTTTATTAGGCAGCGTCTATGTCCCTGTGTCTTGAGGACGGGGCATTTAGAGGAGCTGTTGCTCCTCCTGAAGCTGTTGTGCTTGTTTTAACACATATTTCTGTTCTTCCTCCAAGAGCAGAGCCTTTATTTTTCTGTATTCCTCCTAAGCTGCAATGAGTTTCCCTCAGTTTCAGAAATAATGGTTTTTGTTGCTCTTGTCCCTTGTAGGTTAGGATCATTGTTTCGTAGAGGAGATATGGAGATCAGTAACTACTGTAATCTTTCCCCAGAAAGTTCAGGTAGAAAGCTTCCTGCAGATTCTTCCCATTCCTTCCTATGAACTGCTGGTGAGCTTCTGGAAGAAAAGTCTGCAAGAGGGTGTCAACTGTCTATATTTACAGCCCTAAACTTCTTTCTCACACTAGCTCATACTCTCACACTAGCTCATACTCAGCCTATAGCAACTTCTTAAAAATCCTTAAGTTGATCTTCCTACTAGTTTACCTGTTGTGACCCTGCTGCCCCACCTTAGCAATTGCTAAGGTTTTATTTCACTCTAAGATACTCTCTCCAGATTTTGACTAATGTGTTGGTTTCACGTTTTTGATAGGTTCAATAAATGTTCCTAACTTACAGTTTGTCTAGCTTTTTGATGTTGTAACTGCTGAAGGGATATTCATTTTTTCTATCTGTATCTCCCAACTGAAAATGAAAATCTCTCCTTTTTTACTGAAATTTAGAAGACAAAAATGACTTCTTTATTGCAAGTCAGTGGCTCTCTGGTCCTTAAATATCTCATTTGCCACTAAAATAAACAAGCGTTTTTTTGATAAGTAGAATTGACAGAAATACAGGTTATTGTAGATTAAAGCTTCATATCAAAGTCTTTGTAACCACAAACATTTCTGTTTTAAACATTATATCTGATTTAAATTGGGTATATTAAAATTGTTTTCGCTTATTATTTTCTCTTAACCCTTCCTATTTACTTTAGTGGAAAAGGATAATTTATAATTTTCTTCCTCCATAGTGTTTTGGTCTCAGTCAATATAACATGAATTCTTGTTAACTTATTGCCTGAGATATTTTTAATTTAAAAAATTTAAATTATTACATAGAGACATCCCCTCTCTCTCTCTTTCTGTAAATTGGAGCATTTTCTTGTATTTGTCTTCCATTATTTCTGCACCTATAAGGTATTAGATTTTTGTAGGATGGACTTTATCTGGCATATGTGTTAAATGTTAATTATTTCATTCTATGTCAGTTTAGTTTAAAATAAATTTCATTGACACAAATCAGGAAAATACCAGTGATGTACGCCACCTTTATTGCAAGTTGATAGTAAAATTAATTGTGTTTCATGGTAACAATGTAGCTAATAACCATCTAAGAGATACCTCTTAAGAAAATAAATACTGGGAAAAATGAATAGGAGAAAATATTATACTCTGGGAAAAAAAAATTATAATGTCATTTGAAACATTAAAAAAAAATCATAAAAATTAATGACTGCTTAGATTGTGCAGTATTTCCTGAATGCAACTCTTTGGTTTATCAAGCCAGGCAAAATCTGGCATAATTATGTTAATTAGTTTGTAGTAGTTGTTAAAAAAAAATTGAAAAAATTCAATTTAATGAAGTTTAACTGAGCAAAGAATGATTTGAGAATCTGGCAGCCTCTCAAGCAAAAATAGGTTCAGAGTGATGCCAGGGCTACCACAGGGTTAGATAATATTTATGGACAGTGAAAGGAAAGTGACATATAGAAAATGGATGTGAGGTACAGAAACCGCAGGATTGGTTACAGCTCAGTGTTTGCCTTATTTGAACATGGTTTTAATAGTTGGCTGCAACTCTGTTACTGATACAAAATTAGGTTTTAGTCTATTTACATATTCAAATAGGTTACAGTCCATTATATATGGAGAAACCTTTAGGCTAAAGTTAAAATATGTAAGGGAGCAATTTTAACTTACCTTTTTCTTTTTTTTTCTTTCTCTTTTGGTTAATCTCTCAATTTTGGCATGGGTGTTACTCTGTTACTATTATAAATGGATTTATTTGGTTTCAAATCCTACTGGGAAATAGAACTTTATTCCAGTCAAAGAGAAACCATTTGGTATTCTACAGATGGCTGCATGCAAACATTTAAAACTTTAGAGATAATACAGTGTGACAGGGAGACTACTACTACCATTATGTGGGACATAATATCAAGAGTTCAGAATATGGTCCTTAGCACTGCAGTAACCAAACCACCTAAAATCAAATAGATCGAAGAATGAGCCAGAAAAAAAGTCGTCTTGTTTTAACTAGGAACCTGTTTGCCAATTCCATGCACCTGAGTCTTTATAGTGCCTAAAGTATTTACCCACATGCATCAAGAAGTGTCAGATTTTTTCCTTTTCAGCCACAGGTAATCAGGAGAAATTTTAATATCTAGCACAACATTAGCAAGATAATGTTTAAAAATCTGCTCTGTAGTCATAGCCCTTATTGTAGAATCTGCTATAGAGCCTATTATAAGAGACACATTTCTAATCATTGCTTCATTTACTCTAACCCACGGAAAAATAGACCTAGCAAATGATGCCCATAAAGAAAGGTGAAGACTTCCTGGAAAAGTTTGCTTTACCCTGTGATGTAGGTTAAGAGGGGTGGACTCATGTTCTGCTTCTGAGTGATTATGGAGTTGCAAAGGTACCATTAAAAATCTTACTCACTCTGACCCTTTGTCTTCTATCCATCAAGACATAAGTTTGCCAGAAAAGGCCCAGGACTAGATGGATTTACACCGGTAATTCTACCGGAGGTACAAAGAGGAGCTAGTACCATTCCATCTGAAACTATTCCAAACAATTGAAAAGGAGGGACTCCTCCCTAACTCATTTTATGAGGCTGGTATCATCCTGATACCAAAACTTGGCAGAGACACAACAAAAAATGAAAGCTTCAGGCCAATATCCCTGATGAACATTGATGCGAAAATCCTCAGTAAAACACTGTCAAACCAAATCCAGCAGCACATCAAAAAATGTATGCACCACCATCAAGTCGGCTTCATCTTTGGGATGCAAAGCTGATTCAACATACGCAAATCAATAAACATAATCCACCACATAATAGAATCAATGAAAAAAAATGATTATCTAAATAGATGCAGAAAAGGCCTTCAATAAAATTCAACATTGCTTCATGCTAAAAACTCTCAATAAGCTAGGTATTGATGGAACATATCTCAAAATAATAAAAACTATGACAGACCCATAACCAATATCATACTGAATGGGCAAAAACAGAAAGCATTTTCTTTGAAAACTGGCACAAGACAAGGATGCCCTCTCACCACTCCTACTCAAAATAGTATTGGAAGTTATGGCCAGGGCAATCAGGCAAGAGAAAGAAATAAATGGCATTCAAATAAGAAGAGAGGAAGTCAAATTGTCTGTCAATAGCAAAGACAGGGAACTAACCCAGATGCCTATCAAAGATAGACTGGATAAAGAAAATGTGGCACATATACACCATGGATTACTCTGCAGCCATAAATGAGAATGAGATCGTGTCCTTTGTAGGTACATGGATGAAGCTGGAAGCGATCATCCTCAGCAAACTAACACAAGAACAGACAACCAAACACTGCATGTTCTTTCTCACTCATGAGTGGGAGTTGAACAACAAGAACTCATGGACATGGGGAGGGGACCATCACACGCTGGGGCCTGTCAGGGTGTTGGGGGCAAAGGGAGGGAGAGCATTAGGACAAATACCTAATGCATGCAGGGCTTAAAACCTAAATGATGGGTTGATAGGTGCAGCAAACAACTATTACATATGTATACCTGTGTAACAAACCTGCACTTTCTACACAGGGATCCTGGAACTTAAATTTAAAAAGAAAAGAGAGACGTAAGGTTGTCTATGTATGAAGTTGACTGTAAAATCTACCACAATTAAAGGTGTACCCTACGAGAGTACACAAGGCTCTTTTTCCAGTTCTATTGTTCATAGAGGGGTAAGAAAAAAAAAGAGAGAGAGAGAGAGTTAAGAGTCTCATGATGGCAGAAAAGTCTTGCTTCATAATATTGAGAAGCTGTCCACATCTAGGAGGCTGTTAGCCTCTGGGGAGAAACTTCTTTGGCTAGCTTTACCTTAAGGTTTCTATTGGGTGTACAGTTCAAGAATCTGACAGGGTCCTTCTGAGTTGTGAGAGAACCTATGGCCCAAAGTTCTGGCATTTTGCTGCAGTGTGGGCAGCAAGGACAGTCTTTCTTTTACATCATTTACAGAAGACCCAATCTCCAGGTTTTAGATCATGAAGGGTTTGATTGTCTTCAGTGGGTGGATCATGAAATGTTTTCTTTACCTGGCAAAAATTCATTTTGGCATAATGCATTAAAGCCTCACAGCATTTAGTTATGTCAGAGTTTAGGAGTGGAAGATACAGGAAGTTTTATTATTAGGGTCAAAGACCTTCCAGTGAGTGTTTTATAAGGAGTCAACTTACGTTTTCTCCTGGAAGTGGATCTGATTGTCACCAATCTGAAACATCTTTGGTCAAGGCAATCCAGTCAATTCAGTTAGATTTGCCTAATGCTATTGAATCTGTAATACCTTATTTAATTGTTTTACAAGTTGTCCAGTGAAACAAAGAGCTCTATTGCTGGGGATTTCTCCAGGAATGCCCCATGAGGAAAACACATTTCCTAATAAACTTTTAGTTACTGTTATAGTATTGGCTTTCTTGCATAGGAAAGCTTTTAAATAACCAGAAAACATGCATTGAAAATACCAATTGAATGCAATCCCTCTATAAATTTTCAAATGCTACAGCAAATAGTAGAAATACACCCAAAGTTTTGATTGTCTTCCTAGGATTGTAAGGTAGACAAACCAAACATCGGTGATAAACCATTTTAGCAGTTTAGAACAGTCACTACACACACACACACACACACACACACACACACACCCCCGATCTATCAATACCTATCTATCTATCTATCTATCTATCTATTGATCTATCCATCTATCCATCTATCTATCTAAGACTTAGATCATTTTACGTCTTCCATGATGTGCTACAAAGTGCAGAGTTTTTAATAATAGAAACTTTAAGGACTAAGGAAAGACCAAGCAGCCTTCCAGGCCCTCTATGAATGCATGCTTAACACTGGATTTATATCCTCTTAAATACCATTATTTTTTTCTCCAGTTCACATACATGATACTTATTAAATGGGTTACCATAGGTAATTTGACCTGGGCCACTGAATTCATTCTAATTGTATATCTTGTCAATTTCAGTACTGGCTGATTTAGCATAAACATCTGGCAAAGTATTTCTGTGGTATTGAATTAATTCTTGTCCTACTTGGGTTAGCAGTTTTATATATGAGTCAATCTCTTCATTAGATTTCTGGAAATTCTTACCCAGTCTAAGAGATACAATTTTAAATTTATTAGAAACCTGTATTCAGGAGTGCTTGTCAGAGTCCTTTTCATCGTTTTTATGAACCTCCTTGAAGGTACACACTTGAGGACTTTACTTGCTTATAAAGAGCTTTCAGAAAATGCTTCAGAATTAAGCAATTACCTATGGACAAGACTGAATATGGTGATGGCTATAGATGCAATTTTGTTATTTCTGTAGCCTATAATAATTTAACATGATAGCCATAATTATAACTGATAACATATGCCATGGCATCCCAGAATCTTAGGAACCTTATACAGTTTGGAGCACATATTAATAACATATCTATAAAAATATAACTCAAATATTTAAAGTTATTTATTTGAAAATGCTTCCCACATAATTTAACATACAAAATAATATTTTAATGTGTAAAATTATTAATAAAATAAAAATTAATTTTCTTTTGTATGCTTTAGAGGCCATTTGTCACATCTAAAAGTTAGATGTTAAAAAGACTTAATTTTAAAATTTGCAATTTGAATTTGAGAAGCTTATCAAATATGTCAAAGGTGTAAAACACTTGATCAAAATAAGATTACAAGCCACTGTAAAAAAAATAGTCAATCACTTAGCCAAAGCGGTATTTAAAACATTTTTTAAAGCAAAATTTTTTTTTGTTGTTAGAAACAAACTCAGTTTTCTAAGCCATCAAACACCTGAGAGGCCAGGTGCGGTGGCACATGCCTGTAATCCTAGCACTTTGGGAGGCTAAGGCAGGCAAATCACTGGAGATCAGCACCCAGGCTTTAGAATTTAGCTCAGACAAATCAAGTAAATGTCAAAAGTATTACAGAAGCAGCGGTTTTATAACCTTGAAATATGTATCAAAGATAGCATAAACTTTTCTGACCAGCAATGTCAGACAAAAAATGTCTAAATTATATGTAATACTGATAATTCTGAATCCATTCCTACTTTATTTTACCTAAAAATTCAAAACTAGCCTCATTTACCAAACATATCACAGAGAAATATCACATACACATAATACATATAGGCATACAGACACAGGACAGAAGCAGATCTTTCCGCTGTCATTAAGATTTTTCATTTGTCAGCTTCCAAATAGTCTTTATTTTCTAAATTTATACTATTAGTCTTCCAATTACCTGTTGTATTGTCCTAAGCAACTGTTAGCTAGGCAACCCTAAATCTGAACTTCTAAAAGGATGACTTTTAGTGAAAAATAGGTAGGAAATGTGTATCTCAAAACACAGAGATGAGACTGCAGCCCTAAATATTAACATTTTTTTTTTTTCCTAAACCAAGAAAGGAGAGTGCAGATAAAGGCCCAGTTAAGACAAGATAGCCAGACAAACATATTAAACAAAGGTAAGGCTTGTTACATACATTTAAAGCAATGCTTAAGAATTTCTACTGACTCAATCTTTCCTCTCTTCCCGGTGTACAATGCTCAAATCTTTATAATCCACAAAAAGTAGAAATAATTTTTTAACAAAATCCCTTACAAATGATGACTTCTTTTATAGATGTAAGTTTATTTTATAAAAGGGTTTCAAAGTAGGCGATGAAATGCTAGAAAGTTGGATTTTGAAGACTAGTTTTATTTCAGTAGGTGGTCTTTTATACTTATATTCTATTTCTTAGCTAAAATTACTAAAGTTAAGATAGAGCCCACTAACAGGGCAAATAAAGAATTCTGTATACATGGATTCAGCATTAATACCTCTGAAAAAGAAGCAAGTCCACTTTAGCTGAGGGAATACCTTTTGTAAATACTTTATTCAGCTTTCTCTTAGCCTTTTGTGTAGGATAGTAACTTAACCAAAAGGTTAGCAGATTCAGTTTTTCTAATCATTTAGTCACTTAGGTTTTTCATTTGCCTTCCTAAATCCTTTCAAAAAATGCAATAATAATACTGACATCTTTTTAGAAACTTCTAAACATCAATAAGCATCTCAGATGAACCTAATATTGAGGTGCTAATTTTTAAATTCACTTCTTAAAGTGCAGGATTATTCATTTTGTCATTTCACTGCAATTTTAAATTATCAATCATAAGATTTTACCCATTTTTTAAAAGTTTTTGCTGCTTCCAGGACCTAATATTTATACATCTAAATGTAGGCCGAGCTGGAAGGTAGAGTACTCAGGTTTTCAAAATTAAGGATCCAGTTTTTATGTTGAATGTTGGCTTTGGATTGCAGATATCATTTATTAACTTGGCCAATAAGTTTTTTCTAACTAAGTGCACACACATAAAAAAGAAACAAAGAGTATAGAACCAAAAATCCCTGCAAGATTCCAAAAACTTGAGTTCACATCCTCTTTAGTATTGCCATTCACTGACAGTTTCTGTCTGACCCAGTCACATACCTGAGCCCTCTAACTGGATCCATTCCAGTTAATTACCCAATCCGATTATCTTCTGGAACCAGTCCACTTTCTGTCACAACTTCCAAACCCAGTTTAGATAAAAAGTTTGCTCAAACAAATTAGGATAACTCAAAACACAAATCTATGAAGCTTCAGAATCCAAGAGAGAACCTACAATCTCCAGGTGCTGCAAGAGAGCAATGGACACAATGCGTTCAGCAGATATCTTGCATGGTCACTCAATGCCCCTGGGGATCATAAGAAACTTTACATTGATCTCACTTGTGACACCATCTGTTAAAATAAAAACTTAAAAGAAATTCAATTTAACAGAGTTTAATTGAGCACAGAACAATATGTAAGTTGGGCAGCCCCCAGAAACAGAATAGGTTCAGAGAAATTACAGGCTGCCATGTTCTTGGATGCTATTTATGGACAGAAAACAAACAAACAAACAAAAAACAAACAAAAAAAACCACCTGACATATAGAAAATGGAAGTGAGGTGCATAAACAGCTGGATTGGTTATAGTATGGTGTTTGCTTTATTTGAACATGGTTTGAATAGTTGGCCACCTACGATTGTCTGAAACACTGATTACTACAAGGGAAATTTAGAGTCTGTTGACACATCCAGTTCTCTTTTAGTTCACTTTATATGGAGAAGGCTTTAGGCCCAACTTAAAATAAGTAAGGAGGCAGCTTTAATCTAGACTTAATTTAATGTAATGTTTTCAATGATGAAATTGTTTTAAACTGATAAGAAAAGAGTACAGCTGACTGGTTAATAAATTTCAGTAAAATTGATAGGATTTCTACTATGTTGAACTATATGAGGTGATTTGCTTCAGTCAGTATACAAGAAAACATACATTTGAAGATATTTTTAGCTATAGAATTTTCAAATATATTTTGAATAGAGGAGGTTCAGTCCCACTTTATCTCAAGGTGTACATTTTCTACTTAAAGTTAATAGTCTTTTAAATTGTTCACATTGATACTAACTTAATCAAAGAAGCATGTTTAAAACATGACACTATTGTTTGAATGTTTGTTCCCTTCAAAACATATGCTGAAATTGAGTTGCCACTATACCAGTATTAAGAGACAATTTGGCCATTAGCACTTTGCCTTCATGAGTAGGTTTAATTCCTTTATAAAAGGGCAAGTTCAGCCCCCTTTTGTCTCTTTGCCTTTCCACCATTTGAGAACAAAGAATTCATGGTGTCATCTTGGAATCATAATTGACACACCTGCCTGTGCTTTAGCATTGGACTTCACAACCTCCAGAACTATAAGTAAACACATTTCTATTCTTTATAAATTACTCAGTCTGTGGTATTTTTCTGTAGTAGCACAAATGGACTATGACACATGATCTTCAAGCATTCAGATTATTAGTCAATTCGTATGTAAAAGACAGACGTTTTAGCGGTAAAACCCAAAATAAATACATATGCATGAATGTTGACTGCATATCCTAATAAAAGCATATGGATATTAATAAGTTGCTGGTAAAACAATTTTCTTTTGTTATACATAAAGATTCAATTAACAATGTTGTTGAACTGTTAAAAATCAAAAATAATATTGAAAAATAAATTAGTTATCATGGGGTCAAGCAACTTTTGTTGCTATTCTTGTTGCTGCTGTTAGGGTTTTCACTATAGAATCTAGCAAAAGTTAATCATCATTAAAGGATAAATCACATTACTATGTAATATTCCAATTTGGAGATTATGATAGACAAAATAAACCAATGCAATATGTTATCTTAAAATAATATCTTTGGTTTTTAGAATAATGGTATATATTAAGTGATGAGTTGTTTATTATAATCAAGGAAATCAACCAAAAATCAGTAAAGAGGCTATGTTGAAATGGATGGCCAGATCCTGTATTCTGCAAAATAATGGCACTTGGCTTATGTAAAAAATTGCTTGAATAAAAGTTTTCACTCTCTTTATGTATTGTGAGATGAATTGTTTAAGTTTTTAAAGACAATATCTAAATCCACATCCATACAATTTAACATTTTGCCTTTATGGAACAGATGAGGTCATTAAACTCAACTAAGCCTACTGTTTTTGAAATTTTTCTAGCTTACTACAGTATAACGATAAAAGCGTCAAAGTAAACTAAAGATGGACATTAAAGCAGTGAAAACAAATTTTACTAAAAAATAAGTTTTACAGTAGGGGAAATGAGATTCCAGTATCAAATTGAGCTAAATTCTGAATATAGCATAGACAAGTGGTGATTTATAGCATTGTTCAGTGGTTAATGAATAAAAAATTACTAAGAGGGAGTTTGAGGGTTAGGAGGAGATTTTAGCTAAATCAACTTGACAGGATTCTGGCTGAAGGCAGGCCGGGGTGATTAGTTACCAACTATAGGGGGTTTGGAATTTGATCCGATACCAAGGGTGGTTATATATCAAGGGTGAGGATTCTTGCTAAACTGACTTCCAAAAGTTTTGTTAAAACTAGGTGAGGCAAAGACAAAGAAAACATCCAAAAGTCAAGATCTGGTTGAGAAAAAGGTTCACAGCAGCCTGACTAAAGTTTGGTTAAAGTCTTTATCAAAGCTCAGAAATGAACACGGAAAGACTAAATTATACTTAGTATTCTCAACTTAAAAGAAATGCAAGTTATATAATGTATTTTAATGTACTTTATTACTCATATTTAAAATGAACTTTAGGCCCTTAGAAAAGCAAACCTCAATTTTTGAAATATTAGATAGGGTAGGTACTTATGAAATTTTGGCTGGTTTCATCCTGATATTGTATGTGTAGTAGAGACAAATAAACACAGTGAGATGAAAGCTGCACATTCCACCATTCTAAGTGGACAGCATTTGGAACTTACCTGGCATATGACCTTTGCGTTATCTCCAAATATGAAAACAAAAAATACGGAATGAGAAAATGAAACAAAGATGTTCTAATTTTCTGCCACTGCAGAAGATGATGTAAAATACAGATATTTTTAAAAATTTAATTAAATTGGATTAAACACTTAACAGAGATCATCTCCTCACTTTTTCTCTTTGCTTATATGTAACTGTAGTCTCCTTTAAAAACCATAATTGAAATTTACCAATAATTCTCTCTCTCTCTTTTTTGGCTGCTTAAACTACTTGGAGTAAATACTTAATATCCTGTGAGAGAAAATTAGCTGTAGTCAGTAATAAAAAAATGCATAAAAGTTGAAGTAATTGCTGGTGGGTTTTCATTAGTTTAAGGTATTTTCCAACTAGTTCTAAGAGATAGTTCTGAGGTTAGCTAGCTCAATATTATTCACAATGGAAAAGACAATCTAAAGTGAGAAATGTACATAGTAATTTTTAATAGTTCAGAAATATTGCTTTTAATTAAAAGGAGTTACCTAAGAATTCTTTACACGTTTTAACTTTATTAAAATTGTTAGGTAATATACTACCTTGGTGTTTTCATTTATAATTGAAAAATTAAACATTCTGTTTTTTAACTTTTTAAAAAGTAAAGATAATTCAAAGGGAAAATCTGTTTGTTGCTATAAAATCAAATCTCCTCTGATTAAAAGGAAAATCCATAAAAAGGAAAGAGCAATAACTGGAATGGTATTTATCATGCTATAGAATATAGATCATAGTGTGAATATATTTTGATGAATTTCTTTTTAACAATCATGACTTACATGGAAAAATATGACTATTCAGCATATTCCCCAAGAATATCATGCTGTGGTTCTTATTCCTGAGACAGAAAGAAAAAAAGATTAGGGAGAAATATAAAAATAATTCTGAAATTATTTATCCTGGAAATTTTTGCAGGAAGCCAACTTTGCCTTCTCTTTTTAAGCCGAAAGATCTTTTTATTACAGGATAAGGCCAAGGGAAATATTAAAATAATATTATCACACTAGGGAAATATCAAATGCCCTCAGGGCTCCAAAAAAAAACCATTTCTGGTAAAAATAGCCCTGGATCCTGGATAATACCCTAATTTAGGTCATATTTAGATATCAGATGTGATTTCTAATTTCTACCACAACTCTAATTTATCACTCTTTCACAGATGAGGACATTGAGTTTTTTCATGCTTAATTAACTTGCTGTGTTCCTCACAGCTTGAAAATTCCTGAATGATACTCAAACCAAGTTATGTATAACACTAAATTCTCTTATCTTTCTTCCTTATCACTCTACCTTCTCGTTATCTATGTGCATTTAAAGTTTTCTTAAGCAATTTCATCCTGGAGCCAGAATATCTGGGTTCAAGAGTCTGCTTTGTATGACCTTTCTTGTCCTGTGACCTTGGACAATTTACTTTACTTCTTTGCAGTCCCAGGCTCATCATCTCTCAAATGGGGATAATAATGATAGTATTACCTCCTACAGTTTCTTTGAGGCTCATATTCAGTGAAGATGGAGTGAATATATGTGAAGAATGTAGAACTCTAGATGGAGCATAGTAAGTGTTATATTTAGGCGTTACTATTATTCTAATCTTCCTCTTTGAGCCTTTGTTTTCTTACACAGCTGGCTTAACAAAGATAATAGTAACAGAATTGTAATGCTATTTAAGACAAACATTTTAACACCAATTTTAAAGCCATAAAATTAGAATAACGTTGACATTATTAAAACAGTAATTCCTGAATGACAATAATGATATATAATGTTGAGAGCAATGAGTGTAGCTGTGAGTGTTTTCTGATATCCAGAATCAGGGGATAGTCATACTTATTTGGATGGTGAATAATATTAAATTTTGAGATAGTTCAATAACTTTAAATTTAAAAGAGGCAATAAGTAAAGAAAAGCTTCCTTTTTTCTCTGAAGATTGAATCAATTAATGCAAGCCAAGCACTGAGAACAGTGATTGGCATATAGTAAATACTCAATAAATTTTGACTATTATTTTTACAGGTATTCACCATTAAACTACCCAATGTCTAACAAAACAACTAATATTAGGCATGCAATATAAATTTGTGAGATTGTGTTAGAAGAATATAACATTAAGTATACCTGGGGGATACATGAATTAATGCCTACATCTTTATATTTTCCAAACTAATGTAAAAGGGGGAAAATCTACCCAGGATAATTATTTTAATTTAAAATTTGTCACAGATGTGGACAACTTCCTGACATTAAACAAGAAATGGAGACACAGATGTTGCCAAAGAATTAGCTTCCCTGGATCAGTGGGACTTCAAGGATTAGCATGATACACACTTTGGCTTTCAGGTAGGCAAACTACACAATTTAAAAAGCAACAGAAGTAATGTTTCAGTAATGATTGTTCTCAACATTATGTTTTATATTCAATACTATTAGAGCTTTTATGATGGTGAGCATAAACAATAGGAACATCGACCTGACTACCCCAAAAGGGCAACATTTTTGTGTCACAAAGAATTATTTTAGAGTATGTGTCTTTATCTAATGCAGAGCGGGTTAGCAGACAAAAGAGTGTTATTTTGGCTTCAAATTAGGCAAGTAACACGTTTTCCGATAAAAATCAGAGACTATGAAAAAACATCCCAGCTTCAAGAGTGCAAATAATGAGAGTCCCAGGATGAGACACACAGAAAATGTAAAACTGAGAGAAAAAAATATGCGTCAGAATGTGTCTAGGTTATCTACAGATATTTGTTGGCTAAAAATTATTTTGCAGATCACATTCATGGAATTTTTTTCTCCCTCTCTTTTTCTCTCCCTCCCTTCTTCCTTTTATCCTTTACTTCCTCTCTCTTTCCCTCCCTTTTTTTCTTTTTTCAGCAAATATTTGTTGAGCAGCTATAACTTTCCAAACACTCCTTAAACATGAAGGATACCATGGTTGACGAAACAGTTGCAAATCCCTGCAGAACAAAACTAGATAAAAATTCGATTGGGAAAGGAAAAACCAATACAGAGTAGTCAACAAACAAAATAATGTCTATTTGTGATATGTGAAACAAATAAAAATAAGTTAGGGAAATAGGACAGAAAAATATATGGGACGATAATAGTATTTACATGGTGCCTTCTGACAAACAAAACAAATAAATGCCCTTTGAGCAGAGGGACATGATATCTAGGGCATTATTATGCCAGATGGAGGGTAAAGGCAAGTGTAGGAGCCCCAGGCTAGGAATATCTAATGCTTTCTAGGAACAGCAAGGAAGTCAGTATTGCAAGAGAAGTGCTGGGAAAGACAGTGGGGGCCACACAGAGCCAGGACTGGCGAAGTCATCAGAGTGTCATGGGTTGTACTAGGGATTACAGATATAGAATAAAGTGTGAAGAGATGTCACTGAAGAAATTTGAGCAGGGAGTCTTGTAACCTAGTATGTAATGTTAGAGTGAGCAGTCAAAGATTTGTTATATATTTTTAGTGATTTATTTTCTTTAAGTCCTGCTTAGTTTCCAAAAGTCAGTGAAACTTTCATTCTTGCAATGGATCCAAATTCCTGAGTGGAAAATATTTCTTATAACCATTCTGTACCATTTATACAATTTAAATACGATGTCCCCATGTTGACATCAAATCTTACCGTATGTTTTGTGGAATAAAATTTTAGAATACTATTTTTAATAACCCACATCAATAGACAGGAACATTTTAGTCACTATTTAAGTCAAATTTCCATACTTTGGATATAAGTGCATTCACAGTCATTTTTTGCTATCCTTTCTGAGTAGTTTCATTTCTCAAATGACTGATAGCCCAAAGAAGATGCATTTGAATGTTGTCTTACTTCACATTAAAGTTGTTGGTTTATAAATATATAATTAATGGGTAATAGTTCTTTAAATATATATGATCTTTATTTTTATTATTTACAAAAAATTTTTCAAAGAAAACCTTAAAAAATAAGTCTCTCATATGTGAGACTGTGATGTGCTGGTAAATATTTCCTTTTTGAGAAAAAAATATATAAATGTATACAAATATATTATAAATTTTGCTGCTATAAGGAATTTGTAATACACTTATAAATGTGAATAAAAATATGCAATATATTTCTATTATAAATTTTGTATAGCCATTAACGCTCACATAATACTTTTATTGATTTTTGGTTTGCTCTGTACTCAACTTATTGTCACAACTCAACCTTGATTTGACAATGGTTTTACAATTCAATTGGAGAACTATTTTCTATGATTGCTAATTCTATCACATCTTAATGTTCTTTGCCTTTTCAATTATATAATTAGCAGCTATTAAATCCTAGTTAATCATTTTATGTATTTTCTCCTTTAAAAAGTAGTTACTGGAGATTCTGTTTTCTGACCGGACCCTCATGGATATACATAATGGCCTAATATTGCCAGTCACATCAAAATCTGAAATTTACAAGTGGAAAAAGTTCATTGCAAGCCATTTCCTTTGTTTTTTGTTTGTTTGTTTGTTTGTTTGTTTTTTGTTTTGTGTGTGTGTGTGTGTGTGTGTGAAAATTACTTCAATTGTTTCTTGTTTTGTTTGGAAGATATCTACTAAACTGCAAGATCAATCATGCCATATAACCCAAAGGTTAAAATGTTGCTAGAGGGCATGTAAAAAAAATAAAAAGGAGAAACAGATTAATTTAATTCCGCTGGCTTCACTATATGTCCTTGATTAACGGCAATATGTCTTTCCTAGCTACTAAATTTTTCATAGATACATGCTTATGTTGAGACCTATTGGTGTTAGAATCCCTCTCCTTTCTGTCTTTCTGGAATACTGAGGTCCAATCTGTAATATAATTTATTATCTTTCATAGTTCATTATATGGTAGAGCTAGAGACTCAGGTTAGGAAGAGAATCCGCTAATTTTAGAATTAGGGGCAAAGTGTATGATTGTTAACTGTCTCCTGAAAAAGCTTATTTATCTATCCTTACAAAAATGTCTCAGTGGGACCAGTGGGCTGTGAAAGCCAAGACGGTAACTTTTCTTGTCAGTATTGAACCAGACTCTTTTCAGGTGACTGCTGGTATAAGTAATGGCACAGTTCTATTGCTACACATCTTTGGTTTTTATTCTTTCTGCAAAGATTACCAAAATGGATGAAAATTGTTATCAATCATTAAGGTGATTTTTGGTGAAATAAGTATTATGTGATTCAAACATTCTTAACTCCCTACATATCATAGCAGTTACTTATATACTGTCATAAAAAATGAATATTTTTCTAAACAATAAAAAGTCCACATTTTGCAAATCTATATTTTATACCATTTACCAAATATATTTCAAAGTGATACAACTTCACATAAATTTTTTTTTACATTTAAAAGCAATTTTTCATTTTTACTCCTTAAGCTATTAATTAGGATATTTTCTACTATAAGATATAAAGATTTAGGTGTATTTATAGTGTAATCATATTTATATATTTTTAATACTTGTATATATGCATATACTTAGACATACATCTATATATGTAACTTTTTAGTACATAGTTTGTCCTGATATGATTTACTGAAATATTTAAGACACTTCTGGTAACAATAACAGCAACTTATTGTCCCTGTAATTTCCTAAATTCCAAGTGTCTCAGAGTTTGAGTAATTTGTCGTAAGTCCCAGTTCTTGAGGTGCTTACCAATTGATTTAATCCAATTACCAAATCTCATGTTGCTTGTCACAGAGATTACTCAAAAGGTTTGTGCATACTTGTGTCAAGATCAGCAAATAAATCATAAGAAACTATTTGCCAGTAAATATGCTGCTTTGAACTTCCGTAGGAGGTACCAGGAAGAAATGCTATATTTCTGATAGGTTAGGAGAGGTATATTTGGTTCATTTTGTGGGACATAATCTGTAGTTTGCACTCTAATGTAACCTAACTCATACAAATAACAAAGACATATGTATAAAGATTTTGAAGTACTAAATTAATGAAATAGTTGATTCTACGTAGGTCAAATTGGACAGCCTCAAAATTAGGAATGAACATAATAAATGTGCAGTTAAGCCTTTTTGGATTCTTCTCTGGAAGGGGCAAGTATTTATTAACAATATACTAGCTTGGCAAAATGAAAGATGAAGACAAAAATATTAAAGACTATACTAGTTTCAAAGAAATCTTCTAATTGCTGCTAAACATCTCTTGGAAGGCAAGGTGTTGATATAACAGAGGCTAGTCCAAAACACATTTACTAGACTATGGTGTTAATGGATAGAGTTCTCAATTTCATAAGCTAAAGTTTCTATGGGGGTCACTTTTAGGACATCTGGATTGATGAACTTTAAAAAAAAAATAGTAACTCTTCTCTTTTTTTCCAATTGTTCAATGAAGTTACACAGTTATATTGAGAAAAAAAGGAAGAAAGGAAGGAAAGAAGAAAGGGAAGGAAGGAAGGAAGGAAGGAAAGAAGGAAGGAAGGAAGGAAGGAAGGAAGGAAGGAAGGAAGGAAGGAAGGAAGGAAGGAAGGAAGGAAGGAAGGAAGGAAGGCAGGCAGGCAGGCAGGCAAACATTTCTTTTTTCTAATGTTTTCTTCTTAGTTTATAATTTTTTTTCTATCCTAGTGAGTTTTGAAAGGCTGAGATTAAGACATAGGTCTAATTTTAAAAGGGGGCATTCCCTGAGTATGTATTTTTTGTGTTCTTTGGACCTATGTTTAGCACAGGCCATAGAATACTCCTTCACTTCACATGTCCCAGCTTAGTTCACTACAAGACTATTTTTGAAAAACTTTTCTACACTGTAAAAAGAGATATTTTATGATGAATGATTTTTAGTTGTAGGATTAAATAAGGAGTACCTCAAACCCTTAAGCAGTCCCTCTGAAATCTTTCAAGGATTGTTATATATTTCTTTTGATGGCTGCAAGATGCTCCTAGTGCTGTTTGTAAATCCCTTGGCAATTGACAAACTAAATACATTTTAAGTTGGAAAATTTGAGTTGAAATAAAAATACGCTGTGACACTGGTAAAGTAAGACAAAAACTAAACAATTTATCTTCAGAAATAAAACATAATAAAGAAGCCCCCAAAATCTTTACCTCAAACTTCAAGATAGTTGGTTTAAAAGTTAGGATTTTTTCCTCAAAATAGCCAGATGACTTTTATATTTTGTACTTTCCTTAAATTGAAAGAGTCAGAATTTAACATTTTACTCTTGACATAGAGAATATATCCATTCCAACCTTTCATTTTTTTTTAACAAAACCTTTACTCTCTCTCGATTTTAAAAAACAACAACAACAAAAACTTTTAATTTTTTATTTTTCCTTTTTGAGTTTCCAATATTAATCATTATTTAGTTGACTCCAAGTCACTGACATCATATGATCCGTGAAGCGCTAATTACACTGTCAGATTATGCAAATGTTTCATAAAAATAGTGATGATAATAATTTTGCTAAAATTGCTATTTTCAAGCAAGAACTATATGATAGTTTAACCAGGAAAATGATTAGTGCATAAAAGAAGTAGCCCTCTAGACTTTGATTTGTTTTTGGCACTTTGGTGGCTTAGGGATGTTTTGTTTGGGGCAGCAGGGATATTGGACTCTTACTAGCACAAGTATACAAAAAAAAAAAAACCTACTTTCTTTTTTACAAAACATATTCATATTTTTAATTCTGAAACCTAGACTTTGGCTTTATGAAATTGTGTTTTAATCATTCATGTGAAGTACAGGTTACAAAATGGTTGCTTATATTTTATAGTTGTTGTTTGTCATATGTTGTCATGAACTTGGTGTTTGTGTACAGTAGACATTAAAGTTATTGATAAAATGGTAATAATATGTATTGAAGCAGAAAACACATGAAGCCCAACAAGGTTATATTCTCAGTTAATCTCATTGATCCTGGGTTATTTATGACTATAGAGTTCGTCCTGAGCAAAATGGGTATTCTCTATGTGCTATGTTTAGTGCGATCAGTTATGATTCTTATTTACATACTATCCAGTTTTGTGTTTGCCATGTAAAATTAAGAAAAAAATTGACACCTCAATGCTATTTGCTCACAAAAATACATGTACTGTCATGAATGAAATCAATGTGTTCTGTAAATTGCCTTACCGCCGTAATAACAAAGTGTTAATTTAACTTGTTAGAATTTATATGCCATAATAATAAAAAAGACTCTTAGAGGAACAAATACAAGAATAAACTTCTAAACTTGCTGAAATACATAAAACAAGATTCATATCAATGGCATAGTTTTTCAAATTAGTCCATTTATGAATAGTCTCATTAATATTCCATGTTTATGTATCATCATTTCTTTTTCATCATTTATGATAGTCATGTTTATTTGACCTTATGTCCTTCCAAAAATTTGGTACAAATACAAGGCCTTCAGCATTCTGTGTATTCACTGAGTGGTTCTGGAGAGTCTCAGCACTCTTCTCCTCTGAGGTAATACTACTCACATTTATTACCTATTGCTTTGGACCAACTAGAGTATATTTCATTTAAAAACTTTTCTTTTTGAAATATATCAATTATGCTTGGAAATATTTTGGAAAATAAGAGTCATAAAGAAAAATAACTCTCACAATTTTCGTGCACAGAGAAAACTACTGCTAACATATTGGTGTCATTTATGGTTCTTTTCAGTGCCACCGAACATTTTTAATAAACACTATTTTTATGATTACATAATACTTTACTATTAAAGCATCATTTCCTGGTTTGAGCATTATTGTCACAACTACCTCAGGAAATAAATCTTAAATATACTTTTGCTTTATTCTTAGAGCTGATTCCTTCTGGAAGCAGAATTTCTGAATCACGGGTTTAAACTAGATTTAAGCTTCTGAATGCATATTTCTGATTTATGTTGAATTAACAAAATAATTCATTTCTTGGTTGAAGAGGACAAAGCCACTTATAATAAGTGAATCTTGGACACCGTGTATATTTTTCCTGCCTCACAGCCTACTGTAAAGTTGCATGATTACCTCAAGGGCCTTTCAGATTCTCTGGTAGACTCAGATATCTAAAATATGTCTAGCATATACCTCATTTTTTTGAGGAGCACATTTTCAAGCTTTAGCCAGCATATGACCTGTGCTCATAAAGTAGGTTAAGTGAATAAAGGAGGAAATTGACTACTCTACTGTTCTTAATTGAATTAATGAACACTCTGCTGTTTTCTTCATGACCTATACCTGCCATTTCATAAATTTTACTCCAAACTGGGTCTTCTCTGTGAATTCTGTAAGAAAGACTATTGTTTTCCCTGGTTATTTTAGGCGACAGGCCTGCCTATTCTTGTATTTCAACCTATGCAAAATCTGCTCTATGTTTTCTAAGATTTCTTAAATCTTAGTTCCTTTGCTATACTCACATTTTATTTTTAGTATTATTATGGGTTTAATATTTTACAAAAGAAATGTGTTCATTTCAATGAGAGTCAGAGAAAGAAGGACTATAGGGAATTGTTTCAATCTAAAAACATGAATCAGAAATTGTTAAATATTTCCAGTTTTAATATTTAATACATTTTTCTTTATTTAGAATTATTTTTATTCTTCTTTTTCATGCTTTTCCCATTTTTACTTACTATTGAAGTGTATAAGAAAAATATTAGTCAAACCTATAAAAATGCAATAATAGCCATCATGTTTTCTTTATTTTAACAGTGTTCATAACAGTTTTACCATTGTATTTTAATTGATATTAGTATATGTTATGACTATGATGCTCTCCAGAATAGCAAATGTATTAAAATAGAAATGAATTAGTGTGATATCATTTATTTTTCTCGCAGAGAGGTGCTCTGAAATTATAATTTATTAATACACTTAGAAAAATCTTATAATAATTTTTATGTTTGTGAACAAGGCAGTTTTAAAATAAGGTTTGTGATTATGAACAAGGTATCTCAGTTCTCTCTTTATCTGTTTCTATCTTTGAATATTTTAACATATTTGTCTACTACAAACTTTTGAAATTGAGCCTATATAAAAATATAAGTCATTTTAGTTTTTATTTTCTTGTCTATCTTTTTACTTCATTCTCAGAATGGAGACTGATAAATCAGAAAGCTCAGGCATTTTTATCCTAATGTTAGAAAGTTCCAACCCAAATCTGGTATGAAATCAATTATGTCTACATATCAGATACGTTCAAGGTGTTGATTGGCTTCCCTTTTGAGTTCTTACAACACTTAATTTTCTGAATTTATGGTGAGTCTGTTACCAGAAATTCTGCATCGGGATGGATCGTTTAACTGAGGAAATCAACAAAGTCGGAGCTCTGGACCAGCAATCCCAATTTTTGTAATAATGAGCAAAGAATTGCAAACTAACGCCAAAACGCGAATTCAAAGTGAAGTTTACACTCTCAGAGAGAGTGGGGTGACTTCTGCGAAATGAAATTAGCCCGTCTTTACAGAGTTCAAGGTGCTTTTATGGGGTTTGTAGGGAGGAGTTGAGATTTGGACTGTGTCTGAGTGACGGGATAATGTCATTTGATTTGCAATTTATGGTTATATAACTAAAATTCAACTGTGTGTATCCCTACCCATAATTCATACAGAAAAGCTCAGGGTTGGGGGGAAGATAAAAACATGTGTGGCTTCTATTATAATGACTGTATAATAAGCTTAGGGTTAACCTGAGGACACAGCTTTGTGTTACTGTGCATGTGTCACTTTAGGGGATTTTCACTTGTGCCCTAGTTCCTCCTTCTCCAGGATGTGCTGACCACAGACTTTACCACTAATTCCATCTATTAGGGTGGAGTTAGGGTGGTCTTAGAGCTTAGGTGGGCCAGGAGCTGTCTTAGTGACAGCCTTTCTGCTCTCTCTCCTTTCATCCCCTTCTAGTTGCTAATGTCTATTTAACTATCTAACACATCTGTTTGGGGATTTATAAAACATTTGAATTATATTGTAATCATATTTACTAGGGAAAATAAGTTACCATAAACCATTTTATTTGAAACTTTCTCAGGAAACTAAAGTAACTAAATATCATCAGTTTTAGTTATGCTCTTTAGCATTGTGAGTGATGAGGAGGCATGTCAGCTTGTAGAGACAATTGCAATCTGGAGTCTTACAGATCTGGGTTTTAGTCCTCCTCTACTGCTTACTATCCATTTCATATTGATCAAGTGACAATTTTCTAATACACTAATAGAGATAAGAATACTTACTACCATCCCAGAGTGGTTGCTCACACCTGTAACCCCAGCACTTTGGAAAGCCAAGGCGGGCAGATTTATGGAGCTTAGGAGTTCGAAACCATCCTAGGTAACTCGGCAAAGGGCTGTCTTTAGGAAAAATCAAAAATTAGTTGGGCGTGGTGGCCTGAGCCTATAGACCCAGCTACTCCTGAGACTGATTTGGGAGGATTGCTTGAACCCAGGAGTTGGAGGCTGCAGTGAGCCAACATTGTGCCCCTGCACTCTAGCCTGGGCCACAGAATGAGACCCTATCTCAAAAAAAGAAAGAAAAGGAAAAAGAAAAGAAAATATAATAATAAACATAGTAAAGAATATTTATTAACACAAATGTTTGTTGTAGTAATATGAAATGCCTTGTTAACTATGTGTATTTATACTACAATTTGTTTATGTGATGTTTTAATATGTTCTAATGTGATAGATAAGTTCTGTTTATAACATACATTAATCAATTAAATTAATTATAGGATTCATCTGTCTTCCTTTTACCAGAATATTGTATATTTTTTCCTTTACAATTTTTATAACCTCAGTAGCGTATGCATATTTAGAAATCTACAAAACTATTTATTATTTGTGGTATTTTAATAAGTAGCAAGAATTCAATTAAATTCAAAATTGACTTAATATGCTTATTATAATTTTTAGGACAAAGACATTTAGGACCCAACACAATTTTAGTATATTGAAAGATAGTTGATTCTAGTGGAATCTAAAGTGTTTGCTAACGCTTACTGCCAGGATAATAACACATCTAATTTTACAAGGCTTAGTATCCTAGGATAAATATTTGAAGTATCTATCTTGAAGTTAAAATATTTATTTTTCTACTTTATTTTTAAAGCCACATTAAATGTGTTCAATAAGCATCTGAGAGGCTTTCTTTTGACACACAAAGGGAAATCTATCAATTAGTGTATCTCATCTGCAGTAAATGAAAGTGAAAAAAAGTCTTCATTATTGTATACTCTACAAAAACCTTCAAACTGTAGCTGCATTGTACTAATGATTGATTTTTTACAAATTCTCTAAGGAAATAAATTTGTGCTTTCTAGTATTAAAAGTAATGGCAAAAACCGCAATTACTTTTTCATCAACCTAATATTTAAAAACCTTCCTATTATGTGTCCAATATATGCATCTCTCTGATTGGTATACACAGGATTGTAAGAGCTATTTATGGAGGTCTTAACAGTGAATGGTGATTTTTTATGTAATATCATCAAAGAAATAAAAAATGATCGAATATTAATTCCATGCCAGGTCATTTTAAGCCTTTCATATGCATTGCCTCATTTATGATTTATGACAAAATTTTGAGATAGGTGTCCTTATTATCATCACTTTACAGATGATGAAATCAAGACAGATATAAGTCAGGTAACTTGTCCCAAATCCCATAGTTATCCCTCCCTAGAGAGAATTCAAGTCAGCTGTTCTGACTCCACAGAGTTAAAGCCTTGACCGTTGACTTTATTAAGATCAAAAGAAAAAAGTATTTCGAAAAATAATTTAAATACTGTGTAAATCAGAGTTTTCTCACTAAGTTTAAGACAACACTTTTTGGTACTTGGAAGAAAGCTTAGTTATTAACCTCAAAGTAAATTCACTTGTGAGGGTCCTGAATAAAAAAATACGAGAGGAAGGAAATTGCAGAGTTGATCTGGTATACCTAGATCATGTGACTGCTGAAATTTTTTTAGAGACAGCAGAGGTAAAAGAATGGTGTGGCACTTGTAACTGAGCAACTTGGACTTATAATCTTTGAAACCATGATAGGAATAAAATAAATTAGAAAAAAAAGAGATATAGGCCTGGTGCAGTGGCTCATACCTGTAATCCTAGTACTTCGAGTGGCCGAGGCGGGTGGATTGCCTGAGCTCAGGAGTTCTAGACGAGCCTGGGCAACACGGTGAAACCCCATCTTTATTAACATACAAAAAAATTAGCCAGATGTGGTGGCGTGTGCCTGTAATCACGGCTATTCAGGAGACTGAGACAGGAGAATCACTTGAACCTGGGAGGCAGAGGTTGCAGTGAGCCAAGATCATGCAGCTGCATTCCAGCCTGAGTGACAGAGCAACACTCTGTCTCAAAAAAAAAAAAAAAAAAGATGTTACAAAACTGGAAAGTAGGTATCACAACTTGATACCTAAAGGGCTATGAAGTGAAGTAAGTAAGTTACCAAGGTGTGAAAAATTCTATAGGATACTGCCTTTGAAGGGAAAAATTTCTCTGTCATTAGTGCAAATACCATGTATTTCATAAAAAATAAAACTACAAATGATTTCTTTTTGTAGAATTTTTTCTATTATATATAGAATATATGTATATACATGAAATTTATATGTGTCTGTATGTGTAGATTCACACAATGATACACACTATATCATTGTTTATTCTTGGTGAAGTGTTTAAGTTCACACCTGCATATTTACTTGTTTAACATACGGTTATGGCAACAAAAGACAAGACATGATCTTTCTCTGATGCCTGAGAAATAATCACTAAATAGAATTGGATTCACTCTGGCAACACAAAAATGTGGCTATTATTAGTATTCTACTATGAGTTGTTGAAAACTCCACAATAGAGATTGGGATGATGGAGAACATTGGTTACTCTTACAAGAATACAGGCTAAGAGGTGGGTATGAACACAGTCATGTTTAAAAGCAAAGGCAACATAACGGAACCCACAGGGTAGGATCAGTGCAAGAGGTTATGAAAAACCATGTTCTGCACTCGGAAGTTTTTCTGTTTCATTCGTTTTTTTATTGAATTATTAAATCTAGAAAATAGTTTCATGAGTTCTGTAGGTTTTGTGTCTGTGTGCAGTTAGGTTTGGAAAATTAGAGAGTAAGTAGTGTTGTTTATTTTTTTCCTCCAAAACCTAGTATTGTGCATTGGTAGCAACCTGTGGGTGGGGGTCAAAAATCTGTAGCATGGAATTGTCAGCGAAATATGAGGCATTGTCTAACACTGGAAATAGCATATGCGGCGGAACCCATGAAGAAAGATCGTACTCTGCTGTTTTATAGGCATATACGATATTGCTTGGAGATAGCAGGATTATCTCTTAAAGTAGATTTATAATCTGGTGTAATCTAGATTACATATAATCTATAGTTGACGGGGCAAAATGAGACAATAACATTTAGATGCCTGCATTGTGAAATGTAATAATCTTATCAGGTAATGTGAGAAACTTAATTTTCAGAAAATAGAATAAGAATCCTGTAGATTTCAGATAGAAAATGGATAGAGCACTAAGTTCCTATCTTAATAATGATGTAGAAAAACGATAACTATTTTTGTTAATAAATGTTTTGAAAATAAATGTGACAATGAATGTTGCTTGGTTTTGCTTTGTTTTGTTGCAGCAAGAAGTAGAACTTACCCTTAGTGCTAAAGTTTTTACTCACACAATCTATCACTTATTCCTTTAATTTGTTACTTGACTGTGATAAATAGCTGATAAAACGTTTCAGTGAATTCAAGAGAAAAAATGAAAAAAAGAAAAACTTTGGCCATTCTAACATGAGTCAGAAAGTATTATTAACTCATTTATTAAAAATCCGTTTATCAACTGTAGTCTCCATGATGTACAATAGGTCTCTTGAACTCATTCCTCTTGTCTAACTGAAATTTTGTGTCCTTTGATCAACATCTGTTCCATCTCCCCGTACCCTGTCTCTGGTATCCACCATTCTACTTTATTTCTATCATTTTAACTAACAATATATTGTATATTTGAAAGTGCTGAGAGCAGATTTTAAGATTTCCCACCATAAAAAATGATAAGTATGTGAGGTAATGCACATGTCTAAGAACTGATGTAATGTTCAAATGTGGATGCTGACCACCTCAACTCTTAACTCTTAGAGTCTACATCAGGATCTGAAACTCCAATTGGCAGCTTTATAACTAAATAATGCTTAGAGTTCTGATATTGTTTTCTCTCTTTATTTCTGGTAACTCAAACACTCAATTTCCTTTTTTCCAAGCCCAGATATGTTTGTTCTTGGTTGTGTTGTAAGTATTATTTTATATGTTTATTTTCTCAATGATTTCATCTAAATTTATTACTTTAAACATATTATATATTCTGTGAATCAATATATAACGTTAAGAGGTAACATGTCCGATGAAATAAAGCAGGATAAAAATGAAAGAATTATAGGCATTATTACTTTTATAAAAGGTCAGTGAAGACTTGTCTTATAAAATATTTAATCAAGACTTCAAATAAAACAAATGAGGATTCAAGTGGCTACTAGGAGGAAAGGTAGCATCAACTACAGCTGCCCTCGGCTGAGTTTTCTTATTAAGTCAAAACATATATAATACTTCAAAACTGACCATTTTTCACCTGTCCAAACACTTGTTTCATATGGTTCAACCTTACTTGTCAAGGAACTGCACAGAGCCCAGTGAGTGTGAACAATGGCAAATGAAGTGTTCTGAAAGGTGTGGTTATGGACTAGACTGCTTAGCACTTTGTGAATCCTGAGAAGCATATTAGAGCTCACTCTGAAGGAGGTGGGAAGCTATTGGAGAATTTGGAGGAGTAGAACAATGTTATATGGTTTGGATTTTGAAAAGGTCACTGAATCTACCCTGTTGAATCTAGGTAAGCAGCAGGGTAAAGTGAAAGCAAGAAGACAAATTTGTAAACTACTCCAGTAAAAATCTTTGGACATGGGCCAGGGTAGATGCTGTAAGTGTGCTGAGTAGTTGGATCCTAGAAATACTTCAGAGAAATTGTCCACAATATTTCTGGGAAGTTTAAACAGGAATGGTTACAAAACGAGGGAAGCAACTTTGTCTCCAAAGTCATCTGTCTAACCAAATTGAAGAATAGAGATAGTATTCACTAATGTCGGGAAAAATGCAAGAGGACCAGGTTTCATCTAGAAATTGAAATGCGTGTTATATGAATTGCGTTTTAAACACATTTGATGTCTCTTAGGCAGCTACATATTGTTTTTTTCTTTTATTAAATTAATATGTGTTCAACTGGTCACCCTGGAAACCTTTACAGAGATGAGATTACCATGTACATATTTGCTTAGTTGATTTGAACTCAGATATTATAAAACATATTTAGTAATCATGAAATAGCCTCATAATATTTAAATCTCTCCAACCCCAAGCTTTAATTAGTAAAGTAATACATTTATAAATCAGACTTTATTATAGTTTAAAACTTCTGCTCTTTAAAAGACACTGTTAAGACAATGAAAAGACAAGACACAGAGTAAGTTAACATATTTGCAAGTATTGTGTCTGCTGAAAGGATTGTATCTACACCATATAAATAACTCAAAATTAAATACTGTAGTCCCCCACCCCCTTATTCTTGGTTTCACTTTCTGATTTCATTAACCTGTAGTCAACCTTGGTCCAAAAATATTAAATGCAAAATTCCAGAAATAAACAATACTTAAGTTTTAAATTGTGTGCCATTCTGAGTAGCATGGTAAATCCTTGAGTCATCCTGCTGTGTCCCAGCTGGGGCATGAATCATCCGTTTATCTGGCATATTCACGCTGTATACATAATCTGCCTATGAGACACTTATTAGCCATCTAAGTTATCAAATCAATAGTGCCCCAGAAGAAGGGTGAGTACAGTGCAATACAATAGAAAGAGAGAGAGAGAGAGAGAGAGAGACGAATACAGCGAGACCACATTCACATTACCTTTATTACAGTCTACTGTTACAATTCTTCTATTTTATTAATTTTTTGCTAATATCTTACTGGGCCTAATTTATAAATTAAACTTTATGATAAGTATGTATATATAGGAAAAAACATTGTATGTATATGGTTTGGTATTATCCAATATTTTAGGCATCCATCGAGGGTCTTGATTTGTGTCATTTCTATTGCTTATGTGTCGCTCAAGGAGAAGTGGTGACTATTGTAATAGCAATACGAATGGCACATTTAATATATGTGAAAAGTATTTGAACAGGCCCTGCACCAAATAAGACATATGGGTGGCATATATGAACATAAGAGGATACTCAGCCATTAATGAATGAGAAAATAAGACCTCAGTGTAATGCCATTACATACTTATTAGGATGATTAAAAATAAAAACCAAGCAAACCAAGTGCTTATGAGGATGTTGTGCAACTGGAATTCTCATAAACTTCTGGTGAGGATGTAAAGTGGTAGAATCACTTCGAACATCTATTCAAAAGATTTTTTTTTTCATTTTTTTTTTTTAGAAGGAGCCTCGCTCTTTGGCCCAGGCTGGAGTGCAGTGGTGCTATCTCGGCCACTGCAAGCTCCGCCTCCCAGTTTCACGCCATTCTCCTGCCTCAGCCTCTTGAGTAGCTGGGACTACAGGCACCTGCCAACATGCCCAGCTAATTTTTTTTTTTTTTTCTGTATTTTTTAGTAGAGACGAAGGTTCACCGTGTTAGCCAGGATGGTCTCGATCTCCTGACCTCGTGATCCACCCGCCTCGGCCTCCCAAAGTGCTGGGATTACAGGTGTAAGCCACCGTGCCTGGCCAACAGATTTTTAAAAATTAAACAACAAGCAGCCATATGAAACGGTCATATCTCTACTAGGTATCAACCCAAGAGAAACAAAATGGTATATCCATACAAACATATTTTATATGAATGTCCATAGCAGCTTTCTCTGTAATATCACAAAACTGGAAACAAACTAAATATTCACTTACAGATTTATGAATAAATAGTTATGGTATATTGATATAGTATAATCTTATTCACACAATAAAAAAATTAATTGTTGGTATACTACAACATGGATGAATCTTAAAGTCATTATTTAGAATGAACAAATCCAAACAAAAAAAAAACCCCATGTACTGTATTATTCTATTAATATTAACTTGTAGAAAATGCAAAATGATTTATATAGAAATCAAGGAGAATAGTGGTTCCCTGTGGATGAAATAGGGATAGAAGAAAGAGAAGGATGACAAGTGGGCACAAGCAAACTTATTTGGGGTGATTAATATGTTCCTTTTCTTGATTGTGATGATGTTTTTTTATATATATATGAATTATATATAAATTTATTAAATTCTGAATTTATAATTTGTTGTAAGTCACTTATACTTAATTGAAATTTATTTTTTATAAAGCAGAAATAAGCAAAATAAAACGGTAAAAGGAAAAAGACAAATAAAACTGTTTCCTGAATTTTGATGATTTACTATTGTTTAAACAAGGAGTTGTTGCTGCAGTTCCTAGCAACTAAGGCTTAAATTGAATTACGTTTCATTATGTTTTCCCAATCTAATGAAAGAAAGTAAATATGTTTATCTGCATGGACAAACTTTTTTCAGTCACAATTGAAAGTGGAATTTATTATCTGGAGTTTTATCTAAATGCTAATGTCTTCAACTACAGATGTGCAACAGGCTCAGAAACTCGTCTTTTCAATCTAAAATTCTCATATTGGTTTTCTATTAAAGTTGAATGCCTAGGAATAAATTGAAATTTAGTAAAGGAATTTTTGCAGGAAGCTAAATTAGATGTATTATTTTCTGATATTTTAATTAAAACAAAATTCATGAAAGGAACTTACAAGAACAAAGAGAAATGAATATTTGGTATGTCCAACAGGTCAATTGTCTCAACCATGAAATGTCTTAGGAAGTCATCTATCATATGTTGCATCATAATCACTTTGTAGTTGTAATTCTTCATGATTTCTGTGGATGTGAATATGCTCTGATATTGCTTTAAATACCTAAAGTAAGAGTGTGTACGTGTTTAGAAATAATTGTATTCTTGTCCATGCTGTGTGTCTACATATGTACACATAATACATACTTCTCACAAGTACAATTTAAGACAGGTGTCAGGAACTTTAATCATAAAAGAACTTCTATGAGTCTCATATAGATTGGATTTAATATGAGATAATTCTGTTAATGGAGTAAAATACAACATAAAATTGTCTTACAAGACATATAAGAAATTAAGTTTCTACTGAAAAGCAGAACAAAAAGTACTAATGATCCCTGAAAATCTGAAGACTGATTTGATACATGTTAAGAGTTGTAAAGGAAAGAAAATCTCTTAGCTCTTTTTGTTAAAATGGCATAGTAATTTACTGTCACTAACCCTGGGGACTTTTAAGGATATGAGAACTATTAAAGATCCTTGGATTTTTTTAATCTGCTAGAATTAAGCTCCATAAAGGCAGAATCTGTTCTCCACTTCGACATTCATGGTACCTAGAGCAGTGCCTGGCATATAATAGACATTTAATTTAAACCTCTCTTTCTCTCTCTCTCTCTCTCCCCCCCAGTTTGTCTCTCTATCATCTCTCTACCTTTGTTCTTTATGTAGATAGTATGAAATATGATCTATTAAAAAGATTATTTCTTTTTACAAAAACAATGTGTTGGGGCAGAACGATATGATTTAGCTCTGTATCCCCATTGAAATCTCATGTTGTAGTTCCCATAAGTCCCATATGTTGTGGGAGGGACCTAGTGGGAGATGACTGAATTATGGGGCGGGTCCTTCTCATGCTGTTCGCGTGATAGCAAATAAGTCTCCCAAGATCTGACTGTATTATAAGCGGGAGTTTCCCCGCACAAGCGCTATTTGCCTGCCCCCATCTATGTGAGATGTGACTTGCTCCTCCTTGCCTTCCGCCATGATTGTGAGGCCTCCCGAGCCGCATAGAACTGTGAGTCCAATTAAAACTCTTTCTTTTTAAATTGCCCAGTCTTGGGCATGTCTTTATCAGCATCATGAAAACGGACTAATGCATCTCTCTACCTTTGTTCTTTATGAAGATATTACAAAATATGATCAATTAAAAAAGATTTCTTATTACAAAAATGATTAATGCAGTGAACTGAAATTCATAAAATCTTTTTAAGAAAAATGCTATAGTGATAAATAAAATTTTATTAACTATTTGGTATATGTAGGTAGAATGACAATGAATCATTAACAACAAGAAGACATTTTAAATGAACCAAGATTTTATGTAATTTTGAAATGGCAGCGAATGAACTGGAAAATCATCATACCATTGAAAAGATTGTACATTAGACACTGTAATAAATCATTTACTGAAGACTATTAGAGTTTAAATTAAATTCATTTGTAATCGAGTAAAAGGAACTTGGAACATACTGCTTGATTTCAAAAAATGTGTTTGATATAAATTCCAGTTTGTAATAGCATTAACAACTGGAAAAAATTTTAATTTCACATAAATATTGGTGCACTGTGTACAAGAACTTAATGCATTTAGCTTACTTTTCTTGGATAAGCAGTTCAATGAAATGGAAAAATGACAATTTTCTATTTCATAAAGAAAAGTAATATAAGCAAACTATAATAAGAGAGATCTCAGGATTCCTGAGATCTTTGCCATTCAATAGCATCAAATACTTAGAGAACATTTGACCAACAATTATTTAGTTAAGGCTCTCATTTTACCAATAGACTTTAATGAGACCTCCATTTCTTACATAAGATCTCTACCTTATGCAGAAGGACATAGCAGTGGGAAGAGCATCAAAGAGTAAATAAGAAAATATGTGATATTAGAGGAAATGGCAAATAGCTTTCTCACGTGCTTAATGAAACAAGAAATTCCTCTAAGTATGTAACAAATCTTTCATTCAGCAATCATTGACAGCACTAACCATATACACTAAAAAGTTTAATCATTGATTTAAGTTTTAATAGGTTGTAAATAACAATTGTGTAATTTTATCTCAAAACAAAATTGATAAGAGAGTAGATCTTAAGTGTTCTCAACCACATAAACTGGTAAATGTGAGGTGATGAATGTATTAATCAGCTTGTGGTAATCATTTCACAATCACTGAATTATACACTTTAAATATATACAATTTTTATTTACCAATGCTACCCCATAAAGCTGAAGAAAGTACATTTGAAAAATGTACTTTTATTTGGTCAAAATAAAATTTTATTTGGTCAAAAGAAAAAGGGAAATTATTAATATCATATGAATAAAAGGAAAACAGGTAGTTTTGTTTTATTTTATTTAAAAACAATATTTTTAAGGAGTGATTATATGAAATAATTTAGAATAACTCTTGGCAATTTTAAATTGGAAAGAAACACAATAGCTCTTTTTTTTTTTTTTTTTTTTGAGACGGCGTTTCACTCTTGTTGTCCAGGCTGGAGTGCAATGGCATGATCTTGGCCCACTGCAACCTCCGCCTACCGGATTCAGGTGATTTTCCCGCCTCAGCCTCCCACTTAGCTGGGATACAGGCATGTACCACCACGCCTGGCTAATTTTGTATTTTTAGTAGAGACAATGTTTCTCCATGTTGATCAGGCTGGTCTTGAACTCCTGACCTCAGGTGATCACCCGCCTCGGCCTCAAAATAGCATTTAAATGAGGTCAATCAATTAACAAACATTAATGAGTACTTAGACTCTGAGATCACCATATTCAAAACATTTTCTAGAGGCTATAATATTAAACAAATTGAAAGAGCAGACAGATTTTATTTCAAACCTTAGGTCAGTCATTTAGTAGCCAAGTAACTTGGGTTAAGTTGCAAATATACATAAGCCTCATTGCCTTACCTGAGAAATGAGAAGTGTGAGGTCAGAAATACAGTGTAGAAAATACCTGTGATGTGATACATACACAAATAATTTTACAAGTACTGTTAGTACTTCTACTACTACTTATATTCCTACTAACATTAGCTTTTATAGTAAAAATCAAGCATCATAGATAATGTTGGAGAGGAAATATGAGATAATAAAGGGCATAATTTAGGGCTAGATTTTGAAATTAGGATTGATAATTAAAAAAACAAAACAAAACAAAGAGAACGGTGGTGCACATCAGCAGCTTTAGCTGTGTGGATGGCTGAGGCAGGAGAATGGCTTGAGCCCAGGAGTGCACAATGATCACAGCTGTGAGTAGCCACTGCTCTCCAGCTTGAACAGCAGGAATCCACATCTCTATGGGAAAAAAAAAAAAAAAAAAGTTTAGCAGATGAAGAAAAATCTTCACTGAAGACTTGGAACTTAACCAATATTTGAGAATAGCAAGGCCTGGATACGTGAAGTGAAAATTCAACTATCCAAACCACAAAATTCACATTAAGCGTAAGGACATAGTGATAGTGTGAAATCACTCTCTAGTGGCTCTAGAAAAAAATGGGCTCAGTTTGATATCAAATGTAATCATATATCATAGAGAACATTAAAAAAATTTTATTGAGGTAAAACATGTGTAACATTAAACTTATTCTAACCAATTTTAGTGTACAATTAAGAGGCATTACTTACATCCACAATGCTGTGAAGAATCACCATTATTTATTTCCAAAATTTTTGTCAGAAATTCTGTAAACATTAGGAAATACGACTTCTTAAGCCTTGTTACCCTTTAATCATTTATTCCCTATCTCTATGGATGTGCCTGTTCAGGGCAGCTCACGTAAGTGGAATCATAGAATATTTGTCCCTTTGTGTCTGGATGATTTTACTTAGCATATTGTCCTCAACATTCATCCATGTGATGGCATGTGTCAGGCCAAATACTATTCCATTGCATGTATATGCCAGATTTTGTTCATCCATCCATCCGTTGGATTGCATCTACCTTTTGATCATTGTAAATAATCCTGCAGTAAATATTGACATACAAGTATCTGTTCAATTCCTTGCTTGTAATTCTTTAAGTACACACCTGGGAGAGGAATTGACGGACTATATGGTAATTTTATGTTTAACTATTTGAACAACCATCAAACTGTTTTCCATAGTGGTACAAAATGTTACATTCCCACTAGCAATGCACAAGTGCTACAATTTCTATGCATCCATGCTAATATTTTTCTTCTTCATTTTATTATTGCCATCTTTATAAATATGAAATGGCATTTTATATTTACTTGAATATTTTCTCTTTTTTCTCTTAGCCTAGCTAAATGTTTACAAAGTTTATCCTTTTTTTTGTTTTAAAAAACACATGTGTTATTGATGTTTTTATTTCTTTTTAGTCTCTATTTCATTTATTTTTTTCTCTCATCTTTACTATTTTTTTCTTCTACTAATTTTTAGTTTTGTTTGTTCTTTTTGTTGTTGCTGTTGTTTGTTTCTTGTGGTGCAATGTTAAGTTGCTTTTTTGAGTTTTTTTTTTTTTTTAATGTAGGCATTTATTGCTATATCCTTTCCTCTTAGAACCACTTTAGCTGTGTCCATAGATTTTGACAGGTTTTGTTTCTATTTTTATTTGTCTCAATAAATTTCTTAACTTCCAAAAAACTTTTTTATTGACCCATTAATTACTCAGGAGCATGCTGCCTCATTTCGAGGTATTTTGTGAAGTTTCTAAACTTTATTTTGTTATTATTTCTAGTTTGATACCATTGTGGTCAGAAACTATGCTTGAGAGTATTTCAGTCTTAAAATTGTTTCCATTATAAATTTAAGACTTGTTTTGTGGTTATTCATGACCTATTTCTGAGAGACTGATCCAGAAAAATGTGTGTTCTATAGTATTTGATGGAATTTTCTGTAAATGTCTATTAGGTACGTTTGGTCTACAGTGCAGTTTGAATCTAATGTTTCTTTGTTGATTTTCTTTCTGGGTGATACTTCTATTGCTAAAAATGTGTGTTGAAGTCTCTTACCATTACTGTATATCTGTCTATTTTTTTTAAATAAAGGGAGACAAGCTAATTCCAAAATTTATGTGAAAAATAAAACAACTAGTAATTTTTAAAATGCCCTTGATAGAAAAGCAAAATAATATAATGTAGGGGTTTTCTTTATCATTTGTCAATGTAGCTTTTGCATCTTATGTAATTAATGGAGTATAGTATTATCTAAATAGAGACAAATAATGTCTGAAACAAATAATTTCAAACAACTTATATATATTATAAAGGTTTCACTACATCATGGTGGATAAAGATGTTATTTGGAACAAATTGGTGATAAAAATGAAACTTTACCTCCTTTTAATGTATATGTAAAATTTATTGCAGGTGGACTCTTAAGATAAATCTAAACAAGAGAGCAATAAACTTTATATAAGAGTGTATAGGAGAATACTTTGATTATGTTGAGGTAAGAAAACATTTCTTAAGTAGGATTCAAAATGTTTTAATTATCTATAAAGACACTGATAAAATGGTCTACGTTAAAACGAAATGGACTACATTAAAATTAAGAAATTCTGTTTATTAAGAGACACTATTAAATGTTTGAGTGTAATAATATATATGCAAAATACAAAGGCACAAAGTATTCGGATATATGAAGATCTATTACAAATTTATAAGAAGGGAATGCAATAGAAAAGTAAGCAAGAGACTTGAATAAGAATCAAAGAAAAAAATATGCAGATGTCTAATAAACAAATGAAAATACATCAATCCCATTAATATTCAGGAAAATGTGAGCAAAATCTAAATGCAAATTATATCATGCCAGAGAGATAAAATTAGGAAAAAAAATGTTCACACCAATAGTGGCAAAGATGGTATGTTCAGAAAGTGGAATGAATAAATACATAACATTTAACACACAATAAATAAGAAGTGAAGACAAACACAAACATATATAATGTATGATTCCATTTAAAAAAACTGGCCAAATTAATATATGAAAGCTATAAAACAAGCGGTTATAGGCATTGGACAGCAACCAATAGGAAACTTGCATATTTGAGAAAAGGAAAGCTTAGGTCAGACAGCAGTCTCTCCTTCAGCCTTTTTAAGACATCTTCAGAACTGCAACAGAGGGACATAGAGCTTAAGCACTAAGTGCGAGCCTTAGGTTAAGGAAAAGCAGGAATCAGAATTTGAGTGGCTAAGGAGGCTGTGATATGAAATTAAAGAAAGATGCAGTTAAACAACACATGATATGGTGTAAAAAATTACGCCAGATGCTTGGCTGATTTTGCAATCCAGGCACGTGATAAGAGTGTGATTCTAGCAGATTTTCCAGAAAAAAGAAGCTGCTGAAAGAAAGACCACTAAAAAGAAAGATAAAATTATGGAGAATTTCAACAGATGATTAAAATCTATAAAAACAATAAAATAAGTATTCCATAAATAATCCAATGTGAAATTATTGGATGTGATTATTAAGAGACTAAACAAAGAGGGTGGAAAAATAGTGAAAACAATGCTACACAATAGAAAATGTCTAAGCAGCACCATTTTTAAAACAGATAAAAGAAATGAGACAACATCAAAAAGTCTAATACAATGTGTAACTAGGGGACCGAGAGAATGGCATGATTGTCGATTCATGATTCAGCGAAAGACCTGTATGTTCATCTGGATGTCAGTATATAAGGGTGCTTATATGTGTAAAATTTCACCGAGTGGTGTACTTAAGATTTTGTGCTTTATAAATGTAATTTTAACCATGTAAAATATATACAATAATACTGTATTTGGGCCAAACTTACCTTTTAATTTGGTATAGATTAGGATAGCAAGCCATACAGTTTCTCAGATAAGTCCTTACCATCTAAGAGCTGAAAAGACTGTAGAGAGAAATAAGGTAAATTTTCTAGAGTGTGAAAAGTAGAGTAGAACTTTGGAACTGATGGATTTAGTTACTATGTCCTCTAATCACAAGCAAACTTGTTGGTTAATGACATAGGATAATTTATATGATTAAGGAAGGCCCCATTTAAAATTTAAAAATCGTAAAGTTTATTTGATGGACCAACTCACTGACTTAAGGAATCAGCCTAACCACAGATATTTTTAATACTTCACCTGGCTCTGTTATATTCTTCCTACCCTTATATATACATAAAATATCATGGAGAAACACAAATACTTACATTTGAAAATGTTCAGAGAGTGAAAGGTAAACTTGTACTGGAAGGTGAAATAACAAGTGTTCAGCAAATGAAAGTAGACACAGAAAAACTCATTATTTTAACAAAAATCCGCTTTGGAAGAAAGAATAGATCTTGTTCAAACATATTGTATTTGTATACTTGGGGAAACTTAAAGATCTGAGAATATGGCTCTCTTGAAAGGTGACAGTCTATTCTAATATAAAAAACCAACACAAGGCAGTGACAAAAGAAAATAAATTTATGAGTACAGTGTGAATTTGAAGGAAGAAGGGATAGAGGGTAATCAGAAAACACTTCACAGAGGTGATGATACTCAAGTTGATTATAGCAGGTTCAAGGTGGAGGCTGATATGTAAGTAGAAAAGCAAAATACTACTTTGAAGAACAACAATGAGTACTAATCTGTGAAGCCATTTAGACTATACATAATGTACAAAATTTATTATCTGAAATTATGGAAATAAAAAAACTCATAAATGTTTATTATGAGAGATTTAGTTGTACTGAGCATAGGTTACTGGAGTTATCAATTTATACAAAAAAATGCCCCTCAATGCCCCAAAATATGGAACATTAATTCATTTTATGTTTTGTTTTATTTTGCTTTTTTCTATGTTTAAATCCTGTGTGTTCTTTTTGCATTAGATATAAATATTTGTGAATTGTATGCAAGTGACTTTATGCATGTGCATTTGGCTGGCTCTGTCTCAAAACCATACTTGATGGAAATATTGACACTCTTTTCCAACACTATTTAATTTTGTCTTTCATCTGAGCAATTTTAAAGTTGGTTTTGTATTTGTTTGTTTAGATAGGCAGAACAAACACACTAATCAGTTTTGAATGTGAATTGAGAATGATGTTCAGTTAACATTACAGATTTTCATGGCATTATTTCTAAAGATAATCAGTTAGTTAGCCTCAGATGAATTCTTATTTGTTAACTTAATTAGTTCATGTAGGAAGTACAAAAGATGGAAAAGTGAGTGAGTGGCCACAGCAAAGTAGTTGACATAATACAGAAGAAACCTTTTTATAGAAAAGAAAAAAAAGAAAAAGAAAAACGTCTTTATGAGACCATTTACTTCACATTGGGAAACCAATTATTCCGAAGCTAGAATTCTTATTTTTTAGGAAAGAAAGAAAACCAAAGCAAAGCAAACAAACATGAATTTGTTGAAATCATATTATGTGCCAGAAAGTAACATAGGGAGTTGCAGTATATTTCTGTATTCCAAAACATTTCATTCATTTCCAACTACCTCTCTGAGAAATAGGGAATATCCTTCTCATTTCATATATGAGATACAAAGAAATTTAATAGAACAAAACCTGCTTGGACAAGTAGTAGAGTTTACATATCAAGTGGTCAGACGCCAGAATTCATCCACTAGGTAGGGGCTGGTGGACACTAGCAATGTCTGTGTAAAACAACCCTACCTTAATCCCTTTTGGATTTATTTGTACTGTCAATTATTTCATGTTTGTAAGTCATTTGGAACATTTTTTTTAGCATGCTGTATAAGTTTGAATTGCATTCAAATATTGAACCCGAAATTTGGTTGAGATTCTGGAAGATGCTATCTTCCTACACAGAGGATTGATTTTTAAAGCAGAAAGAGCATAGGCAGGTCATTTTGTTTTGCTGAGGGCTGGCTTTATGCCTTTTAAAATTTGTAATATCTGTTTTAACCATTAATTCTAGGTCATAACCATTACTTCTAAAATATGGCCCTTCTTGTGTTTCAACTGACAGAGTTGATCAAGACCTCCACTTTTTCAGACTCTGAATTCAAACTCTGCTTTCTTAGCACCATATGTTTGCTAAAACTTCTGCTCAGCACTTTAACCTTTAAAATTTCACTTTCTACTGCATTTCTATCACTGTAGTCCTGCATATTAGCACTTTACAGGTCAGTGAAAACCTTGAGAGCACCCAGGTTTTGGGGCACATGTTGCTGAAATTTCCTCTTTTCTGTGATGTTATCTCTCAAATGTCAAACTAGCAGCCCTGCACTCCAACCTCTGTCCTTAGCTTACTAAGACTGAAGCTTTTTTCTATAACTAATTTCTCTACATTAAGTATCAAAAGCTTTCCTTAGGGAAAAAGCCAGGGTAAATGTAGAGTTCTCCTTCTGTTCTTAGAGGGATTGAAGCCTCTCCCGCTTTTCCCGTGGTGGTTTCTTTCCACCGCTTTCAAATATTTGCTGTTTGTATTTTGTCCTTTCTCTTAAGAGGTTAGTTCAATGTAAGCTACTCACTTATGGCTGGCATTGAAATTACTTTCTGTAAACTAGTTTATGTGCATTTCAATTACTAGAAAAGTAACTATACACAGAAAGGGAATAAGACAAATAATTGCATTTATGAAAATGTTAATTTGGGAGGTATATGATGTTCTATTGCTGGGAACTAAATTGAAGCTTAGATATATCTCATTTCTTTTTATTATTTATTTATTATTTATTTATTTTTATTTCCATAGGTTTCTTGGGAACAGGTGGTATTTGGTTACTCGAGTAAGTTCTTTAGTGTTGATTTGTGAAGTTTTGGTGTACTCATCACCCAAGCAGTATACACTGAACCCAACTGGTAGTCTTTTCTCCCTCAATTCCTTCCCATCCTTTGCCCCTGAGTCCCCAAAGTCCATTGTATCATTCTTATGCCTTTGCATCCTCATAGCTTAGCTCCCGCTTATGAGTGATAACATACGATGTTTGATTTGCCATTCCTGAGTTTCTTCACTTCGTAAAATAGTCTCCAATCCCACCCACGTTGCTGCAAATGCCATTAATCAATTTGTTTTTATGGTCGAGTAGAATTCAACTCATATATATATCTATCTCACAGTTTCTTTATCGACTTACTGATTGATGGGCATTTGGGCTGGTTCCACATTTTTGCAATTGTGAATTGTGCTCCAATAAACATGCATGTGCAAGTAACTTTTTCGTATAATGACTTATTTTCCTCTGGGTAGATGCCCAGTAGTGGGATTGCTGGGTTTAATGGTAGTTCTATTTTTAGTTCTTTAAGGAATCTCCACACTGTTTTCCATAGTGGTTGTAGTAGTTTACAATTCTCACCAGCAGTGTAGAAGTGTTCTCTTTTAACATCATACATGCCAACATCTATTTTCTTTTTTTATTATGGCCATTCGTTGGGAGTAAGGTAGTATCACATTCTGGTTTTGATTTGCACGTAACTGATCATTAGTGATGTTGAGCATTTTCTCATGTTATATGTTTGTTGACCATTTGTATATCTCCTTTTGAGATTGCCTATTTATGTCCTTAGCCAACTTTGTGATGGTATTGTTTCCTTTTTCTTGCTAATTTGAGTTAGTTATAGATTCTGGATATTAATGGTCTGTTGGACATATACATTTTCTCCCATTCTGTGGGTTGTCTGTTTATTCTACCAACTGTTTCTTTTGCTGTGCAAAAGCTCTTTGGTGTAATTAAGTCTCACCATTTATCTTTATTTTTGTTGTATTTGCTTTTGGGTTCTTGGTCATTAAATCTTTGCCTAAGCCAATGTCTAGAAGGATTTTTCCGATGTTTTGATCTAGAATTTTTATAGTTTCAGCTCTTAGATTTGAGTCCAAACAAAAACATAAAGTGGGAAAGGATACCCTATTCAACAAATGGTGCTGGGATAATTGAAGCCACAGATAGGAGAATGAAACTGGATCCTCATCTCTCACCTTATACAAAAATAATTATTTCTTAAATAATATGTGGTCAGATTCTTAAAATATTAGTGTGCTACATTCAGAAAAGCCCTGGGTGAGGAGCTAAAGTAACTTTTTATCTACTTCTTAATTCTATTTAATCTAGAGAAAGTTATTAATCCTTAGTTTTCTATCTATTAAATATTTATGCTTTAGAGTTTTGTCTTTTAGAAATGTGATAATTAATATCAATCTGCTCATTAATTTACTCAATAATACTGTCTATTATGTGCCAGGTTTTTTTTTTTTTTTTTTTCTAGTTGTGGAGAAAAAAGAGATCAACAAAAAGGTAAAGTCCCCAATTTCATAAAGCCTACAAAATTGAGTAAAGAAAATAGATAAACATGAATTCAAATTCACAAATAAAACCATTTTATTTTAAATAGGGTAATCTGGCAGAAAGGGACAGGTCAATGTGAAGAGGAATGTAATATTAAATAGGAAATATTTACCTATGCTTGACATTTGAACTAAGACCAAAATCAAACAAACAAACAAACAAACAAAAAAAAGTACAAATCAGATAAATTTTCAAAGAAGTGTATCCTAGGAAGGGAAAACAGCAATTACTAAGGTTTTGAGACTCTTTTCTAAAAAGAAAAAACAAAATGGTCAATGTGACTACAATAAAATAAACTAAGAGAAAAGTGGTAGAAGAAGAAAAAAAAAGTGGTAGGTTTGGTGAGATCTAATAAGATATTGCAGATATTATTTAGTTTTCATTTAAAGTGTTATGGAATTCATAGTGAGTTTGTATACATGTGAATGTCATAATGTGATTCATGTAAAAAAGTTAGACCACCCTTACAAATAAATTTCTTTTTGTGATAAATGTTGTTATCTACTTAAAATAACCTATTTTAACTCTAAGATGTTTTCTGTAAGCCTCATGGTAACCACAAAACAAAAAACTATAGTAGATATACACACACAAAGAGCCAGGAATCAAAATATACCACTAAAAAAAATTTAACCACAAATAAACACAGCAAACAAATAGCAAAGGATTTACACAACACTAGAAAACAATTTAAAAATGGCAATAAAAAGTCCCTACCTATCAATAACTACCTTGAATGTTGATGGTTAAATCCTCCAATCAAGAGACATAAAGTGGCTGAATCAATAATACAACAAATCTGAAATATATGCTGCTTACAAGATATTCACTTCAACTGTTAAAACACATATATGAAACAAAAGAGATGGAAAAAGATATTCCATACAAATGGAAACCAAAAGTAGACAATGGTAGCTACACTTATATCAAGTAAAGTTAATTTTAAGTAAACAAAAAAAAGATTGAGAACATTGATATATATTGATAATGGGGTCAATTCATTAAGAAATTATAATTGTAAATAAACTGTATGTGCCCCTGACTTTGGAGCATCAATATATGAAAAGCAAATATTTATAGTTTTGAAGGGATAGACTGCAATACAATAATAGTCTGCAATACAATAATAGTAGGATACTTCAACATTCCATTTAATCAAGAAACAGACCATCCAGACAGAACATTGACAAGGAAACATTGAATTTAAACTATACTCTAGACCAAATGGACCTAACAGACATATACAAAACATTTCATGCAACAGCTACGAAATACACATTCTTCTCAACTGCATATGGAGCATTCTCCAGGATAGTTTTAATATTAGACCACAAAAATAAGTCTTAACAAATGTTAAAAGGTTAAAATCATATCAACTACCTGTTCGGACCATAATGGTATAAAACTAGAAATTAGTGACAGGAGAAACTTTTAAAAATTCCCAAATACATAGAAATTAAACTACATGCTCATAAACAACCAATAAGTCAATTAAAAAATTAAAAGGGTATTAAACATTTTCTTGAGACAAAAATGGAAACACAACATAAACTTATGGGGTACAGCTAAGCATCACTGAAAGGGAAGTTTATAGCAATAAATGCCTACATCAAAAAAAGCAGAAAGATTTTAAATAAAACAAACTACCTAACTTTGCACCTCAACAGATTAGAAAAGAAAGGACAAACTAAGCCCAAAATTTGCAGAAGGAAGAAAATTAGAAAAATCAGAGTAGAAATAAAAAGGAAACTTAAAAAAAAAGAAAATATCAATAAAACAAAGAGTTGATTTTTGAAAAAAATAAACAAAATCAGCAATTCTTTAGCTAGACTAGGAATAAAAGAGAGAAGACTCAAACAAAATCAGAAATGAAGGAGGAGACATGACAACTCTTGAAACAAAAATACAAAGGATCATAGAAGACTACGAACAATTATTTGCCAGCCAATTGAGTAACCTAGAAGAAAGGGATAAATATTTTGATACATACAACCAAACAAGATTGAATTATGAAGAAATGTAGAATCTGAATAGACCAATAACGAGTCAAGAGACTGAATCAGTAATACAAAATCTGCCATCAAAGAAAAGCTCAGGACCTGATGACTTCACTACTGAATTTTCTCAATTGGTGAAATAAGAATATCAATTCTTCTCAAACTCTTCCAAAAAATGCCTTAAAAGGGAATACTGGCAAACTCATTTTATGAGGCCAACATTATCCTGATACTAAGGTCCTACAGGACACAACAAAAAAATAATACTACACACCATTATCCCTGATGAGCATAGACGCTAATATCCTCAACATAATACAAGTAAACCGAATTCATCAGCACATTTAAAAGATCATTCACTATGATCAAGTAGGATACACCTTAGAGATGCAAGGTTCGTTCAACATATGTAAATAAATCAATGTAATACACCACATTAACAGAATGAATGTCAGTAACCATATGATCATTGCCTATGGTTTGAATTTGTCCCAAAATTTCATGTGTTGAAAACTTAATCTCTGATGTGGCAGTATTGAAAGGTGAGGCCCTTAAGAACTGTTTGGATCATGAGGACTCTGACCTCATAAATGGATTCATCCATTCAAGGATTAACAAATTCATGGATTGATGAATTAATGGATTGTCCTGGAAGTGGAATTGGGGACTTTATAAGAAGAGAGAGAGCTAAGAACTATGTTAGCATGCTTAGCCGCCTCACTGATATGGGAGAGGGGCAGGGAAGTGCTGGGTAGAGACAGGTGGATCCCTGGTCAGGGCTCCACCCGCAAGGACCTAGGTAAAGACAGGCACTGCTGCTTTCAAGCCCAAATGTTGCATTTTCCAAGACCATGCTGGCCGGCCACACCCCATCCTGGGTCTATAAATACATGAGACCTGGCCGGGCGTGGTGGCTCATACCTGTAATCCCAGCACTTTGGGAGGCCCAGGTGGGCGGATCACGAGGTCAGAAGATCAAGATGCCATCCTGGTCAACATGGTGAAACCTCATCTCTACTAAAATACAAAATATTAACCAGGTATGGCTGCGTGCGCATGTAATCCCAGCTACTCAGGAGGCTGAGGCAGGAGAATCGCCTGAACCCGGGACGCGAAGATCACGCCACTGCACTCCAGCCTGGGCAACACAGCAAGACTCTGTCTCAACAAACAAACAAACAACAAGAAAAACAAACAAACAAAAAAACAACCCCTGAGACCCTAGCCGGCAGACATACAGGCAGCCAGATGTCCAGAGGAGCACATCAGCGGAAGAAGAAGTGGCTGGCCAGCGAAAGGACATGGAGCGAGCATGCCAGCGGAAGAGCACACCAGCGGAAGAGCACACCCACAGACTGTAAATGCCGGTCGGCCATCCACTGGGGCCGAGGTGGGGTTTGACTGTAGCAGTGGGAGAAGAGCCGGGGATGCTTAGCAGCCCAACTCCAGGGGAAGACCATCTTCCTTCTGGCTTCTGCATCTGCTGAGAGCTACTTCCACTCAATAAAACTTTGCACTTACTCTCCAAGCCCACATGTGATCCAATTCTTCTGGTACACCAAGGCAAGAAACCCTGGGATACAGAAAGCCCTCTGTCCTTGCCTCAAGAGAGAGGGTCTAACTGAGCTGGTTAACACAAGCCGCCTATAGATGGCAAACTAGCAGAACACCTTGTAACACATGCCCACTGGAGCTTCAGGAGCTGTTAACATTCCTCCTAGACACTGCCGTGGGGTCAGAGCCCTACAGCCTGCTTGTCTGTATGCTCCCCTAGAGGGTTGAGCAGGGGGGCACTGAAGAGGCGAGCCACACCCCCATCGCATGCCCTGCGAGGGGGACAAGGGAACCTTTCCTGTTTTCATTGTCATGTGACACCTTGCATTGGCTCAGGACTCTGTAGAGAGTCCCCACAAACAAGAAGGCTCTCACAAGATGTGGTTCCCTCAGCCGTGGACTTCTCAGCCTCTATAACTATATGAAATAAGTTTTGTTTGTTTGTTTGTTTTGAGATGGAGACTTGCTCTGTTGCCCAGGCTGGAGTGCAGTGGCACGATCTCGGCTCACTGCAACCTCCACCTCCCAGGTTCAAGTGATTCTCCTGCCTCAGCCTCCCGAGCAGCTGGGATTACAGGCGCTTGCCACCACGCCCGGCTAATTTGTGTATTTTTATTAGAGACGGGGTTTCACCATGTTGGTCAGGCTAGTCTCGAACTCCTGACCTTGTGATCCACCTGCCTCGGCCTCCCAAAGTGCTGGGATTACAGGTGCAAGCCACCACGACCGGCCAGAAATAAGTTTTGTTTCTTATAAGTTACTCAGTTTCAGCTCTTGTTGAAAGCAATAGAAAATGAACTAAGGTAGTGTTTGACAAAATTCAACATCCTTTCATTGTGAAACTTCCAACAAATTAGATATAGAAGTAATGTACCTGAACATAATAAAGGCCATATGTTAACAATCCCATAGCTAACATTATACTCATTGGGGAAATGTTGAACGTTTTCACTGTAATATCCTGAGCAGGACAACATACATACTGTCTCCACTTCTCTTCAATGTAAGTACTGGTTTAAACCAGACAAATTAGACAAGAGGAAGAAATAAAAGGCATCCAAATTGGAAAATAAGAAGTTAAATTTTCCCTGTTTGAAGATTAGATGATCTTATACATAGAAAACCCTAAGGACTCAATCAAAAAACTATGGAACTGCTGGAAGAAAACACAGGAGAAAGCTCCATGACATTGGTCTGAGAAATTAATTTTTTTAATATGACCCCAAAAGCACAGGCAACAAAGGAGAAAATAGACAAATAGGTTACATCAAACTAAAAAGTTTCTGCACAACAAAGGAAATACTCTACAGAGTAAAGAGACACTTATAGAGTGGAATAATATATGCAAACTTTACATATATGGGGTTAATATATGATATATATATCTCAATAACAGGAAAGCAACCCAATTAGAAAATGGGCGAAATCCTGAATAGACATTTCTTAAAAGAAGACATACCAATAGCCAGCAGGTCTATAAAAAATGTTTAACATCACTAATCATCAGAAAAATGCAAATCAAAAGCATCATGAGATACCACTTCACCCCAGTAAAAATGACTGATATAAAAAAGATAAAATACATCAAGTATTGGTAAGGATGAGGAGAAAAGGGAACTTTCACAAAATGTGGTGGAAATGTAAATTAGTACAGCTATTACAGAACATAATACAGAGATTCCTAGAAAAATAGAATTAGGACTACCATATGTTTCAGCAATTCCACAACTGAGTATATATACAAAGGAAATAATATTAGTATGCCAAAGTGACACCTGCACTCTCATATTTATTGCAGCATTATTCACAATTGCCAAGATGTGGACTCAATGGGAATATCTATGGATGAATGATGTCCATGGTTGAATGAATACAGGAAATGTGATAGATATACACAATAAAATACTATTCAGCTATAAAAGGAATAAAATTTTGTCATTTGCAGCAATAGGAATTAACCTAAGGAATATAATATATGTGAAATAAGCTAAGCACAGAGAAACAAATACTAAATCTCACTCACATGTGGAATCTAAAAAAAAGAAAAAAAAACAAAAAAAAAACAAAAAAAAAAAAACCAAAAAATACCCATTGTATGGAACCAAAGAGCAAAACGATAGTTGCCAGAAACTGGAGTGTTTTGAGTGGGAAGAGGATGTTGGTCAGAAGATTTGAAAAATCAGATAGGAGGGATAAGTTCTAGAAATATTTTGTACACCATGGTGATTGCAGTTTACAGTCTATTGTGTTCTTGAAAAAATGCTAAGACAGTGTATGTAAAGTGCTTTCACTATAAAACTGGTAACTATGACAGGAAGTGCACATATTAATTAAATCAATTTAGTCTCCACAAGGTACCTATACTTTAAAACATCATCCTGTGCATGATAAAGGACTTAGAAAAGGCCAAGACAAAGGTGGTTTCCTACTAACAGAGAGTGTGCTTGCAGTTCTTGCTGGTCTGTCTTCATCAACACCTGAATCCAGGACCACAGCCATGGACATGTGGGTACAACTGCCACTGTGTACCATGCAGCCATCCTGGAGTACACACCACAAAGGTACTAGAACTGGTAGGAAGGGCATCCAAAGACTTAAAGGTAAAGCATATTACTCTTTGTCACTTGCAACTTGCTGTTCATGGTGATGAAGAATTGGACTATCTTATCAAGATTACAATTACTAATGGTAGTGTCATTGCACACATCCATAAAGCTCTGATTAGAGAGAAAAGAAAACAGAAGACTGTCTAAAAGATGTCTGGATTCATTCTTTTCCCAGGACTAGAAAACAAAAGTTGTCTGGTGTTGGTGATTCCAGTGGACTGTATCTCTATGAAAACCAGTTTTGCCTTGTTGTAATTTTATGTGAGCAAGTTGGAAGTTTAATTCATTTTCCAACCAACCAACTTTCTACATTTCAGTTTTAACCATATTTAATTGTTGCTGTGGCTTCGAAGACCTTATTGATTCCTAAGTAGTGAGTTTTGATTGAGTTTACTTTTAAAAACGGTTTGGATTTTAATTGTGGTACAGAAGTTACAGTAACAAAGATTTGGTGTACAGACTGTATTTCCGCTGTGGTGGGTAAGCTCAAATAAAGGTCATATTCTGCCTAACCCTGCAAAAAAAAACACCAGTCAACAAAATACCATTAAGTCACCCTTGCTGTTGCTATGCTGAGAAGGGCATGGAATGTTGGCAGTATGAGCAAAAATGTAGTAAACAATACCATTAGGAAAATACAATATTTCTTGTGACATATGATGTTAATTTAAGTTAGAATCAGGGAATTTGAGATGGAAAACTTATTAATAATTAAGATATATTTTATAGTTAGAACCATGTTTGTTGTAGAAATTAAAGTAAGATAAATCAAGGGTAATTTTTAGATTTTATTCATAAAGTTATATTTCAATACTGCAAAAAATAAGCTCAAAGTGAAGCAATTTAATAAGACTTATAAGCTTTGATAGAAATTATATTGCAAAAAATCTTTATACTTGTACCACTGAACTGTAGAGATAAGCTAATACTCTATTTTGTTTACCCTTGTCTTCAAAATTGCTCTCACTAAACACTCTAATTTAAAAAAACGCAAGCATTCCCATTTGAGTAGTTAGTTACTGGACAATATAGTCAAGCAAAATTGATTCAAATGTATAATCTTGAAATAAAAAGCATGAAACCTAAATTATTCAAAATCATGTCAAATTAATCACAAAGTTCTTTTTCCAACAGTCCTCCAATGTCATATTTAACTGGTGATAGTTGCATCTGTTGAAGATATCCTTGTTATTCTTTGACGAAAAAAAAAAATTATAAAATATTTACAGTGTCATGTTATAAAGTGTGAATTATACAGCCCTTGAATAAATAAGGAATTTTTTCCCCCTGATTTAAGGCATTTTAAGAAATCTGATACTTTTATTGAGGCCTTGAAATGTTCAGAATGAAGTCAGTAAACCTGATCTAGTTTGAAACTGATCTATGTAAAGAATAGTAATTAAATTACTATGTTTTAAGTTAAATTAGTGATAAATGCATTATTCCCCGTAGGTTTCTCATAAAACTCCTTTCCTCCATAGTTCTCATGAACTCCTTTGATTTTAAATTAGTATGAAGATATCACAGATTATATAGGTAATTTAGATATACAATGCTGAAAATACGTTCTGAATAATCTTTTTTATGTAAAACCCATTAGTATTAAAAATTAATTAGAAAAAAAATCAGGACCAAATGAGTATAAAGGATGATTAAGTGCGAAAGCATTGTGCAAGATGTGCTTAATTAGCCATTTGGTGTAAACTTGGGCTCTGAGACAGGCTTGTGACTTGCACATGAGAATTAAACTGTCCCAATTATGAAGCAAGAAAATGATTCCAGATAGATTCCATGTTATTGTTTAAGAAACAAATAAAACTGAGGAATAATGTCTAAGAACACATGTTCAAAACTATATTAATACAATTTTTAATTGGCAGAAAGTAGATAAAAATGTACTAAATATTGGAAGATTTTTAACGTTTGCAACCTGTAAACATTAGAACATTTTGTTTCCAGTAACATGCCTACCTGGATTACTTAAGACATTCTGTATCTGAAAAATTTCCCAGAATTCTGAAAAAGACATTCTGTATCTGAAAAATTCTGCAAATTTTGACAGGAATGTAAAAGAGCTGGCTTGAGAGTCAGTGAAAGCTGGAACACAAGGAGGACAGGACCGCACTGAACACAGTGGTCTGCAGAGTACTGAAGCTGCTGTCGCTCTGATGGTGGTTGTAGAACTTGCTGATCTTGAGCTTTGAGGTCTGATTTAGCAGAACACAGTGTCCAGGCACTGCCTCAGGTGTGGAGTTTTATAGGAAGCCATCTTCCATAAAGTCCTGGATTCCAAAAGTCTGTACTCTCAATACAACGTCTAACCAGGAGTAAACACATTCTCTATCCTTACCTGGAAGGCAATATCTTCAAACTACTAAAGAGACTAAATGGCAAGATGGAATCCTACACACCGTTAAAGTATATTTCAAGAACAAATGTGTACTAAATACATTTTCAGGTAAAAACATAACATTAAAGAATAAAATCGTCAGACCTCACCAGAGGAATGCTAAAGGGTGTACTTTAAGCAGAGGAAAGTGATCCAAACAGGAAGTTGTGAAATAGAAATGGGAAGACATAAACATGAAATAAACATTTTCACATATCAAAAGGCATATTAACTATATGAAAAATTAATAATTGCTTGGTTGTTCATGGACATAAATATACGTTATTTTAAAAGTAAAATTAAAAATAAGATAAAGAAAAACAAACAAAAATAAAAGGATCAAGCAAAGATTAGATATAATGAAACAAGAATTATAGTTATTCAAGTTTTATACTGTACAGTAGAAGTAACGAAAATCAACATACTTTATATAAGCAAAATTCCATTGGAAAGTGAAATAAAATATACCATATACTATTTACAATAGCATACAAATGTGATATGCTGAAAAAATTAAATAATTACATAACATATAATCATACATTATTATAATACGTAATAAGTTGAAAAGAAATCAATCAATTAATAGATATACCATGACCAAAGACTGGAAGAACAATAAACAGTAATAATAACAAATAATCACAATAATAACCCCCTCAGGCAGTTTTGTAGACATTGATAATGAGCTTCTAAAATCTTTCTTGAATAAAAGTAAGATAGTAGCATTATAGGAATAAAATAGAAAACCTAAAATATACCCAGTCATTATATGAACACATCAGATCAATAGATAGATAAACAACTTCTCAATAAATGTTGTTGAAACAGCTTTGCATCTGTGAGAAAAAAAATGGTGCTGGACACATTACCTCATACTGCAAGTAAGATCAATTTCAGGTAAAGTGAAGATACAATTTGTAAAGGAAAACCACCTTTAAAATATTGAAAAATGGTTTGTGTATTCGGGTTAAGAATGTCTTTTAAACGACACAAAACTAACAATAAAGAAAAAATTTAATAATTTTTGACAAATTAAGAACTGTTATTAATTGTAAGACACCATTAAAATTAGAAAGACAAACCACAAATCAAATAAGATATTTGCTTCCAAAATGCATCATAAGGGAAGTATACAAGTTAGAAAAGACCTCCTATAAGCCATAATGAAAAATATAAAAAGTAAATTGATATGTTCATACAAAAATCCTACACAACAATGTAAATCAAGAGACTATAGCTGCATATGTCAACGTGGAAAAAATCTAAAGTATCCTCTTTAGTTAAAAATTCAGGTCACAAATGTGTATAAAGAGTGTTTTTAATTGTCTAACATTTTAAAGGGTCACAATTAAACTATATTGTTTAAAACTGAATCCATGAGTTCTTAACTCTAAACTAAAAAAATAGTATAAATATGACAAAAATGGGGAGATTGGCTAACTTGGTACTGAAAAACATATGAGTTGGGCATACAAGGAATCTTCTACAATATTCTCGATAGAATTGATTTATAATTTTTGAACTGTTTCTTTTATGTATTTTAATTTAGAACTGTTTTATTTATGGACAATTAATTAAATATCCTTTAAACAAAATGATGAATTAAAATATTTGTATAGAGTTGATGGGTGCAGCACACCAACATGGCACAAGTATACGTAACAAACCTGCACGTTGTGCACATGTACCCTAGAACTTAAAGTATAATAAAAATAAATAAATAAAATAAAATATTTGTCTAATTATTCTTTTATTTAATTAAATCCTCTGCAATAGATTCCATGATGTTAGAATAAGTGAATTTTGACATACCTCTTATTAAACCAGGAGAAGCACATATTCAAAATTATCTAATATACAGTTGAATATATTATAATGAAAACTATACATATTAAATGTCCTGGTGTGCTAGCTTGGGTTATTGTTTTCCCCTGTTCAGTTCCTCCTACCTTGTGACAAAAGATGGGTAGAATATTTCCTTGCACTATTAATGTTGCTTTTAGCCATGAGTTATTTTGGTGAAAGAAATGTGGAAAGAAATATCAGTCTATTAATTCTGAGCCAAAAACTTATCTACTTACCTGCTTTATGGTCCCATAATCTGCCATGAGAAGAGTGTGTCTCAGATTGCCATTGATCCAAGGACAACGTGGGAATAGTTAAGAGGAACTAAATTAGATCCACAGTCTGGAGTTCAGGCAAGCCCATCAGAGTACTAACCAACGGAGTCATGAAGGAAAAATAAATACAGTTGTCCCTTGGTATCTGCAGGGAATTGGTTTCAACCCTTCCACACTCACAATCCAAAATCCTCAGATGCTCAAGTCCCTATATAAAAATGGCACAGTATTTGCATATAACCTTTTCACATTCTGCCAAATACTTTAAATTATCTCTAGATTACTTATAATACCCATCACAGTGTAAATGCTATGCAAATAGTCGTTATAATGCACTGTTTTCAAATTTTGTATTATTTTTTATTTTTGAAATATTTTTTATTTGCAGTTGGTTGAAACCATGGATGTGAAACCTGCAGATACAGAGGGCCGGTAGTACATACTGTTAAAAGCTGTAGTATGTGGGAGTAATTTGTTTCACAACATCATTGCAAGAATAGTTTACTAAGACATATTGGAACAATCAAATGGAAGAGATTAATTCTGCTATTAGTGGAAAGTGTTAAGCAAGGCATGAAAGAGGTGATGGCATTTCACCTAGACCTTCAAACATAAGTTGACTTTTGGACTAAATTGCTTAGCTCCTTATCTTATATTTATCAATTCAATCAGTGTAATGGAGTATGAACATTTATTGATTGGTACCTTAAATTACATTGGTAGCAAGTTTGAAAAAGGCTTTGAGAAAAGACTGCCATAGCAATCACTGGTGCAGTGATGGGTAATACAAAAAAGTGTATTGTTTGTGCTTTTAAAATGAAAACCTGATCTTGCAAAATAGTTCTCTTTTATATTTCATATAATGTAGCATTTCTGTAAATCAGTTTATAATTTATGTTGTTACTGTCTGGAATACTATAATTTTACGTATTTTCAATTCCATTTGTCTGGATAACTCCACCCTACACACTGTCACCAAGTTGGTTATCACCCTCTGCAACACATCCTTAGAGCACTGTTCATTTCTCCTTTATGTCAGCAATCAAAAATGTAATAATAAAATGATGTGTATAAATACTTGGTTAATATTTATCCTATCTTTCCCTAATTGGTTGTAAATAAGGACAGAGACTGTGTCTGTTTTGATCCCTGTTATAGAATTCCTGGACCATAGATGCCACTCAATATTTATTTAAAAAATGTATCAATAAATTAGAGAGCACAGACTTCAACGTCAGATGAATCTGAGTATGAAAATCTATTATATCTTTCACTAAATTTGGATTCCTATTCGGTATGCCCATTTTTCTCATATGCAACTTTGATGTGATGAGAATTGGAGAAATAAATGTAAACATCTAGCATAAATGGTAGTTATTGTTTAAATGCTTTGTAGTACAGGTAGACATTTAGGAGAGAGAAAAGGTGCACATCCAGTTTTTCTGGCCAATTCAATTTACTGTAAAAGTTCAGAGAGCAAAAAAATCTTAGGCAGGAATACGGACATCTGAACAAACAATGTGTTTCCTAGGTCTTCTGCTCCACAAAAAAATTGGTTTCTGCGTGATCATTACAAGTATGGCTCTGGCAGCAGATTTTTATCATTGACCTATGTGTTCATTGTTCGTATCACCTAAACACCACCTTTCTGTGGTTATTTTGCTGGCTTGAAACATTAACAAAGAACACAAATGAAAATAAAAGAGTTCAGAAAGACTTTTCTTTTAATTAAATTCCTCTTACAAAATATATTTTTGCATTTCATTCTATAATTACAGCACTTAAAGTCTGTTATGAGACTTAGATGTTTGGTTGCATCTTGCCATCTGTTTTCTAGAAAGCAAGGTTTCCTGGATTTTCACTTCTGCCCTTTTGTGATCACCCTTCATTATAAAATATTTTTCTCATTGTCCTCAAGCTGCCTGGCTATTTAGGAAGCAGTAATGAGGAGGCTGGAGTTTGTTAAACTGTTTGTTGAATTATGCAGAAGTGCCTTGCTGTGCTTTAATTTAAACTAATAGCATTTCTTTTAATGCTACTACACAAATAAAATACTAATAATTTAGCCTTTGTCTACCCCCCACTTCTTTTCCAAATATGAGACCGTATACTTGAGGTAAAAAACAGACAGAAATTTACATGCTTCCTTTAGCTAAGTAATATTATGCATATGGGAAATAATCACTATTTTTCCCCAATATCTTCAGGCTATTTTATATGCAAGAAAACTCTAAACACTATAGCACTGTCCTTCCTGTTCATGTGGAATATAGCTGGTGGGTTATGTGAGACTTTAAAATAGCTATGCATTCACTCCTATAACAATGCAATATGTATTAGTCCGTTCTCACACTGCTATGAAGAAATACCTGTACTAGGTAATTTATAAAGGAAGAGGTTCAATTGACCCACAGTTCTGCATTGCTGGGGAGACCTCAGAAAACTTACAATCATGGCAAATGGCGAAGAAGAAGCAGGAACCTTCTTCACAGGGCAGGATGGAGTGTGTGCAAGCAAAGGAAATGAGATGCTTATAAAGCCATCAAATCTCATGAGACTCACTATCACAAAAACAGCATCAGGGAAACTGCTGCCATGATCCAGTTACCTCTACTTGGTCCCACTATAGATATATAGATTACGGGGATTACAGTTCAAAAGGAGATTTTTTGGATGGGGGCACAGCCAAAACATATCAAAATCCAAAGACAGTATTTTTTCCAAAAAAAAAAAAAAAAAATCACATGTATTTATGTATTTATTAACGGCTTACAAACTACAAAATTTACTATTTTTTCAGGACATAGGCATGGGCAAGGACTTCATGTCTAAAACACCAAAAGCAATGGCAACAAAAGCCAAAATTGACAAATGGGATCTAATTAAACTAAAGAGCTTCTGTACAGCAAAAGAAACTACCATCAGAGTGAACAGGCAACCTACAGAATGGGAGAAAATTTTTGCAATCTACTCATCTGACAAAGGGCTAATACCCAGAATCTACAAAGAACTCAAACAAATTTACAAGAAAAAAACAAACAACCCCATCAAAAAGTGGGCAAAGGATATGAACAAACATTTCTCAAAAGAAAACATTCATACAGCCAACAGACACATGAAAAAATGCTCATCATCACTGGCCATCAGAGAAATGCAAATCAAAACCACAATGAGATACCATCTCACACCAGTTAGAATGGCGATCATTAAAAAGTCAGGAAACAACAGGTGCTGGAGAGGATGTGGAGAAATAGGAACACTTTTACACTGTTGGTGGGATTGTAAACTAGTTCAACCATTATGGAAAACAGTATGGTGATTCCTCAAGGATCTAGAACTAGAAGTACCATATGACCCAGCCATCCCATTACTGGGTATATACCCAAAGGATTATAAATCATGCTGCTATAAAGACACATACATACTTATGTTTATTGCGGCACTATTCACAATAGCAAAGTCTTGGAATCAACCCAAATGTCCATCAGTGACAGACTGGATTAAGAAAATGTGGCACATATACACCATGGAATACTATGCAGCCATAAAAAAGGATGAGTTTGTGTCCTTTGTAGGGACATGGATGCAGCTGGAAACCATCATTCTCAGCAAACTATCGCAAGAACAGAAAACCAAACACCGCATGTTCTTACTCATAGGTGGGAACTGAACAATGATATTTTCAGTTTTAACCTGCTTTAATTTTGAGAATTTTTACTCATTTTGCATCTAATGCAAACAGTGAGTTTATGGAATTTTTACTTAATCAGCATTCCCAGATTGATGCTCTACAGAAAACATTTCTACAGAATAAAACACTAGGTGTGTTATTTTAAAAGTGTTTCATGTTGTTGTATGTTTAGTAATATTTGAATTAATCTATATTTTCAGATAACCATTCTCTATATTTACAATAAAATATTTGTAGAATGGTTTCTATTGATTGTTCATTTGGATGCAGAGAAAAATATAGGAAGTAGTGTGAGATGTTGAGATCAATTCTATTTAGAATGTGAAATATTGAGATCAATTCTAATTAGAAACAGTAGACAAAAAACAGGGCAGCTGACACATAATAATTATATTTTTATTTTGTGAATAAAAAATTACTGAAAATCTATATAAATTTAACCAGAAATCCAAACAGTCATATAAAACATTGGAAGATATAAAACAGTCTATATTAATGTGTGTAGATGGGAAGATGTTTATATGCCTTTATGATTACAAGGAATCAATCCAAAAGGTATGAAAACAATATCTGAAATTGAGACTCTCAACATTTGAAATTGATAATTCCCTTGAAAATCATTGGCATATCAGCACAATATGTGCATATGTAATTGTCTGCTTCAAATTCATACTATCTTTCCCAATATGGGGTGGAAAGAATGACAGAGGACAGGCAGTACACTCTGAGCCTGTACCTGATTTTTGATGATTTTATGTTACTCATCTGGTATACAAATATTTTTGACAAAAATGAGAAATACTTATATACACTTTAATATTATAGCAATTTGAAGCTGCTTTTAAAACTAAGCACAATGAATCAATAAGTTTAATCTTTTTATGATTTATTTTTGTTGTTGTTAACACAGAGGCTTCTCCCTGTCACCCAGGCTGGCATGCAATGGCACGATCTCAGCTTACTGCAACCTCTGCCTCTTAAGTTCAAGCGATTCTCCTGCCTCAGCCTCCCAAATAGCTGGGGTTACAGGTGTGCACCATCATGTCCAGCTAATTTTTGTATCTTTAGTAGAAACAGGATTTCACCATGTTGGCCAGGCTGGTCTTGAACTCCTGAATTCATGATCTGCCCACCTCGGCCTCCCAAAGTGCTGGGATTACAGGTGTGAGCCACCACACCCAGCCCTTTTTATGATTTCTAATTTTCGTAATAGAGTATTGACATCTATAAGGTTTTCCCTCCAGCTGTGTACAATAAGAAGCAGGACACATGCAGATGAACAACAGCTTTCAGATATTGAACTACAGGCAGCAGAGGACTTTGTTGCCTGATAAAGAGGCACAATAAATGAGGTAAGTCCTAGTGATAGTAGCAGGAGGCAGAAAAATTCCTAGGAAGATAGGGGTGGGTCTTCAGTGAAACCTGACCTTTGAAACAAAGATGGTCTGAAATCTGAAAACCAGGCTGCCACTTCTGGGTAGAATCCATGACCTGTTGTGAGAACTTCCTTGATGACTTTCAGTCATCAAATGTTGCTTTTTCCAGGTGCATCTATGGATCAATCAGCATGCAAGTCCTCCATTCTGATCCCATAAAAACCAAAGACTCAGCCACACATCATAACTACCTGCCTCCAGGTAGGAGCTACCCATATCAGGTCTCCTTTCCTCTGAACGTGTTCTGTTCCTCAATACAACTTTTCTCTTTGCATCCCCCTGTTGCTCAACCCCTCCAGTTGTCCATGTAACCTCATTCTTCCTGGACACAGGACAAGAATTCGGGACTTGCCAAACAGTGGGTGTGAAAAGGGCTGTAACATGTTCCTGGCTGGCTTGCCAAGCTGTGGGCAGGATCAAAAAGGCCTGTAACATGTTCCTGGCCTGCTCACCAAGCTGTGGGAAGTGACACACTCCTGTTTGCTGGACAGCAGGAGTGAAGAAAGGGGATTCTTCTGGGGGCCCCGACCTCTGGATTCCCTGAGCACTATCTGTAACACTACAGCCCTCCCTCCCTCCACCAGCATCAGGCAGCTGCCCCACATGGGGGAAGTTGTGGTGGAGCTGGGCCAGCCCAGGAGTTGCAGGCTAGATCTAAAGGGTGAGACTAAATGAGCTCAAACACACCCACCACCCATTTGCCAAGCTGTGGGCGGCAAGAATGAGAGAGCTGTAGCACACAGCACTACCCCTTGGGCCTCTGCAGTTGCTGGCATCTTCAAGTTTTCATGTGCCACTGCATTCTCCTTGTCCAGACACTGGTGCCTACAGTGGGAGACACTTAGAGTATGCCCGGTGCAGCCACAGCCTTGCAAGGAGCCAGGGCCTGTGCTGGCTCCTGGAGTGCCTGTTTTGCTGCAGCAGCCAGGGCACCTAGCTGTGCAGAGTGGCTGGACCCTGCACTCACTCATTCACACACACCTCACCACTCCCTTCCTGGCTTGCCCTCGGCAGGTTGTGGAATCCAGGCTGGTAGCACAATCCAACAGCAGCCTGCCATGCCGAGTGGGCAGAATAAGACCAGCACTCACAACTAAAACTCAAGCAGAGGCGTTACTGGCCACAGAGATTTCTGGCTGGCAAACCGACACCCAAAGGATCCTGTGACACTAGTAATGTCATTGCTTATTCACTGGGTGTCATTTTCCAGGCTATAGAGCATGGGATAGGGGAAATAAAGATTAGATCTTGGGAAGTTCAGGGCAGAAAGAATTTACAATTCATAATATGGGATAAGAGAAGTTGCATGTAGAGAAAGAGAGAGAGATTGAGAGCGTGTACATGTTTGGCTGATTATTGATTTGTGGATGGATGAGAGGAAATTATCTGAAGCTAGTAAAAATAGAATTTGTTTCTCAAGATCTCACAAAGGATGAGAAATGAGTCATGATCACTCTACCTTCAACGAAGGGATCTCATACTATGAGTCTCTGGATAGAGTCAAAACAAAGCTTAAACAATAGAGCCACAAAGGATAGAGATGATGAAATGAGTAGATAAGAATCTAAAAACTATACATAAGCACATATGTATATATAGGTGATCCTTGTATAACACACTGGGGTTACAAAATATGATAATTGAAATTCCAAAAATGCACGTTATAATAAAAAGTAAATTAAACATAGCAAAATAAAAGATCAATGAATTTGAAGACGTAGTGATAGAAAATGTAAAAACTTCTATTCTTACAACTTCTATCTTACATTATACTAAGGGTCCTAGCCATTGTTTTAAGGGAAGGGAAAAAATACTCATACACATTAAAAAAGAAGTGAATGTTCTATATTTGCATATATGTTTGCTTATTCAGAATATTCTGAATAATCTTACCAAAAGTTACTAGAAATAAAGAGTGAATTTAGTAAGATCCCAGGTCAATTTAATTTTAATATGCTACTAATAAACAATTAGAAATTCAAATTAATTCTTACTTATAATCATTTTAATATCACATATTTTAGCATTTAAAAGCATAGCACACTTAAGGGAAATTTTAGTGAAACATTCAAGATCTATAAACTGAAAACTAAAATACTCCTGTTGAGAGAAACTAATGGTGATCTAACTGAATGAAGACCTGTATAAATTATAAGATTCAATATTGTTAAGAAGTCAGTTATCTCTTCGTAGATTTATAAATTTAATGCAAAAAAATGAGCAAAATTCCATAGGCTTTGTTATTGGCAGAAACTGACAAGTTATTTTAAAATTTATATGGAAATTAAAGTGCTAAGAATATGCAAAGCAATTTTGGAAAAGAAAAACAATGACAGGATTTGCATTGCCTGATTTTAAAATTTACTGTAAAGTTACCAGAATGTGGTATTGACTTATAAGTAGAAAAGTAGATCAGTGGAATAGAATAGTAAGCACGTAAACTGATCCACATAGCCAAATTGTTTTTTTGACAAAGGTGTCAAAGGGATTCAATGTAGAATGTATAGTTCTTTCAACAAGTGATGCTGGGAATATTGAATATCCATATATTAAAAAAACTTCAATTTTAAACTGACATCATATACAAAGTAACTCAATATGGATTATAAAGCTAATCATAAGAGATAAATCTATACAATGCTCAGAATAAAATATAGAATACCTGTTTGAATTTACATAAATTTATGTTACATTTATTTGCTAACTCACAAAATCACAACCTATAAAATATAATTAATAAATTATACTTTATCAAAATTCATGTCTTCTGCTATTTGGGGGAATACAACTTCAAACCACAAATATGATAGTATATTTGCATAAAAATGTTTAAAAAATTAACACGATTAAAAAATGAGTAAACATAACCACATTAGCAAAATGAATGAACGCTTTAACCATGAAAAAATATGAATGACAAATGAGTACAAGAAACAATTCACAACATCGTTTGGCATTAGGAAAAATGCACCTTAAACTACAGTGAAACACCAATAGACATTCCTAAAAAAACAAAATTAAAAATCTTCAAGATGCCAGGTATATGAAAGGAATTGGAGAACTGAAGATCTTACGTATTGCTTATGGAAATTCAAAAGAGTACATTCATTTTGGAAAATAATTTAGCAGTTTCTCATAAGGTTAAACATAAACTCATTAGAAGACCCAGCAATTCTAAGTTTTTAGCACATAAAAATGAAAACACATGTTCACCACAAAGTATTGAATGTGAATGTTTAAAACAGCTTTATTTAGAAGAGCCTCAAACTGAAAGCAATCCAAAATGTCCATCAACTTGTAAATGAAGGAAGTAAACAAAACTTGTGGTAAATATATACAATGGAATACTTCTCAGCCGTAAAATGAATAAACTATGTATATAAAAACACCATAAATGAAGTTTCAAAATATATGCTAATTGAAGTCAGACCCAAAATGTTACATATAGTATGATTTTATTTCAAATGAAAAAACAAACAAAAATAGGACTATAAAGAGAAAATAGATCAGTGGTTGCCAAGGTCCAGAACTGGTCCAGGACTGGCTGGTGAGGACTGAATGAAAAAAAATTTGAGGGAGCTTCTTTTTGTCATAATGAAAATATTGTGTATCATATAGCAGTGGCTATCTGACAATATAAATTTGTAAAACTTATTAAACTATACAGTTAAAATGGGTGATTTTTATATCACAAGTTGAAATGTTTATTAAACTTAAGCTTATTACACAAAACTTATGAAATCATACACTTAAAATGGGTATAGCTAATTTAAATAAAGTTAGTTAAAAAGCAAAAGAGTCTATAGTGCCTTCACCCTTGTTTTAATATGATAAAATTTTTAAAAATATTCTAAATTAGGGCTTAATAAGTTATCTTAAAATATCATTATTTTATTATTTATTTGCTTTTTTCTAGAGTTGATAACCCTCTTAGGACTTGCTATCTTCTTCTTAGGATAAACTTTGTATTTTATTGTTTCACCCAGTGTGTATGTGTGTTTGTGTGTGTGTGTGTGTGTGTGTGTGTGTCTGGTGATGGTGAAGAAAAATCGGAGATTTTCGGGGTGGGAATTTTATAATGACAGAGTGAGGAGCTTGACCAATCTTCTTTGGCAAGAAAGCAAAAATAAAACTGAACAACATTATAAAACAACTAATGTTTGAATGCATATGACAAATCGAGAAGTGTTTAAATAAATAATGAAACAAAAATAAACTACTGAACCTCAGTAAGAACACAGGATTTTATGGCATTTTAACCTGGAGCTCCTCACATTTCCTCTCCACCCAGCTCTGTGCTTCAGCGCCTATGTAAACTTACCTTTGGGAGGCGATGACTTAATTTCGAGAGATGTTTGGAAAAGTTATACACCCAGAATTGTTGTTGAAACAAAACTAATCTCAGTATCATATAATTAGAGAGATAAACATCACAATATTGTGAGTTTGTCCTACAGCATAGACTAAGATAAACCGTAAATTTAATAGAAAAGTCCAAGAGCCAATAGAACCATAATGGGCATTGGCAAGCTGATGTATTCCCAGGTGCTTGAAAGGCTACATGCATGCTCAAGAGAGATGATAGAGTGCTCAAGCTGTCTCCTCATCCCTGTTTTAATATGAGACCTTAAAAAAAGCACATTTATAAACTGCCTAAATTTAAACATTTTGAATGATAACTCCAACTCATACACAGATTGCTTGGCCAAAAGGTGCAAGTCATAATGGTTTATAATGTCTAGGTGCAATCTCTGGCAAATCAGTAGGTGACTGCTAAATTATGCTAAACCAAAGATGAATCCTAGAAATCTAAACTTAAAAAAATAACAATTTTTTATTAATATTAATAAATATCTATTTAGAAATAAAGGGTGATAGCAATAAATATCCATACATATGATTCATTTAAAAATAAATAGATATCAATGGCTGCATACTGTAGGAGATACAGACAAAACTACAGAATATTTCAAAGCAAGTCATTAAACCAATAGACAAAAAAGCAGTAAAAATAATACAAAATTACAAATATTCACAGATTTAAGTGATATCTTAAGAGGATCAATAAATAAATAATGGTGTTCCAAAAGGAGAAGTGAGAGAAAAATTAGCCAGGTGTGGTGGTTTTTACCTGTAATCTCAGCTACTTGGGAGGCTAAGGCCCAAGAATCACTTGAACCCCGGAGGCGAAGGTTGCTGTGAACCAAGATTGCGCCACTGCACTCCAGCCTGGAAAATAGAGCAAGACACTTTCAAAAAAAAAAAAAAAAAAAAAAAAAAAAAAAAAAAAAAAAAAAAAAAAAAAAAGGAGGTGGAGGAATAGGGGAAAAAATATTAAATAATTAAAGAAATAATTACCCCAAACTTCCCAAATTTGATGAAAAATATTAATGTACACACCTAACTTGCTAAATAAACTACAATTAAAAATTAGAAATCTATACCAAGACACGTTGTAGTTAAACTGTTTGTGTAAAAAACAAAGAGGAGCTCTTAAGAGCAACTAGAGTAAAATACTTTATGTATAAGGAAATCTCAATAGAATCTCAGTGACAAACTGACTTCTTATCAGAAATATTAAATGCCGGAAGGCACTGGCATGAATTATATAAAAAGCTAAAAGAAAAACAAAACAAAATCTCTCAACCAAGAATTCTATATCCAACAACATCATCCCTAGAATGGATGGCAAAATGAACACATTCAAGATAAAAACTGAATTTGTTGTTAACAGACTAACCTTTCAAGAAATACTAAAGAAAGTTTTTCAGTATTAAAGAAAATGATACTACATAGTAACTCCAATTCTCACACAGAAAATAAAGAGTACCAGTATGGATAATTGCATAGGTAAACAGAAAATGCAGTATATGTAAATGCAAAAAGATAAATTTTGACCATGTTTTCATATCACACAGAAAGAAATAAAATGGATCATAGAACTAAATATAAAAGCTAAAGCTATAAAACTTTTTTAAAAAATAGGAGTAAATATTTAGATTTGCAAATATTTGGATTGGGCAAATTTTGGATTTACAAACTTTGGATTGGGCAAAATGTTCTTGGATACAACACAGAAAATCCACAAAAGAAAACACTGGTAAATTGAATTACACTAAAATTCAAAAATTTAGAATTTTGAAAGACACAACTCAGAAAATAAAAAGACAAGCCATGCCTGTGGGTGTTTGCTGTTCTGCCTGTATGGCAGTGCCTGGATGCTCTGGACTCTGGTTGTTCCCACCCAGGCTGTACTACATTGCCCTACAACAGCCTGAGTATAGTAATGGACTCCCATATCCAGTGAGCATTGCAGAGGGGTGGCCTCCTCTGGTCCACAAAAATTTAAATTTAAAAGCTAACTTCTGAAATTGTGTTCTCCAACTAAGAGCTCCAGACAATGGCCCCAGTACCTCTGAGAGCCAGAGGCATTCACATTGGCATTCAGATATGCTACAGTGAACTTCATCCAGGTCTAGTGGAGCCTGCTGAGCCCTGTTCAGGGAGTCCCATTTAGGGGGTTAATGCTGGACCAGGTTCAACCTGGTCCCTCCCAGAATTTAATTTTCCAAATACAAACTCATTACTCAGCTGAAGCAAAGGAAGAAACTCTGGAGAGAGGAGAAAAGAGCACTTCCTGGCTCCAGTCCAGGTAAAAGTAGGAAAACGATACTCATGGTTGACTTATTCATCTACATTGCCGCAAAATGTTCTAATGCAATATGTAAAGAAAATGAAACAAGCCATGTTGTGGTAGTTTAGATCTCCTGCAAACAGTCTAAGACAAATTAGCCCTACCTGAAATTTAGACGGAAGTGCTCTTGGGATCAACCCTGCAGAAGAGAAGGGAAGATAGCAGATTGGGTAAGCGAAGCTTGCACTACCCTGCAGGGAGTTCTGAAGCTAGGATGCCCTTCAGAGTTGTCCTGAGTTTAGTCAAAGGGACTGGGCTTATAAAACTTACATTGAGTCATTATATGTAGTCCACTCCCCAGAAAGATGTGATCACTTCAGCAAAGTCCCACAAAAGGGCTGGCAGTAAAGACTACTGTCACTCAACAGTAGCTTGCCAAAGTGGAAATCCTACTGGTACAAAACTATACAACACAGTACACCTTGCAGGGCTGGATCCACTTCTTTGTATATGTTATGTAGGAGCAGCTCTTCCTGAATTCTCATGAATCAATGTTTCCTTACAAAAAGAAGGTTAGTGGGATAATTTCAGCCCCTGTTTATTTCCTCCATGACCACTCCAATCCCCCTCACCATCAATTCACTGTTCTGGTGGTTCCAGAAGCTCATTTGGTCACAGTAGTATGCAGTCGTCATGCTTCCTCAGGCTGGTCACTACATTTGTACATCCTCTGTCAGAACTGGGAAGCTAAGTGGCCCCAGGGATGTCCAAGAGAAACATGTGGTCCCACACCCATTCCGGATGCCTCTACTGGGCGGCAGCAGTTCACCTCCTTTGGGGAATCAGGCTGGCAATAACTCTTACTGGCCGTGGACCTTTGATATGAAGAGTCCAAGTGCTTAGGTGACAACTGAAGCTTTAATTCAAGGGGCTCCTAATGTGCTCTGGCAGAAACATCTCCCTCAGGACCAGGACTTCCAAACACTCAAAGCCCAGAGATAGAAATGTGGGAACCTAGGTCAAGTGGAGCCCAAGTGGGTCCCTTCTGAGGGGGATCGTGAGTGGAGACATTCTACTTCCCCCCTGATTTCTAGATCCGAAAATATACCCACTGGGAACACAGTATTATTGAATGGTCCCTGGTTCTTAGTGTGAATTCCATCCTGTAGTATGGGCATCATAAAAATATTGTCATTAAGTTGATAGGCTACTCTATATTTGACAAGCTGTCCCATGCAGGGCCAGACTGATGGATTCTGAAAGATGTACGTGCTACAAGTAGTGGACTGCAGGTTTCTTGTGCTATGAAGTGGCTCCCTACATTCGACACAGAGCTAGGCAGTGCCATGGCCTGAGAGATCATGTGTACTACGTTTGCATGTTTTTCTGAATTAAATGTGATATGGACTAAAATGTTTCTCTCTCCTTCCAAATTTAAATATTGAAGTTCTAATCACTAATGTGATGGTTTTAGGAGATGAGCCCTTTGGGAGGTAGAGTGAGGCCTTATGATGGGATTAGTGCCCATATAAAACGAAAAGGAGACACAATAACTTTCCCTCACTTCACCATGCGAGAATACAGTGAGAAGGTAAGTCAGAAAGAGGGCCTTCACCAAGCACTGCATCTGCTAGCTTGTTGATCTTAGACTATCCGGCTTCCAGAACCATAAGAAATAAATGTATATTGTTGCCTGAAATCCCAGCACTTTGGGAGGCACGAGGTCAGGAGATAGAACCCATTCTGGCTAACACGGTGAAACCCCGTCTCTACTAAAAATACAAAAACAAAATGAGCTGGGCGTGGTGGCAGGGGCCTGTAGTCCCAGCTACTGTAGTCCCAGCTACTCGGGAGGCTGAGGGGGGAGAATGGCGTGAACTGGAGAGGCGGAGCTTGCAATGAGTGGAGGTTGTGCCACACTCCAGCCTGCGCGACAGAGGGAGACTCTGTCTCAAAAAAAAAAAAAAAAAGAAAGAAAGAGATGTATGTTGTTGTTTAAGGAGTCCATCCAGTAATCCAATCTATGGAATTTTGCTAAAGCAAACCAATCTGTCTAAAACAAAATATTATTTGTGACATATTTGTTTGTGAACAAAAAGGAATAATATGTATTATTTTTATAGAAAGAAAAAAATTACCATTTGATTATTAAAATTCTCTCTCACTTTTGTTAAAATAAAGCAAGACATATAATTGACTTTGCCTTCTAAACAAGAAAAATATGATGTATATATAATAGAGATTAATTATATACTTTCAAGTTGTTTGAAAGATACATAAAGCTGATATAGTTTTTAGCAAATTCTCTTTACTTTTTATGTTTTGACTATATATTTCACCGAGGCTGTTGTTAGGTATATAAAGGTTATGTGTTTCAGCTTACTAATTAATTATGCTTTTACATTTAAAATTATTTCTCTTTCTATTGACCTGTGGGCTATGGGCCCAGCATATTTTCACTGTGTCACTATGGTAGATATGTCTGTAGTTAACTATCAATTATTATTATTATTATTATTATTATTTGAGATGGAGTCTCGCTGTGTCGCCCAGGCTGGAGTGCAGTGGTGTGATCTTGGCTCACTATAAGCTCCGCGTCCCGTGTTCACGCCATTCTCCTGCCTCAGCCTCCCAAGTAGCTGGGACTACAGGCTCCCGCCACAACGCCGGGCTAATTTTTTTATATTTTTAGTAGAGACAGGGTTTCACTGTATTAACAAGGACGGTCTCGATCTCCTGACCTAGTGATCCGCCCGCCTTGGCCTCCCAAAGTGCTGGGATTACAGGCGTGAGTCGCCGTGCCCGGCCAGTTAACTATAAAATATTATTATACAGTTTCAAATATCTAGAAGGAGGATATTGAATGTTCCCAGCACAAAGAAAGAATTAATGTCTGAGATGATGGATGTGCCAATTACCCTAATCTGATCACCATACATTATAGATAATTTCCCCATGAATATGTATAATTATTTGGCAATTAAAGAATGAAAAAGTTAAAGAAAAATCCTGTTTTGCTTCAAAAGAAAGAAAAAAGCCCTGGTTTGGGAAAAATATATGCAAATTATGTATTTAAAAATGTATAAACAATATATAAAAACTCCAACCCAAAATAACTGCAAAAATTTGTAACATATTAAATAAAAAAAATATGAATAGCTAAGACGCACAATAAAAGTTGTTTGACACTATTAATTACTAGGGGACTCCATATTAAAGCCACAACAAAATATTATTTCACATATTAAAAAAGATAATAATTATAATTATAATACAATATACAATAACATGTATTATCAAGGGTGTGGGAGAATGGTAAACATCATACATTGTCAATGGGTATGTAAAATGGTATAGCCACTTCAGAAAACATTTTCACAGTTTTTTACAGGGTTAAGCATAAATTTATCAGATCACCCAAGAATTCTACTTCTAGGTATCTACCTAAGAGAAATGAAAATATAAATATTTGCTTATGAATGTTCATAGCAGCATCATTTATAATAGCCAAAAATTAGAAGCAGCCCAAATGCCCCTCAACTGCTGAATAGATGAGAATAATGTGATATATTCATATAGTAAACTATTAGCAGGAAAAAAAGAATGAAGTACTGCTGTTAAAGATGAACCTCAGTGACATTATGCTAAGTAAAATAATCCTTTCTGTTCCCAAAAATTCCATATAATATGACTCATATACAGGCATGCTTTAAAAGTATTGTGGGTTTGGTTCCAGATCACTGCAATAAAGCACCACAAAAAATGCTGGCTCCCCAGTACATATAAAATTTCTGTTTACACCATATTGTAGTCTATTAAGTACATAATAGCTTATGTCTAAAAATGTGCATACCTTAAATGAAAAATACTTTAGTGCTAAAAAATGCTAACAATCATCTGAGCCTTCAGTGAATTGTAATCTTTTGCTGGTGGAGGCTGCAGTGCCTCTGATATTTATGGCTGCTAACAGATCACGGTGGTAGTTGCTGAAGGTTTGGGTGGTTTTGACAATTTCTTAAAATAAGACAACAATGAAATTTCCCCACGTTGACTGACTCTTTCTTTCATGAAAGATTTCTCTGAAGCATGAGATGCTGTTTGATAGCATTTTAGCCACAGTAGAGCTTCTTTAAAACTGAAGTCAATTCTCTCTAACTCTGCCACTGCTTTATCAACTAAGTTGACAAAAAATCTAAATTATGTGTTATTATTTCAACAATATTTACAGCATCTTCACCAGGAGCAGATTCCATCTCAAGAAACTACTTTCTTTACTTCTTCATAAGAAGCAACTTCTCTCCATTTGATTTTTATCATGAGATTGCAGCAATTCAGTTACATCTGCAGACTCCACTTCTAATTCTAGTTCTCTTGCTGTTTCAATCATATCTGCTGTTACTTCCTCCACAGAAATCTTGAACCCCTCAAAGTCATCCATGAGGTTAGAAGTTTCTTCCAAAATCCTACTAATGGTGATATTTTGACCTACTCTCATGAATAAAAAATGTTCTTAATGGCATCTAGAATGGTGAATCCTCTCCAAAAGGTTTTCAATTTACTTTGCCCAGATCTGTCAGAAGACTAACTAGGGCAGCTATAATCTTGTGAAATGTATTTCTTAAATAATCACACTTAAAGTCAAAATTACTCCTTGATCCATGGGCCGCAGAACGTATGTTGTGTTAGCAAGCATGAAAATATTAATCTCTTTTTATATCTCCATCAGAGTTCTTGGGCGACTAGATGCATTGTCAATGAGCATTAGTACTTTGAAAGAAATCTTTTACTCTTAGCAGTAGATCTCAACAGTGGGCTTAAGATATTCAGTAAGCCATGACATAAACAGATCTGCAGTTGTCTGAGCTTTGTTGTCTCATTTATAGAGCAAAGGGAGTGCAAAGTCAGCATATTTTTTTTAACTCTTAATTAGATGCAAAAATGGCATAATTCTTAAAAATCTTGGGATTTTTGGATGGTAAATGAGCTTGGCTTCAACTTAAAGTCAACAGCTGCATTAGCCCCTAACAGGAGAGTCAATGGGTCCCTTGAAGCTTTGAAAGCAGGCATTGGCTTCTCCTTTATAGCTATGATACTCAAAGGATCATCTTCTTTTAATGTAAGACTGTGTTGTCTGCATTGTAAGTCTGTTGTTGAGTGTAGCCACCTTCAGTAATAATCTCACCTAGACCTTCTGAATAACTTGCCTTCACAGAATTTAAGAAAGAGATCCTCACCCTGGATTAGGCTTTGGCTTAAGGACATGTTGTGTTTAAAAATGTTGTGACTGGTTTGATATTCTATTGGGACCACTAAAACTTTCTCCATATTAGTAATAAGACTGTTTTGCTTGCTTTTTATTCATTAATTCACAGGAGTAGCACTTTTCATTTCTTTCAATAACTTTTTCTTTGCATTCACAACTTGGCTAACTGGCACATGAGGCCTTTCAGTCTATCTTGGCTTTCAGCATGCCTTTATCAATAAGCTTAGTCACTTCTAACTTTTGATGTAAAATGATGTAACTGTGATTTTTCCCTTCACTGAAACACTTAGTGGCTATTGTGGTTAATTAGACTATTAATTGACCTAATTTCAAAATTGTTGTGTGAGAGGGAATAGAGAGGCCTCAGGAGAGGAAGACAGACAGAGACAGCAGCCACTGGTTGTTGGAAAAGTCAGAGAAAACACATTTATAAATTAAATTCACAATCATTTATGGTTGTGGTTCTTGGCACCCCCAAAACAATTTCAATGGTAATACTAAACACTATTGATCACAGATTACTGTAACAGATAATAACAATGACGAAAAAGTTTGAAATATTTTGGGAATTACCAAAATGTGACACAGAGACACAAGGTGATCACATGCAATGAAAAGAAAAGAAAACAAAAAGACACTAATAAACTTGTTCAATGCAGGGTTGCTACAAACCTTCAGTTTGTAAAACATGTAGTATCTTCTCATTACAACAAAGCAAAGCACAATAAAATGGGTTATACCTGCATATTAAATATCCAGAAAGGAGAAATCTAAAAATGCAGGAATCTCTACATCTCTATATAAAGAATGTTTGTGAGATGATGAAAATAGTTAAAACTGCATTGTACTGAAGTTTGCACAAGTCAGTAAATTTACTACATTTAAATGTAATTGAAAATTGTACATTCAAAATGGGTGAATTTTATGGTATGCAAATGTATCTCTTTTAAGGAAGTGAGAAGTGAAATAATAGAAAAGAAGTGCCTGGCTTTTCTCTGTTTATTCATTTTTACATGGTGTTGATCTATATTTTTACAATTTGCATAATCCATTACCAAAGTGTAGAATATAGAATATAAACAGATCACTTAACCAATTAGGAGCCATAAGTATCTGCATTCATATTCTTTTTCCTTTCTTTTGAGATGACCTCTGCTATATCTAAAGAGTTGTAGTATTCACATATTCTAGATTATAATTACAATAGGTAGTAATATTTCTGACTTCCCAACTTCTATACTTACTTCCTTTTATTTCTAGTGAATTAGTAAGCCCTTTGAAGCATATTCAGAAACATCTCGTGTGTCAAGATTTAAGCTCTTTGGGCAAGTTTTAGTCCGTTTTTAATTACTTAAAGGCAAAATAGATGTTCATTAAGATATTTCTCCAAAAATGTGTTAGTCTACTGGTTTAGAAGCAAATATATTTCTTATGTGGGAAACAACCCAACTTATAACGTGATTTTTTTATTTAAATACCTTTTAATTTAAATAACTTCTATTTGAGATTTGAGTGTGTCCCTATATCTTCTTCTTCTTCTCTTCCTATATTATAATGTTGGTTTGCTTAATTTCCACCAGTTCTAAAATTACCAATACTAAAAAGCAGCAGGGACTATTAAATTTGTTAAAGCTTATTAGGGAGACATCTCTAAGCATGTCACTGCACATTTTGAGTCGTACACAGAATAGCATCTAATTGACTACTAAGAAATTTTGTAAATATCAGATATTTAATAGGATACATCAAATTTAAAGTGAATAAACATAAATAATACCTAATGCCTTAGGTTACCCAGAATCACACTGGAAGTGACAGATCAACTTTATAAATAAGGGCAATACTTCGTGAATCGGATGCTTAAAGATTTACAGGTGCAATACTGGATTGAAATCTTTCTTACTTTAGATTTCTGGTATACTAGGACTCTTTCTACAAAACAAAAAGTTATATTTTGTATTTTTCATATTCCTGTATCCAAACTATGCCAGGTGTTAGTCATAAAACCGCTGGAAATTACCGAAAATTATGTTCATTTTTCCATTTTTGTTATTTTATATTTGAACTCTCATTTACTAACTTCACAATATTCAGTCGGAAATAGGTAAAAAATATTGCCTAGAGGGAAAAATAACAGTGTGTGTCATACTGTTGTGCAATGAGAAATCCATTTCCGTTTTAGTCTCAAAAGACACCTTTTCTCGAAATGGCTTTAATATACCTTATCATCACTCCAACTCAGAGCAACAATTATGACAGAAAGGACAACAATCTTACAGAAATTACAAGACACAAAAGTGTTCACAGATCTTCAGAAGCAGAGTATTATACTTTGATACAATCATACCACATGCTATCTCCAGTAAATGGCAACACATAGTTGAGTAGAAAAAAATGTTAAGGAATAAGCTGATATGGATAAACTGTTTATTACAAATTACATTTGTGATATATCCTTTAAAATATTACACGTCCTAAGGCAGACTCATTTATTCCTTCAGCAAATATTTTTGAGCCACTAAAAATGACTTAAGTACTCTTCTAAACAATAGAAATAGACCTTTAAATTAAACAAATACCTAGATAAACAGTTCCTAAGCCCATAGGAGAAGACAGAGATAGACAACTAGGTCAAGTATAAGTTAAGTAGTGACTCATGAGTCTTAAGTTTATACATATATACACACACACGCAAACACAATGGAATACTACTATGTGTGTATATATATGTGTGTGTATCTATATGTATATTTGTATATATAGATATATACACACATACACAATGGAATACTATATGTGTATACACACATACTGTGTTTTTAAATCTATTTATCCACTGATGGAATGGTTTATTTCCTTTTAGCTATACTGCAGAATGTGGTAAATATAGTAAACGGTAATGTACTGTACATTTCAAAATTTCTCAGAGGTAAATTTCAAATGTTCTCACAACAAGAAATTATGTTTGAAGTGATGAATATGTTACTAAAAATTATCTTGATTTTATTATTTCAATTATATTCAGAAATCATAACTTCACTTTGTAACCCATAAATATATACAACAAAAATTTGTCAATTTACAATAAAACTAAATAAGGCAAAAGTTAAAAAAAAAAGCAGTGAAGTATCTGAGAAGGAATAGTGAGGATATAAAAATAAGAGACAGTGGTGTTAGAAGCCAAGTGCAGAGAGTATATTAAAATAGAAGTGGCCACCTGCGTTATGCTGCTAATAGATCGGTTGAGATGGCTGATGACTGAAAACTGGATTTGTCAGTATTGAGAAGCTAACTGCCAAGAGCAGTGCTGTGAAATAAGAGAGAAAGTCTGAGATCATAAGTAGAGGAGGTGGAGACAGTAGGAAAAGATACCTCTTTCAAGGAATTTTCCTGAAAATAAAGAGGAACTAAAGGGCCACGTATGGTAAAATGATTTTTTTGTTCTTCTTTTTAGTATATTGATCATGAATCCATTTGTGTGCTTATGGGAATAATCCATATGAGAGAAAATTTGATGAAAAAGGACAGAGAGAGGAGAAACTGTTACAACACAATCATTGAATGAGAAAAAGGGGATGAGAATCTAGTTTACTCGAGGGAAGTTGGCCTTTGTAGCACGTATTTTATTCAAAGTAACAGGAGGTAAGAGAGAGTATTTGGCTATAGATATAAGTAGATAAATGTGGTTGTGGTAGCTCGTGGCTCAATTTTCTCTGCAATAAGTACATAGAACAAAAATGTTCTGAGGAAAGAGAAAAGAGGTGGGGAAATATAATAGTTTCCAGATAGCATAACAATCGAATTGATTTAGGAATTTTGAATTCAACATGACAGCAACCTTCAGAGTATGCATTTTCTTCAACTGCATTCAGATGTTCAAGTTCAGGTTCAGGGGAATGGATAATTCTATGTAAACAGAGCCAGGGTTTTGCCAGAGGAATAAGATGAAAATGAAGAAGAGAATGATGTTGAAAGTGCTCGAAAGTGGTGTTTCTAATGATGAAATAAATCTTCTTTAGGAGATAGCCAAAATTCTGACCGATGGTTTAAGAAAAAGAAATGGAAATTGTAGGAGAATGTTAACAGAGAAGAGAGACTGGTTGAGGGCCCTAAAGACATGGAAAAAGATTGGAGAAAAGGATCAGGGAGGGAGCTCTGAAAAGACAGATGTCTGATATTCAGTTTCATATTTTACCAAGTATAATTTCTATGGTCAGCCACACACAAATAATTTCATTAACATTTCTCTCTGAAAACAACTTTTAAAGACACAGAAATCCAGTGTGTATAAACAAAGGCTCTAGCATACTGTGCGCTCAAAAATAATAGATAATGCTACTAATTTTCCAAGCCCAAATATAAAAATTCTCATCATGTTTTTAGTAATGTAAACAATAGTTTTTTGTCTTTTGGGCTTTTTTGGCCAGGGCAATGGTAATTTGACACTTTCATGCCTTTGTTCAAATGTCAACTTTTCACAGACACTTCCTGACAATTATTTTCTAAATTCAAACCCCTTTCCTCAAGTTACCCACTAACACTCACCACACTTACCACTCAAGTACTTACCAATATCTAAATGTTTCAATTTATTTTTCTCTCTATCTCATGCTTCTACAAAGTAAGCTACATGAGGAGGGGAACTTTTTTCTTTGTTGTTTACCTCTATGTCATAAGCAACTAGAAAATGTCATACTATTTGTAGTTCTCAAAGTTAATTTTTTAAAGTGATGCAATTGATATATTTTAATAATGTACTTTGAGAATAGTATTCTGAATCTTTTATATTTGGGAAAGAGATTGCAGAATGTTAACTCCACTTTCTTTCAAACAACAAAAAAAGAACACTGCTTATTACTGATACAGGAGATGAGAAGAAATAATTTAGGCAGATAGTGAGGGTACAGGAGCCCTTGGAAAGGCTTTCCTTTTAATGAAAAGCCATCTCCAAATCATTTTCTTTTCTAACAAAGAGAAGCGTGTAAAATGCAACTGCAGACATAGGCAAGCAAACAGGAAGCTTGCACAGGTGAATGCTGGAGTTGTGCCAATAGGAAAAAGCTACCTGGGACTAGGCATTTTCAAAATGGCAACTCCATCTTCCCTTCCCTTTGCCAAACCACATGTACAGTAAGGAGAGGACAATATGGCGCTAGACAAGCAAATACTATATTTTCATAATAAGATTAGGATGGGAAGACCAGCCTTCCCCACGCTATATAAATGTCACACTTGGTCAACCAATTTGCTGGCCCTACATCCATCAGACTGCCTCCTCAAGCCTGCCTATAATATCTGGTGCAGTCAGCCATGGGCTGGCTTTTCTCTTTCGAGAACCCCTCTCTCTTGCAAGGGAGAGAGCTTGCAAGAGCTCCTTTCTCTTTCTTTTGCCTAATAAACCTCTGCTCCTAAACTCACTCCTCATGTGTGTCTGTGTCCTTAATCTCCTTGGTGCCACATGACGAACCCTGGGTATTTACCCCAGACAATGACGCTGCTTCGTTATTCCAGAGAGAGACCTGCACTCTTTATTTTTAGGGTTCCTACTAAATATCTATTGCATACCATGTTCTATATAATAACAACTGTACTGAACACGTTTTAGTGTGGCAGAGACTGTTAGTACTCTCCAAATGTCCATTTGCTTCTTGACATGTCACAGACTCCCTTGCTGGTGGTTTGATGTATGACCAGTGAAATAGGAATAGAATCATCAGCATTATTTCATAGCTGAGTCTTACAGGAACTAAAGAACCTCTTTCATCTTTCGCCTTTCTAGGTCTCGGTGACTTTGGAGACCACATGGTACAGATAAAGTAAAAAGGAGGACCAGTGGTTCATACAAAATTGACTATTAGCAAGTGATAAATATTTGATGAGATAAGCCAGTGAAATATCTGTTTTTGCTTTTGTTTTTTATTCATAAAGCAATTACTTTTCCTCTAGGCTAATATAGAACTTGCGCTAGAAATTGGGCACTGCTGAAGTTCTTTTGAAATAGAACAATAATAATAATAATAATAAATAAGTAAATACGTGATAGTTGTTTTGATAGACATATACATATGACAAAAAGAGAAAATAAAATTTAGAGTCTTAAATCATAATGATTTCTTACATGTGGTGGCAAATTGGTAATATTTAGTAATTTGAAAAGTTGATTATTGGTCTTCTAAACTTTGAGCTCTATTGCAGATTTTGGCAAAGGTCAGAGCTTTGGTATCTGTTATCAAGGCATTTCATGATCAAAAGAAAGGAAAATAAAAAAGAAAATCTCAGAAAGAATTTGCTGTTGCAAGCAGAAATTAAAGATGTCACAGGAAATCAAGGAATTCAGTGTCTGGCAGAGATGGGAAAAAACATCTCATTCTAGACACCGAAGAAAAGGATATATTCTTAAAATGCTTTGAGCTCCAAGGACCCCAAATGTCTTCACATTTCTATTAAGCACAAAGAAAGAATCATGAATTGAGTATCGTGCCAGTATAATTTCTCAGTTGGATACCATCTCATGGCAAAGACTAAATAAAGGTGTGGCCATCATCACAGGGTTTCAAGTGATCTGAAATTATCTCCGCTACATTTTTGTCAACATTGTCTCTCCTCCCCTCCTTGCCTATTTTGGTCCTGGTTGTGTTTCTAGGTCATAGCTTCATATCTTTCGTGTCCGGAGCTTTCTGATCTTTTGGCATCTTGAATGTAAAGCATTTGAATGTTTTATTTTTAAAATGAACTCTCAAAATGCCGTGTTGTGGGCTGCCCTCAAAATCATATTTCTCTCATTGAACAATTTCCATTTCTTTAAAGAAGGAAGGAAATGAGAAGAGGGACTCAGAGCCTCATTATTCTATACATTATCTAGGTATTGAGATAAGTTTCCATATGCTTGGTTTATTTTAAATTACCACTTAGAGAAACTTATGTATCTTATATGAATCCTAATATAATCTTTTATTTGAAGTGACATTTTGTTTGTGTGCATGATTGCTTTTAATTTCATTGCAGTTAAACATTCCCTTCTATTGGTAAAATATTTTAATTAGTGTGAGACCAAGTTTGCTCACATACTTCTAGACATTCTATTTAAGGCTTTATTACAGGCCTGATGCTCACGTTTGCTCTCCATAAAGCATCAGTTTTCCCAGGTCCAAAGATTTTAGAATGTCTCCTGGGCAGTAAAGCCAAATCGATCTCTGGTTACTCCAAAAAGCTCTAATTAGCTGAAACACTGGCCAAGCCATTGATTGTTTATTCTTCACATATTCCTAGAAACAAAAAGAATAGCATTATACTGTGGAAGAGAGTTACATATAAATTCAATTACATTGGTACAATATGTCCTTTTATAACTGACATTTTGTACCATCAAGATTTTGCTTCCTCATTATCTAATGCTGGCCTGGAGTATATTATGTCTTGAGACAGTGGGGAATATTAAAGCATTCTGGAATACAGCTATGGGTTTTAGCAGTTAGAAAATTCTCTCTCAGACATTATCATGTTTAGTTCTTCACTAGTTATGTGTTTTACCCTTTTTTCTCTAGCATTTCTCCTTTTTAAGATGTCCTTGATGTTTATTCTAACCTGATTTGTAACTGCAAAAGGAGACACACACAATTCTATATCAGTACGTGATACCTCTTAATATAGTTTGACTCTGTGTCCCTATCCAAATCTCATATCCAGTTGTAATTTCCAGTGTTGGAGGAGGGACCTAGTGGGAGGTGATTGGATCATGGGGGTGAATTTGTCCCTTGCTGTTCTCATGATAGTGAGTGAGTTCTCACAATATCTGGTTGTTTAAAACTGTGTAGCAGTTCCCCTTTGCTTGCTCTCTCTCTCCTGCCACCATGTGATGACATGCTTGCATCCCCTTCACCCTTCTGCCAAAATTGTAAATTTCTTGAGGCCTCCTAGCCATGCTTTCAGTAAAGTCTGTGGAACTGTGAGTCTATTAAGCCTCTTTTCTTTATAAATTACCCAGTCTCAGGTAGTTCTTTATAGCAGTGTGAGAATGAACTAATACACCTCTGAAATACAGTATGTATATTCCTTACATAGAGATTTTTTCTTTCTTCCCCTTGCTATGCACAAATGTGATATACAAGGTAAACATTGCTATATACCAACAGAAACATTTTTTCTATATGTAGTATTAGTTCATACTAATATATGTTATGGAGGAAATTAGTATGGTGTTTTACACATACTGGCTCTTACAGTATATAATACATCAGGCTAAAAAGTATGAAGATACTACTTCTTATCCTGGACATTTAAAATGCTGGGTTTAAGGCATAATCCCTGAAAGAATAGAAGAGCAGGATTAACTTGTTTTCAGGCAAGGAAGATATAATCTCTGTATAATCAGAGAGTGGAGTTGGCACATGGAGATAAATAAAGCAAGAGAGTATATCCCTAAGAAAGATTCTTCCAATTGCCCACCACCGTATTATGTTTGAGCTGAATTCCAGGAAGAAGAACAAAAATCTCAGTTAATTTGATGTGGTAAAATGATTCATATCCTCCCCAAAGATTCCTGCATCTTAATCCCTGGTGCCTGTGAATATGTTATTTTACATGGTAAAAGAAGCTTTGTAGATGTAATTAAATTGCAGATATTGAGGTAGTGAGATTATCCTAGGCTCTCTGTGGAGGCCCAATTTAATCACAAGAATCCTTGTAAGAGACAGGCAGGAGAATAGCTATGGTAGGAGATGTGACAATAGAAGCAAGAAGTTGGAGTTGAAGGAATGGGCCATGAGCCAGGCAATGATTCTCCCCTGAAGCCTCTAGAAGGAACTGAGCCCCTTTAACAGTTTGATTTTAGATTTCTCACCTTCAGAACTGTAAGAGAATAATTTTTGTTTTAATCTAATAAATTGGTTAGAATTTGTTATAGCAGCAATAGGAAGTAATTCATTTGACAAATACAAGCTGTACCCTCACTCCAAGTAGAACCTGATGAGAAGACAAGATCTTAGAATCTCCCAAGACCTGACTTGGGTGACAAAAGTATAGCAGAGAGCTGTAATTATAGAAACATAATGTTCTGAAATTTTGTTTTTGCTAGCTGGCTAATAGGAGAAATGGGTGCTAATAAGAGAAATGAAGATTATTAACAAAGAAGGAATGTTGCATTATCTAACAGAGTTCCATTCCTACTAAACTGACTTATTCTTTGGCTTGGTTAGTTTAAGTTTGAATGTAGAGAATATGAATTCTTCCGCTTTGCCTGAAAAAGCACATTGTCACTTTTCTGTCACAGTTAAAAAAAATAAATATATTGAACCATTGAAACAAAATCAGGCTTTCCTAACGGTGAAATAAAGTTTTATCTCTCATCAGTGGACTAGGGTAACTTAGTGCATTTTATTAAAGACACTTGAGTTTGCCGTTCAATTACCAATTAAAAGGAGAATCCCCATGAGTTCCCTTAAAGTCTTGTTAGGATTAAATCTTCAATGGCTATTTGTATTTGCTCCTTACTGTGTTATGGAAAACGTAAGATTGCCTGCTATAGTGAAGTGGCAATTTGTAGACTGACTTAAACAAAACAGCTATAAGTGAGAAACAATCCTCTTAAATTCAGGACTAGAAGCCAATCAATATACATAAACATTATTATAATTGTTAGTCATCTTTCATTTATTGTAGCTTCTATAAACTCTGTATAAAATAATACCTGAGATATTTGTTTAAATTTGTAATGCTCTTTTCATTCCTCTCAATAAAAAGATAGATATCCAATCATCAGAGACGTACACCTGTCAATGTTTTTCATATTTTGAGATTTAATTTCCATTTTCTTATAAAATATTTAAGCTCCTATTAAATAAAGTTGAGGCATATAAATGAGGCTGGATATTTTTAGAAAAGTAGAAGTGGGGAGAGGAGATATAGCAAGGCCAACACAACAATGCTTGATTTAGGTGTCCTCACACACAATGACATTGATTGACCCTATTTTGTATATAATTTATTCCCCATATATACAAAAATCTATAGTCTATTTTCTATAGCAAAGTGGAAATGATCCTTTCAAAACATCAAATAATAAACTCTCCAATGCTTTTCCAGTTACTACAGTCCTAGATTAACTGCTCCTTGCCTAACAATCTACCTCATCTTGTAGTAATTAATTAATTTCTAAACTGTAGCCACTCTGACATTCTATTTGCTAATTTTAAAATCATGGCTACATTTACTGATTTTTCCATGTTCAGAATATTAAACTCTTTTTCTATATACAACCTTTAAATATGTTTGTTTAAAATAGTAGTTAATTAACTTTAGATAAACATTATGTGTAATTGAATACATTCTTTCTACATTGGAAGAAGAATTTTGGAGTATTTTAAGTATGTAATTATTTTGTATTTATTGCAATTAAGTTCCAGTTTTTCATTTTATTTCACTTAAAATGTTATTCTACCCATATCTTAGAATTTCATATTATTCTTGTAGTGAGGGTGGTACCTGTATTATCTTAATAACATAATCAGATTCCTATGGAAAGGTATTTAAAAATGAGTGTTTTTTTAATGCAGGAATGCATTCCCATCATTTGTTTAATAACACAGGCTAGTAACTGATAGAAGAAGAGGCATTTCTTAAGAAATGAAAACTTTCTGCAGATTTTAGACATAATTATTTTGTCCATATTCATAGTCAATATTCCAGAAAGTATACTAATGAGATTGTGTCTTGTTTGGATAGCTCTGTGCTAAGAAACTTCAAGTAAATTTTTAATTTATAACTTAAAAATAAAAGAAGTAAATTTTTGGAATAAGCATTTGTCCTCAGATATTTTAATGATTTTATTTGAATTTCAGATTGTGAAGGTAAATTAGAAAAAGAAGATACAGCCAAACTGTTATTTTACTATTTCTTGCTAAATAAATAAGTTTGTAGGGATCTTAATTTGCTTCAGTCTTTCACTTGAAGCTTTCTTAAGCTGCACAGTCAATAACAAAATATTTTTGAAAGGTAATATAAAATAGTTTAAACTTTTGAGAGTTTTTGAAGCTTTTTACAAAAAAAAAAATTAGAGACAGGACCTTGCTCTGTTGTCCAAGCTGCTGTCAAACCCTGACCTCAAATGATCCTCTTACTTCAGCTTCCTAAGTAGTGAAAGCTACAGGTACACACCACCACATTGTTTTAGAAGCTTTAAAAGTCATAGTTACATGTTGGAGACCATTGTAAGCAGCATCAATATAAATAAATAAATGGTAATCCTTCAATTTTAATGAAATTTCTATTCACATGCCACAATCTACATCAAAACAGATTCACAATTAAGAGTCAAACTTGTTTTACTGTTCTTTCAAAATATATTTGTATGGTCACTATGACTGACATTTGGTTAGCACTTAGACAACTCTAAATATTATCCATGCAACTTCTCTTTTAAAGTAGTTGTTCACTTTAACCAGGTAGTACATGAGACAAAAGAAAAGTATAAGTGGTAGACCAATTTTTCAATGTTTTTCATTAGTGCTTCTTTTCTTGTCTTTATCTAAATTATAAGATTATTGTACACGAAATGTTATTTGAACCAATACTTTGAAAACAGTAAATAATAATGAAGTCAGGAACAATCTGTTTCAGCTGATTGTATTTGTTCTGTGCCACATATTTAAAGTAATAACCACAACTACTTCTTGTAATGGAATAGATGCTATTAGGAAGGAGAAATGACAAAATAAAAATAAAGTATGTAAATTTCTATAAACATATTAAATTATCAGGAAATAAATATATATCACTTCCAAATGTAAAAATCAGTACCTACATGAGTGATATGATAGACTATTTCTCAAATCATTCTTAAAAATCAGTAGTAAAAATAATCATTATCTCCATACTTAATGTAATATTTGTTCTATCATGTATAGTTTAGTAAAAATGATTTTGAACTATATAACTTAATTGTAAAATAGCAATAGCCCTGGGCACAAATAAAAAAAGCAAAATCTATGTCCAATGTTACAATAGATTCCAGATGGTCTTAAGAGAGAAAAATGTTAGCTGAATGAACGATAATAACTATAATAAGAAGCTGGATTCTAATGTCAGATTTAAATTTCTTGTGGAAGTGCTGTCTTCCCTGTGGTTTTCTACTTGGAAGTCACAATTAGTTTATTATTACTTAACAGCAGGAAGTCTTCTGAAGTTCAACTTTATGAAGGTCTGAAACTCTATTTAATTATCCTCCAGGACCCTAGGACTATTTTATAAAACTTTGGGTTTTAATATTTTTATCTTTATTCAATTTTACAAATTAAAGTATATATTAAGTGCACTAAACAAGTTCACAATTTAAGCAACTCTTCAAAGGATCCTTAGGGAAAATGTGTACTTTCCTGCTTCAATTTAAATGGTTCTGTGGCAAATCTCAGGAAATCAATATGTATTAGTTATATTTACCTCTTATAAAAATATCTTTACATCAGCTAGTCTTTAAAATGGCACACAATCTATAATCAGAGTTTGAATTCCAAATGTTAATGTACTTCTTGTTTCTACACCTGAAATAAAATGTAATTAATTGGTTTTAACTGAAGTCAAAATATTGCCTATGAATCACTATATCTCTATTTTGGGGGCAATTTCTATTAGAACTCAGGCAGTATACTCCTGTGTGATGGCTAGTATTATTATGCATCAGGAATTTAATCAAGCTCTAATCTATGTGTTGTTCTGAAAGTATTTTGCAGATATGGTTAACTTTTACAATTAGTCACCTCAAGTAAAACTTACCCTCCATAATGTGGGTGGACGTCATCAAATCAGTTGAAGACCTTAAGAACAAAAATTGAGGCTTCCTGGACAAGAATTCCTGCCTGAGCTTTCAGTCACTGTCTGGTGCTGCAAATTTTAAACTCAAGGTGGAAAATCACCTCTGTCTGAGTTTCCAGCTTGCCAGTTCAGTCTGCCTTACAGATTTTGGACTTGGCATTCCTTACAATTATGTGAGCCAATTCTTTAAAATAAAACTCTCTTCTAATTCTAGCTAGCTAGCTAGATACATACATACATAGACTGATCAGTTGTTGATTGATCAATAGAGATATAGTTACATACATCTACAGATAGATAAAGATAAAGATATAAATAGAGATACAGATATATCCCATTAGTTCTGTGTCTCTGAGCAACACTAATGTATTCTGGAAACTAAGTCTATTCCCCATTTCTGTAATTTTATAATTTCAAGAGTGTCATATAAATGGGATTATGCAGTTTGTAACCTTTAAGTTGTGTTTTGTGTTGGTTTTGTGTTTTGCTTTGTTTACTCAGCATAATTCCCTGGAAATTCATCCAGATGTTGCTTCTTTTCATTGCCGAGGAGTATTCCGTGGCATAGATGTACCATAGATTGTTGATCCATTAACCAATTTAGACACATCAGAATTGTTTCTGGTTTGAGGCAATTATGAATAAAGCAGCTATGGAAATTACATGTATTTATGTGAATAGGAGTTATCATTTATTTGAGATAAATCCCCAGGAGTTTAATTCCTTGCTATTGTGAGTTACATGTTTAGTTAAATGAGAAATTGACTATCTGTTTTTCAGAATAGCTTTCCCATTTCACATGCCCATGATCAATACAAAGTTATCTACTTTCCCTGTTGATATCATTAATTTTTCATGTTGTCATGATTTTTTTAAAATTTTACTTTAGCCATTCTGATAGGTTTGTGGACTATCACATTGTGATTTTAATTTGCATTTCTTCCAGTGGCTAATGACATTGAACATCTTGTTATGTCATTGTCATTTTTACATTTTCTCAAAATGAAATAGATTAATTCCATCAGTTTTACTTTTTCAAAATGATTTGAGCTAATCTAATTCATTTTCTTTTCATATAAATGTTAGAATAATCTTGCTTAGTCAAAGTATCTGGCCAAGATTTTTATAGTAATTACAAGAAACTTGTATATGAATTTGGAAAGAACTGACATATTTATGATGTTGAGTCTTCCACTCTATGAACGTATATTTATTTGACTTCTTTTATCAGATTTTTTTTTTTAATTTCAGCCTACAAATCCTGCATAGGTTTTGTTAGGCTTAACATAGCTGTTTTTTTGAATGACAGTGATTGGTATTCTGTTTTCAGTTTTGGGGTCCATGTGTTCCTTGCTAATATATAGAAATATCACTTATTTTTATGGGTTGATCTGACCCTGAGGCCTTGTTGAACATATTAATTTTAGGATTTTAAAAATAGATTGTTTTAAATTTTCTACACAGAAATTAATTTCAAATGTTAATATATTGTTTTATTTCTTTCTTTCCATTTTGTATTTTATTTGCCTTTTTCCTTGTTTCACTCCAACACTACGTGGAATAAAAACGGTAAGAATAGATGTCCTTGTGTTGTTTCTGTTCTTAGAGGAAAAACATTCAGTCTTTCACTGTTAAGTATAATGTTAGCTACAGGACTTTTCCTGCATGCTCTTAATCACGTTGAAGTTTTGCTCCTTTCTAACTTGCTTATGATTTTACCCTGAATGGGTGTTGAATATAGTTGAATGTTTTTTCTTAATCAATTGAAATGACCATATGATGTTGAAGCAGGATATTTCCTTGACCCATTCATGAGACTCCCGACAGGGGTGCCTTGTTGACTTAGCCTCAAGGGAGTGAGTTTGTGAGCAAATGAGGCAGAAACTGGAGTGCATGAGCGCTAGAACCGGCTGGTTGCTTTGGTGCCGACAGGATCAAACTCCACACACTGAGACCAGTTGCATTCCAACCCTCACAGGAGGGAGCATGAAGGTGAGTGGGTTCAGGAGCCAGAGCAAGTGCTTTTGGACATCAGCAGAAGCAAACTCCATGTGGGCCCTGCCTGCAGCAGCATCTAGATGGGGGTGCCTGCAACCCATGAAGCCCCAGATGGCATGTTACAGTGCTCTTTTAGCTTTGCCATCTGTGGACAGTTTAAGTGTTAACAGCTCAGTGGGCCCTCCACCCCTTTGCATGAGGTGGCTGCCCTCCGCCAGCGAGGGCAAAGGGCCAGTGTGATAGCCTTTTGTATCTACACTTGTGGCTTTTGAACTCTTGTCTAGCATCCAGGAAAAATGAGGTCACCTAAACTAATTGAAGGATTGTAAATGTGGGGGATGCTATTGCCACTGAAAGTGGCTCTCAGTGAGATTGCAGCTCAAACTTGGATGAACAGAGCAGCATGTGGAGGCTTACAAAGTGAATTTTAGCTCCAGAATGACTTGACTGCAGGAATAAATCAGGAATCCCAAGAGGATCCACAGACCCTCTGAAGGAAGTGGACTGCTCCTGCAGAACCTGGGAGACACACCAAATACTGTGAATGCCCAAATTGGAGAAGAGGAAAAGGGAGATCCTCTGCCCCTGAACACACACCCCTGTAGGGGAAACTGAAGGTCTAGTTTGCAGGAGAAGATTAAGACCATACCCAGAGCTGAGTCAACTTAGAGAACCAAGTGAAATACTGGGGTCAAGGAAGCAGTGAGAATGGCACTGGGAGCTTGCTGAGTCCCCAAGCAGGCCACTCCTGCCTGGCATCACAGGGATCGTTCGGGAGGGTGGCCAGAGGTGAAGTGAAAATGCCACATGGAGAAGGAAGTCTTCAGTTGAACTTTGTAACAATTTGAACTGGTCGAGTAGCCTCCTGGCCAGAACTTGGGGGAAGGCAGGAATCTGGCATGCAGACTCCACAGATGGAAGAAAACCTAAAGCCCATTTCTTTTGGAGCTGGGAGGTGGGTAGCCTGTGGCAAGTTCTCAGCCCACCTTGCCCACCGCCTGGAAACAGAGTTGGTGCTGTCAGGGAGGGCACAGTGGGAGTGAGGCCAGCCCTTTGGATTGCCTGGGAGCTGGATGACGCCTTTGACTGTCGGTTTTCCCCCACTTCCCTGACAACCCACCTGACTCAGCAGAAGCAGCCATAATCCTCCTAAGCACACAACTCCATTGACTTGGGAACCTCATGCCATTCCTCACAGCAGCCACAGCAAGACCTGCCCAAGGATAGTCTGAGCTCAGACACACCTAACTCTGCCCCCACCTGATGGTCCTCCCCTACCCACCCTAGTAGCTGAAGACAAAGGTCATATACTCTTGAGAGTTCTAGGGTCCTGCACACTGCTGGTTCCTCTCCATACTACCACAGTTGATGCTCTCTGGAAATTGCCACTTCCCAGCAGGAAGTCAACCAGCACAAAAATAGAGCATTAAACCACCAAGGCTAAGAACCATCACAGAGTCCATTTCACCCCCCTGCCACCTCCACCGGAACAAGTGCTGGTATCCATGGCTGAGAGAGCCACAGACAGCTCACATCACAGGACTCTGTGCAGACAACCCCCAGTACTGGCCTGGAGCCTGATAGACTTGCTGGGTGGCTACACCCAGAAAAGAAATAACAACCACTACAACTTGACTCTCAGCCATAGCCATAGGAAAAAAGGGAGAGTAGTATATCAAGGGAACACCCATGGGACAAAATAATCTTTAGGCCTAGACATTCCCTCTGACAGAGCCTACCCAAATGAGAAGAAACCAGAAAACCAACTCTGGTAATATGACAAAACAAGGCTCCTTACGACGCCCAGAAAGTCAAAACCCCGAAAGACTTCTCCAGAAAGCTCCTAGAACTGATAAAATAGTTCAGCAAAATTTCTAGATATTATTTTAATCTACACAAATCAGTAGCTCTTCCATACACCAACAGCAACCAAGCAGAGAATTAAATCAAGAACTAAACTCCTTTACAATAGCTGCAAAAACAAACAAACAAACAAAACCTTAGGAATAAATACCAAAATACCAAGGAGGTAAAAGACTTCTACAAGGAAAACTATAAAACACTGCTGAAAGAAATCATACATGACACAAACAAATGCAAACACATCCCATGCTCACGGATGGGTAGAACCAATATTGTGAAAATGACCATACTGCCAAAAGCAATCTACAAATTCAATGCAATCTCCATCAAAACACCACCATTATTCTTCATCGAATTAGGAAAAACAATTCTAAAATTAATATGAAACAGGAAAAAAAAAAAAGCCTGCATAGCCAAAGCAAGACTAAGCAAAAAGAACAAATCTGGAGATATTACGCTATCTGATTTCAAACTACACTATAAGGCCATAGTCACCAAAACATCATAGTACTGGTATAAAAATAGGCACATAGACCAATGGAGCAGAATAGAGAACCCAGAAATAAACTCAAATATTTACAGCCAACTGATCTTCGACAAAGCAAACACAAACATAAAGCAGGAGGGAAAGGACACCTTTTCCAACAAATGGTGATTAGATAATTGGCTAGCCTCATGCAGGAGAATGAACCTGGATCCTCATCTCTCACCTTATACAAAAATCAACTCAAGATGGATTAAGGACTTAAATCTAAGACCTGAAACTATAAAAACTCTAGAAGGTAACATTGGAAAAACACCTATAGACACTGGCTTAAGCAAGGATTTCATCACCAAGAACCCAAAAGCAAATGCCATAAAAACCAAGATAAATAGCTGGGACTTTATTAAGCTAAAAAGCTTTGCATGGCAAAAGGAACAGTCAGCAGAGTAAACAGACAACCCACAGAGTGGGAGAAAATCTATACAGTCTACAAGTCTGACAAAGGACTAATATCCAGAATCTACAACGAACTCAAATTAACAAGAAGAAAAACAAGCAATCCTATCAAAAAGTGGGCTAAGGACATTCATTCATAGATAATTCTCAAAAGAAGATATATAAGTGGCCAACAAACATATGAAAAAATACTCAACATCACTAATGATCAGGGAAATGCAGATCAAAACTACCATGCGATACCACCTTAGTCCTGCAAGAATGACCATAATCAAAAAATCAAAAAACGGTAGATACTGGCCTGGATGCAGTGACGAGGGAACACTTCTACACTGCTGGTGGGAATGCAAACTAGTACAGCCACTAGGGAAAACAGTGTGGAGATTCCTTAAAGAACTAAAAGTAGAACTACAATTTGATCTATCAATCCCACTACTGGATATCTACTCAGAGGAAAAAAAATCATTATATGAAAAAGATACTTGCACATGTATGTTTACAGCAGCACAATTCGCAATTGCAAAATCATGGAAAAAACACAAATGCCCATTAATCAACAAATGGATAAAGAAACTGTGGTGTATGTGATAGCAAAGACTTGGAACCAACCCAAATGTCCATCAATGACAGACTGGATTAAGAAAATGTGGCACATATACACCATGGAATACTGTGCAGTCATAAAAAAGGATGAGTTCATGTCCTTTGTAGGGATGTGGATGACGCTGGAAACCATCATTCTCAGCAAACTATCGCAAGGACAAAAAACCAAGCACTGCATGTTCTCACTCATACGTGGGAACTGAACAATGAGAACACCTGGACACAGGAAGGGGAACATCACACACCGGGGCCTGTCGTGGAGTGGGAGGAAGGGGGAGGGATAGCATTAGGAGATATACCTAATGTAAATGACGAGTTAATGGGTGCAGCACACCAACAGGGCACATGTACACATATGTAACAAACCTGCACGTTGTGCACATGTACCTTAGAACTTAAAGTAAAATTAAAAAAAAAAAAAGGAAAAACTGTTGGGGTGTGTGTGTGTGTGTATATATATATTATATATATATTTTTATATGTATATATTTTATATATATATTTATATATATTGTTTTTTATTTTTTAAAAAAAGAAAGTGGATCTCAGAAAGAAGGGAAGCTGTAAAGGGAATGGGGTGGGTAGGTAATCTTCCTTGAAGTCCGGCCATCTCCAGTTGGATTCTTCTGTGAAGTTACACCATCGATTTGTCCCTTTGAAGTCAAGACACTTCTCCCTGACATCCAGCTTTAGTCCCCAATGTCCAGCTATTTCTTCTCTCTGCCGACGGAGTCTGGGGTTTTCATTGGCACAGAATGGGGTGGGGGTGGGGTGAGCCATAGGGAGCTTAAGAAAAGGCAACATTCGAGCAGGAAAACAGGGATAGAAGTTCTCACTTTGGGCTGTGGTTTCAGTCTTTTTGGCTTTGGGGCATGTGGTTTTCGTTGGGGACCCACCCTTTTCTGCCTAGAATTTCTTGGCCTCCTGTTCCTCTCAATGTTTCTTCTTTAGTTCCTTAATATGATTGATTAAATTAATTAAATTTCAAATGTTGAAACAGTCTGGCATACCTGATATAAACTCCACTTGGTGTGCTGTATAATTCTTTATATATATTGCTGGTATCTATTTGCTAATATTTTGTTAAGGATATTTCTGTCTATGTTAATAACACATGTTCATCTGTAGTTTTCCTTTTTGCAGTGTATTTGTCAGTCCTTTGTATTAGAGTAATACTAGCTTTACAAAAAATAAAATAAAACACATGCCCTTCTCTTCCATCTGGTGCGTATCTGGTGTTCATTCTTCCTAAGTGTTTGGTAGAATTCTTCAGTAAAAGTCTCTGAGTCTGGAGATTTCTTTTGGGGTCATAAAGAAAAGATGCGAGAAATAATAAATAATTGGTAAATATAATCGATTACTTTATACTTTCAAGATCTTTGAAAAATATTTGTCAGCTAAAAGCAAAAATTACTGCATTGTATGATGGAGTTTTCAATGTATGAGAATATAATATACAAAATATAACATCACAGGGGACTATAAAAGGACACTTACGGGGTGGTAAGGTTTCTACATGCCAGTTGAAGCAGTAAAATGTTGATTCAAACTAGAATATAAACACTTCTGTTTGTATATTTTAATCTCTAGAACTAAAACTGAAAACAATACAATATGTGGAGTCAAAACAGTACATAAATTAAAATAGAATGTTGTTTGTTAAACTAACCAAAGACTAGTCAGGAAAGTAGAAACAGATGAATAACAGAGGCAGAGGAGACAAAACAAATAAAATGAACATTACCAAAGTATCTAAAATTACATGCATGTTAAGTCATCTAAACATGCAAGTTAAAAGACAGAGAATATCAGAATATATAAAACATGAACAAACTTACCTGATGTCCTAAAGATCACCTTGGGCATATGAACATTATCATTATATTTATCTTGATTTTTAAAATAAAAATTTCATATAATTAAACCATATTATTTTATACCTTTCCCTGTGGGCATTGTTTTTAAAACTGCAGAGGTTATTCTTAATAAGAAATTTGCATACCAAAAGCATAACACATTTTCTAATTAATAAATAAAATATGTAAAGAAGGAACAGAGGAAGGAAAGATTAAAAGATAGAAAAAAGGCAAAAAAGGAGAGAAAAAGAAGAAACATTAAACCATTGTTTTAAAAATTGTTTTAAAAATTGTTTTTGAATTACTTGTACACAGGCACATTTATTTTAACTAATAAAATTTGTTGACTGGGCGCAGTGGCTCACACCTGTAATCCCAGCACTTTGGGAGTCTGAGGCAGCCGGATCACCTGAGGTCAGAAGTTCAAGACCCGCCTGACTAACGTGATGAAACCCTATCTCTACTAAAAATACAAAAATTAGCCGAGCATATACCATAGGCACCTGTAATCACAGCTACTCGGGAGGCTGAGGCAGGAGAATCTCTTGAACCTGGGAGGCAGAAATTGCAGTGAGCTGAGATTGAACCATTGCACTCCAGTCTGGGCGACAGAACGAGACTTCATCTCAAAAAAAAAAAAAAAAAATTGTTTCAACTTTCTACTAATGGTATCACTGTTCTTTATATACATAAAAAAAAGTTTTATGTCTTAGTTTAGTAAAAGAAAAAAAACAACAGAAAATGGACTTTTTTCCTTATTGAGAAAGAAAACTGACACTCATAAATGCAGCTTCCTCTACGTAACTCCTTTTTGTAATTATTTTAGAACAGTTCTGCTAACAAAAACTTAGCCGGGCGAGGTGGCAGGCGCCTGTAGTCCCAGCTACTCGGGAGGCTGAGGCAGGAGAATGGCGTGAACCTGGGAGGCGGAGCTTGCAGTGAGCTGAGATCCGGCCACTGCACTCCAGCCTGGGTGACAGAGTGAGACTCCGTCTCAAAAAAAAAAAAAAAAAAAAAAAAAAAAAAAAAAATTTATCTAATAATTTTTATACCTTCATTTCTGGTGAATACTTTCACTGGATATGGAATTACGCGTTGACTGTTCTTTCTTGTAGCATTTTAAAAGAGTTTTGTTGCCTTCTTCTGGCCTTCTTTGTTTCTGATAGGAAATCTTCTGTTATCTGAATCACTCACTGTTCCCTGTAAGTAATGTGTAATAATTCTGTGGCTGCTTTCAAGATTTTGCATTGTCTCTACTTTTTTAGTAGTCTGATTATGTTGTATATGTGTGGGTATTTCTTTGATTTTGTTTTATGTAGGATTCACTGACCCGATGGTTCCTTTTTATTTTATTTTTTTCTTTTGGAGACAGGGCTCAATTCTATTACCCAGGCTGGAGTGCAGTGGCCAGACCATGGCTCACAGTAGCCTTGACCTCTGGGGCTCAGATGATCCACCTCAGCCTCCTTCTCGAGTAGCTGGGACTAAAGGCATACACCATTATGGCTAATTTTTGTATTTTTTTGTAGAGACAAGGTTTCACCATGTTCCCCGGTCTGGTGTCGAACTCCTAAGCTCAGGCAATCCACCCACCTTAGCCTCATCAAGTGTTGGGATTACATGCGTGAATTACAGCGTCCAGCTGTTTCTTTTATATGTTAGCACAGTACTTAAAATATTTGGTGTGTTGATTAGGATGAGATTCACAAATATGCACCTCATGGCTAAATCCAAAAGTTACTAAAACAAAAATACAAACAAACAAAAAAGACCTAATAAACTAAACAAATGGATTTATTTTCTAAGCTCCTCCCTTTCAGTGATCTCTAAGATAATTTCCTATTTCTTGCTGCCCCCTTTTCAAATATATGGCCAGAAAGGTGGGTCTTTAGTTATTCCACTCTGTGAAAATATATGACCTTGCTCTATTCTGGGGCCAGGAGCATGAGAACCAGAGGAAAAATATGATGAACCCACTACCAGCTGTTGTTACTTAAAATTTTGGTCTTCTTCCCCAACTTACTTAGGACTATTTACTTATCATTTCTAATATTTGTTTCATGTGGTCTATCCAGAATTGTATAGCTATATTCAAGGACTATCTGAATAGAGCTATATTCAGGCTATTTACTCTGGAATAGAAATTGTTGAAAATATAATTCAAGAAACACAATTAAGCAAGAAATTATTCCTTCTAAAAAAGAAGCTGGAAATGCTTTCAAGCTACAGCTTGAAAAGAACAATAATAACAGTATTTAGAAAACATGGTACTCTCCATGATTATCCTTTCAGAAAGGATCACTCATTCTTTAATATTAAATATGCATTATGCTGGTAATATATGAACAAACAAATTACCTGAGATGTAATACCTAATAACCTAGAAAAAAATTCTAGCACAATATATTTTATGAAAAAAAGGAATAAAATAAAATGAAATGCAAATAAATTATTTTTTTTAGGATACCTTAAGATAGTCCAAGGAAGGAGTGTAGAATATTCTTTTTTGTTAAAGGGCAAATAATCACAGTAATTTAAATAATGTTGTTAAAATACCAAATTAATCTGTAGATCATTATTTTAGCTGTGTGGAGTATGCAGTGGAAAAAGCAAGTGTGTGTAAAGGAAATATAAGAGATGTTGCTTGCATATATTTTGCAAATACCTGATGCATAGTTAGTTCTCCATAACTGTTAGTTATTTTTACTATTTCCAGGCAGCATAATGGATTTTACTTAAGCATTTATGTGAGTAGAATTTTCTCTGAAGTAATGTTTGTAAAAGCTAATTATTTGTCTTTAATAAAAATGCCTTTGAAGACATTTCCAAACCGATGTGTTTTGCAACACTGAAGCTGTAGGACAAAAACAGGTTTTAAATCAATTAAACAATTCCTGTGGTTAAACATATTTTTAAGTTGGTTTAAACAAAGTTAAACTGTTATTTAAAAGCTGGACCATTATGGGATTTTATATGCTAATGTTTAATATAATCTTCAAAAAGTACTATTTGGGTATCTTATGGAGAATTTTTTTTTTCTCTCAACTTTTAGAATCGGGGGTATATGCGCACGTTTGTTACATAGGTATACTATGTGGTGCTGAGGTTTGGAGTACAAATAAATCTGTCACCCAGTAGTAAAAATAATCCCCAACATAGGTAGTTTCTTTTCCCTCCTCCCTGCTTCCCGTCTCTTGTATTCCCCAGTGTCTATTGTTCCTTTATTTCGAGAGGAGTTTCCGCTCTTGTTGCCCAGGCTGGAGCGCAATGGCGCAATCTCTGCTCACTGCCACCTCCGTCTCCTGGGTTCAAGCGATTCTCCTGTCTCAGCCTCCCGAGTAGCTGGCATTGCAGGCGCACGCCACCACGCCCAGCTGATTATATATATATTTTTAGTGGAGACGGGGTTTCACTATGTTGGTCAGGCTGGTCTCTTAACTCCTGATCTCAGGTGATCCTGCTGCCTCAGCCTCCCAAAGTGCTGGAATTACAGGCGTGAGCCACAGCACCCAGCCTATTGTTCCCGTTTTTATGACCACATGTACTCTTAATGTTTAGCTCCCACTTATAAGTGAATATGTGGTATTTGGTTTTCTGTTTTTTTTTTTTTTTTTTTTTTTTTTTTTTTTTTTGAGAGGGAGTCTGGCTCTGCCGCCCAAGCTGGAGTGAAGTGGCGCGATCTCTGCTCACTGAAAGCTCCGCCCCCCCGGGTTCCCCGGAGTAGCTGGGACTATAGGCGCCCGCCACCACGCCCAGCTAATTTCTTTTGTATTTTTAGTAGAGACGGGGTTTCACAGTGTTCACCAGGATGGTCTGGATCTCCTGACCTCGTGATCCGCCGGCCTCGGCCTCCCAAAGTTTTGGGATTACAGGCGTGAGCCTCCGCTCCCGGCGGGTTTTCTATTTCTACGTGAGTTCACTTAGCATAATGGTTTCCGTGTTACTGCAAAGGACATGAGTTCATTCTTTTTATGTCTGCCTAGTATTCCGTGGTGCATATATGTACCACATTTATTTATCCAGTCCATCATTGATGGACACCTGCATTGATTTTATGGAGTATTTTAAAAATTTCTTTGACCATTAACTTCCACTACCTCTGACTTGTTATAAGATGATCATTCTGAAGAAAACCTGTACATGGGGAAGTGCTGCTTCGGAATTTTCAGTGTTTGCGTTTAGCCAGCATTGTACATATTGGTTTGATCTTACAGGGTAAAATTAAGCTATCTAGAATATTGGAATTCTGATATGAGGTTTATTTGATCTTTATTCAGTTTGGAGGTGATTTTATCACTGTTATCTAAGAGACTTTTTTCTTCAAATAGCTAAATCAACCATAAATCATTTGTTGTTATAATGGTGCACCAGAACACTTCATAAAATATAAAGTAACAACTAACTTCCTTGACTTTAAAAAGCATTCACTAAGTCTTCTGTAATTCTTTAAATTTGTTTGACTGCTAAGAAACATTACCTAATATTTCTTTCTTTTACAACTGATTTTTTATCTAGGAAATATACTTTTGTATTCATCATGGAATCCATACTGATTCATATTCTAAATAGAGAGGTAATTATTAATGTCAATTAAAATCAAGTATTAGACTAATTCAGTTACTTTTTAAAATTTTTATTCAACTACATTAGCTATCATTGTAGAACTTTCTAACAAAGTGGAATAATTAATTGACCCTTTCATAGAAACATAACACTCTGAAACCAGGATGTTTTCTTTCCTCCAGTCTCAAGCAGGAAAAAAGTACTAAAGCAGGTGCAAATGAATTTAGGTATGCAACTGAAGATATCTGTGTGTTTGGTTCTTAATTTTAAATAGTTTCAACAATGACTGGTAATCTCTCTAATGAACTTTTTTTTTAAGAAAGCAGATTTATTTGTTTTATATACCTTACATAAATATAGGCTAAATTTAGCAGTAAAACACAGTATCAAGCTCAATGATTCATCTAACTTTGCAAAATAATATTAAAAATGTTAAAAACAAAATGTAAAACTTTTCATATTTAGCAAAATAAAATGATAAAATATATTTTAGTCATATACATAAATAACTAAAATGTAAATTAGAAAGTGATAATTGGGCCACGTGCAGTGGCTCACGCGCCTGTAGTCCCAGCACTTTGGAATGCGGATGGGGGCAGATTTCCTCTAGCCCAGGAATTTGAGACCAGCCTGGGCAACCTAGTAAAATTCCATCTCTACAAAAAATACAAAATTTGTCCCTGTGTGGTGGCACACACCTTTGGTCCCAGCTACTCAGAAAACTGAAGTAGGAAGATCCCTTGTGCCCAGGAGGCAATGGTTGCGGTGAGCAGAGATTGTGCCACTGCACTCCAGCCCGGGCACAGAGTGAGACCCTTTCTCAAAAAAAAAAAAAAAAAAAAAAAAAAAAGGTGATAATTATGACAAATGATTTTTAATAAAGTATAAGATAGTTCAAAGGGTGGACAAATTGTTGTTGGCTCAGAAGATCACATAAAGCACTGTGAAGAAAATTATGTGTAAGTAGTTAACAATTCAAAAAAGAAAAAAATTAAAAATGATTTAGCCTTTTAATTTTTCTCACCACCTGCTTTCCTCTCTACTTACCTAACTATCGAACTTCTGAACAGCAAAAGAAATCATCAACAAAGTAAACAGACAACCTACAAAATGGGAGAAAATATTCACAAACTATCCATCCACAAAGGTCTAATATCCAGAATCTATAATGAATTTAAGCAAATCAACAAGCAAACAACATACAACTCCATTAAAAAGTGGGCAAAAGACATGCACAAAATGTCTCAGGAGAAGGCATCATTAAAATACATTACAGCCAAAATACATTACAGCCAAAATACATTAAAATACAGCCAAAATACATTAAAAAGTGCTAATCATCACTAATCATCAGAAAAATGCAAGTCAAAACCAAAATGTGATACCATCTCACACCAGTCAGAATAGCTATTACGAACGAGTCAAAAATAGCAGATACTGGCTAGACTGTGAAGAAAAGGGAACACTTATATACTGTTGGTGAGAATGTAAATTAGTTCAGCCACTATGGAAAGCAATTTGAAGTTTCTCAAAGAGTTTAACACAGAGCTCACATTCGACCAAACAAACCCATTTTTGGATATATACCCAAAGGAATATAGATCATTATATCAAAAACACACATGCTTGTATGTACATTGCCATGTTATTTACAATAGCAAAGACATAGAATCAACCTACATTCCCATTGACTAGATAAAGAAAATGTGGTACACATACACCATAGAATACCATGCAGCCATAAAAAATAATAGAATCATATTCTTTGCTGCAATGTGGATGAAGCCGGAGGACGTAATTCTAAGTGAACTAATGAAGGAAAAGAAAACCAAGTACCACATTTCTTCCTTATAAGTGGGAGCTAAACATCGAGCATGCATGGACATAAACATGGGAATAACCAACATTGAACACTGCTAGAGAGGGAGGGAGAAATGAAGTGTGGGTTTCAAAGTTATCTACAGGGTACTATGCTCATTACCTGGGTCCAATAAACCCATGTAACAATCCTATGTATGTACCTCCTGTATCTGAAATAAAAGCTGAAATTAAAAGTATAGAGAGAGCTCTACTCTCTATATTCTCTAAATACATAGTACAAGAGAGTGATATGTTTGTTACACTCTTAGGTTCAAATTATGTTGTTAAAAATCTTTAATCACAAACCAAGAGCTAAAGTTTTAGACTCAGATTTGCCTTTATCACTACTACGTAGAGGACAGACTTCTTTCAGGTACATTGTTTTTAAGGGTAAATTATATATTTCTGCAGATAGCATCTATCTTTTGAACTGAGGATTTCAGTCCTTAAGTAGCCTAGAATATACTGTAAGCTCAGATTCATAATACAAAAATAAAATAGTTCAACAATAATATCTCTCACTAAATGACACCAATCCTGAAAACTAAACTTAGGCATAATTTTGATTGAAGAATGGTTCGGTTCTTTTTTATGTGGAAAGAATATCTGCTTTAGTAAAGTGAACATTTTTCAAAAAGCACAAGTAGTGTATTAAAGAGAGAAAAGTACAACGTAACTCAGCCACTAGACCAACGAATATACACTTAATGATTTGCAGAGCTAGATAGTAAAAATGTTATTTCCTATATGTCTAATTAACAAATTTATACTATGTTAAATACCAAATCTTAAACAATTGGATATTCATCAACTCTTTCCTACATATGAGATTATCAGATAAGAACTAAGGTAAAATATTAACTTTCTACTGTATGTCAAATATCTACTAAAAAAGTTAATAATTTAAGACTGTTGAAGAATTATAACACTATAGCATAGATTTTTGTTTTTAATCTCATGAAAGTGAAGTATTTGGTTAGTTAAAATACTATAATTACTTTATATTAATTAAAATATGCATATGTAATAATTTTTATAAACTATAATTTATATATTTTAGTAATTCTAATGAATATACTGCATTATTTATTGGATATTTCTGTTATTTCTTTGTGTTAAAGATTGGTATGGTAATCTTAAGATTAACTAGGATATATGAATACTTTATGATCTAATATTTATTGGTTTTTAAAATAATATGTCCACATTTAAAAGTTTATTTTATATTTTGTCCTGCATATATTATTTTCATTTACATAAGCTATTCATAGGGGTAAATTTGTTAAGACAGAAAACAAAACTTTCCTCAAAATAATAGTTTGGAAAAACCAAAGAAGAAAGTTTGAGAGACTGAATTCCTCAGGAGTAATACATCTGTCTGGCTCAATAAGCAAAAAAGAAAAGCAAGTGGTTGCTGGGGATATACTGAGCTCAGTATTATTCTGAGTAAGAAAAAAGTTTTGGTTTTAAACCATGTGAGTGCGAAGTTGAGTGGTTACTAAAGGATTGATGAACAACTCTTATCCTATTATGCATTACTACATATTGTGGAAATGCCTGCTATAAATTTACAAATCTAGAGAAAATTCATAATTTAAAAAATTGATGGCACTAACAATTTCTTTTCTTTTTTTAGTTTAGGAGATAAATTTATTTTATGGCTACAGGTATACTAGGAGGACTGCTGGAATAACAATTATAACTCTATACATTTATTTGAGGCTAGTGTTTATGTATATGTGTGTGTCCATGTGGGTACAAGATGTGTATATGTGAACTATACATAGGTATGCACTGATATATACATAGATTATAGTTTATGTGTTCAACTTACTCTTTATAGGACAATTTGTTAGATACTATAGGTATAAAAATTATAATTTTAATTTCACAGATGAAGCATATTTACCTCCTAGAAGAAAGTATAATTTTGTAAACTTTATGATTGATATGATGAATATAGGACTGAAGATTCAGAGCCCATGAAAGCTTTCTGTCAGGGTTAAAAAATATATTTTAAATAAGATGGCCTCGAGATTTTAGCTTGCTTTGTATACATTGTTCAACTTTATGGCAAATTCCTTCCTTATATATAGTTTATCTTCTTGAAATGAAATATACAGGGATCCCAGACAGTTTATTATTATGAAGGAAAAACTGACTTCAGTGTTATTTCCCCGATTTTATAAATGAATGATTGGATGACAGATGGTTAAATATTTTGGTTCTTGCAGCTAAAAATAAAATAAAATCCAATCGAAAAGGACTTTTGTTATCATATACCTACAATTATAGTGGTAGCATAGTCTCCATGATTGTTTGATGTAATAGATCAACAATGTTATCCAGGACCTGGGTTCATGCTTTCTCTCCATTTTGCTATCTTTAGTTATAGATTCATATCAAGATGGCTACAACATTTTCAGAAATCATACCATGCTTGACACTACCTAGGGGAAGAACAGATAATGTCTCTTTCTTTGAGTCTCTCTCACATCTTATTGGCCAGAACTTGATTATCTGCCCATCTCTGAACCAATTACTGTCATGGCAAATAAGTATCCTTGGACAATGGAACATTATTGAAACTGGGTTAGAACTTCCCCTGAGGCACAAAGCTAAAGAGGGGAAGGCGAGATCGCTAAACAAATCTGTTTCTACTATAAGTGGAAAAGAGGAGAATGGATACTTGGTAGACAAACCACCGTTTCAACTACTAAAAGATACTTGAGGGACAATGTACAGTGAATTAAAGTGATACAATTGCTAATGGGTTGAGTAATTACACATTTTAAGGAAACCCCAGTAATGTGAAGAGATAACTGCCAACATCTGTTGAATACGTGTAGCCTGGAAATAAGTCAGCACATGAAAATCATAAATGAGTACTATATTTGAGAAAGAACATCAGGTGGCTAAAAGTCTGAGGTCGTGTTGTACAGATGTTATAAAAAGTAGTGGGTAGCAAATTAATTGTTCTTTGTATCACTGTGTGAAATGATACTTGACGTATTATTTCAGTTAACACAAACCCCAAGAGCAAACATTATATCACAGTAGTTTTAGTGTATTACTGACTCTTGAAAGTAGAATCTGTATTACAAACAAATAAAATGATAATAAAATATATGGTCCTAAGTAATGTGAAACTTCTGGAAGGAGAAATAAATCTGGAAGAAGGAAAAAAATCAACCATAGATACATGGTTTATTTTTCTGAAAAATAAATTACTAACATAATTTTCAGACTCTTTACTCACTCTCACTTGTATTCCTTTCTTATGCATGTAATTCATATTTACTATGGATTCAGAATAGTGGATCCTGTGAGTCAACCCTTCTTGCTTTATTTTCTATCGAGTGTCCTCTAAAAATGGCATTTAATGTCTTTTATGAAGATCTAAGGATTTGTACATATCTTCCTTTATATGCATAGATTTCTGAGTGGTTTTAATGTTTCCTTGGGGTGGCTGTTTTGAGTTTCTGTGCACATTACAGTTCAGTCATGTTGAGATAATCATCACAGTAGACTCCTCTGATGTCTTATCAGCTGCTACCATTATATAGCAGAGCATAATATGTCTGTTGATGTCCAGCCATTCTTGGTTATAGCTGGAACCAATGCAATTAAGCAAAGCTTTTTTGTAAAATAATGAATTTTCTCCATTAATTGTTTCTCTGAATAGCCTTAGTCTAGTAACTTTCAAACTATACACTCCTCATCCCAGATTCTCATTTTTTCTCGTTGAAATGTTTTCTCATTGAAACGTAATTCTCATATGAAATAACCATTCTCTAGCTTCCTCTGCATTTGTTTAAAAAGCCATCAACATTGCTTTTTAAACTACATAATAAAATATACGCAAAACATGCAGTTTATTTTAAGATTTGATATCGATATAGTATTTTTCTCTGCTGACACAAAAATTGTCAGTTTTATAAATTTCTCCCCATCATCATTGCAAACAAGGTTCCAGAGATACATATTTTCAGAAAGCAGGAAGAGAAAAATCATATATGACATTGTTGCAAATTCAGAATTTAATCCCAAACACTAATGTCAAATTCTGTTAAGTTGTATTGTGCCATATAGTAAAATGTATCTTCCCACATAAAGTAAGCCTGAATATAAAGGAAAAGAGTGAGATATCAGGATGCTACTCTATTTCCTAATCCTCAAACGTGAGTTTAGAGGTTTGATTGGGACCCAAAGTCATACTTATGAGATCCAATAAAGGGAAAGAAAAATCCAGACACTTGGGGGAACAGAAGAGGTAAGGTAAGCCTGAGTGCTGACACTTAAGTGAGATCAGACAGCAGGAGATGGAAAGAGATTCCTTAGTCCTCTTCCATAAAAGCAAACAATTAGATCATTTATTATTATTATTATTTTTTCCTGGGGATTATGGAAGTCTAACTAAATAATCCAAAGAAAAGAGCGACTACCTGTCTACAACTTCTTAATGTTGAAATATTTAATGTGATCCACCTAAGTTCAACAAAGATGCAGGAAGGATGCCTAGTTTCAATACCTCTATTCAATATTGTACTGAAAGGCCTAGTCATTACAATAAGGTAAAATATGGATGAAAAGAAAGAAAGAAAAAAGAAACACATAATAATTGAAAAGCAATAAAAGGGTTCCCTATTTGCAGATGAGATGATTGTTTACACAGAAAATCCCAAAGAATGTAGTCAACTAAAATTGTAGGATACATGTCAGCATAAAAAAATTATGTGAATTCATGCAACCAGTAATCATTAAGAAAATAATTTTTAAGTTAATTTATAATAATATCAACATTATTAATAAATAATTTTAATATAAATGTATTAATACATACATTTAATAAAATTGTGTCACACTTTTTGTGTAGTTATACATTTATACCTATATAAATGTATAAGTATACTACTCTTGTGAATTTGAGGATCCATATTTGTTTGCACAGACTTATATGTAGTATTAGCACAACACCCACAAAACCCAGAAACTGACAAACTTTAAAGTGTTAAATTAAAAAAAAAAAAAGAACAAAGAACGAAGAAAACAATTTCCCAAAAGAAGAGCAATGTTGGAAGGCTTTCATAAGCCTGATTAAAGATTTATTCTGAAGACATATAATCAAGACACTGTAATATTGACCAAAATGTAGATATATAAATTAGTCAACAATAGAGAGTCCGAAAATTAAATCTTCACACTTCAAGTTAAATGATTTTTGACAAAGATGCAAAATAATGTCAACTAAGGAAAGGAAACACTTTTCAACAAATGGTCCTGAAACAACTGAATACCCATATTGTGTGGGAAGGGGAACTCACCAGTACATCAAATTATGCTCAAAAATTAAGTTTCAATAGTTTATAGCCTAAGTGAAAAAGGAAATCTATAAAATTGTGAGAAATCCTGGGAAAAATTACTTAAGAACTTGATTAGGAAAAGATGCTAGAAAGCAAGTCAAAACCATGAGTTATAAAAGAAAAGCTTGATTAATTGGTATTTAACATTACCAAAAATTATTCTCCTCATACAACCCACTGCTCAAAGGCATAAGAGAGGACACAAACAAATGGAAAAACATTCCACTCTTGTGGATAGGAAGAATCAATATTTTAAAAATGGCCATACTGCCCAAAGTAATTTGTAGATTCAATGCTATTCTCATCAAACTACCATTGACTTTCTTCATAGAACCAGAAAAAACTACTTTAAAATTCTTATAGAACCATAAAAGAGCCCATATAGCCAAGACAATCATAAGCAAAAAGAACAAAGCTGGAAGCATCACACCACCTGACTTCAAACTATACTACAATTCTACAGTAACTAAAACAGCATGGTACTGGTACCAAAACAGACACGTAGACCAATGGAACAGAATAGAGAAATCAGAAATAAGACGGCGTGTCTACAGCCATGTGATCTTCAACAGATCTAACAAAAACAAGCAACGGGGAAAGGATTCCCTATTTAATAAGTGGTGCTGGGAAAACTGGCTAGTCATATGCAGAAAACTGAAACTGCACCCTTTCCTTACACCCTATATAAAAATTAATTCAAGATGGATTAAAGACTTAAATGTAAAACCCAAAACTATAAAAACCCTAAAAGAAAATCTGGGCAACACCACTCAAGACATAGGCATTGGTAAAGACTTTATGATGAAATCACCAAAAACAATGGCAGCAAATGCCAACATTGGCAAATAGTATCTAATTAAACTAAAGAGCTTCTCCATAGCAAAAGAAACTACCATGAAAGTGAACCGGTAACCTACAGAATGGGAGAAAAAAATTGCAATTTACCCATCTGACAAAGGTCTAATATCCAGAATTTACAAGGAACTTAAACACATTTACAAGAGAAAAACAAAAAATGGACAAAGGACGTGAACAGACATTTCTCAAAAGAAGAAATATATGTAGCCAACAAACGTGAAAAAAAAACTCAACATCACTGATAAGTAGAGAAATGCAAATCAAAACCACAATAAGATATCAACTGATGCCAGTCAGAATGGTGATTATTAAAAAGTCAGGAAAGAATAGATGCTGGCAGGGCTGTGGAGAAAAAGGAACACTTTTACACCGTTGGAGGGAATTTAAAGTAGTTAAACCCATTGTGGAAGACAGTGTAGGAATTCCTCAAATATTCAGAATCAGAAATATCATTTGACCCAGTAATCCCATGATGGTGTATATACCCAAGGAAATATAAATCATTCTATTATAAAGATATATGCATGCATATGTTTATTTCAGCACTATTCACAATAGCAAAGACATGGAATCAACCCAAATGTCCATCGGCAATAGACTGGATAAAGAAAATGTAGTACATATGCACTATGGAATATTGTGCAGCCAAAAAAAAAAAAGCGAGATAATGTCCTTTGCAGGGACATGGATGAAGTTGGAAGCCATCATTTTCAGCAAACTAACACAGGAACAGAAAACCAAACACCAACATGTTCTCACTCATAATTGGGAGCTGAACAATAAGAACACATGGACAGAGGGAGGGGAACAACACACACCAGGGCCTGTCAAAGAGGCAATGGGAGGGAGAGCAGCTGGATAAATCACTAATGCATGCTGGGCTTAATACCTAGGTGATGGGTTGATAGGTGTAGCAAACCACCATGCCGCACATTTGCCTATGTAACAAACAGTTAATTTGGGGGAAAAAATGTGTGTGTATATATATATGTGTGTGTGTATACATACACATATATATATTTTACAATTGTGTGAGTTAATTCCTTATAACAAATAATATATATATATATATATATTTGTGTAGAAATAAAGCAAATGAAAGACTTTACACCCCCTCCACATACACCACATTTATATGTGTGTGTGCATATATAGACACACACTTCCCCATATTTGTAAATTATACGTACAATAAATTACTCCTCTTCAATTTATGTAAAGAAATCTTACAGTTTACAGCTTACGTGGTGTGTGTCTGTGTGTGTGTGTGTGTGTAGTCTCCCATTTGCTCTATTTCTCTGGAGAACCTAGACTGATGCATTGACAGAGAAGAGCTCAGTGGACTACAAGAGGAATAAACTACATAGAGATAGGAAGAATTTTCTGGGGGGTATAAATACATCTTTAACTTGAATATGCTGTTAGTTTCACAGATTTATTCAATATCAAATGTCATTTGTATACTTTCAGTAGATAAAGTGTACTTATGCAAATTACTCACAATAAAGAAAATAAAAGTGACAACCCACGAATGATGTTCTGAACAGTGTTTCTATCATGCCAGCACTAAGGCATGGACCAAGTCCCAGTCCTACACTAATCCATGCTATTAATTTATGTCAACCTCAGAAGAAGTAGAAGATAGCTGAGAGAAAAAAAATAACCTCTTCCCTACTTAAGACAACATTACTGAAATTTAAAAATAAATAACTATTCTAGAATTTAAATGTATCCCTCTCTACCATAGTGGCACTGATATTGACAAATACAGAACAATATGCTTTGTTTGTTTGTTTGAGAAGGAGTCTTGCTGTGTCACCCAATCTGGAGTGCAGTGGTACGATCTCAGCCCACTGCAACCTCAGCCTCCCAGGTTCAAGTGATTCTCCTACCACAGCCTCCCGACTAGCTGGGACTACAGTTGTGCGCCACTGTACTCAGATAATTATTGTATTTATAGTAGAGAAGGGGTTTCACCACGTTAGCCCGACAGGTCTTGAACTCGTTACCTCAGGTGATCCACCCACCTTGGCCTCCCAAAGTGCTCAGATTACAGGTGTGAGCCACCACGCCTGACCAAAACAATATGCTTTGATAATTACTGAATACTATAAGAAACCTACAGGAATTAGGGACTTAGCAAAGAATTCTCAGTTTCTATTATCTATGCAAATTGCTAGATTTTTATTTGATCCATTTTTTTTGAGATTTCTTTCTCACAAAAAGGAGATCTAAGCGTTTCCCATTCCTTGAGTTCTTGGAGTCAGTGTGTCATAGAGCATACAGCATACATTTAATATTAAATAGTGGCATCCTTTTCATTGTACTAATTTTTCATAATCAATTCCAAAAAAGGAAAAATTCTAGCTTAAATTTTATTTTTGTTTTTTGTAGTTTTTAAAATTGTATAATTTTTATTTTTATTGACAATTGTATATATTTATAGGGTACAATGTGATGGTTTATTTATAGGGTACAATGTGATGGTTTGATGCATGTATACATTGTGGAATGATACATCAGGATAATTAACATTTTCATCACCTTGCACCCTTAGTAGTTTTTGTGCTGAGAACACTTAAATTTTATTCTCTTGGCAATTTTAAAATATACAATACATTACTATGAACTATAATCACTATGAGCACAATGGATCTCAAGATCTCTTTCCTCTTGCTAACAACCATCTTTTACAAGAAGGACGACCCCTCTTCACTTTGAGGGAGTAAGAAAATAGCACTCTTGGAACAGAAAATAGGACATGAGCCATTAGTAAGCACTAATGATCCTCAAGAAACATTGGATGTCCATTATTAAAAAACCATAATGTTGAATCCAGACTACTGATAACTCTCTTAGCATATGTGAATACTGACTGGGCAGAATTTGACACAGAAACTCTATTTGAGGCTTGTTCAAACTCTATTTGAACATTATTTTGTTGAACTTATCTCATATACCTGACATCAGCTGCTCAAAATCTGATGCCACTTTGATATCTGATACTCAGGTTAAATCTTGAATTTTTATATTTCATTCTCTTAAATCCTAAGATTTCACAGAATAAATTAAGGATAATGTTAATACTTTACAATAATGTTTTATAAATAGTTCGAGAACACAAGTAAAATGAATGTATTTTAAAAGTATAGCTCAGGCTGGGTGTGGTGACTCACACCTATAATCCCAGCATTTTGGAAGGCCAAGGTGGGCAGATTGCTAGAACCCAGAAATTCAACACCAACCTGGGCAATATGGCGATAGCCTGTCTGTACTAAAAATACAAAAAAAAAAAAAAAAAAAAAAAAAGGCCAGGTATGGTGGTGCATGCCTGTGATCCCAGCTACTCGGGAGGCTTAAGTGGGAGTATTGCTGGAGCCTAGGGGGTGGCAGAGGCTATAGTGAGCAGAGATCATGCCACTGCACTCCAGACTGGGCAAAGCAAGGCCCTGTCAAAAAGAAAAAGATAAAGAAAGCATAGCTCAGCTATGAAAAGTAGAGGTGTAAGATTATCTTGCACATTGATTATCTTATAAATCAATTTAGAGAAAATTTTTAAAAAGAAGGGGACTACTTTTGTGAATATATAATTAAAATTCCATATATAACAGCAATGAAAATAATAACACCTAGAAATTCTCTACTTTGCATGCATACTTTACATATTAGCTTCTCTGAAACTACAGGAACTCATTTTATTCCTCGTATCTCTCGTAAAGCCTGATTCATAGTTCTGTAAGCATTTGTTGAAACAAGAGCAAAAAACAATCTTAGCAATTTTATGGACTGCCAATTTTGAAAGAGGCATGAAGATTCTCATAATTTTTCACTCTCAAGGGAGAATATTCCAAGAAATCTCAATATATGTCTAGGACACTTGAATTATGTTGCTGGAATCTATCCATAATTACTAGAGTTGTTAGTGAATAAAGTAACAAACAGACCAAAAATATATATGACTCGGAGATAACTTAGTTGTCTGAATAATACCAAGAGAAATTTTGGCTTCTATTAACATATATGGGTTCATAAATATGTTTACTATTACAGTTACTGAAAATAAAATAAAATTTACAGTAAATGAATTATTATGCAAAATTATTACAGTGTATTTCACAACATGTACTTGCAATGGATGGGCACAAATTCATTTATTGGACATCAGGTTTCTCAAGTGAACTGAATACGTAATAGCAATCAAGATAATTAGGGTTTGTAACATCCATAAATATACCAAGACATTCGTTTCATGTGATTTGAATTTCATGAATTAGGCCATTGGTTTTAAGAAGTTCTTGCTTATTGCATTATCCATCTACTGAAATTTTCTGACTTCTTAATGGATTCCTAATCACAAAATTCATTGATCGACATTTTCTTCTTCTAACATACCAGTGTAGGTCCTCTGTAGTCTAGCCCTTCTACTGATAACTAATACATACTCAAGATGAAATACAGAGAAGAACTAGTAGAAAATTCAGAATAGTAAACAAATGCAAGCATATTGTTGGAGGAGTTAAAACTTGAAACTTTCCATTGTTTTTTGGCTTTTTCTTGATGGTGGACCAGGGCCTCAAGTCAGTAAAGTGTAGATGAATAAATCTGATTAAAACCTGCCATATTTCTGACCAGAGGAACGAGGAAAAGGAGTCTGTGCAGGTGAGTAAAGAGGAATCCCAGAGAGGAGAGAGGAGAGAAGGGGATTTCTTAATTTTGTGTATGGGCCTTACTTAAATCTCTGGCAGACTGATGAATTATGAACACATAGCACAGACTCACAGTAGAACAATAAAGACTTAAGAAATTACACTGATATTTAAGCCTGTATCTACTGAAGATGAGAGAGCTTATAGTATAACCAAGTTAACTACTTGTTCAAAATGAAAATATTAACTTTATTTTTTCTGAGAAATGTAACAGAACTCTGAGTCCATACATTATAATATTCCAGTATCTGGGAAGCAATGCCATTTTACTCAGCATTTTATATTATCACTTACATCATGGAGGATAGTTTTAAATATACACCTGCCATCTGACACAGTGTTTCCACCGTGTTCTGTCCAAGGGAAATGATAATATACATACACCTAAAGATCTTTTCTAAAAATATTCCAAAAACTGGACAAAAAACTATCAATTGATGAAGAGACAAAGATATTTTGGTATATCCATGTACAAGAATACTGTTTATCAATTAAAAAGCTACTGATGAACATAGCAGCATGATAAATCTGAGTGGCACAAAAGGCAGTAAAAAAAGATATACAAAAAGTCACACTGTACTAATTCCTTAATATAAAATGATGGAAAATGCTAATATATTGGTAGTGACAGAAAGTAGACTATCATTGGTTGCCTGGCAGTGTGAAGGGAATGATGGATTAAAAAGGAATAACAGGAAATTTCTGGCTGAAGGAAATATTCTGTGTATTGATTGTGTATTCTCTTCCTAGGTGTATCCATCTGTCACATTTTGGAAATTTTACTCTTTAAATATGTTAAGCATTTTGCACATAAAGTATAACTACCAACAAAATGCTTAAAAAGACATTGCATGATTATTTTTAAATGTTATATTGTCAATTTTCTGAATGTTCATCCTGAATGCCTTTAGCTATTACTTTCCATCATGTTGCATTTATTTTTTTCTATAATCCTTTTATCCCCCAGCCAGATCATCTACAGATTTTTCATCTTAAGAAAACAAGTTCCCAAAGAGTCTGTTCCCTGAATTCTTCCCTTCTTTCTGTAGTGTTAACTATAATTTTCATGAAAATATTCTGCATGACTTGGTCTTTGCTGTCTTTTCTTCTAAAGCCATACTGCATTTCCAACTGGCTGATTAGGTGGTCTAGGTGAATTACCAATTGAATTTTAAATTTCAGTTTTCTGAAACAAACCAAGAAAGCATTTTGTTTTTGCTGTCTTTTGAATGCTTTGTTTTCATCAATAGCAACAACCCACTCCCTATTTGCCAGTTTTAACTTTTTAGTTTCTTCCAAGACTTCTTTATTCAACGTCTGTTTTAATTGGTTTAAAATCAAATAACTTTTCTATACCATATTATGTTCTTAGAATATGATCTTTGCCATCAATTGTCACCACAACCACCATGACTTTTAATGATTTCTTGTTTTAATTAAAAATGATCTGCTCTAGGCAGGGCGAGGTGGCTCACGCCTATAATCCCAGCACTTTGGGATCCCAAGGCGGGTAGATCACCTGAGGTCGGGAGTTCGAGACCAGCCTGACCACATGGAGAAACCCTGTCTCTACTAAAAATACGAAAATTAGCCAGGCGTGGTAGTGCATGCCTGTAATCCCAGCTACTTGAGAGGCTGAGGCAGGAGAATCGCTTGAACCTGGGAGGCAGAGGTTGTGGTGAGCCAAGATTGGGTCATTGCACTCCAGCCTGGGCAACAAGAGCAAAACTCCATCTCAAATAATAGTAATAATAATAAAAGATCTTCTCTATTATAATTGTTATTCATTAAAATGCTTTTTAGTGATGGTTAATAATTCTCTATTTACTGTATGTAGGCTCACGTATATGCTCTTAAATATTAAAGTAATTTCAAAAAATATATTTATTCTTTATAAAAATAAAGAATAATTTGTAATTTGTCTGAGGTCACACAGAGAGAAAATGCAGGAGCCTATACCTGACCCCAGGCATTCTATTTTATTTTAATTGAGATTAAATTTAGATAACATAAAATTAATTATTCTAAAGTGTGCTTTAAAATAGATTTTAATGTATTCACAACATTGAGCTATCATCTCTCTCTAATTTGAAAACTTTTTCATCATCCTTTAAGAGAACCTCATATGTTTTAACTACTCCCCTTCTCTGTGTAAAGTGGTAACCATGGATCTTGTTTCTGTCTGTAAGGATCTTCCTAATCTCGATATCCTGCACACAAGGAATCACAATATATGATATTTGTGTCTGGTTTCTTTCACTTAGCCTAATGTTTTCAGGTTTATCCAAGTTCTGGTAAGTGGCAACATTTAATTCCTTTTTATTACTATATAGTATTCTTCTGTGTGTATGTACCACAATTTGTTTATCTATTTATTTGTTGATAATTGTTTGGACTGTTTTCAACATTTGGCTGTTGTTAATACTGTTGCCATAAATATTTATTTACATGTTTCTGTTTGGGCATATATCTTCATTTTAGAAAGTCTTTCAATTTTAATAGCTAATGATGGAACAAATTAGTTGAAAATGTATTACACAGTCATTAAACAACCCACTATGGTTAGATCTTGGAAAAAATTACAGTTACCGTGGTTTGTAACTAAGCAGAATTATTTTGACCTCTGGTGTCAGTAAAGCTGAATATGAAATCAGAGGACTCCTAATTTAGAATAGAATCCTTGCTCTTTTCATTATATCCATTACTTAGGAAATTGTAACTTGGTTTCTTTAAGTATCTACAGTCTATTTCTTTTAAAAAGTATATGCACGCTGGGCATAGTGATTTGCACCTGTAATCCCAGCACTTTGGCAGGCCAAGGCAGGTGGAACACAAGGTCAGAATATTAAGACCAGCCTGACCAACATGGTGAAACCCCGTCTCTAATAAAAATACAAAAATTAGCTGGGCGTGTGCCTGTAATCTCAGCTTCTCAGGAGGCTGAGGCAGGAGAATTGTTTGAACCCAGGAGGCAGGGGTTGCAGTGAGCCGAGATCACGCCACTGCACTCTGGCCTGGGTGACAGAGCAAGACTTCGTCTCAAAAAAAAAGTATATGCAGAGTGCCTCCTATGACCAGGTGCTATGGTAGAAGTTACAGATTTTTCTCATAGAGTTTGCCTTCCTAAGAAAATTTTAAAATATCAAATACGTGAAAGAATTGTTTAATGGATGTTTCTAAAAACTGCCATGGAAGCATAAGAGAAAATATGACTGAGTTTGCCTAGAGGAGTCAGGAAATTGTTCATGGAGACATTTTGCTGAGACATAAACAATAAATATGAATTTACTAAGTAGGTAATGAAATGAAGACTTTTTCTGGTAGAATGAATAACATAAAGGACATCAGGCAAAAAACCAAAAAGTCTGCATGATGTTGCAGAACCTTCACAATTTAGACTCTTAGTTATACTTCAGCATTTAGAAACTGCTGATACTTTCCAAAACAGTGTATTTTTGGTGTTTTCCTTGTTTTGCTTTGGGTTTCTTTTTCTTTTCTTTTTCTTTCTTTTTTTTTTTTTTTTTTTTTTTTTTTTGCCTTATTGCCCTTATGTTATTCATTCTACCACAAATAGTCTTCATTTCATTGCTGACTTCGTAAATTCAAATTTATTGCTTATGTCTCAGCAAAATGTTATTTCCCCATGATTCTACATTATGGTGAGTTGTATAATTATTTCATTATATATTACAATGTAATAATAATAGAAATAAAGTGCATAATAAATGTAATGGGGACTGCTAGCATAGGTGACTATTTTAGGGGCCTTCTTAATAACACGAACAAAATAATTATTTATAAAATAAAATATTATTTATTTTTATGTGTAAAGGAGTCAAAAAGCTTCCTATATCAAAACCACAACTTAAAGTGTAGATCTAGTTAAAATGTCTGCAATAATAATTAATAGAATTTAGTAACCAATAAGGGAAATAATGAAAAGACTGACATTTAGAAATGAAATTTATATATAAAAATACCTCATAAAGAAGAAAAACAAATGAATACCACAGATGTGAAAAGCAATTTGATTTCACCAATAATTTAAATAAATATCAGAATAGAAATCAGAAGCTTATAAATCTTTATATACAATGGTACCATTCATTATAACCATATAATAAACTTTAGAAAACATAAGCGACCAATGTTAAGAGAGTACTTACAGTATATTCGTAAGGGAATATTATTCAGTAATACAGGAAATGCATACCAAGTTTTACTGACAGCAAAATATTTTCAACATAGTTTTGAAAGGAAAAAATGAAAATATGGACAGCTTGGTTTCAAGTTCTGTATGGGTGGTGGGACTGTCAACTTTCTTTTGCATGCTTAAATTTATTTCTAATTTATTTGTACAAGAATATGCATAGCTTTTACTATCAAAATATGTTGATATACTTTAAAGAGCAGATTAAAAACATGGAACATTTTATCTATATAGTAGAAAAGCATCAGGAGAAAAGCAGACACTAAAATAATTGAAGAAAACAAAACTCAGCAATAATTTCAAATATCATTATATCTTAGAGGATGATGAGTTTTATGTGACCATTTTATTTGTCAAATGTAATGGACCTAGAATTCTATAGGGCTGATTGGGTCAAAAAGCAGGCTGCAATAGATTGAAGTGTTTAAAGAGTAAAGATATTAAATCTAGTGGCAGCAACTTTTTCTTATTCACTGATGAAGCCTCAGAGCTTAAAACAGGTCTAGAATAAAATAGGCCTAAAACAAACATTTGTCAAATTAATGAAATGATTGAACAAATAAATTAGCACATATTTAGAAATTTGCTTGGAAAAAAATTGCAAATGAGAGTAGCGTGAAGTTACTATAAAGTAAATTAAATATATTGTCTTAATTTGAATTCTCTGAAAACCAGACTTTGACAAAAAGATTTATATATAGTTAGATTATTTGGGAGATATTCCCAGAAGACATGAAAAAAAAAAAAAAAAAAAAAAAGATGTGTGGAAAATGAGACAAAGAAAAATAAGTAGAGATATTTGATGGCCCCTTGATCTCCGATCTCTGTACTTTAGAGTTACATTTTATGTGATCATTTTCCTCGTATGTGTGAACGGTACTTTCAACTTGCTTCTGACCAACAGAATATGGCAAAGGCAGTGAGATGTTACACCATCATTATGTTATATGGTAATGGTGATGGGATATCCTTCTGGGGATTATGTTATATTTTTAAAGGCTTCATCATGCTAGCAGACTCAAGCAAAAGAGTTTCTCTTTTGTTGGTTTTGAAGAAGTGATCTGCCATGTTGACAGAGCCAAAAATAAACTTATGTAAGTAGCAAGAGAGAAGTAACAAATTCTGTACAAGGGATCCATGGTAAAATTAAAAGCAGATTTCTCATCAGAAACTATGTAATCCAGAAGTCAGAAGGGTTGTGTAAAGTGCTGAAATAAAAAATTGTATATAAATAAATACACAAAAACAAAAGAACCTGTCAAGAATTCTATATCTAGTAAGACTAATTTTAGGAAAGGAAGGCAAAATTTAGACAGTCCTAGATGAAAAAAGACTGAGAAAGTTTGTCCCTAATAGACTTGTTCTACAAGAAACACTAAAAAGAATCCTTAAGTTTGACATGGGAGGATTTTAGACAACAACTTAAATCTACATAAAGAAATAAAGCACTTTGGGAGGCCGAGGCGGGCAGATCACGAGGTCGGGAGATCGAGACCATGGTGAAACCTCGTCTCTACTAAAAACAAACAAACAACAAAAAAAAATTAGCCGAGCGTGGTGCATGGTGGCGGGCACCTGTAGTCTCAGCTACTCAGGAGGCTGAGGCAGAAGGATGGCATGAACCCGGGAGGCAGAACTTGCAGTGAGTGGAGATCGCACCACTGTACTCCAGCCTGGGCGACAGAGGGAGACTCTGGCTCAAAAACAGAAAAAAAAAAAAAAAGAAAAGAAAAGAAAAAAGAAAAAGAAATAAGATGGGCAAAGGTAACAGCATAGGCAAATAAAAAAAGGCAGTGTTATTGTATTTTTGGTTTATGTCTCCTCTTTTTTCTTTCCCCTTGTGCTTGAAAACAGACATCTATAAAACAATAGTTGTAAATCTATGATAGTGGGTACATAGTGTATAATGTAACTTGTGACAATAACAACACTCAACAAGTGATACACAAAATTAGAAAAAAAAAAAGACTATTTTAAAATGTATATTGAACCAAAAAGACTCTAAATAGCCAAGGCAATCCTAAGCAAAAGAAACAAAGCTGGAGGCATATTACCCTATTTCAAACTATACTACAAGGCCATGATAATCAAAACAGCATAGTACTGGTGAAAAACAGACCCACAGATCAATGGAACAGAATAGTGAGCCCAGAAATAATGCTGTACACCTACAATCATCTGATTGCTGATAAAGTTGAAAAAATAAACAAGCAATGGGGAAAGGACTCCCTATTCAATAAATGGTGCTGGAATAATTGGCTAGCAATATGCAGAAGATTGAAACTGGACCCCTTCTTACACCATATACAAAAATAACTCAAGATGAATTAAATAATTAAATGTAAAATCTAAAACTATAAAAACTCTGGAAGATAACCTAGGAAATACCATTCTGTACATAGGACTTGGCAAACATTTCGTGATGAAAATGCCAAAAGCAATTGCAATGAAATCAAGAATTGACAAATGAGATCTAATTAAATTACAGAGTTTTTGCACAGCAAAAGAAACTCTCAAAAGAGTAAACAGATAACTTATAGATTGGGAGAAAGTATTTGCAAACTATGCATTCAACAGAAATCTAACATCCAGCATCTATAAGAAACTTAAGCAAATTTACAAGCAAAAAACAAACAAATGCATTAAAAAGTGGGCAAAGCACAGGAACAGTCACTTTCAAAAGAAGACATACATGCAGCCAACATACATATGGAAAAATGCTCAACATCACTAATCATTAGAGAAATGCAAATCAAAACCCCAGTGAGATACCATCTCACCAGTCAGCATGGCCATTATTTAAAAAGTCAAAAAACAAAAGGTACTGGTGAGGTTGTGGAGAAAAGGGAATGTTTATACTTTGCTTATGGGAATGTAAATTTGTTAAGTCATTGTGAAAAGCAATTTGGCAGTTTCTCAGGGAACTTAAAACAGAATTACTATTTTACTCAGCAATCCCATAATTAAGTATATACCCTAAGAAATATAAATTGTTCTACCATAAAGACATATGCATGTGTAGGTTCATCCCAATACTGTCCCCAATAGTAAAGACATTGAATGAACCTAAATGCACATCAGTGGTAGACTAGATAAAGAAAATATGGTACATACACACCATGGAATATTATGCAGCCGTAAAGAAGAATGAGATCATATCCTTTGCAGCAACATGGATGGAACTGGAGGTCATTATCCTAAGTGAGTTAAAACAGGAACGGAAAACCAAATATTCCATATTCTTACTTATAAGTGGGAGCTAAACACTGGGTACATATGGACACAAAGAAGGAACAAAAGACACCTGGGCCTATTTGAGGAGAGTGAGGTTCAAAAAACTACCTATCAGATACTATGCTTATTACCTGGGTGGTGAAATAATCTGTACACCAAACCCCTATGACATGCAATTTACCTATAAAACAAAATTGCACTCCAGAACCTAAACTAAAAGTTTTGTTTTTTTTTTCTTTTAACATGATATATAATTGTATAGGAACACGATTTTGGTATTCTGTTGAAACAAATTTGTTATTAATTCAAGTTAGACTGTAATAAGTTTTGAATAGTAATTGTAATCTCCATGGTAACCACTAAAAAATTAACTAAAATACAAAGAAAATAGAAAATGAAATCAAAGTGGTATAAAAGGAAAAAAACTCAAAAGAAGGCAGTAATAATGTTATTAAGGAGTAAAAATTTGTAATATATATAGGAAATAGTTAAAAAGCAAAAGTAAGACTTTTCCTATAAGAATATATTTTGAATTTAAACAGATTAATCTCTCCAAATTACAGACAAATACTAACAGAATGGATTTCATAAAATATGACAAAACTAAATGGTGTTTAGAAAATACTCACTTTAAAATAAAAAACACAAATAAGTTGAAGCTGAAGGATGGAAAGAGATATTCTGTACAAATTGTAATCCGAAGAAAACTGAGGTAACTATACTAATAACAGAAAAAAAAAAAACAGACTTTAATTAAAAACCAACCACAAAAGAGAAAAAGGGAAATCATATATTGATAAATGGGTTAATTCATCAAGAATATACAACAATTTTAAACATATATACACCTGATAACAGAATTTTACAATACGTGAAGCAAACATTGGCAGAATTGAAGAGGAAAATAGTGCTACAAGAATAATTGCAGTCTTTAATACCTCATTTTTTAAATAATTGATAGAATATCAAGTCATAATATCAATATGAAAATTGAATGTTTTATAACCCTATAAACCAAGTAACCTAGAAGACATACGTTAAACATTCCACCCAAAAATAGCAGAATACACATTTTTGTAAAGTCCGCATCTAACATTCTCCAGGATAGAACACATGTTAAGACACAAAACAAGTCTCAGTACATTCACAAAATCTGAAATTATACGAAGTATTTTTTTAACCACAATATAATGAAATTAGCAATTGATAAAGAAGGAAAATGTAAAAAGTAACACACATGTGGAAATTAAGCAACATTGTTAAAACCTCGTGTGTCAAAGATGAAACCACAAAGGCAACAAAAATATTTTGAGATGAGTGGCAACAAAACCAAAACACAGGCAGCCAAAACAGTGCTTATATGCAAATGCATAGCTCTAAAATGCCTTCATTACTCTCAAATCAGTAACCTAACTTTGCATTTCAGGGAACTAGAAGAAAGAATAGCAAACTAAAACCAAGACTAGCAAAAAAGTTTAAAAATTAAATATTAGAATAAAATAAACAAAATAGAGTTTGTGAAAATACAGCAATGAGTAAAAACATAAGCTAGTTCTTTGAGAAGATAAAGAAAGACAGACAAATTTTTAGCTAGACTAACACAAAAATGAGAAAAAATCTCAAATTACTAACATCAGAAAGCAAAGTGGGGACATTACTACCAATATTATAGAAATATAAGAATTATAACAGATTACTCTGAACTATTGCACACCAATAAATTACACAAACTATATATAATGTACAAATTTTTCAAAACACAGAAAATACTTAAACCGACTTAGGAAAATACAAAATATAAACAGACTTATAACAAGCCAATACATCAAATCAGTAATCAAAACTTCACAATAAAGGAAAGTTTAGGACCGAAATTTGGCAATGGTACCAACATACCAACACCATTACCAACACCGCCCTGTGGGGCAGAAACAATAGTCTCTTTAACAAACAGAGATGGAAAAATTTGATATCTTCATGAAAAAAAAATTAAGTTAGACTTTTACCTCATACCAAATATAGAACAATTCAAAATCAATCAAAAACCTAAATATAAAAGCTAAAAGTATAAAACGGATAGAATAAAACATAGGGATACATCTTCATGACTTTAGATTTGGCAATTATTTCTTAGCTATGACACACAAAGCACATTCAACAAAAACAAATAAAGTATACCAGTTTGACATTTTTAAAATTTAGTATGTTTGTGCATTAAAAAATACCATCAACAGAGTGATAAGACAAACTACCAGAGACAAAATATTTGTAAGTTATGTATCTGATAGGAATCTAGTCTCTACATTATAAATCTTAATAGAAATTTGCCCAGAATTTTATCAAATACCAATGCTTACAAAGGTATTTGGTCATATAATATCCACTTTCTTTTTCAGTTATCCTTGGTAAAAGAAGGAAATAGATTATAGACATATATTTAAACCATTTCTTTAAACAACCATTTAATGTTTTTTAATTCTTTGCACCATATGTTTATCTCATATGTGAAAATTGGTTCTATTATCTGAAACAACAACATCCTCTCTTCTTTCACTCACATTTGATATGCATTTGTGTTTTAGACATTCTCAGTCAATATTGTAAGCTCCCATAACATGGGCTATGCATTATTTGACGCAGCCCTGGGTTAGCCTGCCACATTGCCTAGCATGTAGCAATCAATTTATAAATGTTCGTGAAATGGCAGAGGAAAAAGGGAGTTTCATGGGAAACATTGCATAATCATGATTTATTATAAGTTTATAAAATTAAAACAGTGCTATATAGTGACCGGATGACAACACCTGAGCAATAGAAAATTAAACATAGCTTTTCTCTATAACTTATTTTAGTTCAATGTAAATTAAAGGACATTTTTGGGCAGTAAGCAGCAGTTTGTTTTTAATTGAAAATTACGTAGAGATGATTATAGATCTACATGTAGTCAAAAGAAATAATATAGAAATACTCACTGTATCCTATACCCAATATTTCTCAAAGGTAACTTCCCACAAAACTATATTACAAGATCACACTAGGGTTAGACATTTATACCATATACTTATCCTTTTCAGATTTCTCTAGTCTTATCTTTACTGGTTTGTATTTAGCTGTCTGTATTTAGGTCTATACAATTTTATCACATATGTAGGTTTGTGTATCTACCACCAGTGAAATATAGAACAGTTTCATCACTTCAAGGATCTCTCCTGAAAAGTAAGTACTGTTTTTTGTTTGTTTGTTTGTTTGTTTGTTTGAAACAGAGTCTAGCTCTGTTGCCCAGGCTGGATGGAGTGCAGTGGTGCGATCTCAGCTCACTTCAACTTCCGCCTCCCAGGTTCAAGCAATTCTCCTGCCTCAGCCTCCCGAGCAGCTAGGACTACAGACGCCCGCCACCAAGCCTGGCTAATTTTTTGTATTTTTAGTAGAGATGGGGTTTCACTGTGTTAGACAGGATGGTCTCGATCTCCTGACGTCATGATCTGCCACCCTCAGCCTCCCAAAGTGCTGGGATTACAGGAGTGAGCCACCGCCCACCCAGTAACTACTTTTTAATTAGTGATTGCATGCTACTTTTCCAAACATATTAACTAAAGATGGATTCATCACAATAAGGTGTATGAATAAGCCATTGTTACTTCTAATCACTTATTATGTATCTAATTTTTTGCTGACATCAAGTATGTTAAAAAGAGAACACATTACTTAAGAGATTGTATTTTCGTGCATGCGTGTGCACACACACATTTACATAATCCTAAAGAGATCATCCTGCAAATTACTTTTTATTTTTTATAATAACTCCAGGATAAGGAATGCAATCAGTATCTTGGGGAAAATGTTTGAATAATAAATACAATTGTGACACAAATTATGTACTACTTTCACTTTGATTCCCTGACTGAGAAAATCCACTTAAAATGTGATAAAATAAAATTACCTCCTTTGCTCAGAAGCTGGGCTCATGTAATTTCAACATCAGTATCTTTCAGGCCCAGTGTTCCCAGCAATACCTTTCCATAGAATATAACACAATAAAAGCTAGGGGGAGGGCTGAGCTGCCATTCAATTTAAAACATACCATAAGAGCAGGCTTCCATAATTATTACTCACATTCGACATGAGACAAGATGCCAGTTCATAAAGTGATTAGGGAAATGAGATTAAAAAGAGCAGAAAGAGTAAATCTGTCAAATACATTCTTTTGTGGTTTGTTGCTCAATTTACCCTCCTAAAAAAAGACAACGTAGAATTGATTTTTTAACCATACACAGACAATTTTAAAGATAAAAAAAGAAAACTAACAGCTGGAGGTTTCTAATAGAACTGGCTAAAGTTCTTAACCAATGTTATTTCAATAAATAAGGTTGCAAAGAGATACCAGAATGCCATATGTTATGCTTTTTATTGTCAATTAATGATTTCCCAGCTATACGAATACAGAAGATAAATTTATTTGCTCACAATTAAAATAATACCTCAGATCTTTGGATTTACATTTGTTTCTATTATTAAAAAATTTCCTTTCTATACATTAGCTCAGAGGTAGCTAAATCATAGCCATGGTCATAGTTAAAGGAAGTTGAGAAATAAATGAAGATTATTTACTAATAATCTTCTAAGTGATTTTTAATCTTCTAAGTGAATTTTTCCACTACTAAGTGGAAAAATTATCCACTTAGTAACAGTGGTAGACAGGTTTAGAAGTTCTCATAACAAAAATATAAAATTACTATTTTTTTATAGATTCAGGTAGTAAATTTTTAGGTTTGTTCACATGGATATATTGCATAGTGGTGGAGTTTGGGTTTTTGGTGTATCCATCACCCAAATAGTGAACATTGTACCCATACGTAATTATTCAAACCTCTACCTCCTCTCACCCTTCTCCCTTTGGGAGTCACCAGTGTCTATTAATTCCCTCTGTGTGTCTATGTGTACCCATCATTTAGCTCCCACTAAGTGAGAACATGCAGTATTTAATTAAAAAGTCTGTCTGACATATAGTAAGTGCTTGAAAGAAGTATCCACATTTTTATTATAATGAATTATTTTATTATGCACTCACCAATCATTTTGGAATTTTCCATTAAAAACTAGTTTATATAAATAATTTTCAGCAAACGGCTTCAATACCACCAATCTATTGATCTTCATAATTATCTAACACATAATAAAATCTATTGCTGGTATTGGTATGGGACCATCCTGATGTATTTTCTTAGTGATTGTTTTGGTTACACATCATTACTTAATAAACCAGTTCTCAAATGTAGTGGGCTCTGGTGGTTAATTGAGCTCAGTTGTGTGGTTTTTTTCTTTGGATTTTCATGAGGTTGTAATTACATGTCAGCTAGAGACACACTCATTTGAAGGCTTAAAAGGTCTAGCTATCCAGATGATTCACCAACATAGCTGATAATTGATGTTAGCTGAAGGCTGTGAGCTCAGCCATAGATGAAAACTATTTTGCTTGGACTTTTTCAAGTACAATGGATGTAACAACGAATGTCTTAGAGAGATTTGTATGAGAATGAACATATATGGACTGAACGGGGAAGAAAGCCTAGGATGGAGTTTTGATGAATATCAATATTTTTCAAATGGGCACAGAAAATTAGTCCAAGAAAAACATAGAGGTAAGCTAGAGGCACAGAAAGAAAATAAGAACTTCATTCTGTCATGGAAGAAGAATTTGATCAAACAGCAATAAGAGGTCAGGGATATAAGAATTAAATTCTGTGTTTATTGCTTAACAACAGGCAGATTATTGCAGAATTTGGTGAAAGCAGAGGAATCATATTCACAAGAGTGAGGAATAATGGAAAAGTGTGGAAAAGTATTGATGACTTTAAAACAAAAGAAAAAGACAAGGTAGCAGTGGAAGTTGACATACACTAAATAATTCCATTCTTTTTGCTGTATTGTAGTTTTTTTTTTTTTTTAAGAAAGGAGTGGCATATCTGTAATAGTGATAAGAGGAAATCAATAAACATGAATGTTGAAGACACAAGAGACAAAAAGGAAAACCTATGATTTGAAGTATCTTACAATCTTCATATTTTTCATATCATGCTATGAAAACATTGCTATGATTAGTGACTTGTAATGTAAGGATGCTTTGTTTAGAAAGCACACATTATTGTTGAACTCTATACTCATTTTTGTTACAAAAATACATTTCCACTTTAATTTTATATAACTTGCTTATTTTAGGCTCAATTATAATTTTTCTTATTTTCATTTATTTCCTGACATATATATATATATAAAATATGTCCTAATCTAACTTATATTCACATTATCACATACTTTTTCCAGAAAAATTTTATTAGATATAAAGATAACATTTGAGAAAAAGCTGAGGTCTTATGTTATACATTAAATTATATCAAGACAATGCACAGAACTAAATTATCTGAATGTTATTGTGTGTCACGAAATACCATTTATGTTAACAAAGAAAGTGTGAAGAGTAGAAGTAAATGTATTTCCTGTCGAAGATAGAAACAAATTATAAATAATGTATAATATTAAATAGCAGTAATTAGTTTATATGACCTCTCATTTTTAGAATACATATGAACATTAATCAAAGTGACAGTTTATTTTTTGTTTTTATTGTTGAAGTAGATGATGACTTTGGATACTTTCTGTTTATTAGTCTATGTATAGTCATTAATATTTATACAAAACTTTTCTGCCTTTTATTAAATTTGGGCAATAGGTGCATTTCCATGAATAAAAAAGTAAATTATTTTGTGGATTGGGATATTTACTGCCAAACGAGAACATCAGAATCAATAAAATCTTAGTTGGATGTTTTACATAAACCTTTGTTTTATTTTTGAAGCTACTGTCATATTATACATACTTTGCCTATATTATTTGCCTAGATTGAAGGATTATGATCTCAGTGACCTTTATTTCAGGATGAGTTAACAAGATTGATTTAAAGATCTGTCACATGGGAGCTATAAAGTGTTTGTCAAAATGCAATCATGATTATGAATAATTTATTGATATCAACTTTTCACAGCAAAGCAGAGAGTTCACATTTTCTCATTTTAATAATACTTTGCTACAAGATAAGTAATTAGCTAACTATTAGGTAATCTTTCATAAAATAGATAATTTACATTATTTTAATTGTCCCTAGAAAAATTGATACATTTTAAAAAGTAAAACAGCACTAAACTAAAACTAAAAATATCAGCTATAGTAATGGAATAAATGTGGTAATACATTTTAATTTGTTTAATTATATATATTCATGAGGTTCAAGTGCAATTTTGCTACATTGACACATCGCAGAGTGGTGAAGTGACATCTTTCAGGGCATCCATCACTGAAATAATGCACATTGTACTTGACAAGCAACTGCCATCATTCCACATTTCAGTATCTAAATTCTAATGCTACTACAAAATTACAAGACAAAAGACTGTACAAAGATAATTTTTTCAGATTTATATTTTTTCAACATAATTTATTGATGTAAAATTTGGATCATGATATCTGATAGATAAATATACATGTAATCTACAAAATCTTATCTCAAAATAAATATACACACATGAATATATATTATGTACTCATAGATTTCTACAAAATCTTATTAATATGGGAAAAACTATTGAGTGAAAGTATTTTATTTTTTTCTAAATGTCTTTCTTTCCTTATAATTTATTGTCATACCTTTTTAATCTTCGAATAATTTATGTTCATTTTTGTTACTTTTTTCATTTTTTTCTTTCTCAAATAGTCCACAAGGTTGTATTTTTTACCCAAAAAGCTTATAAATATTATTGTTCTCCTGAATTCTCTGATGGAATCACTTTGATGATATATTATGGCAATACATCATCAAGTTGCTATTGTACTACTATTGTGTTATTGTAATACATCAAAAAACACCATCATCCTGATGTTACAGTAACATAATGAATCATAAGAATAATTACAGTAGATCCATTGTAATAGCTCTTTTGAAGTAGTAGAGTTAAGTTAAAATATGGACGAAATTAAAATGGACTACATATGCTACCAGTTAAGTAATAATTTATACATTTATCTTCATATCACAATGAAATAGAATTTTCAGTGTGTTTAGTCATGTGTGTTGGGGTGACTGAGCTCTCATAAATTAACTACTGTGACTCTTCATTGACTTCATTCCTAATTTCTTAAAAAATGCCACACAACCAAAGGAAACATTGAAGCAAGATCCTGAAAGCTACCATTGTACTAATTAAGTTACTCTAGACATTGCAAAATCTTTTCAAGCTTTTTGTACAGTTTTCCTGATAAATTGTCATTAACATCAAATATTGTCTCTGTTTGCAGATGACATGATTGTATATTTAGAAAATCCCATTATCTCAGCCCCAAAACTCCTTAAGCTGATAAACATCTCAGCAAAGTCTCAGGATAAAAAATCAATGTGCAAAAATCACAAACATCCTATACACCAATAATAGACAAACAGAGAGGCAAATCATGAGTGAACTCCCATTCACAATTGCTACAAAGATAATAAAATACCTAGGAATACAACTTATAAGGGATGTGAAGGATCTCTTCAAGGAGAATTACAAACCACTACTCAAGGAAATAAGAAAGAACACAAACAAATGGAAAAACATTCCATGTTCATGGATAGGAAGAATAAATATCCTGAAAATGGCCATACTGCCCAAAGTAATTTATAGATTGAATGCTATGCCCATCAAGCTACCATTGGCTTTCTTCACTGAACTAGAAAAAAACTACTTTAAATTTCATATAAAACCAAAAAAGAGCCTATATAGTCAAGACAATTCTAAGCAAAAAGAACAAAGCTGGAGGCATCATGCTACCTGACTTCAAACTATACTACAAGGCTACAGTAACCAAAACAGCATGATGATTGTGGTACCAAAACAGATATATAGACCAATGGAACAGAACAGAGGCCTGAAAAATAACACCATGTATCTAGAGCCATCTGATCTCCAACAAACCTGACAAAAAGAAGCAATGGGGAAAGGATTTCCTATTTAATAAATGGTGCTGGGAAAACTGGCTAGCCATATGCAGAAAACTGAAACTGGACCCCTTCCTTACACCTTATACAAAATTAGCTCAAAATGGATTGAAGACTTAAACATAAAACTTAAAACTATAAAAATCCTAGAACAAAACCTAGGCAATATCATTCAGAACATAGGCATCTGCAAACCATTGTAGAAGACAGTGTGGTAATTTCTCAAGAACAAGAAATACCATTTGACCCAGCAATCCCATTACTGGGTATATACCCAAATGATTATAAATCATGTTGCTATAAAACACATGTACAGGTATGTTTATTGCAGCACTATGTACAATAGCAAAGACTTGGAACCAACCCAAATGCCCATCAGTGATAGACTGGATAAAGAAAATGTAGCACATATACACCATAGAATACTATGCAACCATAAAAAAAGAATGAGTTTATGTCCTTTGCAAGGACATGGATGAAGTTGGAAACCATCATCCTCAGTAAACTAACACAGGAACAGAAAATCAAACACCATATGTTCTCACTCATAAGTGAGAACTGAACAATGAGAACACGTGGACACAGGGAGGGGAACATCACACACCAGGGCCAGTCAGGGGGTGCGGGGAGAGGGGAGGGAGAACATTAGGACAAATACCTAATGCATGCAGAACTTAAAACCTAGATGAAGGGCCAGGTGCAGTGGCCCACGCCTATAAATCCAGCACTTGGGGAGGCCAAGGTGGGAGGATCGCCTGAGGTCAGGAAGTTGAGACCAGCCTGGCTAACATGGTGAAACCCTGTCTCTACTAAAAATACCAAAATTAGCCAGGTGTGTTGGCAGGTGCCTGTAATCCCAGCTATTGGGGAGGCTGAGGCAGGAGAATCGCTTGAACCCAGGAGGCGGAGTTGCAGTGAGCTGAGATTGTGCCATTGTACTCCAGCCTGAGCAACAAGAGTTAGACTTCATCTCAAAACAAAAACAAAAACAAAAACAAAAAACAGCAAAACCTAGATGACAGGTTGACAGGTTCAGCAAACCACCACAGCACATGCATGCATACCTATGTTACAAACCTGCACATTCGGCACATGTATCCCAGAACTAAAAAAAAAAAAAAAAAAAAAAAAAAGTGCTGAAGGATCCATTTGCTGGCAGAGCATCCTCCATTCCCACATGTCCCATGTGGTCTCAGCTACTTTAATTGCCACTAAGTGCAATGTTGGCAATATGTTGAATTAACCTGGATGAGGAGAAGCTTAATAAAATGTGAGGGGTTTCTTTAAAAAAAAAAATCAAGTATTTGCAGTTGTATATGTAACTTCAGATTAAATATTCATTTACTTAGCTCTTTATTTGGATATTATCTAACAGAATATTATGAAGGATTAACAGAAATTAAAAGCTAATACAGAGTGCCAAAATGTAAAATTTAAATGTAAAATGAATATTTTAATCCAGGCAGACAAATTGGACACATGCAACCATACTGTAATGGAGAAGAACAAAAAATGTCCAGCGATTGCATGCTAAATTCATTTATTTTACGTAACTGTTGGAAAACATTATATAGCATTTTTCTAAGAATAACCTGAAAGTTTCTGATAAGGAGAAGTAGAAGTAGGAATTTCACTGATATCAATGAATTATTTTCAAAGATTTCCCTTTGATAAAGTACATTTACATTCTTTTATTCTCTCATAGTAACTACATAAGTAAAAACAAATATCTAACCCTAAGAAAGAGGCAGAAAAAGAATTGTACCAAAAGCTTTGGTAGTCATTGTACAGCATTAAGCAAAGCAATTTTATGTAATTCAGCATCAGTATAATGAGAATGAAAAATATAGAGGGAAATAGTAAAAGAAACAGCAACATGGGTAAGCTGATTAACATTAAAAGCCTTTCTCTCTGTTTCTGTGTGTGTGTGTGTATACACACACACATATGAGATATAAATATGTCAGTAAATATGCAGAAGGAGTAAAATATATGTGTATATATAACCAATATTACATATATTTAATTATACTATTTAGTGTAAACATTCTTATAAAACTGAGATGCCTAGAAATAATGGAATACATCTTCTTTGAAATTTGTATTATAATATATTCAACATGCTCAATAGCATTTTCTTCTAAATGATGAATTATAGGAGTAAGTACTTGAATAAAACTAGAGTAGCAGATATGGTGAATGTTGAGAATGACCTTGAAATAAAATAGTAAAGCAGAGGTACTGTAAGTTTCAATGGCAATAGTAAAGGAGAGGTACTGTAAGTGGCAATAGCAAAGAAACTTCAGGCATGGAACAATTAATGTACATTCAGATGTTAACTTTTACAAAATACACAATATTGAACATGGAAAATATTAATTTGTAGATCATATATAATAGAACTGAATTTATAATTTAAATGCAGACAATTAGAAGAGTAATGTGAGAGGAAATAATTTTTGTATGGTTGCACATATTTGCTGGAAAATATAAAAAAGTAATAATCAAATCATACCAGAAAAGATTTGGTAATGGAAAAAGAAAAGAAACAAAATACACGTATATCGTAGTGCCAAACTACATTCTATCCAACATATTGGCTAAGTATACTTCCTTATCTAACTGCAGATTATAAGATTTGAATGTCAAAACAAAGCAAAATATTGACTGAGAAATTATAGTATTTCAATATACCTTGAGTATGTTGTGTAATACAATAAATTATCTGGTAATTCCTTAAATTATTTTAAAATAAATTTCTCTTCATTATGCACAGGAGGCTATAAAAATCAATTGCTAATAAATTGTTTCAATTGATAGCTAATTATTAGCAATTGATAGCTAATTATATGCTATACGTGCCTTACAACAATTATGTACAAAGCATTAGGTCAACATTATCTCAATTTTACACAAAAGCACTAAGGCTAACAAAAGCCAAATAATTAGGACAATGTCAAAATGGTGATGTTCAGAATTGAACAAGCAAATCCTGTCACCAGATGCAGTAATTTTCCAATGAATTAATGGAAATATTTTTCTAAATATAATTCTAAATTTTTAGACTATTTAATGATGCAAAGTCATAAGATCATTAGGGAAAAAAATCACCATTTATCCCTCTTGTTTAATAGTAAGAGAATAGCAAACAGGGCATAGTCAGATTCTATGAATGGAGAGAGAAAGTTTGACAGAAAAGTTAATTATTATATTAGATTAATGAATATGTAGAATATGCATTTTGATTTTTAGGTTGATAAGAAATCACCTATAAAAGTAAATAATCCTTTGCTGTCTGTTTAATGAGATCAGAAAATCCTCCCACAGCTGAAAATACATGATCCTGGAGACACAGGATACAAGACACACATTGTTCCTTTTTGTTTTTTAACAATAAGGAAAATTAGATTCTAAAAGAATGCTTCCCTTGAGTCATTCCAACAGCATATTATAGGAACATAATGTATAACATGGCTCTGCATGACTCACATATTCAGTGTATCATGATACCAGGAGAAGCAGAGATGCTGGAACTTGCACCTTAAATAACAACCTAGAACTATGTTTCATTTTGTTATTACTCTGTTGGTGACAGCATTGAGAGAGACACTGAGAAGGAGCTGTAGTAATTGAATATGCCATATACTGGGGCATTTACGTTTAGATTTATCGATGTAAGCTTACGTTGCGAACTTAGCCATATTGTTTTGGAGATAGCTAAAAAACAAGTGCAACTATACTATATCATATAACACAGTAGTTTGGAAGTTAAAAAAAAAAAAATCTATAAGACCCAGCATACTTTTGTACTTCTCTGTTAATGTTTGTAGGAATGGGAAATCTGAGTGAAGCAAAAATTATTCATATTCTCTGCAACTGAAGACATAATATACTGGATTGCTCTGCCAAAAAGAGGGACAGGAATATTAGTGTGAGTAATAATATACATGTGTGTATAGTGTGTTATTTGATGTGTTGACTTAAGAAGTATGTAGCATGACAACACAACACTGTAGCAAGAGAGGATTGGCAGTTGTGGATGGGAACTCCTCTGAAAGACAGGCAGAAGGAAGAAACCAACTGGGAAAAGGAAGGATAAGTCATTATTTGAATGGGACAAAGTTTTGTTTTAGTCCTAAATGTCATTCTTATTATTATATGTGGATCTAGGCACCAGATTAATTATATTGACAAAGTGCTTTCAAATACCTCTTAGACATGAACACATACTACATAGAAACCTTACCTATGTAATTTGAATTGATGCCAATTTGTGCATTTCTGTCGTAACCAGAGATGAGGCCAATTTTAGTTATTTTTACATTCAATATTAGTCATGTCTGTGCTGCACCTCAGTTCAATACTGTGTTTAATGTGCTATTAAATGTTCTTTAATTTCCCGGAATTGTATGATTGTATTGAAACCTCTACATAAATAGACTAATTTATATAGATAATAAAAATACCTAATCCTTTGAATAGATAATGCCACCACAGCTGAACCATTTCTCAACTAAGAAAACTAATGTAAAAAATAGGAGGGAAATTGGTCATTTATCATTTACAAGCATATTCCAAAAACTTAAAATAAGTAGAATTCAGTTAACACACTTTAAAAAATTAAAGGCAGGCTATTTCCATGAAAGATTATCTGCTTTACTAGGCTGAGCATTCAAAAACATAGTAAGGGTTACAACTGAATTATAACTGAGAAATAAAATAAAAAGAGAACTATCTCCAGGTGGATAGTGAAAACTAAATTAAATTAATTATAACTGATTTTTTTGGGAAAATACATTTCCTTGAGTAGAGTAAAAAGTAGTATATGAAAGCAAGAAGGGAATAAGAAGGAAATCCAATCAGATCACATTAGCGATTTTACATTAGGTTGCTACTTTTTCTTGGAAGTTCTATTAATGTCAGAGGCTACTATTATTAGTCTGTTATTGCTTGCCTGTTATTATGATGGATATGTTTAGTCATACTAAAAGAGTTTCTATCACATTAAGACAGACAAATATTGCCAGGCGCAGAGGCTCATGCCTGTAATCCCAGCACTTTGGGAGGCCGAGGCAGGCAAATCATGAGGTTAGGAGATTGAGACCATCCTGGTCAATATGGTGAAAGCTCATCTCTACTAAAATATAAAGAAAAATAATAATAATTAGCCTGGCATGGTGGCACGCACCTGTAGTCCCTGCTACTCGGGAGGCTGAGGCAGGGAAATCGCTTGAACCCGGGAGGTGGAGGATGCAGTGAGCCAAGATCACGCCACTGCACTCCAGCCTGGCGTCCGACCAAGACTCCATCTTAAAAAAAAAAAAAAAAAAAAAAAAAAAAAAAGACAAATATTAGTGCTATATCAACTAGATTTTAAATATTAAATTATTTTCATAATGGTTAATAAGGTTATTTTTAAACTAATTCTTCTGAGCTAGAGTCAGATACTTCAAACTTTTTTTTCCCTCTATAAACAGTCTGCTACTTTGAGGGTAATTTGAGGACTTTACTTATATTTTATTTCTTAGCAAAAGTATATGTGTTTATGATCATGAAAATAACTCCATCATGCACAATCAAGTATTTCCACCCCCTCTAGGGTCAATAAATCACGTTGGATCAAATATTTTAACTAAACTCATGAATCAAGACCATGTGAAATATTAATGTGCTCTATTTTGATGTACTGAGTGATATATCTGTAACATACATGTGTTGAAATGTCTTATTTATTACAGAGAAATGTTAAGACAATGTTAAGATGTCTCAAATATTGTATAGAGATGTTGAAATATATATTTGAATGTTTAAGTTCTCTTTATAATAAAATATTTCAGCAATGAAAAGAAAACCAGCAGTATGGTTTCCTTGAGTCAACAAAACAGAGCCTTGAATTTACAATATTTCAAAGGCAAGTATTAGAAACCTTAATAATCAAATACTTACCTATCATCTTTTTCTTTATTTTTACATTCATTATATTGTATGTGGAGTCGGTTTATTTCTATATTTAATTTTTACCTCTTCAACTTTCCTATGCAATAAGCCAGTGTCATCACATATTTATCATTAAATATTTTAACCAATCTAGAATGCCATCAAAATTTCATAGCATATAATAAGTTCAATATTTGCTGAGGCACAGAATTCAGTTTTACATACTTAAAAATTGTCAAGGCAGTTTGTCATGTAATGATTGGACCTAGCGAACAACCCAACATATGCACTGCAATCAGGCTCTGTTAGTCTGCTGCACTTCCAGAATCTCCAACAAGTCATAAAAATGTTTGCTTTAGAAATAACATTTTCCTGAAAGGAAATCAACCTCTTGTTTGACTGAAGAAACCAACGATAAGATGAAGCACAGTGCAAATAACCTTCAGCTTGTAAACTAAGAGTATAATATAAAAGGGTGAATATTATATTAGTAACTGCATGAATATATGATGCGAATAAATGACTGTGTACTTTCACAGAAAAAAAAGGTAAAGAATTAGATAACTGTAACACTCAGTGCTCCTGCCAATGCATAGGTGCTTCAAAATATAAAAATAGCATTTGAATGAGAATTAAGAGTTAAGTTATCAAGAAGTAAACACAAGTGTGCTCCACTTGTGGAGAAACAATATTATCAGGAGATATAGTTTTCTTAACAGAATCTTTCCATTGACTAATAGATCCTAGAAAAACTGAAATGGTCAATAATGTAAATTTCAGAAGAAGCAAATATTGGTTTTAACAGTTTAAAAATATTATTCCCTGTGTACTTCTGCATGAATTGGAGAGAAAATTGTCTATTTCATTGTAAAGTAGTTGTTCTCCAACTTAAGAAACATGTAGAAAAGATAGATTTTAGTCTAATCTTGGAAGAAAATGCCCTTATAAAACTACAAGCCCTGAGGGGGGAAAAAAAAAACAGAAATGTTTCAAGTTTAAGAAGAAAAGTGATTACCTCATTCACTGAGAGATATATTAGATTTTTTTTTGATTAAAGTATGTTTATTCTATCCTTACAAATCATAAATTTAAAAGTCAAACATAACAAAATATTTTTACATCTTTTCAGCCCAATTAAATTCTACTTCTCAATGCAAGACTTGTGTGACTGATTTTATATGTGCTGGAAGTAGATAAATATGCTTCATAATAGGTGCTATGGGCTGAATGGTTATGTCACCTCAGAATTCATACGTTGAAACTTAACCACTAATGTGATGGTGTTAGGAGGTGGGGCTTTTGGCAGGTCAGTCCTCCTCCCAAAGAGTCTCATGAATGGGATTAGTATCCTTCTAAAAGAGGTCCCAGAGACCTGTCTTGTTCATTCCACAATGTGAGGATACAGCAAATAGGTGCCAACTATGAGCTAACAAGAGGGCCTTCATCAGATACCAAATCTTCCATTGTCTTGATCTTGAACTTCCCAGCTTCCAGAACTGTGAGAAGTTACTTTCTGTTTATAAGCCACTCAACACATGGTATTTTGTTGTAGCTCCCCAAACAGACTAAGACAGTACATAATTTATTCAACCATTCACAAAAGCTGCCACTGTTAAAATGATTATTAAGTATGTATCACTTATTTTCATTAGTCCCATAGAGTTCAGTTCCACTGACTAAAAATGTTAAGCTATTTTTGAATTTAAACAGAAAGTGCTTTAAAAAAATAATGGCTGAAAATAATGTGAAGAAGCAGACTAAAAGGTTGGTATATAATAATCGAAATATTAGTTTAGGCTGGGCGCGGTGACTCACGCTTGTAATCCCAGCACTTTGGTAGGCCGGGGCGGGCAGATCACAAGGTCAAGAGATGGAGACCATCCTGACCAACACGGTAAAACCCCGTCTCTACTAAAAATACAAAAATTAGCTGAGCATGGTGGCAGGTGCCTGTAGTCCCAGCTACTCAGGAGGCTGAGGCAGGAGAATCACTTGAACCTGGGAGGCGGAGGTTGCAGTGGGCTGAAATTGCACCACTGCACTCTAGCCTGGGCAACAATGCAAGACTCAGTCACCAAAAAAAAAAAAAAAAAAAAAAAAAAAAAGTTTAAAAAATTTCCATGGAAATCTTGGTGAAATTCAGGTAAGCAGATTTTTTATGAATGTAGTGACAAATAATAAAACCAATAATAAACATTGTATTAGCTGATATTGATTAGGTATGTACTATATGCTATACACTGTAGACATTTAACATAAAGTAGTTCAATGAGTCTCACATCTATATGCATAAAATTTATCATAAGTTGTCAAAACTTTTCAAAACTTTGGTGAATGGTGTATTTTCAATGAATTTTAATTAACTGTTTTACCCTTATTCTTCTAAGTTTGAATTAAATGAATAAACACTGGTCAAGTAGTACTTATGTATATAACATTTATAACTTAAAAATTTTTAAATATGTTAAAGTTTATGTAAAAAAAATTATTTGCCTAAAAATTATATTCTTAATATTTTTCTATTTCTTTAGCGTTTTCTTTTTCTGTAAGTATCTAAAATCTCAAAAGATCCTGAGAATATTTTCTCATTAATCTCTGAAACTTTATGATGACCTTATGACAAACATTTTAGCCCCCATTTCACAGATGGAGAAGCATACCTAGAGAAAGCTTAATTCATCTGTGTAAGTTGAAGCATTATGTCAATTGTTAAGTACTTAGAAGAGTTTAGGGTGCTTGCCTTGTTGGTTACTGTATTACCTACTATATCATTTTCACAACATTGAGAGACAAGGTAACAAAATAAAATACCTTGTATTTACATGGCTTCAACCACACTGTGATCCTGTGGCTACTTCTCTCCAACATATTCTATGGCTCTTTCTAATATTATTTTACTCCACACACTCTTAGAAGCAACAACAGGACAACAAAAACAACAGCAATAACAACAGAAGAAATGAAGGAAAGGAGGAAGGCATAAGAAAGAAATACTGCCTTAGTTATAGCCTTAGTTGGTATAATCTTTTTCTTGGGAGGAAAGAGTCTAAAACAGGAGATCAGGAACTTACAACATTATTATCTGCCTTAAGAAAGGGTAAAAAAATTATTGAATAGGAATAATTCTATTCTGTTTGGAAATAAGACTGAGTGGATCATAGTGAATAAAATAAAGTACTTCTGCTTCTGTGCATCTTAATTGACCATAGAGAGATCCACATAAACAAACAAAAATATTATTTTTATAAATCTATACTACTTGAAAATGTAGCAAAGACAAATAAAATTATCTTCCAAGTTCCTAAAGCATTTTGTCCATCTCTGACAAGAAAAGTAAAATTGAAACTTCCGTTTCAATGTTGTCAAATAGGACCATTGCAAACATATTCATATGTCTTTTCTTCTGAAAAATCCAAGACCAGTTTATAAAACTTGACATAAAATCAAATACTAATCCATAATCTAACTGAAATCTCAAATAAAAATCAATAATTTCATTATAAAATAACCTAAATTTATTCTGCTTTTTAAAAACATTTATTCATGTCCTATTAAAAAGACTCATATTGCATAAAATTCTTCTGGGAATCAGGGTTACATGTTGGGTAACGTATTTACGTGTAAATTACTTGTTTGTGTTTAAGTCTTGTTTTCCACATCTTCTACATGAAATGGAAATAAATATAACGTGGATAGGGGACTATCAGATACCCTTCACTCCCTTTAGCACAGCTTCAGTGTTGGAGTGGAAAACAGTGAGCAAAGGGGATCAAGTAGTGTATTTATTCATTACTCTAGGGCCAGGGGAACATGAGAAAGGTGGAAATCAGCTTATATTACGTAGGGGTCACCGTCAGTCTAAGCTCCACTTTCCTCACTACAATCCAAGGCCCTGTAGATCTTTCACACATTTTCACTTGTGTGTTTACCCTCACTATAAAGAAGAGGTACCTGACACGGTCCTCATGTCCCACAAGGAAGATGAGAAATAGAAAACAGCTCTTCGATGTTAGTTACATGGATGCATGAACCAAAATCACCCAAGCCCAACTTACATAAGCTGACACCCAATCAACTCATAATTATCTAAGCTGTAAGGATAAATTTGGTACATTATTTAGAAAAATTAATTGAATCATACTCTACCCTTTTCCACATCCCTTTGTAATGAGTTTGCAACTCCTTTTATCAAAAAGAATATATTTTCCTACTCCTTAAATATTTGCTTTGATCAATAGTATGTGACGGAAGTAAATTGTGCCTGCTGACAGCTCAGAACACATTTGCTTATCCTCTGAAATCCCTCCCACATTATGTGACAAAGGGTAGCCTGCTAAAGAACAAAAAATCACCGTTGTCCATAGACACTAAGGATGGCTAAATAGTAGAAAACCAACTTTATTGGCAATATCAGTTTGTAAACCAGGAAGAAATTGTGGCATGGACAGAAGATGCTGTCTCTTCAAAGAGCGGAAGGACAAGTTGGGTTTCATGCCTCACAGGGCCAGTATAACTCAAGAGAGTCTTATATATTCAGCAGGTTTGGGGGAAAAGCTACACATGTTAATGAAGGAAACTGACAGCATGCACAATAGGTAAACATATATGCAGCATACATTGCATGTTCACTTTGGGGTGAGGTTTTAGCATTAAAATTAGGTGAAATTTGGCTGTTTATATCAAAAGATGAACTATTGGAAACAAAGACAGTTTATGTACAGCCTCTATAAGCTCGCTGAATCTGGCTAAGGTCTGCAGTTACTTATTAGAAAATAATATTTGTAAGGCCATCTTCTGTCCAATTAGTGTCACAGTGGTCTGGGTTCAAAACAGAGTTAGAAGGGGTCTGATGATTTGCCTGACAGCTCCTGTTTTGAGGGAGTTAAAAAAGGGTGTGGTTTTTCTATTAGGCATAGGAATTTAGAAATCTGCCTTGTCAGCTGGATCCTGGACTGACAAACTGTAGACAGCTTTTGTTTACTTAACCTTGGGGGTTCCTCCTTACTTGATAAAAGGGTATCTGTTTTAGTCTCTCAAATTACATCATGTGGTTCTGAATATACTTCATTCCAACTGAAGCCTTGAAAAGTAGGAGAGCCCAACCAAGATCATGACATTCATCTATGAATTTAAATGTAGACACATGAGAAAGCCCAGATGATGCCAGAAGAAATACCAAGTAAAAAATATCCTAGATCTCTGACCTTCAAACTCATGACTTACGGTTATAAGACACCAAGTTTAGAAATGTTGGTTATGCTGTAATAGCTGTCTCATATAATAAATAATTACTTAAGTTGCCTGAGTTTTATGATAGTTCATTTAGATCCAATGATAGCTAGTATCACATGTTCATTAACAACCTTTCATAGTGTTTTAATATAGAGAAAAATTCCATTGATTCATAGCAAAATTATGGTGAAATGAGAAAAGAAAATTATATTTATAAAATACAGAGAAAGAATACCTCATGAGAATTTCTATAATGGGACCAGGAAGAAAATGGTAAGAAATAATGGCATCCTCAATGGAACACAGGAAAGCATAGCTTATGGTAAACAGGCTTACAAAGGATGTATGTTTGTGTGTGTGCAGCATGTATGTGTGTGTGTATATAAACACACACATATATATGCATACATACACACATGTGCACACATGTATATAATATATATAAAATGGAGAAATTTAAAAAATAAAATGATAAAACAATAAGATTAAAAGGGGAGATGACTATTTGTAGTCAAGATAATCAAAGTAATGCTACCATGCAAACAAAATTGATATTTTATTGTCTAATAAAAAGAAAGTTTTATTTTCTCTACTCAATGCAAGTTCATTGCATGCCTGTTTGAGAGGATGCATCTTTTCTATATTTCCATTCCCAGTGTCCACCATACAGAGCAAAAACAGAACAATGACACGGGGCAGGAAACAAGGCAAATTACGCACTCTCTAGTTTTGTGGTGTCAGTGTTTAGTTTGGTATCAGGGTAATAATGCAGTCATATAATTAGTTGGGAGATAATTCCCCCTATTCTGTTTTTTGGAAGAGCATATGAGGGATTGGTATTACTTGCTCAAACGTTTAGTAGAATTCAACAGTGAAGCAGTCTGAGTGATTTGCCACTCTCTTTGTATATCTTATAATTTCTTCCTGAAATCTCGATGTTTAAAATGGTTCTATGTGTGTATTTTGAAATCAGATCCATTCTCCTCCTCCCTTATTATTGTTGTTTGTTTTATGAATTTGCTGATCTAATTATGTAAGGTCTATATTATTTCTCCATATGGCCAATGAAGTCTCTCCTCAGTTATTACTTTTTTATTTTAGCAATGGTAGAAGAAATATTTAATGAGTGGTTAACCATTACCATGCACTATCCATTTGGCATAGTGCCTTAAAAGTTTCCATTAAGTAAGTACAATTATCATCATTAGAAACTGAGTTAAGGAAGTTTAAAAGTAATTGAGGGTATGAAACTTTAAACAGCTTTCTAAAGTAACATCATATAGCAAATGTCAGATTTTGACTAGATTATGAAATCTAACCCCTAGACCTATGCTTCTGATCATTTTGATGTAGTGCTTGCAAGATAAAATGTTGTGCTTTTTCTTATTATTTTGAATAAATTATATACTCAGAATGACAACCTTTTGTCAGTTATATTGTTGAGATTCTTTTTTCACTATTTGTATGATATGTGGGTATATATTTTTGTGCTAGGAATTATATACATATGTATGCATATGTGTATGATATACATATACACATTTTCATATTTGTATTATACAGATATAGTTAGAGAGAGAGAAAAGAGAGAGGGAAACAGAGACAGAGTTAATAAAAATGCTGACTACATTCTGGCATCTGAATTTTACTTTTTTGCTTTTAAAATATTATTAATTATCACATTAATCACTGCCATGTATACATGCTGCATACTCAAATGGAGGAATGTAAGAAAATGTGGAGGTTAGGGTCAGGGACAATATGGTGAGTAAAAATATTAAGGTTTAATATTTTCTAAAGTTGAGGTATTAGAGAAAATTGGATAGAGTCGAAAGCAATCAAAGAGTAGGATGCTTGAAACTAAGATTGCGGAAACATTAACCTATAAGATAATAGCAAATTTGGGTATCTGACCACAAGTAGGGGGCCTCAGGTAAAGTGGAAAACACAATCATTGGAGAAAAGGAGGTCTGGAATTGAGAGACTGGATTCTGAAATGATTATCTTTTATGGGTGTTGAATCACAACATATAATGACAGAAATAACGAAGAAGAGAGTAGCAGTGTTCTAATAACCAGAGTGTTGAAATATGGAGGGTGTTCTAAGGAGAGATTCATGACTGTAAAAGTCATATGAGTTGATACAATTTGGTAATATAAGATATAAGCTGAGTTATTTAAGGGAGGAGAAATGGAACCTGGAATAGATGCAGCAATGAAGACAGATAGAACATATTGGCCTGCTCTATGCTAGTGGAAAGGATATTGTGGCAGAAAAAAACCGACTTTAATAGTCTACAAGGAGCACTTAATGTCATTAGCGTAGATACTGTTAGGTTGGAGGAAGAAAGTAAACAACACTGGTAGAAGGATTTGAGATATAAGGACTTTACTGAGGACTAAAATCTTAATTCTGAACACAAAGTAGGAAAGTTTAAGGCTCACCGTGACAAACATAAATGTTAAAAAAAAAAAACAGTATGAAGATTAGAGTTGGATGGAATATGCTTGGAAGTTCTGGGAGATTCATATAATTGAACATAAATGGAGAGCATACATTAAAACTGATGATCCTTGATATGGTTTAGCTGTGTCTCCACCCAAATCTCACTTTGAGTTGTAATTCCCATAATCCCCATGTGTCCTGGGAGTGACCCAGTTGGAGGTAATTTAATCATGGGGGCAGTTACCCTCATGCTGTTCTCATGATAGTGAATGAGATATCACAAGATCTAATGGTTTTAAAAGGGTCTTTCCCCCGTTTTGCTCAGTACTTCGCCTTATTGCCACCATGTGAAGAAGGATGTGTTTACTTCACCTTCTGTCATAATTGTATGTTTACTGAGGCCTCCTCAGCCATGCTGAACTGTGAGGCAATTAAACCTCTTTCTTTTAAATTACCCAGTCTCTCATGTACATCTTTATTAGCAACATGAGAAGGGACTCAGCCCATGAAACCATTTCCCTCCTAGGCCTCTGGGTCTGTGATGGGAGGGGCTGCCACAAAGTTCTCTGATATGCCCTGGAGACATTTTCCCCATTGTCTTGGTGATTAACATTCAGCTCCTTGTTACATATACAAATGTCTGCAGCCAGCTTGAATTTCTCCCCAGAAAAAAAATGGGTTTTACTTTTCCATTGCTTGGTTGAGGTGCAAATTTTTCAAATTTTATGCTCTGCTTCCTCTTGAAGGTTTTACTACTTAGAAATTTCTTCCACCAGGTACCTTAAATCATATTTCTCAAGTTCAAAGTTCCACAGATCTCTAGGGCAGGAGTAAAATGCTGCCAGTCTCTTTGCTAAAGCATAGCCAATAGTCACCTTTGTTCACGTTGCCAACAAGTTCTTCATTTCCATCTGAAACCACCTCAGCCTGGACTTTATTGTCCATATCACTATAAGCATTTTAGTTAAGGCTATTCAACAAGTCTCTAGGAAGTTCCCACATGTTTGTGTCTTCTTCTGAGCCCTCTAAACTGTTCCAACCTCTACTTGTTACACAGTTCCAAAGTTGCTTCCACATTTTCAGGTGTTATAATAGCAGTGCCCCACTCCCAGTATCAATTTACTGTATTAATCTTTTGTCACAACCTTAATAAAGACATACCCAAGACTGTGTAATTTATAAAAGAAAGAGGTTTAATACACTCACAGTTCAACATGGCTGGGGAGGCCTCTGGAAACTTACATCATAATGGAAAGGGAAGCAAACACATCTTTCACATGATAGCAACAAGATGTGCCAAGGAAAAAGGGAAAAAGTCCTTTATAAAACCATCAGATGTCAGGAGAACTCACTACCACGAGAACAGCATGAGGGCAACCACTCCTATGATTAAATTACCTTCCACCAGGTCCCTCCCATGACATGTGGGGATTATGGGAACTACAATTCAAGGTGAGATTTGGTGGGGACATAGCTAAACCATATCACTCCTCAAGGCAGATATTGTTAGAAAGTCTGAGGACTGACATAGGAGAAGATAGAAGAGTCTTACTGGGAACACACAGGATTATGGATTTCAACTTGATTCTCACTAATAGAAAGATGGGTTTCTTCTTGAGAGTATTATTCCTACACTTTCTACTATTCTAGAATATTTTTGAAGACATATTGTGTCTCACATGATGTTAGGTGCTTGGTAGAGACTGGTGAAAAAAAACAGTTTTAGTATTTTCCTGGATAAGTAGTAAAAGCAATAAAAATATTGTGAAGATTAGAAATAACAAACCCTTTAAGAAAACCATTACTGAGTTAGTTTTCCTCATATTAGGATTTTTTTTTCTTTTTCTTTTTTTCTTAATGTAATTGAAAGTAGGTAAAGGATATTTGGGGCTTAAATGCTAGGTTCAAAATGTCCAGCTTCATCTTTTAGGTAGTGTGCAAGTTGTTTTTCTTTATTTATTTTTTTCTTTCTTTCTTTTTTCAGACTGCTCGCCCTCTGTTGCCCAGGCTGGAGAGCAGTGGCGTGATCACAGCTCACTGCAACCTCCACCTCCTGGGTTCAACCAATTCTCCCACTTTAGCCTCCCGAGTAGCTGAGACTGCTAGCGCATGCCAAATGTACCTGGCTAATCTATGTTAATTTTTGTAGAGGAGGTTTCTTCATGTTCCCCAGACTGGTCTCCACCTCGTGGTCTCAAGCAATCCAACCACCTCAGCCTCCCAAATTGCTGGGGTTACTGGCGTAAGCCACTGTGCCTGGCCTGTGTAAGTTTTAAATTGAGAAGCGATGTGACAAAGATACATCCATCACGAAGTTTAAACTGGCAGTTATATAGATAATGGATTGAAAAAGGAAGAGACTAGTGACAGGGTGGGGATTATTATGTAGCCTGTAAATGAAGTAAATTAAGTGGTTGTAGTGGGAATGAAAGAGAAAACAGTAGAAAAACATTGTGAAAAACTGATGGTACACAGTGAGAATAATGCATATAGACATAAAACAATGAAAGCTCTGAAGCTACAATGTTTTATAATTTTAAAAGTCTTTTGGAATATAATTGTTTAACAATAATGGGATGTTTACACGCATATTCAAAAGAGATTAAATTATGATTTTTAATTGACCTTTAAACTTTGTTAAAATTTTTTTGAAAACTTGAGAAACACTTATTTGATTAGAAATAAAAGTTGCAGTAAGATTTGCTAAAACAGGTGGTTTTTGTGAAGTACATTATTATTGCTGCCATTTAGCAGTCTGTTAGATGATACTTCTCCAAATAAAAATTCAGGTTTGATATGCATTACTCAGTCCTAAAGGACATTTTGCTGAGAAAAATGTGGTATTGCGCTGTTCAAACAGAACTTTGGAATGAGCTGTTTTTTGTTTTTTTACTTTTGTTTTATAGCTACTGAAAGCATTTATTTTATGGGGGTTTCAAAATTATTATTCCTGCTGCTGCATTATAAATAGAAATTGCATTAGTCTGAGTCACAGAGCTAACTGTTAAATTGGTTAATTGTGATCTAGAGTGCACAGCTTGAATGTGAAAATAATTATAATTTGCATATATATGTTATAAAAAGATAAACCCAACAATTCATAGGAAAGTATATTTATTATAGTACATCTGTGCAAGATTTACTATAACATGGACCTTAGTAATCCCATATCCACAATATTTAACTCAATTTTGTACATGAACTATGGACTTGATGAATGTATTCTTAAAGTAATACTGGCTAAGCAAAATCTGAAATTTTAAGGCAACCTTGAGGAAACTAGAAATCATTTTGAAATTAGGACTATCTCAGCTAATCGTTGGATATATTTATAGTACAGCAGAAAATATTTTGAAAAAGGGTGGCTGTATAAGTAAATTAAATTTTTGGTTCCACTACTTCCTAATTAGGCCTTAGCCAATTTTTTTTTTTTTTAATTACAGAGTATTCATTTGTAAAATAAAAATATATTACATGTCCTACATGGTTATTTGGAAACTTCATAGTGACATTTATAAAATAGAGATCATAGAATCTGGAATATAAATGATTGATAATAATATTAATGGTGCAGTTGATAATGTTTATTCTGTTTATTATGTGTCAGTAACACAAAAAGTGTCTTACACAGTTTTTAGGTTAAAATTATTTCAAACAACTTTATGTGGAAAGCACTATTTTAGTTTCTATTGTACCGATGAGGAGATGGATCTTTAAAGAAATCGTGTAGTCAATTTAAAGTTATACTGACTCAAAAAAAGTGAAGCCAGGATACAAAATCATGCCTGAATCAATCTGAGACTTAATAAGTTTGACAGGTTGCTGTATCTATAAAATACATTATTTCTATCCTCCATCTTTCTAAATCATACATTTTAATTTTGGATAGAACATCCATTCCACTAACCAATATTTAGACATAAATATATTCCAAAAGCCACATAGTGAAAAGTGGCAGAGTTGGGATCTTTATCCAAGTCATTTTAAATGTTAAATGCTAGGTTGACTATTGAATTATTCAATTCATTTTGTTCATACTTTTAACTAATGCTCTTGTTCCACAGTTTTCAGTATTTGAGCTCTTGACTTCTAAATTGTCTTCCCTTTTTGCTTTTGACATTTTCTTCAATTAAAATCTGCATTTCTTTGTGTAAGACAAATACCTACATACACTAGTGTCTACCTCAAATATTGAATATTGTAACTATGAGAGTCAAAATAAACTATCAATTTATTTAATATGCTTGTTGTTTTATGCTTCTGTGTCTATATATAATTAACTCACCACTTAAACATTTATTAAATGCTTTTTGAATGAACTAAAAGGATAAAATATAAAAGGTATACAAAATTCTAACAATTCTCAACCTCCCCTTTTATATCTTATTCTTATTTAATACTTCTCCATAAAATGTATTATCAACTAACATACTGCATACTTATGTATTCATTTTGCACATTGTCTAAGTTCCCCTGTTAGAATATGAAGGGCTAGAATTTTATTCATTTGTTTTTATACCCTCAATGCCTAAAACGGAGTCAGAGACATAAGAGACACTCAATAATATTTGTTGAATGAATATGTTTGCTTATTCTTTTTACTGAAGATTAAATTATTAGCAATTCCCCAGGTTATTTTAATCTCTTTCTAAACATAATGCGTAATACTCAGATTCTTTTGGTTGCAATTTGCAGAAATGTAACTACTCTGGGTAAAAATAAATGAATTTGCTCAATTTTCTTGGAAAGGCAGAACTGTAGTTTGGCTATCTATAGCCAGACTGTCTAAACCACTAATATTTACATCTTTCTGTAAATTGACTATAAATTTTTCCATTGACAGTTTATCTCAAAACGACAGAAGCAGGGCTAGTGTCATATGCATGAGTACTTTGCAGTTAGTTGTACAGGCCTCTGTGCTCAGAAGGATCCTGCATTCGGCTTGATAGTCTCCTGTTGCCCTCTGGAAATTTAAACATTGAGCCCTCTTTTGTCCTAGGCACTCAGCACCATGTCGCTGGTCCTGAGTAGAGGTCATGTTTCAGTAAGCTTTGAAATCTTTATTTACACAATTTACCTACCCTCTGCCAAAAAAAAAAAGAAAAAAAAAAAGGAATTTTCTTATTCCTGTTTTGCCTGCCACTAATGTCAGTTCGACATGTATTGAGAATCTATTGGTTCACAATGAGTCCATTTCCATTGCTCTACAAAAGGAAAGGAAAAGCCATTTAAGTAGATGAGAACTTCTCCTGGAAAAAGGGAGATCCCAGAAACAGATAATGGTATATCCACAAGAAGGAAATCAAGGAAGTTTTATTAATTAAATTAAAGCAATAGATGCACATTACTTTGCAAACTGTTGCAATTGGGGTATGTATCATAATTTTCCTATTTCTCTCTCATTTAGATATTTAATTTGCCCTCACTTTTTAACATCATAAATATCACCTTTATGAAGTCTTATTATATAAATCTTGACCCATACTTCTGATGATTTTCAGAGGGTGAAGTTCTAGAAATTAAATTTTCGGATTATAAGATATGAATAAAAGTAACCTTTTTATTCACATTTTCAATTTTACTCCCAGAAAGAGAATGCCAAATTATAATCTCACTAGTCAATTATGAAGGAGTCACACAGCATATTTACCAACATTTAGTATTACGTTACATATAGCTTACTAATTTGATGGAGAAACACAGGTTAGAATTTCAGATAATCACAGTGAATTAAATTTGAGCAAACTAATAGGGGAAGAAACCACAGAGAAGCAAGTACAAAACAGTCTTCAGATTCTTCTGGAGTCATTAGTTGTCTCCTCACTTGTTCACACATATACTCAGTGATACTATAAGATACCCAACAAAAAAAAACAGTTCATGAACAGAAATAAGATCCACTATATTCATATTCAGCATTTATTTATTTAACATCCTAGTTGATTCAAGAAAGAGGAATAGTACAAAAAGTGGAATAGGCAGTGATATGGTTTGGCTGTGTCCACACCCAAAGCTCATCTTCAATTCTCAAGTGTTGTAGGAAGGACCCTGTGGGAGGTAATTGAATCATGAGGGCGAGTCATTCCCATACTGTTCTCCTGATGGTGAATAAGTCTAATGAGATCTGATGATTTTTCAAAGGGGAGTTTCAGGCTGGGTGCAGTGGCTCATGCCTGTAATTTCAGCACTTTGGGAGGCCGAGGAGAGTGGATCACTTGAGGTCAGGAGTTCAAGACCAGCCTGACCTACATGGTGAAATCTCATCTCTACTGAAAAATACATTTATATGTACATATATATATGTATATATAAAATTAGCCAGGTATGGAGGTGCATGCCTGTAATCCCCGCTACTTGGGAGGCTGAGGCAGAAGAATCGCTTGAACCTGGGAAGCAAGGATTGCAGAAAGCTGAGATCACACTATTGAACTCCAGCCTCGGCAACAAAAGTGAATTGCATCTCAATACATACATACATACATATATACATACATACAGACATAAATACATAAATAAAATAAAAACAGGAACTTCCCTGCACAAGCTATCTTCTCTTGTCTGCTGCCATGTGAGACGTGCCTTTTACCTTCCACCATAATTATGAGGCCTCCCCAGCCATGTGGAACTGTAGGTCTATTAAACCTCTTTCTTTTTTAAATTGCTCAGTCTCAGGTATATCTTTATCAGCAGTGTGGGAATGGACTAATACAATAAATTGTCACCAGTATAGTTGGGTGTTGCTGAAAACATATCTGAAAATTTGGAAGTGACTTTGGAACTGGGTAACAAGCAGAGACTGGAACAATTTGGAGGGTTCAGAAGAAGACAGGAAAATGCAGAAAAGTTTGGAAGTTCCTCGGGATATGAATGACTTTGCCTAAAATGCTGATAGTGATATGAAAAACAAAGTCCGGGCTGAAGTCTCAGATGGAAATGAGGAAATTATTGGGAACTGGAGCAAAAGTGACTTTTAGTATATTTTAGCAGACACTGGAAACATTTTGCCCCTGCCCTAGAGATTTGTGAAACTCTGAATTTGCTAAAGGTGATTTAGGTTACCTGGCAGAAGAAATCTCTAAGCGGCAAAACATTCTAGAGGTAACTTTGATGCCCTTAAAGGCATTCAGTTTTATAAGGGAATCAGAGAATAAACGTTCAGAAAATTTGCAACCCTACAATATGATAGAAATGAAAATCCCATTTTTGGAGGAGAAATTCAAGCTGGTTGCAGAAATTTGAATAAGGAATAAGGAGCCAAATGTTACTCCCCAAGACAATGGGGAAAATGTCTCCAGGGCATGTTAGAGGTCTTTGCCCAGTGTCCCCATCACAGGCCTGGCAACCTAGGAGGAAAAAATGCTTTTGTGGGCCATGACCCGGGTTCCCATGCTGTGTGCAGCCTAGGGACTTGGTTCCCTGTGTCCCAGCTGCTCCAGACATGACTGAAAGGGGCCAAGTTAAAGCTCAGGCTGTGACTTCAGAGGGTGCAAGTTCCAAGTCTTGGCAACTTCCATATAGTGTTGAACCTGCAGGTGCACAGAGGTCAATAATTTAGATTTGGAAACCTCCAGTTAGATTTCAGAATATGTATGGAAATGCCTGGATATCTAGGCAGAAGTTTGCTGCCAGGATGGGGCTCCCATGGAGAACCTCTGCTAGGGCAGTGTGGAAGGGAAATGTGAGATTGGAGCCCCCACACAGAGTCCCTACTAGGGCACTGCCTAGTGGAGCTGTGAGAAGAGGACCACCATCCTCTAGACCCAGGAATGGTGGATCCACCAATAGCTTGCACTTGTGCCTGAAAAAGCTGTAGACACTTAACACCAGCCTGTGAAAGCAGTTGGGAGGGAGGCTCTACCCTGCAAAGCCAGAGGGGCAGAGCTGTCCAAGACCATGGGAACCCACCTCTTCCATCAGCATGACCTGGATGTGATACATGGAATCAAAATACATCATTATGGAACTTTAAGATTTTACTGCCCTGCTGGGTTTTGGACTTGCATGGGGCCTGTAGCCCCTTCATTTTGGCCAATTTCTTCCATTTGGAATGGCTATATTTATCCAATGCCTGTACCCTCATTGTATCAAGGAAATAATTAACCTGCTTTTGGTTTTACAGGCTCACAGGTAGAAGGGACTTGCCTTGTCTCAAACGAGATTTTGAACTGAGTTATTTGAGTTAATGTTGAAATGAGTTAAGACTTTGGTGAACTGTTGGGAAGGCCTGGTTGGTTTTGAAATTTGAGGACATGAGATTTGGGAGGGGTCAGGAGCCGAATGACATAGTTTGGCTGTGTCCCTACCCAAATATGATCTTAAATTTCCACGTGTTGTGGGAGGGACCCATTGGGAGGTAATTGAATCATGGGGGAAAGTTCTTCCCCTGCTTTTCTCCTGGTAGTGAGTAAGTCTCATGAGATCTGATGATTTTAAAAAGGGGAATTTACCTGCACAAGCTCTCTTCTCTGTCTGCTGTCATGTGAGCCATGACTTTTACCTTTCACCATGATTGTGGGGCCTTCCCAGTCACGTAGGACTATAAGTCTATTAAACCTCTTGCTTTTTTAAATTGCTCAGTCTCAGGTATGTCTTTATCAGCAACATGAAAACAAACTAATACAGGTAGAATAAGATTAGAGAAGAAGAAATATGTGACTATTGTTTGCAGACGATGATTGTGTAGCTAGAAATACTAAGGTTATCAATTATTAGAATAAGTGACTTTAGCAAGGTTGTTTAAATCAAAGTCAATATACAAAAGTCAATTGTACATTGTATACACTAGCAACAGCAAAATACACTTTAGAGAAATATAAATTAAAATTAAATGAGAAAGAATTAAATACCAGGATATTTAAAATTAAGAAGAATTTTAAATCCAATTGTTAGTGATGATTTAGAGCAAGTGGAATTCTCTTACAATTCTACTGAAAGTGCAAAATAGTATAATTGCTTTGAAATATTGGTGGACTTTACTTACTAAAGTTGAGTGTATGTATAACTCAGCAATTTCTTACCTGGAGCAGAAATGAATGCTTATATTCACTCCCAAAATTCAAAAATAATAATAATGGCCTTATTTGTGATAGAGACAATTCAGAAACAACTGTTCATAATAGAACAGGTAAAAATATTGTGATACATTTGTACATAGAATTATTACAAAGCCATGGAATAGAAAGAATTATTATATGCAACATGGATAAATATCACATAAAATTTTTATGGAAACAATTTATACATGAAATTTTAATTTGTAATTTCCATTATACTAAGCACAAATACAGGCTAATGTAACCTATAGGGAAGTCAGAAAAAAACATGATTCTTGTGGGATTTACTGTTTGGCAACCTTTTGATGCTAGAAATGTTCTATATCTTCATTGAAGTAGTAGTTGCATGTAGATATATACAAACGTAAAAACTTTCAACTGTGCACTTAATGTTTGTAAACTTTATTGTTTGTAAGTTATAACATAATAAAAATAATTAGTATTCCAGTAAAGCATTTGTGATATTTTCTTTATTTTATCCTTACACAGAAATATGTATTGGTCTGCACTCTTATTCTGGGCTAACATCCTGGGCAACAGAATGCTGTTACTATTTCACTATAGTATCATATTTCTTTTATCAGGGATATGAAGAAAAGTAGTTTTTTATCTAAACTAACAAATGAATATGACACATTTACTGGAAAAATCTCATTGGAATCATTGAACTTCAGCCAACTCCTAGGTACTTGAAGGTTTTCAATATAGAAGTGACTATCTGGACTCCTCAGCTTTAGACCTCAAGGAAATGTCATTTTGACCCTCTCTGTTTCCAAAGATTTGATCATCCTGAAGCTTTTCCCAAGATCCTCCTAAAAGGAGACAAGAGAGTTATTTTGTAAATATCAAATTATGAATACAAACAGCTCATTTTGCTTCTATTTTTTTTTTCAAAAAGTAGTGAAGGAATATATCTACATAATTTTTCTCTGACTCTGAAAAGGTCATTGTAGTTTTATTGCTCCCCAAAGATTTTAACTGAAATATATGACTGTTTAACTATATAAAATATATGCATACTATAAAAGAAAGAATATATATGATTTGTGTTACATGACTTTATTTTAGAAAGCATGAATACAGTGTTAGTGAAAGATGAACAAAAGTGATTAAAAAAGCACATGAAACTATTAATGTTCTTATTTGTTGGCTCAAAATGTGCCCTATATATCTTTACATTTTTTTATTTGTATTTAAATTTTCTTAGTAATTTATCTCCTCTCCCATAGTTTTTGTTTGTTTGTTTGTTTGTTTTGCTTTTGTTTTTGCTTTATCAGACAGGGTCCCACTCTATCACCCAGGCTGGAGTGCGGTGGTATAAACATGGTTCACTGTAGCCTCAACCTTGTTGGCTCAAAAGATCCTCCTGGCTTAGCCTCCCAAAGTGCTAGGATTATAGACGTGAGCCATTGTTTCCAGTGCCACATTTCTTAATAAACAAAATATTTATTTTTGTCATGATTTATCCTGGGTTGATGGTGTAGTCTATGTCTATGGCAAAGAACAATTGACTAGGACTCAAACAATTTATAACTTAACCTAATTATCACTGCACTATCACTCACCAAAGAACTCACAGCCAACAACATGATATGGAATTCTCCTAAAAGATATTCATAATATAATCTCTTACTATTGGGGAAGTAGAACTCTCAATGGTTAGAGGTAGAAGATACCATAAGGAGAAAATATTCATTTGATTGAGAAAGAAATTGAGAATCCTATAGATTAAGTAGGTAAAAGAGAAAATGAACTAAAAATACTGGTGAGATTATAGAATAAATATCTGCCTAAATTAAGATTAGTCAAAAATGTTTTCTTGGGGAGAAAAGAGACTTAAGTGGAATCCTAAAAGCCACCAATAACAGATTTGTTTGTAATATTCAAGGAGAACATTTCAAGCAGCAGCAAAGTCATATACTATAATTGATGATTAAGGAGAAAATAAATTCACATTTACTGACTACTTCCTATAAGAGAAGTGTGATATGGTTCGGATATTTTATCTCCTCCAAATCCTACATTGAAATGTTACCTCCAATGTTAGAGATGGACGTAATAAGAGGTGTTTGGGTCATGGAAGCAGATTTCTCATGAATGGCTTCGTGCTGTCCTCATGGTAATAAGTGAGTTCTTAATCTGTTGGTTTATGTGAGAGCTGGTTGTTTAAAGAAGCCTGACACCACCTTCTCTCTCTCTTGCTTCCTTTATTGCCATGTGATATGCCAGCTCTTCCTTTGACTTCACCATGCTTGTAAGCTAAAGCCAAGCAGATACTGGTACCATACTTGTACAACCTCCAGAATCATAGAAAAAGTAAACTTCTTTTCTTCATAAATTACCCAGACTTCTTTAAAGAAATACAAATAAAAAGTCTAATGAAGACATTAAGTAAAGGGAGAAGAGTATTTTATACAAAAATTGGCAAAACTCTTTACTCATTGGAATAAAATATATAAGCCTCTAATATCAAGAGGTTTATATTGAATATATAGTATTACCTTCCTTGATGGAACGATTCATTTACTAATTAATTGACAGTATTTGTATCACTCACAGCACAAGTGAATTACTTTTTTGTTGAAAGAATAACTCTTACCATATTATTGCCTTATTTTTATTTTTTAAAAATGCATTTAACTGAAAATGTGAATCCAAAATAGTAAAACACCTAAATCAAATAACTAATGCTTCAAGATGCAGTCAAAGTTTTCTGCATTTAAAAATTAACAGAGTCCATAACTGAAAGCTGAGCTACATTTCAAGTAATAAGAATTCAATAATAATTGTGATAAGTAATGATTGAGAGCAGTTTATGAACTCGGATAGTCTATGTACTTAGCATCCATTATTTATTCTTTACAAGAATTACTTGAGGGAAGTACTTGTCACAGAAGTGTTTCCCAGGATATTAGCATGTAGGAAGTATCGTAGAAAGTGCTCTTGGGAAAACAACTTGTAAGAGGACAGAAAGGAGGCAGGATTGAATAAGGAGAGATATTGAACTGGGGTGCTCAATATTTTCTGTAGGGAGCTTAATGATGTGATACCATTTCATAATTGTCTCCCTGGGGTGAGTAGTGGGACATACATAAGCCCACAGCACAGTGAAAAGTAATTGAAAGTCTCTGAAGGAGGCATGACCTTGAGTAAGAAAGTTCTCTTTACCTCCCCACCCAAAAACAACTCAATAACAGAAGGAAATTAAAGAGACAAGGCAGACACTGAGGTAATACAGGCTCTCTAACTTTTGAATATTTCCTGAGAGTGTCACAAGATGTAGAGCCCAAACTGAGCACTGAATGAAAAAGGCAGCAAAACGGGTCTACTGAAATAACTGAAATTTGCAGAGCAGCATTGTGGAGAGGAGGGAGCTGTTCACAAGAGGGTCCCAGAAGTCCGTGTGTCTATGGTGGGGTTCCCAGGGCTTATTTGGCTCAGAATTGAACAACACATGTGCAGGTAAGGTTCCTATTGACTTCTAAAAAGATAAAAGTGGGAAGAACTACTGAATTTCTCAGAGTGCTGAAATTCTGGCCTAACCAAAGTGGATAGACTTCATTAATTCCCAAGAAACTCAGAGGAGACACCAGAGATACATCACCTTAGGAATTAGGATAATGTAAGAATATAGGAATAGTGACACTATAAACTATGCAGGCTCTATGCCTGCATAACAGACTTAGTCTCTGGACCTACCCACCCAGGGTGACCCAAGTAGTCTCAGGCTTCTGACCAGATCCCTGTGCGAGGCCAGTCCTCACAGAATAAGGCTTCAGGCCAGCCTGAGGGCCAGGATATTCCCAATAGCCCTGGGGTAAGTAGTGTGGCCTTTATAAAACCACAGGGATAAGTATATTTCTATACCACCTCCAGCACCTGGCTGGCCTCCACAGCCCCAAACTTCAAGATCACCCCAGCACTAGCCAAGACCATGCAGACCTAGTCATCAAGCCAGAATCTGTGATACATCCTTTAGGCTAGCCGGCAAGTGAAGGTGACACCTGCAGCTAGCTGACACATGCAAATACAAGTTCCAGGCCTGCACTATGCCAGGCTAGTTCCTACGGCCTTATAATCCATCAGTCCCAGAGTCCAGGACTATTCCAGTAAACTCCATTGCTGGACTGGCCCCATAGACCCAGGTTCCAGACCAGCAACCATGGCCCCCAGACACAGGGCAGTCCTTGCAGACCCAGTCTCCAGGCCAGCAACTGCAAATTCAAGTGCTAGCTTGTACCCACAGCCCTGTGCTCCAGGTAATCCTCTGTGGCTCTGAGTACCAGGCCAGCACCTGCAATCTCAGGCTCTAGACCAGCTCTTGTGAATACAAGTTTTATGCCTGCCTCAGCACTAAGCTCGCCCCAGGCTCCAATCAATCCTTGTGGTTGCAGTCTCCAGAGGACACAGAGTCTAAGTATGCTCTAATGGAGCCAAGGTCTGGGTTCACTAAGTAGACTCTGGTCCCAGGCTGGCCCTAATGGGCTGAGTTGCTAGGATAACCCCTGCAAATTCAAGCTCCAGGCCTGCTCCCATGAATTCAGGCTCTGGGCCCACCCCAGTGCCAGCTCATCCTCTGTGGACTCAAGTTCATGCCCTACTCCAGCACCAGTTCAGACACTGTAGGCCCAGATATCAGACTGTTCCTCCTCTCCCCGCAGAACACAGGTTTCAGTCCTGTAGTTGAAAACCCAGGCTCCAACTGATATCAATCAATAGGCCTATGCAGGTGGATCCAGGTTCCAGCACAAGCCCTGAGGATCCAGGAGTCACCTGCTGTCTGTGGCACCAGGCCAACATGACAGACAGCTTCAGCAGCAAATCTTCCCTCAGACTACAGCTGAGAGCCTGCCCAAAATCTGTGGATGAATTGAATGCTGAAAGGCTTTTTCAGACCACCCAGTTCACAGTACTGGAATAAGTCTCAAATTCAAATGCACAAACATCAACATAAAGCAATAAATAAATAAATAAAACAAAGACATAATTCAACTAAAATAACTCAATAATCTTTCAGTAGCTGATTTCCATAAAATGAAAATATATGAAATGATTGAGAAAAGTTCAAAATAATTGTTTTAAGGAAACTCAGCAAACTTCAAGAAACCGCTCTCCCCCCAAAAAAATAAAGTTAGGAAAATAATAAGTGATAAAATAAGAAATTTAACAGAGAATTCTCTAAATTTAAAGACACAAAGGTAATCTTAAAAGCAGCAAGGAGAATAGAAGCAAATAACATATAAGAGTGCTTCAGTAAGACTGGCAACAGATTTCTCAGCAGAAGTCATAAAGGCTGAGAGAAAGGATGATATCTGCAAAATACTGAAAGTAAAAATCGTAACAACCAAGAATATTGCACCCAGCAAATCAACCCTTCAAAAATGACAAACAGAATACTTTAAAACATACAAACAAATCTAAGGGAGTTCATCACCAGGAGTCCTGTCTTATAAGAAATGCTAAAGGAAATTAAGTTGAGAGGAAAATATGCCAATTAGTAACACAAAAACATATGAAAGTACAACTCACTGGTAGAAATAAGTACATAGTCAAATTCATAATACTCTAGTACTGTAATGGTGGTGTATAATGTACTTATATTATTAGTATATTAGTTAAATGGTAAAATTCTTCAAAATCATAATAGTTATAATTTGTAAAAGGATGAACAACATAAAAAATATGTAAATTGTGACATCAAAAATTTAAAATGAGGGTGTGTAGAAAAGTGTAAAGTTGTTTTATGTGATTATAGTTGTTATCAGCTTAAAATAGTCTGTTATAAGATATTTTATAATAACCATAAGCACAAAACCTACAGTAGATATGCAAAATATAAGAAGGAATCAAGATATACTGCTAGAGAGAAGCACCTAATCACAAAGGAAAACAACAAGAAAAGGAAGAAAGAAACAAAGAACCTACAAAGCAACCAGAAAACAACAAAATGGCAGTAGTAAGTCCTTATCTATCAAGAATTACTTGGAATGTAAGTGCATGAAATTATTCAACTAACAGGCATAGAGTGGTAGAATGGATTAAAAAAATAAAACTCGACTATATGCTGCCTGCAAGAGATTTACTTCACCTTTAAGAATACATGTAGACTAGGCCGGGTGCGGTGGCTCAAGCCTGTAATCCCAGCACTTTGGGAGGCCGAGACGGGTGGATCACGAGGTCAGGAGATCGAGACCATCCTGGCTAACACAGTGAAACCCCGTCTCTACTAAAAAATACAAAAAACTAGCTGGGCGTGGTGGTGGGCGCCTGTAGTCCCAGCTACTTGTGAGGCTGAGGCGTGAACCCGGGAGGCGGAGCTTGCAGTGAGCTGAGATCCGGCCACTGCACTCCAGCCTGGGCGACAGAGCAAGACTCCATCTCAAAAAAAAAAAAAAAAAGAATACATGTAGACTGAGAGTGAAGGAATAGAGAATGATATTTCATGCAAATGAAAACCAAAAGAGAGCAGGATTACCTATATTGAAAGTAGGCTTCAAGCCAAAAACTATAAAACAAGAAGGACATTATACAGATACTCCTCAAGTTATAGTGGGATTATGTTCTGATTAAAGCTATTGTAAGTCCATTTTCAACTTACGATATTTTCATCTTATGATGAGTTTATCCGGGTGTAATCTCATCATAAGTCAAGGGATTGTACTTAATTCCTATCACTTTCACAACATGATGAAATCAATAAACTGTAAGTCAAGTCTTTGTAAGTCAGGGACAATCCGAATGAAGATAAAGCTGTTGTATCCCAGAACTTAAAGCTTTAAAAAAAAAAAAAGCCATCAATTTAACAAGAAGGTATAACAATTTTCATATATATGAACCCAGCATTAGAGCATCTAAATACATACAGCAAATATTAATAAATCAGAAGGGAGAAATAGACTGTAATGTAATAATAGTGAATTTTGGTACCTCACATTCAGCAATGTAATAGGAAAGTAATAGACAAGTAATAGGAAAACATTGAGCATAAATTACGCTTTAAACCAAGTGGACCTGAGAGGTATGTGCAGACCATTACATACAATATCATCAGAAAATCCAGCTTCTCCAGTGTACAGGGAACATTTTCAAGGATAGATCATCTGTTGGCTGACAAAATAAGTTGATAAGTTTTAAAAGATTGAAATTATATCAAATATCTTTTCTGATTACAATTGTGTAAAGTTAGAAATCAATAATAGGAAGAATTTTACAAATTTTAAAGCATGTAGAAATTAAATAACATACTCCTGAAAATACAATGAGTCAATTCGTAAATTAAAAGAAAAATTTAGAAATATCTAGATACAAATGAAAATGGAAACACATCATATAAAAATGTATAGAATACTGCAAAAGCAGTTCTGAAACAAAATATATAACGAGTGACTGAGAAATTCCTAGAGGTATACAGCTGACCAAGACTAAATAATGAAGGAATAGAAAATATGAACAGACCAGAGATGATTAAGGACATTGAATCAGTAGTAAAAAGTAATAAAACGCTCAGGTTCTTATGGTTTCACCACTGAATTTGAACAAACATTTAAAGAATAACTATCAATCCTTCTCAAACTCTTTTAGAAAATTGAAGAGGAAGGAACAATTACAAACTCATGTTGTAAGGCCAGCATTACTTTGATATCAAAGCCAGACTAGAACATTATGAGAAAAGAAAATCACAGACCAATATCGAGATGAACATATAGGCACAAATCCTCAACAAAATTCTAACAAACCGAATTCAACAGTTCATCAAAATGGTTATTCACCATGATAAAGTAGGATTTATCCCCAGAATAAGAGAGTAATTTATCATACACAAATCTCTAAATGTGATACACCACATTAAAAAAAAAAAGGACAAAAACTATATTATCATCTCAATAAATGCAGAAAATTCAACATCCTTTTGTCGTAAAAACTCACAACAAATTCAGTATAGAAGGAATGTGCCTCAACACAATAAAGGCCTTATATGAAAAAAAAAAAAGAAAAAGAAAGCCCACAGCTAACATGATAGTCCATGGCACAAATGGAAGTTTTTCCTCCAGAATCAAGATGCCCATTCTTGCTGTTTCTATTCAATATAGTACTGGAAGTCCTAGCCACAACTATTAGAAAAGAGAAAAAAAATAAAAAGCATTGAAATCAGAAAAAAGTTAAATTGTCTCTGTTTGCAGATGGCATAATATTATATGTAAAAAACCCTAAAAACATCATCAAAAAATACTAGAATTTATAAACCAATTCTGTAAATTTTAAAGAAACAAAATCAACATACAAAAATCACTAGTATATCTATACAATAACAACACACTATCTGAAGAAGTTATCCATAAAGCAATTCTATTTGCAATAGCAACAAAAATAGATGAAGAAATAAGTTTAACTAAGGAAATAAACAATGTCCACTCTGAAAACTATAAAAATAATGAAAGAAATTGAAGAAGACAGAAATAAATAGATACCCTGTGATCATGGACTGAAATAATTAATATTATTAAAATGTCCACGCTACCCAAATTGATCTACAAATTCAGTGCAATTTCTGTCAAAATTCAAATGACACATTTTACAAAAATAGAAACAAATATTCTAAACTTCATGAAGAACCACAAAAGACAACAAATAGTCAAAACAATCTTCAACAAAAATAAGAGAGCTGAAATCATCAAATTATTTGACTTTGAAATACACTATAGTAACTAAAACAGCATGTTATGGGTATAGAAACAGATAGTAACAGAATAGGGAACCTGAAAATAAATCCATGCATTTATGGTCAATTGATTTTCTACAAATGTGCGAAGAACATACAATGGAATAAGGACAGTCTCTTCAAAAATAGTTGGGAAAACTAAATATTCACATGCAGAAAATTAAATTAGACCCTTATCTCACACCAAATACAAAAGTCAACTATGCATGGTTTAAAGACTTAAATATAAGAGTTAAAACTATAATACTATGGAGAGAAACATATGGAAAACTCCATAACATTTGTCTGGACAATGGTTTTTTGGACATGATCTCAAAAGCATAGGCAATGAAAGAAAGAATAGACAAATGGGATTTCCTCAAATAAAAACCTTCTGCACAGCAAAGGAAATAATCAACAGAGTGAAGAGACAATTTACATATGTTGCAAACTGGCATATCTAATAAGGTATTAATAGCAAAGGAAGTAATTAACAGAGTGAACAGACAATCTACATGTATTTGCAAACCAAACATCTAATAAGTTGTTAATATCTAAAATATAAAAAGATCTCAACTCAATTAGAAAAAAAAAAAAGATTAAAAGTAAGGTAAAGGATCTGAAGAGACATTTCTCAAAGAATGACATAAAAGTGGCCAATTGGTATGTGAAAATATGCTGAAAATCACTAAATCACCAGATAAATGCTCATTAAAACCACAATGAAATACCACCTCACACTTGTTAGAATGGCTGTTATGAAAAAGATGAATAACAACAAGTGTTGAAGAGGATGTGGAGACAAAGGAATGCTCCATAGTGATGGTGGGTATGTAAACTAATACAGCCATTATGGAAAACAGTATGACAGGTTCCCAAAATATTAAAAATAGAACTACTATACAATGCAGAAATCCCAATAGTGGGTATATGTCCAAAGGAAACGAAATGAGTATGTCAAAGAGACATCTGCCTTCCCATGTTCATTGCAGCATTATTCACAATAGCCAACATATGGAATCAACCTAAATGTCTATCAATGGATGAATGGTGGTATATATGCACAATAAAATACTATTCAGCTTTAAAAGTGAAAGAAATCCTGTTAGGTGCAACGACACAGATGAACCTGGAGGACATTATGTTAAGAGAAAGAAATAAAGCACAGAAAGACAAATAATACATGATATCATTTGTATGTGGAATCTAAAAAAATTGAATTCATAGAAGAGAGTGTAAAATGAGGGTTACAAGGGCTGGGGAGGGTGAGTTGGGGACAAGCTGGTTGAAGGACATACAATTTCAGTTAGATAGGAGGAGTAAGTTCAATAGGCCTATTGAACTTGGTGATTATAGTTAATAACTGTTTATTATGTTCTTAAAAATTGCTAAGAGAGTAGATTTTCAGTGCTCTTACCACAAAAAGATACATGTGTGAGGTAATGCATATATGTAAATGAACTCAACTTCCCCATTTCATAATGTATACATATTTCAAAACATCATCTTGTATGTGAGAAATACATATTTTGTCAACTAAAAATATGTAAATAAAAATGCCATAAAATAACTCAACGTAAGATGCAGTACAACTATTTCATAAACCTTTAGGCAGTTTCTTATAACTTCTAACTCAGAGCTACTTCAAGACCTACAATTCTACTCCTATGCATATGTCCAAGGTAATCGAATACATATATCAACAAAATCTTACAAACAAGAATATTCAGAGCACATTTAGTTATAAGAGCCTTAGAATCAAAACATCTGAATGTTAATAAACAAATTGTGATATCATTATATAATGGCTAGTACAAAGCAATAAATTAAAAGAATGACCTACAGATATACACATCAACATAGGCGGGTTTTAGAGAAATATATTGAACAAAAGAAGTGAGGAACCAAAGAATGCTTAACTGTGTGATTTCATTTATATGAATTTGAGTGATGAACAGATGTAATAATCTCTGGTGTTAAAATAAGAAAAATTACTTTTATAGGCAGGGAATGTTTATTAATTAGAAAGTAGCATGAGGAACATTCTGGTGTTACAGGAGTGGTGGCATATATATATAACATTTTAGGATAAATTTTCTTATCAAATTGTACACGTTTTATTCTAATCGTTAATATTCAGTATTGTTAAACTTTTCTCTGCCATAGGAGCTGTTTACACTTATTTTCCAACCTGAAATTTGTTTTCCTACTGCTTCATTGTTTCCTGCAGATAGAAATAATACATTGTTATTAAACCGAACCTGTGATATTTCCTATTTATAAACTATATAATATTTTTTTATGTACACATTTGTTGTATAATACATTCTAAGTCTTCTCAAATTTTCTATTTAAATTTTTAATCTCTATAAATTAAAAAATGTTATTAAGTCACAACATGATGTTCATGATTTTTCTATTTACTAGTTTAGTGGCTTACTTTCTGGATTGCCATTCTGTAATGAGACTACTGTCCTTATGTGCCGTGATCAATATTTTATTGACGGTACTATAGGTAGTCAATATTATTCTAAATGAAAAAAATAAAATGATAATTTATTCTGAGCTCATGTTGAATATCTTAATTAAGTCTTAGAGAAAAATTACACATTTCCAAGTAACTATGAATCAAAACATTCAACAATTATGTCTTTATTTAGACAATGAATACATGTATAACTGCATATATTTTTCTCTACATGTAAGAACTAAGTTGAACATGACAGGCACAAGGAATTGTTTTTAGATGAGATATTTACCACGAGAAAATATTAACAGGCTCTTGTAATCTTCTAGTCCTAGAATTGTTGTTTTTCAATGGTGGAAACTTCCTGCTGTGGTTATTTGACTCCCTGCAGAGTTCCTGTGATAGTTATATTGTTGTATTCACTATGAAGAACAGGGAGATGCAGTTGAGAAACCATTTCCAAGTTAATCACTTTTTTTCAATAAAACAACAGTTGGGCTCTAAAGTACTGTAATGCAGTTTTAGAAAATTGAATTGTCAGAAATAAATTTTTAAGAATGATGCAGCATGCTTTTCCTTTAATATTACTCCAAAACTGCATTTTCAAAGATTCATGGTACTGAAGTTTAGAACCCAACATGAGGTAACCATCATTACCATGGTGTGATCCCAATGGCTGTGTGCTGTGAGCATTTGTTGATTAAACTCCATTAACATGCACTTAACACAGCAGCACTAATGTTGGTTTATAAACATAAGAATCCTATATTACTAGAACTTAATTCTATTACATATTTATATAAAAGTTTACAAATAGGAGTCATCAAATGGAGATTTCTTTTCCTAATTATCTAAAACAAAATATGGGGAACCACTCCCATAATAAAGCAAGAATAAGAAAATATGCATGACAAAACTAGAAAATCTCTGTAGGTAATATGTGAATATAAATCTTTTTTTCTCTATCTTTATATTTTCTGTGAAATATTTTGGAAAAATGACAGAGCTCTGAAGGGTAGAATTAAAAGTTTGAGGAATCGGAAAGGACTAAAGTTAAATATTTTATTAAATTAACTTTAAGCTAGATAAACCTGCACAGTATACCATCAACACTCATGTTTGTAGCACAAGATAAAATGTTAAGACATAAACTTACTAAGACATATGAAAAATATAATTGGAGCAAAAAACTTAGTAGAATAAAATGTTGAATTCATCCTTAAAGATATCAAAATATATTGAAAATATCCTTTATATTTGAAATAAATTATCAATTTCAAAAAAATCAATTATACTTGTTAATTTTGTTATCTCAATTAAATATTATTTCAATATTGAAGTTACACAATTTGACTCTAAGTTTCATACGACAAATTTAATATTACCAAAGAACCAGACAAAACACAAAATAACAATTGAGATGATCCATACCACATTAAATAATTACAATTATAGTTATGACATACACATATTTATAAGACAACTGTAATAATAATATAATAGCAATAAAAATAACATCAAAAATAATAATTTTAACAATAATAAAATAGCACAATACGGTTTTTTTCTAACTAAAACCCGATATTTTCCAACAAAAATTTATGCATAGATGGAATTATGACAGTTACTTCTGAGATCTAAATTATTTGACCAGAAAACCCAACAAAAGCAATACCTCAAAATGCAAAACAAAATTTTTAAGTTAAACCAAGGGTATTCTAAACAACAAATAAAAGATATATTAAGAAATGAATAAATGTAATTACTAGACTAAGAGCTTTTATAGTATTGAACAAAAAATTGCAAATTTTACATTGCCTGTGGTCTTGTGAATATTTTACCCATGCTCTAAAGTGGTACTTAATTTCTAATTAAATGTATCTAGATTCTAAATAGACAAAATTATTTTAAAAGTATATATAAATAGTACTTTCAATGTATGCTGATCCCAAAGTAGCAGTGCATAGATAGATTTTACCTCTTTATATAGCACATAAATACAAAAGTTTCACTAAATACTCTCACCACTTGGGTATATTATCTTTTATTTCCTTTTTTTCTCTTCTACTTCATTTTCTTAACTTGATTATGATGCATTACATTTATTTCTAAATTCATTGGTAGATCACTGCTAATAACATGAGAAAACACTATAATACATCAAACAATAAATACTTTAAACATGTGCTGTGTGCAAAAATTTTGTTCAGTCTTCCATTTCAATTTCTTTAAATTATAAAGCATAGACAAGCTGGAAAAAATGCTGGATGTAGAATAACCATAAACTTCAATGAGGTTTATAGTTATTATAAATAAATATAATATTTATATTATTATAAATAATATGATAATATTATTATTATATATTAATATAATAATATTATTATTATATATTAATATAATATATATTATATTGGGGGGGGCAGAGTCTCGCTCTGTCGCCCAGGCTGGAGTGCAGTGGCACTATCTGGGCTCACTGCAAGCTCCGCCTCCCGGGTTCACGCCATTCTCCTGCCTCAGCCTCCCTAGTAGCTGGGACTACAAGCGCCCGCCGCCACGCCCGGCTAATTTTTTGTATTTTTAGCAGAGACGGGTTTTCACCGTGGTAGCTAGGATAGTCTGGATCACCTGACCTCGTGATCCACCCGCCTCGGCCTCCCAAAGTGCTGGAATTACAGACGTGAGCCACCGTGCCTGGCCGAAAAACATATTTTTTAAAATCCACCAAACAGGAAAATTTTAAACAATCAGAAATAGCTGGGTGAAGAAAATACTGCAGCATCACAGAGGCAAAAACAAGCCTAATGTCTAGTCATCGCTACGACTTTTTTCAAGCAACTGCATTGAGTACCCTGAAAAGATAATGTCAATGTCAGAAACGAAGAAAAGCTGTGCAAATGACAGCCATAGCTTCGAACCAAATGCTTCACCTGAAAATACTCTTCATCTCTTTATTTTATCCTCATTTTCTCCCTACTTCACCACTTCTCTCCTTAACTTTCATAAAAATAAACTACATAGAAAAGAGTAAGTATCACAAATGAATTCTCAACATCCCAAGGGGAGGGGAGGAGTCTTGGGATGAGAAGGGGTGACCTTGGTTGATCTCAGAAAAGGAGGCATAGAAGTTGAAAATGGACTAAAAAATCCAAGATATAAAAAAGTGTGATTACACTCAATAATATAATGCAGGTGAATGAGGAACAGTGTCAAAGAGGGCAGCAAATCTAATAATGTGTACTGAGGAGGTCTTTATGTTGCGATAGCTTGTAACGAAAGGAAAAATGTATGTTTTGGAAATTTCTTTCACAGTAAAGTAACAGACCTAACGTTTAATATAGCTTGTGAAAAATGAACTGCTTTCATTGCATAACAAGAGGTATGTTTAAAAAGAGAGGAGCTTTATTTAAAACTGAGAAGTTAACAAATTATTCATGAAAGAGATGCACACATAAAGCAGACTAATGATGGTGGTTGTTGGGAAGTTCCAGATGATAGAACACCACAGGTTGAGAGGCAGGGTGTGTCTGAGAGCATCATCACAGAGGAAGCAAGGGAAATTGTATGGAAAGCAGAATTCAACAGAACATATAACCAGAGGCATATACATTTTGAGAAAATATATTGAAAAAAATAATGATAGGGAAGGTGATTTTATTCTAACCGTCACTTGGAGAATAGCGTGAACTTGATGCTTCATAATACAATGTGTGATCAGGAAGAAAGTAGTCTAGTTTGAGATAATGCCCCTTTTACTACTTTTTCTTAAGGGATTGGAAGGCCATGGTGAAGGTGAAAACTATAAGAATATGAGTCTAATGGTCCAGCAAGTGTGGTGGTGGCTTGAGGTAGAGAGGAAACAAGAATGGTAAACTTCATAACAACAAACAGGACTGAGGGGTGAATGAGGAAGAGGTCCTATTATTAGACTGGAGAAAGCCCAGGACATTAGATACCGTGGGAGGAATATTATATTAGAAGTGTAAGAAATCTTTAGAAAAGTCTTAGGAAAGCTTTAGTGAAAGCTTTGGTATCCAACTAGTCTAGGAAATAATTGAAAGTCTTTCAGAATATCTCAAACAATGAAAACCTCAACCAATCACATGCATAATTCCTTAAATTGTTACTTTTAAAATTATTGACATAGTGAAACCAGAAACACATGGAGATGATTAAGTAATTCAGGAAAATAAAATTTATTTGGGCTGTTGATATTTTGACATATTTGATTAATTTTTTACAATTATAACTCTGTATACAGTTAGACACACATTTTCTTTACACATTTACCTATTTTTCTCCCAGTTAATCTTCACTAGCATTGCATCCTGCATTTTTCTATTTGGAGCACTTGTCTCTGAAAAATCCAAGAACCAGTGCTTATATCATCCAAATAAGGTTAGTCCAGCATCAAAGATCAAGCTAATGATAGAGTCTAATTATTGGAATATTATGAAGACACTTCCTTGCTAATTGGTCCATGTTGATGCTAATTTATATACCCTACTAGGATGTTCTGTTGTGGCCTGATTGTCATCTTATCACACATTCTATCTTTCTTGTGGAATCTGAGACATTTTCTACCTTTTCCTGAGAGCAGTTAGATAGAAGCACAATGGGCTCTCTCCCTAAGCTTCACCAATACTAGGAGCACCACTTGGAGTCTCAGTCTTTTATCCCTGAAAGTGCAGGGTTTCTTTTGCAAACTGATGTTCCTCACATCGGTGAAGAATTCTATGTAACATGTGTTAAGCAGTGGAAGCCTTCGTTGAATCTCGTTATTTTTTATCAGATTTTCCTCCCCCGCCGGACATGCTTGTCCCATGAAGATAACTGATGATTGCACAACTGTATATGAAATATGAAGAGGAAACTTTTATGTTTTCTGTATAACACAAACTCAGTTCAAAGTCAATCTAAGTATCTCATGTCATGTATTTTAAGCAATTACTTTACCAAGCACATTTTTACTAAGTTAAAATTATAGTATGCATAGTTTTGTTAACTGCTTATTTCTCTACATTTGTTAATTGCTAATTGAAAGAAAAAATATTTTAAAATCACATTCATGTTAGCATATCACCTACAGTCTATGGATGTTTATTTTATTTTGCATTGGCAACAATAAGATTTTTTGTCCATTTCTTAAAAATGTGCTAAATTAAAAATAAATTGTATTTCACTGTTTAGAAGTAGAAAGTCACCATCAATCAAAGTGACTTTAAAAATAAACATAAAGTTAAAGAGCAAAAAGAGTCATAGAAATAAATGTCTACTGTTATTTTATTGTTTCTAGTTTCCGTGGTAATTGGTTTTGCTTTCAATAGAAGATTGTGCTTTTCTGACATCCCATGGTTATGATATATTTTGATTTGTAAAAGCCAACAAAATTGTCTATTAATATTATGACTAATATATGCTTTTCAGTGAAAATATCATAATGTGTGTATTTCTTTAAAAAAATCATCAAAAGTTTATTAGCCGATATATTTTGGTTCAAAATGAATTCTACCACAATCTCAGCATATCATAGGCACCGCAGTTTATTATGATAGTGCAATACAATTCACAAGTACAAATTTCGTTCAGATAGCAGATTAAAACTCTAATGCTGCAATTCCTAATCTTTTTATCAGTATTAATTTTTAAATTTATTCTAATGTGATTATTCCCCAAATGGATCTTACAAATTCACTAATATTTAATATCTATTTTAAAAGAACACTGAGAGCTAAAACTACCTACGTTTTCTCAGTAATTAATTTTGCAGTTATACATATATCTTCTTTTTTTTTAGACAGAGTCTCACTCTCTGGCCAGACTGGAGTACAGTGGTGCGATCTCAGCTCACTGCAACCTCCATCTTCTGGGTTCAAGTGATTCTCCTGCCTCAGCCTCCTGAGTAACTGGGATTACAGGCACCCACCATCACACCCAGCTAATTTTTGTATATTTTGTGTTGGCTAGGCTGATCTCAAACTCCTGACCTCAGGTGATCCACCCACCTGGGCCTCTCAAAGTGCTGTGATTATAGGCGTGAGCCACAGTGCCCAGCCTGGAAACTCTTTAATTAAGTGTATTCACAGTTAGAATCCTGACTTATTGATGAATTGATACTTTCAACATTAAGTAATATTGCTCTTTGTCTCTTGTCTTGTGGTCACTGTTGGATAATTTTTATTGCATGATGTACCATTTTTACATCATACCAGCAAAGTATCTATTTATCTTAGAATATTATATTTAAAATTTGTCTCTTTTAAAATTATTTTTATTTTTAAGTTTTGTGGGTACATATTAGGTATACATATTTATGGGTTTCATGAAATACTTTGATACAGACATACAAGGTGTAATAATCACTTCAGGGTAAATGTGATATCCATTACCTCAAGCAGTTATACTCTGTTACAATCTAATTATACTCTTTTGTTTATTTAAAAATATGTAATTCAATTATTATTGACTATAGTCACCCTCTCCTTCTATCAAATACTACATCTTATTCATTCTTTCTATTTTTTGTACCCATTAACTATCCCCAATTTCCTCCCCACATCAGCCCCCACACTACCCTTCCTAGGCTCTGGTAACCATCCTTCTCCTCTTTATCTCGATGATTTCAATCGTTTTAATTTTTAGCAGAGAAGATGCAAAGTTTGTCCTTCTGTGTCTGGCTTATTCCACTTAACGAAACAACCTTCAGTTCCATCCATGTTGTTGCAAATGACAGCATCTCATTCTTTTTATGGCTGAAGTGTGCTCCACTGTGCGTATGTACGACATTTTCCTTATGCATTTATCTATTGGGAAAATCAATATTATTAAAATGTCCATACTACCCAAAGTTTGTTTCTTGTAGACAACATACGGTTGGGTGTTTCTTTTTTTAATATAGCATGAGAGTTTTGACAGTTTTAGCCTTTATCAGAGTAGTCAATTAATGTATTTTAAGCTCTTTTTTTGAGATAGTTACAGATTTACACGTGGTTGTAAAAACTAAAACAGAAAATTTCACCCATCGTTCCCCAAGTTTTCTCCAACGGTAACACCTTGCATAATTATATCACAACCAGAAAACTAACACGAATAAGAGCCTTTGATCTCAATCGTATTTCACTAGTTTTCATGTATTTGTGTGTGTGTGTGTGTGTGTGTGTGTGTTTGTATTTAGTTCTTCTACGGAAGTTTATCACGTGTAGATTCATGTGACTACCACCATAGTCAAGATACAAAACAGTTCAATCACAAAGATCCCTCATGTGACCACTTTATAGTAACAGCCACCATCTTTCTTCTCTATAATACCTGGAAACCAATAATCTGTTCTTTGTCTATGTATTTTTGTAATTTCAGGAATTGCATACAAATGGAAACACACAGTATGTCACCATCCTGTGACTGAATTTTCATTTACACAATATCCTTGAAATCCATCCAAGTTGTTGCATGTATCAAGACTTTGTCCCTTTTTATTGGTGAGTAGTATTCTGTGGTTTGGATGTTTCATTCTTTGTTTTTTTAGTTTAATTTTATTTTATTATCATTTACTTTATGTTCTGGGCAACATGTGCAGAATGTGCAAGTTTGTTACATAGGTAAACGTGTGCCATCATGGTTTGCTGCACCCCATTCTTTGTTTAATCTTTTGACCATCTAAGGGTATTTGATTTGTTTCCAGTTTGGGTCTATTATAAGTAAAGGATATACCTGTACATATTTTGTGTGAAAATAATTTTTATATCTCAAGGATAAATGTCCAGGAAACCAATTTTAAAGTCATATTTAGTTTTCCAAAATAACTGTACCTTTTACTTTCCCACCAACAACATATGAGAGAATCAGCTTTAATGAAATCTCATGAGCATTTTGTATTATCACTGTTTTTAATTATTTGTTTATTTACTTATTTATAATTGTTTGTAGGGATATTTTATTGTGATTTCACCTTCACCTTTCTCATAGTTTATGTCATTAAACATCTTTTCATGTGCTTGTTTGGCAACTATGTGTCCTCTTAGTGAAGTGTCTCTTCATATATTTCTCCCATTTTCTAAGTGGATAGTTTGCAATATATTGTTAACTTTTGAGAGTTTTTTTAAGATCTAAATAATACATCATTTGTCAGATGTGTGGATTGCCAATAATTTCTCCCAGTTATATAGCTTGTCTCTGCATCCTCTTCACAAGGTCTTCTGTGGAGTTCATAATTTTGCTAGTCCAGTTTATCAATTTTGCCTTTTTCTGGATGATAAATTTTGTACCAATCCTAAACGCCAGTTGCCTATCCTTTTGCCCAAAAGGTTTCTTCCCATTTTTTTTCTAAAAGTTTTACAGTTTTTAAAACTTTATGCTTTTGTTCATAATCTTTTTGGAGTTAAATTTTATAAGATGTGAGTTTCAGTTTGTGGTTTATATTTTTGCTTATATACATCTAAATGTTCCAGCACCATTTGTTGAACAGACTTTCTGTCATCTATTATATTTCTTTGGTATATTTATGAAACGTCAGTTTTGGGTCAGACACAGTGGCTCACACCTGTAATCCCAACACTTTGGGAGGCCAAGACAGGAGTATTGCTTAAGGCCAGGAGTTCAAGACCAGCCTGGGCAACATAGCAAGACCACATTTCTACAGAAAATTATTTTTTAAAATTAGCCTGGCATGGTTGCATGTGCCCATAGTCTTAGCTACTCTGGAGACTGAGGCAGGAGGACCATTTGAGCCCAGAAGTGAGGTTACACTGAGCTACGATCATGCCATTCTACTCCAGTCTGGGTGACATAGGAAGATTCTGTCTCTAAAACATTTTTAATAATAAAAAGTTAATTTTTTAGTATATTTCTTGGGCCAATGGTTTGTTCTACTTATCTATGTGTTTATACTCTGCCAATACCACACTGCCTTGACTGCTGTCACTCTTTAGTAAGCGTGTTAAGTCTTTTAAATTACTTGAGTAGGATGACTCCATCCACTTTATTTCATTTTTTTTTTCTAAAATTGTTTACCTATTCCAAATCCTCTACTTTTTCATAAAAATTTTTAGAATAAGCTTATATAACATATGGAAAAAACACCCATCAAAATTTTAAACATTGCTAAGGTGTTTATGAAATAACATTAAAACTGTAGATCAATTTGAAGACACTGGACATCTTTACTATATTGAGCATTCTCATCAATAAACATGGTGTGTTTCTGCATGCATTTAGGTCTTCTTTTTAAAATGTTTATTTATAATTGACAATAATTGTACATATTTGTGGGATATAATATGATGTTCCAATGCATACATATATAGTGTAATAACATCTAGGTAATTACCCTATCACTTTAAACATTTATCATTTCTTTGTAGTGAAAACATTCAAAACCATCTAGCTATCCTAAAACATACATTGTATTGCTATTTGCTGTCATCACCCTACTTTGTAATAGAACACCAAAACTTATTCTTCCTGTCTAACTGTAACTTGGAACCCATTAACCCACCTCTCCTGCTCTCCTTGTCAATCCTCTATGATTCCCGGCCTCTGGCAACAACTGCTCACTACTTCTATGGAATCAACTTTTTTAGATTCGGCATATGATTGAGATTGAGTAGTGGTTTTTCTTTCTGTGCCTGCCTTTTTCACTTAACCTAATGACCTCCAGGTTCATTTATGTTCCCACAAATGACAAGATATCATATTTTATAGCTGAATAGTGTATGTGTATGTGTGTGTATACACACACACATATATATTGCATTTTCCATGTCTATTCAACTGTAAATGAATTTTTAATTTCATTCCATAGCTTGAGTATTGTAAATAGCGCCCCGACAAACATAGGTGTGCAGGTTTCTCTTCGACATACTGATTTCATTTCCTGTAAACAAATACTCAATATTGTGACTGGTGAATATTTAGGGCTTCTTTATTTTATCAACTTGAAACTTTGAACATACAGGTCTTATACATATTTTATTCAGTGTATAATTTTAATTTTCTTTGAAGTGACTATTAAGGTTTCCTTAGAATTTTTTCTTTTATTTTTGGTTGGGGGGTTCATGTGAAGTTTGTTACACAGATAAACACATGTCACAGGGCTTTGTTGTACACATTATTTCATCACCCACATATTAAACCTAATACCCAATAGTTATCTTTCTGCTCCTCTCCCGCCTCCCACCCTATCCCCTCAAGTAGAGCCAGTGTCTGTTGTTTCCTTCTTTGTGTTCGTAAGTTTTTATCATTTAGCTCCCACTTGTCATTTAGTTCCCAAGTGAGAACATGTTCTTCAAAACAATTATTGAGACAGCCAGGTGAGGGGGTCCCCGGAGAAACTCCAACCACCTGCTCACTGAGGTGGAGCCTCAGGAAGCGCACACCCTTTGCAGCGGGAAGGGGCCTGGCCCCTCCTTTTCCTGTGTGTGGAACCTGGGATTCCAAAGGCCTGGCGGGAAACAGTCTAGCAGAGGCACTCTTACCTTGCAAGACTCCCAGTTTCCCACTTTTATTCCCTTTCACCCAATAAAACGCTGCTTTACTCATCCTTTAAACCATCTGTGAGCCTAAATTTTCATGAGCATGGGATGGACAAGAGCTCCATCTTTAGCTGAACTAAGCATAAGTCCTGAAACATTACCCTTTAAAGAACCTGAAAAATGAGACTTATTTATTAGATTTACCCACATATTATATGTATATATATCTTATCTTCAAATTTGTCCTTCCATCATAGATCATTATCTTTAAGCCTGAGAAATTTTCATTAACATTTTTCCCTTTAACATTTTTAAACTGTGAATTTTTTGTTGATTTCTCTTAACCTGTGTATATCTGAAAATGTCTTTATTTTCTTTTAATTTTGAAAGGTATTTTAATAGATAACTATTTCAAAAATACTTACCTTTTTCTCCTTCTCCTCTTCCTCCTCTTGTGGTCTTTTTTCATGACTTGAATGGTATTCATTTGAGCTTTTACTGCTTTTGAAAAAAATTTGTGGTAATTTGTATGCTTGTTCCTGCATGTACAATGTTATTTTTTTCTCTCTGCATATTGTTTTGGGGGGAATTCTTCTTTATATTTATTTTTGTCAATTTGACCATAATGTGCTCTGGAGTACTTACTTTGTGTTTATTCTGTTTGGGGTTCATTGAATTTCTTATATTTCTAAATTACTATTTTTCATAATATTTGGAAAGCTTTATATCAGTATTTGTTTGTGGTTTGTGCCTCATTCTGATTTAGTTTTCCCTCCAGGACCATAATTACATCTAATTTTCATTAAATATTACTACATGCACCACCGAATATTTGTTTTTTGTTTTATATATTCCGTTTGTACCTCACAATGAAAACATAGAAGAGAACTAGGAAACATTAAACTAATTGTATCACTACTAAACTAGAAAATTAGTATAGGTCAACTAAAATAGTTAAAGATTACGCAAGTTCTATTTATAAAAACAAAAAATTGTAATTATGAAAAAAAACGAAGAATAATAAAAATGAACTAAAAGTGGAATGTTGACCTCAAATAAGCCATGAAACAGTAAGTATAACATAAAATGATGAGAAAATTAAGATTAAACATATTTGTCTCCTTAAAAATGGCAACATTCAATATTAAAGGAAACATGGGTATGATAAAAGAGCTATAAGAAGATGAAGACATTGGTGCTGGCCTATACCGGGGTATTTGAATCTGAGGTCTTGTCAATATTTTTTAAGAAAGTGCAGATATACAAACTAAATTCAAGTGATTCTATCTTTTTCTCAACTGAAGATTAAGTAAATATTTCTTAGCATGACTGATGTTTGACTCTCAACAATTTGATTAGAATATTTTACGTTATTTTTCCTACTTTACGGTTGGAAGCAAGGAATTATCTTTAAATCACTGCGCTCAGTTGGAAACATTTCCTAAGATATCTGATGTAAAAATGATCACTAAATTATTAAATACTATATCCATATTATGTAGTGGTTTTCAACAAAGTAAGTATCCATTCCACTTTTATCTTCGCTACTTACATAGATATGCATGATCTGAATGAAAGAAAAGATGATTCTACAAATATAGTCAGATATTAGAATGGATAACTAAGGAAAAATTCAGAATATTTAGCAATACAGATTTTTATAAATGGTAGAAAAAATCCAACTCAATTACGTACTTTTAACTACAGTACTTTTATATTTAGAAGTAATAGGATTGTAGTTTTGAAAAAGGGATTTTTTTAAGACTACAATTTTCTCTACTAAAGAATACTTTGCTGAACATTAGTCACCAAGAATTTTGACTGTTCTAATTAAAGCTATAATAATTCAGTCATACTTCTCAAATAGTGCCCCTCATTAGCCTTTTAGGTAGTTTCCTTTGCAATATAGCAAGCCATGGCCAGGCCTGGGTTAAGGAAAATTGGATTCATTATGGCAGTGATGACAAATTATCTTCTGCAAGAATTGTTTAACACAATGGGTCAAAAGAGAAGAAACTAAACAAAAGAAAGGGGTAACATGAGAATGAATAAAGAATGAAATTGCATATTGAACAATGAAAGCAATAGAAGAACCGTTAAAAATGAAATAGAAATGTAATGCAAAACTGGAGCAAAATGAGCTTTTCTTGTCATTAGAGGTTATTACATTCTAATTTATTTTAGGCTTATATGTGGCAGATCTCATTCTTTAAGAATTCTCAAAGCATTTAGCCAAGGGAATGTATGCAAAATTACAGGAAACAGTTAGCTTTGAAATAAGGGATATTAGTCAATAATGAACCACTAATATTCTTTGGCAAAACTTGATAGCAGATAGTATAGGTTAAAAGTTCAGTCTGATCCAGTATTTGATTTGTTCAAAGTTGAATTTTAGTATGTATTACATAAATACCTTCCTATCTTCCCATGATACACTTTGCCAATATCAAAAACTGGAAAAGGATTTTAATAGATTTCATACATTTCTGAATTATTTATGCACTAATAATTATGTTAAATCTAGCTTAGGATAAAACTATCCCAGGCATCTTAACATGAAATAGAGTTGAACTTACATTTGGAGTCAATGCAAATTAATATTACAGTGTTAGGTAGAACTGTTCAAATGGTTAATTTAACACATTGTGTAGTGTCTTTAAGATGACTTGTAAAATGGTCACATCTAATACTGTTAATTTTACTGCCAAATTGTCTGTTAATCAAATTTGACTTGACTTTTGTAAAAATACTGTAATGTAGATAGTACAGATGTCATTATACCTAGAGTAGATATAAGGATATTAAATCTTTGAAAAGGTGAAACAAATTTCTGAGATGCTGTAATTATTGCATAATTTAGAAAGAATTTAGTCTACCTAATATGAATAAAAGTTCTATGCTTTTGCCCAAGACTATGTAGTATATGGTACATATTAATATATAATATATGTATACATGTAGGATATAATGTGGAATACAAATCACGTTAAAGAAGAAAAACACATTTGCTCTTCTACACAGGTATTAGATATTAGCAAAAATGCAAAAATAGCAACATCTTTGCTTTGTATTATTCATAATATTTAAGTTTTTTTAATGTCAATTTGAGTCTTGGTAAGCTCATCTTCAGCAGGTCCATGCGTTATAATGTTTCTTATTATTAAAGAAATAATATTTTTAAATGGCAATTTTATTATTTATTGAACAAATATTATTGTGAGCATTGCATTAAAAAGTTGTAAGGAGACACACAAATGAAGAACATGAGGATATGTGAGTATGAAGTTCTTAGAAGAGTAAGAAAGATAAAATGCGTATCTTTATATATTAAAATCAAGCTCCATTTTGTGTGCTTTGAGCATTTCAAATAAAGTAACTGTGTATAAATTGCAAGTATAAAATTGTTATAATAAAAGGCTTTGTGGAATGTATAGATTTGCATGCATTGGAAGGTTGGATGGCTTTTGAATATACAGAAAGAAGAAAGAAGCATTTCTGTGTGAGAAATTAGAATGGGCAAAAACGAGAGATAGAAAATGAAAATTTGGGGTCATGCATATAGACGGAAGAATCTGAAATAGAAGGTATTATTCAAAGATAGTATTGGAGAGATGGAACATTGCTAGGTTATGTATGGTATTAACTGGTGGATAAATGGTATGGGCTTTATATACTGAAGATTTTTTATGTAGGAGAACTGCACAGAGAAAGCTTTTCCTCTGGAGGGATGATCTGGCTTTTTAAAATAAATTTAATAGGAAGTGAGACAAACTGAAACTGTTTTATGGAATCCATTTAGCGATAATAGAACAGACGAAAGCCATGCTGACCGCAAAAGGAAAATCTTGGGGCCCCCAAATTACTAAGCTAAAGGGAAACGTCAAGCTGGGAACTGCTCAGGTCAAACCTGCCTCACATTCTATTGAAAGTCATCACTCTGCTCATTGAGACAGATGCGTTATCTGGTTGCCTCTTGGAAAGACGTATCAAAAACTCAAAAGAATGCAACCCTTTGTCTCTCACCTACCTGTGTCCTGGAAGCCCCCTGCCTGCTTTGAGTTGTCCCTGCCTTTCTGGACAGAATCAATGTACTTCTTATATACAATGTTGTCTCATGTCTCCCTAAAATGTATAAAACCAAGCTGTGCCCTGACCACCTTGGGCACATGTCATCAGGACTTCCTGAGACTGTGTCACTGGTGTGCATCCTCAACCTCGGCAAAATAAATTTTCTAAATAAACGGAGACCATCTCAGATATTTGGGGTTCACAAGACCCAACTTGGGTTCATGTTAGTGGAAATTTGGAAGTTGGAATAAATTCAACATAAGGCTAGTGAAAGTGTCATTAGGAATTAGCAGAGTATTTGAAAGATGAGAAACATCAAAGAAAATTAAGGAATCAAGGACACATACAAGCTTATATTTTAAGCCTGAGTGGCTAACCTGCTGGCAGCAATGGTAATAAAGACTGGCCTTAATATTTATATAGTGAGAATTGATTGGACTTCTTATTCTATTTCAAGCTTGAGCTAAGTGTTGGGATAACAGCCACATTGATCCTATTTTCACAGAATACACAAAGGAGCAATATTAAATGGTAAGCTCTTTCTAATTGTTTACTATGTGGCTGTCACTGACATAACTACCTTATGCAAGTTATTTCATTTAATCTTGAAAAAAATCCATATAAACAAACAACAACAATAAAAAAAAAATGAAATAAACTGCAATGACCACATTTTTTTAAGTGAGAGAAATGTACCATAAAATATTTGTGAATCTTTCCCCAGATTAAAAAGCTTGTAAACTGCTGAGGTGGAGATTGAAAAGTAAAGAGTAAGACTCCAAGACCATAATCAAAAGTGGCTTTTATTTTTCTAGCAGAGGAGGCACAACATGCTTAGGGGGTAAGAAGAAAGGTAATCAGAATGTGGGAAACCCATAAGCAGATTGTAGAAATACCAGAATATATCGCGTATTTGAGAAATGAAAGACTCTAAGTGTAGTCTGAGAGTGGGCCTCCAGGTCATTTTTCAAAGATAATCATTTAAATACAACTGGATAATTTAGATACTTGTAAGACATGTAAAAAAGTTGGGCCTTAATCTAAACACAGGGAGAAGTTTTTGTTGTGGTGGTTGTTTGTTTTTACAGGTTTTAAAGGAAGAAATAATGACTAATTGGGAGTTTTGGAAAAGATAATGGTAAGCTTCGCTCTGGACATACTGATTTTAAGATGCTGGCAGATCACTGAAGTAGAAATAGCTGTCGGGCATTTAAAAGCAAAGGACCCTCCTCAAAAGAAAAAGAAAGAACAAAATCTTTGTAAGTGGATTTGCTTTTTTAGTGGATTTTTCGAAATACTTTCCATGTGGTTTAGGTGGCCCTTACTGGCCTTTGAAGTGGATCATGTTGCCAACGGTTGGCCATCAGGTCTATAGCATTCTACTCAACATTGTTGCAGGGATAGACATATGACCAAAGCCACACCAGCCAAACTTAATACCTTCAACCAAGGGTTTTTGCTGGATACATTATGAATACAGTCTGATTTTTCACTTTTTTTTTTTTTTAAGTCTTACAATGTAAACCTGGAACATTGTAAACAATGTACTGGTGACTTTATTTGATAATACATTGGTAGACACTATTAAAATGAAATGCAAAGCAGAACTTAGAGAGAAGAATAAACTCTTGATTAAACCACCTAGATCCAATCATGGCTGAAGCCAAAAATGTACCAACATTATTTTATACAAGCTGATTGTTTTATTTTACATTTAAGCCATCTGAATTGTGTTACCACAACTCATATTTGACAAGCTACTGCCAAATATAGAAACTATCCACATAATGTTACTTTTAGAAGCCATCAAATTTTTAAAAACAGGGAGGGTTCTACTTTTGCTAAAGTTATCAATAAAAGTGTGAAGTACTAGAAGATCACTGAAAAAAAGTGTTAATAATGACAATAAATTTAAAATTGCAAAATGTATAATATGGCTCATTATAAAGTCAAGGTAGTAATCTTTCATTTTTTAAATAGGGAATATACTTGCTAAAGAAGCTAGATGCTAATTAGATGAAGAGTTAATAAAGCTTCCTGAAAACAAAAGAACAACAAAAGAATATTTTTTTGACAATGGACTATTTTGAACATATTTATAATCTACTGAAAATAATATATTGCATAGAAAGAGAATAAAGTTACCATACAGAGAATAATTTTATAACTAGATAGGAAGTGTGAGTTCAAAGGGAAAATATGATGTATTTACTCATTTTTTTGTTGCATACTCTAAATTATTGATCAAATCTTGTTTTATTATACTATTGCTCCATAAAAATGTAAGCTCACTGACAGAAGTTGGTGACATATTTGCATTCCATGTCATATTTTTTAAATAATAAACCTATAAGGCTAAAATAAATGTTAATTGGCTACATCTAATGCCAATTATATTTAATAATTTTTTGAATAGTGCTTTTAAAAGCAATGGATGAGATTAAAAGCTTTCTAAAAAGTAAAATTTGTATTTCTAAAAGATGGACATTATTGTTGCTTCTATAAAATTGATATATATTCTCATTAAATATTCTTATTTCTCATAATTAACCCAAAAAAATTATATAAAAGTTGCCATAAACTTGATCTATAATTTTTTATTATACTGATTAATGTATATACAGATAAATATAAGATTATTTATTTCAAAAATTCACACATTTTTTGAAGTCAGCTCGAAAACTGAGCGAAAATTGTTTTCACCTATTGGTTTCTTCCCGAGTGATCCAAATGTTTGTCTTCTCTATTTTATTTTATGTTTAGATTTTCTGTAGTTTGGAATTTTGGTGCTTAATGGGATTCATCAGTGCTTTTGGATTTTACACATTCAAGGTTATCTAGATTGTTATTTTATTCATTTCCATCTGGTCAAGTGATTACAACCATTTGTCTCCAATGTAGACTCCATAAAAGTTGTTTCTCTCATTCTTAGGAGTCACTAATATAAACACATACATTAAAAAAAGAGTCTAAAGATCATTTGAAAGTCTAAGTAGTAATGTAATGTGGTAACTTGAAATAAATCAAATAATTCTTAATATGAAAAAATAGGCTATGTTATTTTCCAGATTAGAAAACTTTGTAGTCATCACTTTTTTTTTAGGTTCTATTCAGACTGGCAGATAATTTGGTAGTTGGCCCACATATGTGCTATCTGGGGGAAGAAACAAGAATAATAATTCTGTACAAAAAAGAATATAACCCTAGGAACTATCACTGGATTTGAAAGAAAGAATGAGCAAGGGGATCTTCCCACAATCAGTAGCCATGCACTCTCTTTGATGTAGTCTTCATTGTTGTTTCAATTACATTTAATTCTAACTCAAATCCTTAGGTACACTATGCTAGAAAATAAATTCCTTTTGCCCATTGCTTATCCTGCTGAAAAGAAACAATGTGTTGTAGTACACAAGAACTTCAGGTTTCCTACTTTCTTTTTTGTCCTAAGAGCTATACATGTTTGCCACTGGTTCCCTTAATACAAAGTGCATTGCTTTGTGCAGATGGGCAGCAAATGTATTTGAAGCTCAGTACTCAGCATCTTTCCTAATGGCCTCCATTAACAGTGGTTTTAGCTTGCCAAGTGCTAAGGATATGCACACACCTCCACAGCATTCAGTTTGCTTGTATAAGCTACCATCTTGGGTCCTGTAATTCACTTTTAAGCATACTGCTAATGTCCACCCAATCTTATCTGTCTGATGACATTCTTATACTTTAGGTGCCTTAAATCAGAGGGTCACATATTTCTGTAAGACTCTCAATCTTTCAAAAGTGGTAACTGTGTGCGTGTGTATTCAAATTTTCAATTTTATTTATATTCTGGATGAAAATATAATACATTACTTGGGAAGTTATTTTCAAATTTATACACCCATTTGATAACATATACATTTGTATGTGTATATATACACACATGCTTTTGAAGATGTATAGGTTATTAATGTACTTAACATTTAGAATTAAATATCATATGTTCTTGTGTTCAGGAGTTCTATAGTTGCACACTAGATCTCTAACAATAAATGATGTCTCAATTGGCAAAGTGAAGTGGAATTGTGAGCAATTATCTGTAAAATCTATTATACACACACACGCACACACACACACACACACAACTACCATGAAAATTTTAGGTTAAAATAGTTTTCCCCCATGTAGTGGTATTTTCTGTATCTATATAATTTTCATACCACCTACGTGAGACATATTCTGATAATTTTGGATTTTCTTGTTTTACATTGCCTCTGTGGACTGCAAAAACATCAATGCTTGCAGAAAATTTAGTATATAAATTCACCAGTAATCTGCTTCTATACAGAGCACACATTCTTTGACTGCTTATTAGCAATGGTATATAAACGTGTTTATTTGTGAGTGTTGATTTAGTTTGGGTTTTTAATAAAGTAGCTACCTAAATATGCTTAAAACAATCTTGTGACTTTGAAAAAATTACAGAAATAACATATTCATTCACTTTCAACACAGCCATTTATAATAAATATTGCCATGTATTTCCTCTTATATTTACTTTCACAAATGCCTAATTTACAATTAACTTGATAAAATATTTTTCCATGGTGATTGTGTGTTTCTAAATTTTACATTTTTTACTTAATAATCTAATTACCAGCATTATTAAAATTAAGTGGTTAATTACCAAATATTTACTTGTACCCAATCAAAATATAGTTAAAATCATTGAGTACGGGCAAGGTTTTTTCGAGTTGTCTTTTATGTCATATATATGTACATATGAACCCGTTAAATTATTCATTTTGACAAGCTTAATGAGTTTTCAGAAGTATAGGTTAAAGGTAAAGAACAGAATGAAATATGCAAAAAATGCTTCTAAAACTAACGAAAATATACAGGAGTAATAACAATTTTATATTCATAATCTAATGATTCTGAATTAATTTATAAGTAGATATAATTTTCTACATATATATGACTTTTTATAAAATTGTGATTATCATATATGTAAAACATGTGAGTGATTTGCATTCTGATTTTAGCAAATACAAACATATCATAAGTTCTTTGTTTCTAAGGATATTTGATAATTATTAAATTAAAAATATATGAGAACATTTATTTACATATTACCATAAAATTTATTAAATTTTTATAATGCTACTGTAGTTTCAAAATTTTTGGATCAATTACTATGTCAAAAAGCATTAATATTATTTTGTTTCTTGCTAAGTACTATAAAGTAGACCTGATAAAAACAAAGCAAATAGCAATGAATAATTACACCAATTTTGTTAAATATTTTAAAATCTTTTGGGGCTTTTGATTGGAATTGTTTTCTACTATAATAAGAGAAGAATTTATTTTATAAGAATGTTTAATTCTGTTTATTAAGTATCTTTCACATGTATCATAATATTTGTTATTAAATTAATAATTTTTTGGTTGACCATTTATATTTTTCCGTGGGACTGTAATTTATGCAATGCTATTTAATATTTATATTTGTTTAAACTTAATTTTATTAAGGAAATGTCAAATACCTGATACATGCAAATATAAATTTCTTAAATTAATTAGTAACTACACATTTCTTAAGACAACGAGACATATAATAGTTAATGGTTTATTTTAAATCATGATTTATTTAATATTGAAATCACAATTTCTCATTTCTTTTTCTAAAGGATGATTAATATATGAATGCACATCTTCTTATATGTATACCTTAATAAACTTCTAAATTTGAGAACTTTAAGACTTTATATATTTTGTAGGATATACTTTTGATAGTCATATTAATTGTTTGATTTGGTCTGCCATTCTAAATCATGCCTTTACATATATTGTAATATAAAGATTTCAGCAATGTATAATGTATACCTTTTATATTACATTCCTATAATTCAATGCTCTTAGTATGGTATGGAAATGCCTCTACTATCGATACTATTTCACGATTTTCTGGTATCCACATATAACTACAGAACATAGAAAAATTGATTGGCATAAATGCTTTCAGTGTGAAGGTGAGAATTGTTAGTATCAAAAATGAAAAACTGCAAAAGTGTCAAAAATACACCATCTTCGCCCATGCGCATGTTCACGCCTCTGTGTGTGTGTGTGTGTCTGTGTGTGTGTGTGTGTGTGAAATTGTCATTTTGTGAGTAAAAAAATCTTTTGAGTATTGCCAATTTTATATGGTTGAACATAACATTACCCTCATATTTTGTTAGTTCCTACACAAAATAAATCAGAAATTTGATTATTATTAGCTAAGGGATGGAAAATGTCAATAAATACTTAAGAGAGAGGATAAGCTTAGAATCATGAGAAAAAAATGACATTCAGGCATACAGACTATGTGTTTCAACCATAAAACAAAACTAATTCAGACATGGATTTGCTCCTGCATAAGAGTCAGCTATGCCATAGCTGACTCTTACCCAACAGTGTCATCAACTGGCCTGTAGGTCAAAATACCAAACACTGATACACTGTGGGCTGATGCTAGAAGGCCTGGTGGACCATGAGCTCAACTGAGAGCTATAAAGCAAGCCAGTCTCCAACTACTTCTAGGTAGTAGTGCCCCAACTCAGGAGGTGCGGAAGATGGGAGGGCCCTTATTGGACTCAGTTACAGAGGGTGGAAAAGGAGCTGCTGGCCTTCATGGGCACCCAGCTTGTTCACTTCTCCTGCCTGGCCTTGGACAGGGATCACATTCCTGCATATCTAGAATATGGAGCCAGTGCCACCACATTACCCCTCACAGACAGCCCAGTGTGTTTCATTATGAGCTCACACCATCTACCTCAAGACTGGTGCCTGCACTCATCAACTGGGGTATTTGTGGACAAGCCAGGCTGCACAACTCTGCCCCAGAGGTGTCCCACTCCCCCATTGAATAGGGAGCTCAGGGCACAGTGCATTCCACTGCTCAGCCCATCAAATGATATAACAGAGAGCACACTACAGTAAACAAAGATCAAGTACATACTCATCTGTTTATGCCATAGCTGACTCTTACCCAACAGTGTCATCAACTGGCCTGTAGGTCAAAATACACAGCCTAGTTTAAAACCTACTGATAGAAATGCATAGTACTATAGAAGCAAAGACAAAAGATCCTGCCCCAAATACTCTAAACTCACAACCACTAGGGAGGAGGAAAGAAAAAAAAAAGAAAAAAAATACAAAAAAATTTCATCCACACGAAAATAATTTAACATATTAGAAGTAGGAGTCTTTCCAGATGAGAAGGAAGCAATATAAGAATTCTGGCACTATGAAAAAATCAGAATAGTGTGACACCACCAAAGCATCCCACTAGCTCTCCAGGAATAAACTCTAACCAAAATGGAAACTCAGAAATGACAGATAAAGAATTGAAAGCATGACTTTCAAGTAAATTCAACAAGGTCCAAAAGAAGTTTCAAAACCAATACAGATAAACTACTAAGGCAATACAGGAAATGAAGAAAGAGATAAACATATTTTAAAAATTAATCAGAACTTTTGGAACTAAAGAATTCACTTAAGAAATCTTTTTTTTTTTTTTTTTGAGACGGAGTCTCGCTCTGTCCCCCAAGCTGGAGTGCAGTGGCGCAATCTCGGCTCACTGCAAGCTCCGCCTCCTGGGTTCCCGCCATTCTCCTGCCTCAGCCTCCCAAGTAGCTGGAACTACAGGCGCCCGCCACCATGCCCGGCTAGTTTTTTTTGTATTTTTAGTAGAGACGGGGTTTCACTGTGTTAGCCAGCATGGTCTCCATCTCCTGACCTCGTGATCCACCCGCCTCGGCCTCCCAAAGTGCTGGGATTACAGGCGTGAGCCACCGCACCCGGCCCACTTAAGAAATCTTAAAATGCAGTTGAAACCTTTATTAATAAAGTAGATCAAGTAGAAGAAAATTTCACATCTTGAAGACCAGTCTTTTGAACTAACCCAGAAAAATTTTTAAAAAGACTTACAAAAAGAACAAAACCTTCAAGAAATATAGGATTAGGTAAAACAACCATATCTATAAATTATTGACATTCCCAAGAGAGAAGAAAAAAAATGAACAACCTAAAAAATTTGAGGGGATAATCCATGAAAATTTCCCTAATCTTGCTACAGATGTGGACATTCAGATACCAGAAATTCAGAGAACACGAGAACACCTGTGAGATACTCTACAAGAATTCACATCACCAAGGCATATAGTTACCAGACTATTCATGATCAATTCTAAAGAAAACAATCTTAATGGCCGCTAAGGAAAAGAGTCAAATCATCTATAAAGGGAAACCTATTAGACTAACAGCAGACTACTCAGCAGAAACCAGACAAGCCAGACGAAACTGAGGGCCTATTTTTAACCTCCTTAAAGAAAAACAATGCCAACCAGGAATTTCATATCCTGTCAAAATAAGCTTCATAAATAAAAGAGAAATAATGTCTTTCCCAGGCAAGCAATCACCAAGAGAATCTGTCACCACTAGATCAGTGCTACGAGAACTGTTCAAGGGACTTCTGAATATAGAAATGGAAGGACAATATCTGCCATCAGAAAGGGAGACGTAAGTACAAAGTTCATAGATTCTACAAAACAACTACACAGTTAAAACTCCAGAACAGCTAGATAACAGCACTATGTCAGGCACAAAATCTTAAACGTCAATATTAACCTTGCATATATTATAAATGGCCTATATATCCCGCTTAAAATACACGGAGTAGCAAATTGGATAAAAAACAAGACCCAACCATCTTTTATCAAAAAGAGGCCTACTTATTTGTTAAAGACACATTTAGACTTCAAGTAAAAGGGTGAAAAGGATATACAAATGGAAAAGAAAAGCAAGTAGGAATAGCTGTTCTCTATCAGATAAAACAAACTTTTTAACAAATGACAAAGAAGGGCATTATATAATGATAAAGGGTTAAATATAACAAGAAGATTTAACTATTCTAAATCTATATGCACCCAACATGGAACATCCAGATTCACAAAATAACTACTACTATACTTCAGTAAACAGATTATAACAGTACATTAATAGTGAGGGACTTCAGAATCCCACTGATATCATTAGCAGAAACATAAGAGACAGAAAATCAACAAAGAAATTCCAGATTTAAACAAGGTTATTGACCAAATGGACTTAATAGAAATCTATAGAACATTCTACTAACAAGTACAGACTATACATACTCTCATCTGCCAGTGGAACAGTCTCCAAAATCGACCATATGGTCAGTCATAAAGAGAGTCTCAATAAATTTTAAAATATTGAAACCATATTAAGAATCTTCTTGGACAACAGTAGACTAAAATTAGAAAACAACATAAAAAGGACTCTTAAAACCACACAAGTACATAGACACTAAGCTACTTGCTCCTGAATGACTTTAGGATAAACAACTAAAGGGATCAATCAAAAACTCCTTTGAAACCAATAAAAATAGAGACTTGCTTCTGGAATACAAAGAATAAAAAAGCAAAGCTAAGAGGAAAGTTCATAACATAAATGCCTACATTATAAAGACAGAAAGATCTTAAATGAACAACTTAATGTTGCACCTGAAGGAGCTAGAAATACAAGAACAAAACAAATTTAAAGGTAGAAGAAGAAAATAAATAATGAAGACCACAGAAGTAAATGAGATTGAGACAAAAAAAGATACAAAGTATCAATAAAATTTTAATAAAAAGTTATTTGAAAGGAAAAGTACAATTTGTGACCACCAGCTAGACAAGTTAAAAAAAGAGAGAGAAAATAACACAATCAAGAATTGATAAAAAGTGACATCAGAATTGATACCAGAGAAATACAAAAGATCATCAGAGAGTACTGTGAACACCTCTATGCACACAAACTGGAAAAGCTAGAGAAAATGAATAAATTCCTGGAAACAGTGAACCTCCCAAGACTGAGCCAAGAATAAATGGAAACTCTCAATACACATGTCTAATGAAATCAAATAAGTAATTTTAAAAAAACAAAAAAAGCAAAATAAAACTCCCCACAAAAAAGTTCAGGACCAAAGGATTCACAGTTGAACTTTGCCAGAGTAGAAAGAAGAACTGGTACCAATCATACTGAAGCTATTTCAAAAAAGCCAAGAGGAAGGATCCCTTTCTAATTCATACTACGAATTCAGTATTATCCTGATACCAAAGTCAGGCAAGGACACAACAACCAAAAAAAAGAAACCACAGGCCAAATCTCTGATAAACATACATGCAAAAATCCTTAGCAAAATACTAGGATGCTGAACGTAGCAATCTAACAAAAAGATAATTCACCACAATAAACTGGGCTTTATTCCAGGGATGCAAGGATACTTCAACATATGGAAATCAATAAACATGATTCACCACATAAGCAGAGTTAAGATAAAAAAGATCATCTTAATTAGTACAAGAAAAGCATTAATATAATTCAACATCTCTCTATGATAACAGTCATCAGCAGAATAAACATAAATGAAACATACCTCAAAATAATAAGGACCATGTGTGACAAATCCACAGCCAACATCATACTGAATGAGGAAATGTTGGAAACATTTTCCTTAAGATTTAGAACAAGACAAGGTTGTCCACTCTCAACACTCCTATTCAACATAGTACTGGAAGTCCTAGCCAGAGGTATCAGGCAAGAGAGATTAAAAAAAAGCAAATCAGAAAAGAGAAAGTCAAATAATATCTGTTCAATGATGACATAATTATATATCTAAAAAAACATAAAGACTTCTATAAAAGACGCCTAGATCCCATTAACAGCTTCAGTAAACTCTCAGGATACAAAATCAATGTACAGAAATTGGTAGCATTTCTGAAACCAGTAGCATCAAGCTGAGAACCGAATTAAGAACTCAGTTCCATTTACAATAGCCACACACACAAAACAATGAAATATCTAGGAATACATTTAATTCAGGAATTCAAATATCTTTATAAAGAGAACTACAAAACGCTGATGAAAGCAAGGATAGATGACACAAATAAATGGGAAAACATTCTGTGTTCATGGATTAGAAGAATCAATATCATTAAAATGACCATATTACCCAAAGCAACCTACAGGTTCAATGCAATTCGTGTCAATCTCTCAATGTCATTTTTTTTTTTTACATAAGTAGAAAAAGCAATTCTAAAGTTCATATGGAATCAAAATAGAAGAAGCCTGAATACACAAAGCACTCCTAAGCAAAAAGGACAAATCTGGATGCATCAAATTGCCTGACTTCAAACTAAATTACAAGGCTGTAGTAATTAAAATAACATGGTACTGGTACAAAAATAGACCAATAGATCAGATTACAGAATCCAAAGATAAAGCTGCACACCTACAATCAACTGATCTTTGACAAAGTTGATATAAACAAACAAGAGGAAAGGGACACCCTAATCAAGAAATGGAGCTAGAAAAACTAACTAGCCATATGCAGAATAATAAAATTGGATCCCCATTTCTCAACATACACAAAAATTAACCCGAGATGAATTAAAGGCCTAAGCGTGAGACTTCAAACCATAAAAATTTTAGAAGACAACCTAGGAAAAACTCTTTTGGACATTAGACTAAGCAAATAACTTATAATAAAGACCCCAAATGAAAATACAACAAAACCATAAATAGACAACTAGGACTTAATCAAATTTAAAAAATTCTGCACAGCAAATAAACAATCAACAGAATAAACAAACAATCAACAGAAAGGGAGAAAATGTTTACAAATTATGCCTCTGACAAAGGATTAATATCTAAGATCTACAAAGAACTCAAACAACTCAAAAGAAAAAAATAACACCATTAAAAACAGGGCAAAGGACACAAACAGACATTTCTTAAAAGGAGAAATACAAGTGACCAACAAACAAAGAAAAAAATGTTCAATATCACCAATCATCAGAGACGTGCAAATTAAAACCACAGTGAGGGCCGGGCGCGGTGGCTCAAGCCTGTAATCCCAGCACTTTGGGAGGCCGAGGCGGGTGGATCACGAGGTCAGGAGATCGAGACTATCCTGGCTAACATGGTGAAACCCCGTCTCTACTAAAAATACAAAAAACTGGCCGGGCGTGGTGGCGGGCGCCTGTAGTTTCAGCTACTTGGGAGGCTGAGGCAGGAGAATGGCGTGAACCCAGGAGGCGGAGCTTGCAGTGAGCCGAGATCGCGCCACTGCACTCCAGCCTGGGAGACACAGCGAGACTCCGTCTCAAAAAAACAAAAAAACAAAACAAAACAAAACAAAAAACCACAGTGAGATATCATCTTACATAACTCAGTGTGGCTTTTGTTAAAAAGTCAAAAAACAACAGATGTTGGCATGGATGTGAAGAAAAGGGAACACTTATATACTGTTGGTGGGAAATAGGAGATATCTCAAATAACTTAAAATAGAACTACCATTTGATCCAGCAATCCCACTACTGGATATCTACCCAAAGGAAAAGAAATCGTACATCAAAAAGACATCTACACTTGTATGTTTATCATAGTACTCTTTACAATAGTAAAGTCATGAAATCAACCTGTGCCCATCAACAGTTGATTGGATAAAGAAAATGTGGTACATATACACCAGGGATATGACTCAGCCATAAGAAAGATCAAAATCATGTCCTGTATATAACATGGATTCAGCTGGAGGCCATTATCCTAAATGAACTAGTAAAAACAGAAAATCCAATATCATATGTTCTCAATTATAAGTGGGAGATAAAGGGTACACATGAACATAAAGATAGGGAATTTAAACTCTGAGGACTAAAAATGGTGGAGGGTAGGCGAGGCGTGAGGATTGAAAAGTTACCTACTGGTAACAATGGCCAATATTTTTGTGATGAGTATGCTAGAAACCTAAATCTTACCATCATGTATGCAACCATGTATCAGGCAACCACATGTACCCCCTAATATAAAAAAGAGAAATAAATAAATTCAGCTCAAATATGAATCCATCATAGATCAAGAAATGTGCTCGATGTAACATTGTGTGTATATTTGTGTCTGAGATTGTGTGATTGTGTTATGATATCAACAGTTGATTTATAAGAGGGAAAGAAGATTGCTGTATTCAAAAGAGAGAGTTTATAATCTAAGACAACTTACTGTATCTAACAAGAAATAAGTATTATCAATAGAAGTATAGAGAAAAGAATATCTAGATATAGAATACATATATATTTCCTTTACTTTTGTATTTTTATATATTTAGGGGGTACAAGTGCAGATTTGTTACATGGATATATTGTGTAATGGTGAAGTCTGGGGTTTTAAAATAACCATCACTCATAGGATATACATTGTACCCATCAGGTAATTTCTCATCGCCAGTTCCTTCCTCTCTTCCCACTTTTCTGAGTCTCCAGTGTCTCTATTCTACTCTTCATACATTTCCTTTTCTGATTCCTTGTAATTCTAAAGGGAAGGAGGCTATAAATCATGCAGTCTTGATTTGTCATCAAAATGGTAAGCATTTCACCCTAACCAATCATTTAGAGTTCTTTTAAAGAATTTCTGTCCATATTCCTTAAACCCTATTGAAAAGAAAGATTTATATATAGTCTATCTATCTATCTGAAATGTAATTACAACACTTGTTTCAGAGTCTCCACAACAAACACTGATTTTGGAGACTAGCTGGAAAGATTCACATGGAACAATGACTCAGCAGATAATTGAATTCATGGCTAATGTTTATTACAATGAAAGAATACAAAGCAAACTAAGCCAAGAAAAAAGGTACAAAGGTGAATTCTAGAGGAAATCAGGTATATGCTCCCAAGAGTTCTCTTAATTTCACACAGTACATGCTATCAGGGAACTCGATTTGAGTTTTTTTCTTAGGAGCTCATAGTCATGTACAAAATGTTCAGCCTCTCAAAGCACAATCATTTTTGGCACAATGATATTCTCATTATTTATGAAAGTTTTATATCAGTGTATGGAATGGCTTACCAGTCAAGTTTCCAGACAACAGTCGAGGAAAAAGCCTATGAGCAGGCCTTCTAAGGTTAGAAGGTCTAAGGACTCTCAGACCCGGTATGCTAACAGTTTTTTGCACTGCACTCATGTTTTTCAAGAGTGAAAGATAATGCAAATGGAGCGAAGTGTGAATGTAAGGAATTAAGCATAATGAGTAATATAACATTGAATGTTAACACCTTTAATCATTTATAGTGTGAACACTAAAGTGATAATTATTAATCTTCTTCATAATGGATAATTATTAGAAGCCTCACAAAAACATTTTTTTTCCTTTATCGTTGTTTTCTTCCAGCTTTACTGAGGTGTAATTGACAAAGAGTATACATTCAAGGTGTACAACATGATGATTTGATATACACTTACACTGCGAAATGACTGCATCAACCAACATCATTAACACATCCATCACCACACATATTTACCATTTTGTACGTGTTTCCGCAAAGAGGAGATGTTAGATGTACACTCTGAGCAAATTTCAAGTAAACAATATAGCATTATTAACAACAATCACCATGCTATCTAGTAGTCCCAGGACTTAATTATCCTGTAACAAAATCTGTACCCTTTGTTCAGCACCTCCCCATTTGCTACCACCCCCATCCTCAGCCCCTGGCAACCACCACACAACTGTCTGCTTTTATGGTTCCACTTTTTACATTCCACTTTTAAGTAAGATCATAAGGTATTTTTCTTTCATGCCCGGCTTTGCATAACGTCTTCAGGATGTATCCATGTTGCCACTAACAACAGGAGCTTTTTTTTTTTTTTCATTTTTAATGGTAAATAGGATTCCATTATGTATATAAGCCACATTTTATTTCTTCATTCATTCAATAATGGACACTGAGATTGATTCCATATATTGGCTATTGTGAATAGTGCTGCAATGGACATGGGAGTGCAGCTATCTTCTGGACACACTAATTTCATTTCCTTCAGACATATAAACAGAAATGAAATTACTACAGCATGTAACAGTTCTGTTTTCATTTTTTTGAGGAACTTCCATACTACTACTTTTCATAATAGCTTATTACTTTTACATCAAGAGTCCCCTTTCATTTATCTACCAAAGTTCATCCTCACCAACACTTATTATTTCTTGTCTTTTTGATTAAAAGCTATCCTAACAGCTATAACATGATATCTCATTGTGGTTTTGATTTGCATCTTCCTTATGATTAGTTATGCTGGGAATCTTAAATACTTGTTGGCCTTTGTCTTCTTTAGAAAAATGTCTATTCAGGTCCTTTGCCCATTTGTTAAAATTAGAGTTTGTTTGTTTGTTTTTTGCCATTGTGTTGTATAAATTTCGTACATATTTTACATATGAAACCGTTATCAGATATATGATTTGCAAATATTTTCTTTCATTGTTGCCTTTTCATTTGTATTGTTTCTAACACTGTGCAGAGTTTTAGTTTGATGTAGTTTTGTTGGTCTATTTTTGCTTCTGTTGTGTGTGCTTTTGAAGTCAGATTAAAAAAAAATCATTGCCAAAACCAATGTCAGACAGTATTTTCCCTGTTTTCTTGTAAGAGTTTTGTATGTTTTAGGTCTTACATTTAAATATTTAATACATTTTGTGTTAAATTTTTGAATATTGTAAGACACTAGTTCAATTTTATTTTTCTGCATGTGTATATATGGACTATTAATAGACTGAAAGTGGGCTTTATACAGTATTGAAACTTAACCTGGCTACATTTGAGAATGTAAAAATATTTTTAAAGGCTGTCTAATGCCTTTCTAGCAATGGGGTCCAAATATCAGTATTTTTTTTAACCTTGCCAATTAATTATAATGTGCAACTGGTGTTGAGAAGTCTGACTGTAAAGAGATTAAGAAGATACTAACAACTGGTTTTCAGAATGCAAAATTTCTTGGCCGGGTGTGTTGTCTCACGCCTGTAAACCCAGCACTTTGGGAGACCAAGGTGGGCAGATCACGAAATCAGGAGTTCAAGACCAGTCTGACCAACATGGTGAAACCCCATCTCTACTGAAAATACACACACGCAAAATTAGCTGGGTGTGGTGGTGCGTGCCTGTAATCTCAGCTATTCAGGTGGCTGAGGCAGGAGAATTGCTTGAACCTGGGAGGCGGAGGTTGCAGTGAGATAAGATCGCCCCACTGTATATATATACTTTAAGTTCTGTGATAAATGTGCAGAATGTGTAGATTTGTTACATTGGTATACACGTGCCATGGTGGTTTGCTGCACCCATTAACCCATCATCCACATTAGGTATTTCTCCTAATGCTATCCCTCCCCTAGTCCCTCAGCCCCTGACAGGTCCCGATTGTGTGATGTTCCCCTCCCTATGTCCATGTGTTGTCATTGTTCAACTCCCACTTATGATTGAGAACATGTGGTGTTTGGTTTTCTGTTCCTGTGTTAGTTTGCTGAGAATGATGGTTTCCAGCTTCATCCATGTCCCTAAAAAGGACATGAACTCATCCTTTTTTTATGGCTGCATAGTATCCCATAGTGTATATTTGCCACATTTTCTTTATTCAGTCTATCATTGATGGGCATTTGGGTTGGTTCCCAGTCTTTGCTATTGTGAACGGTGCTGCAATAAACATACGTGTGCATGCGTCTTTATAGTAGAAAAATTTATAATCCTTTGGGTATATACCTAGTAATGGGATTGTTGGGTCAAATGGTATTTCTGGTTCTAGATCCTGGAGGAATTGCCACACTGTCTTCAACAATGGTTGAACTAATTTACACTCCCATCAACAGTGTAAATGCATTCCTATATCTCCACATCCTCTCCAGCATCTGTTGTTTCCTGACATTTTAACGATCGCCATTCTAACTGGTGTGAGATGGTATCTCATTGTGGTTTTGATTTGCATTTCTCTAATATCAGTGATGATGAGCTTCTTTTCATATTTTTTTTTTTGGCTGCATAAATGTCTTCTTTTGAGAAATATTTGTTCATATCCTTTGCCCACTTTTTGATTTTTTTTCTTGTAAATTTGTTTAAGTTCTTTGTAGATTCTGGATATTAGCCCTATGTCAGATAGATAGGTTGCAAAAATTTTCTTCCATTCTGTAGGTTGCCTGTTCACTCTGATGATAGTTTCTTTTGCTGTGCAGAAGCTCTTTAATTAGATACCATTTGTCAATTCCGGCTTTTGTTGTCATTGCTTTTGACGTTTTAGTCATGAAGTCTTCGCTCATGCCTATATCCTGAATGGTATTGCCTAGGTTTTCTTCTAGGGTTATTATTGTTTTAGTCTTTAATCCATCTTGAGTTAATTTTTGTATAAGGTGTAAGGAAGGGGTCCAGTTTCAGTTTTCTGCATATGGCTAGCCAGTTTCCCCAACATCATTTATTAAATAGGGAATCCTTTCCCCATTGCTTGTTTTTGTCAGGTTTGTCAAAGATCAGATAGTTTTTCAGAGGTATCAGTGGAGATATATTCCAAGAAGTATATTTTCACCCTAAGAATACTATGTATATTAAGGAGATTAAAAATTTATGATCAAACACATTTGCAAATTGGTGGAAAACGTAAATTTTCCAATCTCAGTAATTAAACAAACTGTGTCATCATTATTATTTTCATGAATCCAATTATATTAGTAAGTGCTTATTGATTATCTATGTTGTTCAGGTATTAGATGAGGTATTTGTGATACTGACATTAAAAAGACAACAGTTCCTATTCTTAAGCTTCTTATAAGGCTGTTGGGTTTCCTAGTTGGGTCATTGGTGTCCCTATTAAGCCACACTCATCATCAAGACTCTACCTTCTTTCTTTTTTGTACTTTTTCATGCAAATTTTGTAATACAATTTTCATTTAAATTTCCTTCCAAAATGATGTTATTTTCAATTAAAATCTCATAAAGTCTTTATTTGAATTGGATCACAGTAAAAGGAATACTCATTTTAATCTGTAGGTGTCAACCATCAGTCCTGAAAAGTGGAATTCTAAATTGTATTCAGCAGATTTGATGATGTGATCACTGATTAAATTTTGCAGGTGATCATTCTGATTTTGATAAATTTTATGATTTAATTAAATGGAAAGCTGTGAGGTCAAGATTAATATTCAATGTAACCAGTTTCGTAATTGGAGTTTTAAAAATTATATTTGAAAACACTTCTACTTCCTTTTTTTGTTTCTCATTCTTTCTCTTTTACCTTCAATCACTTGGTAATTCTCCAAATCAGCTTAAAGGAAACCAAAGAAAAGTAAACATGACATTAATCATCATCTCTTTTTTTTCTCATTTGACTTCATCATTATCACTCTACAACCTGGAAAAAGAAAGGAAATTTCCAAACCTAAATCTTAACATTTCCACATTTTATACTCTTAAATATATATTAAAATGGAAAGGGGCTATCTGGATATTTTATTAAGAAATAAGCTGTAACATACTATAAATCAAGCTTATTTAAATATGTGTCTTTATAGGAACCACTTCCCACTTTCCCTATTAACATCATTTTTAGTGTTCTCTATTTCCTTTGGAAAATCAGATTTGTAAATATTTTTGACAAGTATGTTACTCTCTGTACCTCAATAACCATCTTGGCTATTTTTTAATGTATCCATCCCTTTCTTTTTCTTTCTTTTATTAACTTTTATATATTTTATGATTTTCATTCTCTCGTCAATAACTGAAGTATCTTAGGTAGAAATACTGTCATCATTTTTAAAACCAATCCACATATTTATGTCATAGTATCACTCAATATTATTTGACCATATTATAACATATAATGTCTTTGAGACCTAGTATGGATACCATATCATGTGCTGCTTAAAATCCAAGGTGTTTTGCATATAATTACAAATATTTCATTAGTCCCTATAACTTGTCAGAAGTGCAGTATGATGAAATGTAAACACCAGAATTGGAGATTTTTAAAATCTTATTTTTATGTCATCCTTTTTCTTTATTTACAACCAAATTCGTACTTGAGCATAGGAAATTTCTTATCTGTGAATTTGAGATAATCTCAAGCCTAAAACATCAAAAATGTGTGTATACACATATTTTCATTTTCACATACACTTTTCCATTGTTTTTATATTGTAAATTCTAATAAATATTTCAATCTCATTACTTATTCCATTCCAGACCATCTTCTGTGTTCCAGCCAACTAAATGTCCATGTCACCCACCACACGTCATTTATTGAGTTAATGTGTGAAAAAACTATAAAAATTATAAAGATGTACTTCAAAGTATTTTTGCTGTCACAATGGGTATGTTTTTGGTTTTGTGCATGAAACATGGCAGATATTTTTTTCCTGCTCTTTAGAAATCATGGCTCCTCAGTTTGAATGCCTCTCAATTCAAAACTCAACCTCACCAAAATAATTATATATGTAGCTTTAATTTTTTTATATGTACATGTATATATGAATATATAAAAGACTTGACTTTGCTAAAAATATAAGGAAAAATGCCAATAATGAAAGGGAATACAAATTACCAGAATTTGAAATATTTTTACTGAAAGCTTGATGCATTTGCAAGTGTCATGGGACAAGTAAGTAAATCTGGTCAATCATAATAACCATGTGGCTTTATTAGTTTCATTTAATGCATATAATCACATTATTAAAAACCTCATGAAGTACATAAGAAAATTAATAAGCATTTGTTTTAGTACTAGTGGAAAACATAGGAATTTTAGAAAGTCTCGATATATATCTCTTGCAAATGCCAAAGACTTACTACTCTGTTGAAACCTAAACTCATAATCAAGTGAATTAATTTATATTCTTAAATATTTTATTATATGTGCTACTTTTATACAGAATTATAACATATGCCCAATTGACATTAAATCCCATAGTATTTTTTTATTTACATAACCATGGTTATTGAATATGTCTAATAAGTATTGATTACATAATTTACTAATTATATAAACCACTATGTTTCTAGTGGAGAGATTATATGTGATGTACGCAGAAGAAAATCAAAGATACCAATTGATATTATGTAAGGATTATTATTGAACAAAACATTTCAAATCAATTTCCAAACCACTGAATTTACAATGTCAAAACAGATTCAGAATATTATGAAACTTATAAATCTTTCATTACAGAGATATGCACTAGCAGTTTTATTTTTATATTATTTAAGTAATTAAGGTTATTTTTGCCCTAAAACATTAAAGAAAAGTATCTTCTGAGTTAATGGTAGAATTATTATTTTAGGGATCTAATCATTTATTCCATCAATACACTTTGTATCTGTATAGTATTCTAAATTCTGTATTCCAATATGTAAATAAATAAAGTTTTAAAAAACTAATATTTTTGAAATATTTTTGTTCTTTCATAATGTTTTCCTTTAGCTAGCATGTTGGGTATATTTTTAGAAAGATATGTGTCTAGAATTCTTTGGAAGCTACTCTAAATTAAAGTCACATTATTTCCATGGTGTTAAATTCTACTGTTTGGAAAGTACATATATTGTGTATTTTTTAAACTAATGAGCTATAAGGAAATACAGGGAATAATTCATATAACTGAAATATTTCAATTATGAGCAAAAAAAAAAATCATATGATCTTAAAGAGTTAATGAAGCCCCAATAATCCTGGCCATTGTAGACACTGGCCTAGAGTTAATATTCATTACAGATAACTTGTTTGATCTAATCTATTTTGCATTATTTCCTAGCTAAATCTGCCTATATGACTTTACTGACTCCTACTTAATGTTTATAGAGAGCTTTGAAGTTGGAAAGTGCTATAGCAGAATCCATTCTTACTAATTATCACATATAATGAGAATTCAGCAACGTAGATTAAACCTCACTTTGCAAATGACATTTCTTAGTGTAGCCAATGTGAATGCGGCTTCTTTATTTTAAGCCTTGCATATTTGTCTATTTAGCAGTAATTAATTTGATATTCTTTGATATTTTCAAAGTTAAAAATTATTTTTTCATTTCTTAAAGTACCATTTTATCATGGAAAAGGCATTTATAACTTACAGATGTTCTAATCATTCCAAATAAAAATTAAGCAGACATGAAAATGTCTGAGAGTATAGACAATTTTTTTCCCTATAAACATTTTGTTTTCCTGAACTTAAGTAAATTTACAAGTTTCTATTTCACTGTAGGACAGAGAATGCTTGACAAAGATGGCTAGTCCCAAAAGTTGCCTTGGGTTTGCACCACTTCAGGCAAATCTGCATTTACTTAATTCCCAGGCGACCTAAGATTATCCAATCTAAAAAGGTATTTACTTACATGATAGAGATGAAGAGTTGCTTCTCCAGCAAAGCTTTAGGCAATCGAGTAACTATAATGAATTTCCTTGTCTTCTAGTTTTAACAAATTAATGAAATTCCTGCCTGTTTACTTATTTTCCTCCCTATGTATTGACTCCATTTGGTAGGAATGTCCTTTTGGTACTTGTCTATTTGTCTGACTTCTGATGCACTTCATGTGGCATGACTGAGTCTACCGCTCTGCTTTTTCTGTTTTTCGTTTTCTGTTTTTCAGCTTTTCTAATCTTCCTGTGACTAACTTCTACCCCTCAGTCAGATAAGAATAATTCATTCTGCTTCATAGTTTCCATCATACCCACTGCTGACAGTCATCCACAATCATGCTGATGATAGTTCAGTTTTCCAAATTAAGCGTTTTGGTTCACTTAACTATGTTAACTGCATAAGCTTTTTCCCTCTGAAACTACATTTTGATGGATGATAGCTTAGAAGCCAATGAAAAAGAGAGTTCAATTATTCAATTTATAGCACTTTTTTTTTTAATACCACTTCCAGCATATTGCTAACTTACTGAAAATCAACCTATACCTTTCCACTTCTTAAAGGATGGCAGTCTGCTTTACAGCCAGAGCAATCAAGGTCCTCCATAACTTGACCGGTCCATCTTAACTCATATTGTTTGCGAGTAGATAGTGCTCTGTTTCCTTAGTAAGAATGTGAATTTCAAACTCAACACGTGTGCTACTTCCATTTTCCTCATTAGAAATGGTTTTCTTCTTTATTACATTTCCAATTTTTGTTTCCTTTAATGTCCAACTTTGATTTCATTAAGACTTTTTGAGTAACTAAAAATTTTGATTATTTACATTGTTTAACACAAAAATAATTTTTGAAGTTTTGGTTGTCTTATGTGTTTATCGTTTTACATCATTTTAAAAACACTGTAACCTATTTGAAAACCAGGAGCACAGTGTAGCATTCTTAAAAGGCCAAATCAGTCTTAAGTAGGTTCTCAATTCATATGATTTATTAGTTTATTGAGACATGGCTATGTTATATATTTGAACTCACAGGAACTATTGCTTAAAATATTAATATTATTACAGAATTTCTTCTTTAGTTAAAAACCCTTCAGTTATGTGTTTTACTTTAGAGATATTCTTTGTTGTGTAACTAAATTTGTATATTTGTTATTATTGCTTAAAAGTTGTGATTTTAAGAAATTGATAATAGAAGACTACGTTATGTATTTAGAAATAGGCAGAAGGATTGCTAATTTACAACATATAATATGGAAGACCTTGGTAAAAATTTAAACGTGATTGCATAAAACCAAAATTATCACTGTGTACTTTCGTCCTCAAACCAGTCCCTAAGGATCATGATGGTTCATTGTTTTCTGTTTCTTTTAGAAAAACCTATACAGATATAAGAACATATTTTGCATATGCATATGGATAGCTGTTGGCACATACACATAGGTATATATATAGATATATTTGACATATAAATGTATGTACATATATATACTTGTACTTTATCATTCACCTACATCTATGTCTACCTATCTATATATGAGACAGTGAGAGAAAATAATACATTTTGTGCTATTCATATTTATTTTTTAATTTGCTTTTCTCAAAGAAATGATATAGTTCTACAAGAGTAAATATATTTTAACTTATATTAATAGCAGCTGGAGAGTATTTCATAACGTTTGTATAATATAGTTATGCAATTAAATGCTATGTTTTTAAAAGCTACAAAAAATCCTCCTTTAATTATGATCTCCACCAATATTTATTATGTGATTTTTTCAACATAGAAGGAAAAGATTACTTAATCAAGAGGAACACATTAATCAAAACTTGAACTGACTTCATTTCTTAGTGTTCCTTATGTTTCTACAACAGAGAGGTGACATGCTCTTTCCTCTACCTGGAATGCTTTTTTCCATATCCATCTGGTACTTCCTACTCATTTCCTAAACTTCCGCTTAATACCAGTATGTCAAGGAAAGTCTCACTGCCACTAAACCAAAGGATTTCACTGTATCTTATCACTTCAGTGCTTGACATTTAAAAATCTTATGACAATTATAATTACAAATTATTTGTGTATTTTTTGAATAATGTCTGTCTGCTTTTACTAGACTAAATTTCATGAGGTTGTCAGCTATGGTTGGCACTGTCTGTGGTAAACAATAGGCCCTCAAAAAGTATCTGACAGTTAATAGAAAATATCTGACAGTTAATTAACAAGATCTTGAAAAATTACAAGCTTTGGCATCATCAGCCGGTGCAACCTAGAAGTAGCTGCTTTGTATAAAGCCCAACACTATGCTAAGCACTTCACAGGATGTATCCTCTTAATCTTTACTACAACTTTTAGGTAGCTTTTACTATTAGAGTTTTACATAAGGAACCTCAGATCTAGTGTATATTGATTGCAAGTTCTAACCAGAATTATAAGAAAAATTTAAAGTAAAATTAGTTTTCTCTGAACTTTTATATTGAGGGCAAGTGTTCAATCACAAGAGTGATATAGAACAGACACCGATTTTTGTCGTTCAGTGACTGTGTTCCTGCCACAAGGTCAGCTCTGTGCTAACCTACCCTCTTTATTATATCTTCTGTTAATTGACATATCATTTTGCTTTTTACCAAGTCTTAAAAATCTGCCTGGAGCTTTCAACTTGACTACACTGCAATATATATAACTTATTTGCAAATTTATAATTTCCAAAAAGATGTAGTGTGTTGAATTCTGTATAACAATGCAATTCATGTTATCTATATTATATATCTGCTTTCACTATTTTAAATTGTAGTTAAATATTTTTTCTTTTTATAATTATTAACAGAATTATTGAGATATAATTAATATACCATATATGAATATATGTGTATATATTTATAAATCTATATTATATATGTGTATATATAGTTTTACTACCATCAATATAATTTCTTGTTAGTACATTCACCCCAAAAAAGAAACCCCTTACCCATTTCTTACTCATGAGTAGTCACTTCCCCAAACCCCTTTTTGTCAGCTCCACAGAAACCATGAAATTACTCTTTGTCTCTACAAATATTTATCCATTCTGTGCACTTCACATAAATGAATAATACAATACTAGTTACTTTGTAATTGGTTTATTTCATTTCATTTACCATAATGTTTCAAGTATTATCCATGTTGTACCATGTATCAGTACTTTGTTTTATAGTCACATATTCTATTACATAAAAGTAACACTTTTTATTTATGCTATTACTCTTCAGTTGATGGACATTTTGGTTGTTTCTGGTTTGGACTGTTATGAATAATAAATATTTTATGAATATTCATATATAAGATTTTGCACACATATGTAGCACAGACATATATATTTATTTCTCTTAGGTATATAGTAGGAGTGGAATGGCTTGGTCATGTGTTATGTATATGTTTAATATTTTAAGTGATCATTAAACTGTTTCTAAAGCAGCTGTATTACATTCCCACCAGCAAACTATAGTATGAGAAATGAAATATAAATTCTCCACATTCTTGTCAACACTTGTTATTATCTATCTTTTTTATTATAGACATGTAGCAGGCATGAAGTAGTATCTTTGCATGGTTTTAATTTGCATTTCCCTAATGACTACTGATATAGTGAAACTTATTATATTTTTATTGAGTATTTGTACATTTTTGGAATAAATATTTAAATCTGTTGCCCAATTTAATTGAGTTATATTTTTTCTTTTTCTTTTTTTCTTTAATTTTACTTTAATTTCTGGGACAGGTGTCACTTATTCTAAAATCGACCATATAATTAGAAGTAAAATAGTCCTTTGCAAATGCAAAAGAATGGAAATCATACCAAACAGTCTCTCAGACCACAGTGCAGTCAAATTAGAACTCAGAATTAAGGAACTCACTCAAAACTGCACAACTACATGGAAACTGAACAACCTGCTCTGGAGTGACTACTGGGTAAATAATAAAATTAAGGCAGAAATCAAGCAGTTCTTTGAAACCAACGAGAACAAAGAGCCAATGTACCAGAATCTCTGGGCCACAGCTAAAGCAGTGTTAAGAGGAAAATGTATAGCACTAAATGCCCACATCTGAAAGTTGGAAAGATCTCAAGTCAACAGCCTAACATCACTACTAAAATAGCTAGAGAAGCAAGAGCAAAGAAATCCAAAAGCTAGCAGAAGACAAGAAATAACTAAGATGAGAGAAGAACTGAAGGAGATAGAGACACCAAAAACCCTTAAAAAAATCAATGAATCCCAGAGCTGGTTTTTTGAAAAATATAATAAAATAGATAGACCACTAACTGGACAAATAAAGAAGAAAAGAGAGAAGAATCAAATAGACACAATAAAAAATGATAAAGGAGATGCCACCACTGACCCCACAGAAATACAGACTACCATCAGAGAATACTATAAACACCTCTACACAAATAAACTAGAAAATCTAGAAGAAACTGATACATTCCTGGACACGTACACATTCCCAAGACTAAATCAGGAATAAGTTGAATCCTTGAATAGACCAATTACAAGTTCTAAATTTAAGGAAGTAATTAACAGCCCATCAACCAAAAAAAAGCCCAGGACCAGATGAATTCACAGCCGAATTCCGCCAGAGATACAAGGAGGAACTGGTACCATTCCTTCTGAAATTATTTCAAACAAATGAAAAGGAGGGATCTTTCCTAATTTTTTTTAATGTGGCCGGTATCATCCCGATGCCCAAATCTGGGAGAGACAGAACAAAAAAGAACACTTCAGGCCAATATCCCTAATGAACATCGATGCAAAAATCCTCAATAAAATACTGGCAAACTGAATCCAGCAGCACATCAAAAAGCTTACCTACCATGATCAAATCGATCGATTTGATACCATGATCAAATCAAATCGATTTCATCTCTGAGATGCAAGTGTGCTTTAACATATTCAAATCAATAATCACAATCTATCGCATAAGCAGAACTAGTGACAAAAACCACATGATCGTCTCAATAATTGCAGAAAAAGTCTTTGATAAAATTTATGTGAAAAACTCTCAATAAACGAGGTATTCATGGAACATATCTCAAAATAATAAGAGCTATTTATGACAGCTATTATAAGAGCTGTCATAAATAATAAGAATAAATAGAATAAGAATAAATAGAATAAGAGCTATTCACAGACAATCATACTGACTGGGCAAAAGCTGGAAGTATCCCCTTTGAAAACTGGCACAAGACAAGGATGCCCTCGATCACCACTCTTATTCAACATAGTATTGGAAGTTCTGGCCAGGGCAATCAGGCAAGAGGAAGAAATAAGGCATATTCAAACAAGAAGAGAAGATGTCAAACTGTCTGTGTTTGCAGATGATATGATTGTGTATTCACAAAACCCCATCATCTCAGCCTGAAAACTCCTTAAGCTGATAAGCAACTTCAGCAAAATGTCAGGATACAAAATCAATGTGCAAAAATTACAAGTATTCCTATACACCAACAATGGACAAGCAGAGAGCCAAATAATGAATGAGTTAATTGTTTTTATCATTGAATTGCAACAATTATTTATTGATACTGGGAACAAATTCAATATCAAACACATGAGTCACAAATATTTTCTCATTCTACATGTTGTCTTTTTACTTTTTTTCTTTTTTTTTGTTTGAGACAAGGTCTTCCTTCTGTCGCTAAGGCTGGAGTGCAGAGGTGCGGTACAATCATAGCTCGCTGCAGCCTCAACCTCCTGGGCTCATGAAATCCTTCTACTTTAGCCTCCCAAGTAGCTGGGACTCCAGGCCTACAGGCATGTATCACCATGCCTAGCTAATTTCATTTGTATTTGTGTGTGTGTGGCAACAATATTTTGCTGTGTTGCCTTGGCAGGTCCTGAATTACTGGTTTCGAGGGATCCTCCCCCCTCGACCTCCCAGATTGCTGGGACTACAGGTATGAGTCACCGCACCCAGACTCACTTTCTTAATTGTATTGTTTGGATTACACTGGTGCAAAAGTAATGGCCACTTTTGCCAAGGTAATGACAAAAACCACAATCATTTTCTTGCACCAACCTAGTAGTACCAAATGTATGTTTGTATGTGTCTGTCTTGTACCTAAGAAAGTATTGCCTAATCTAAGGTCATGGATATGTACTGCTATGTTTTCTTCAAAAGGTTTTAGTTTTAGTTTTACTTTTTAAACTTATTTAAAAACATTCAATTCATAATTTTCATCATGTACAACTAAAAATTTGTTTATGTTTTCTCATCTATCTATCCATGAATGAGAATGATTACCTAGTTCCTTGAAGCTGCAAGTGCAGAGTGTAATTCTGTTACATTTTAGAGGTAACTATAAAAACATCAATTCAACCTAATCAATGTTGTCAAATGGAAACATTTGTTGTATTTATTTCCTTGTCTTTCTTTTCTTTTTCTTTCTTTCTTTTTTTTTTTTTTTTTTTTTTTTGAGATGAAGTCTCACTCTGGTGCCCAGGCTGGAGTGCAGTGGCTCCATCTCTACTCACTGCAACCTCCACCTCCCAGGTTCAAGCAATTCTCCTGCCTCAGCCTCCTTCCCAAGTACCTGGGATTACAGGTGCCTGTCACCACACTCAGATAATTTTTGTATTTTTAGTAGAGACGGGGTTTCAGCATGTTGGCCAGGCTGGTCTCCGACTCCTGACCTCAGGTGATCTGCCCACCTCGGCCTTCCAAAGTGCTGGGATTACAGCCCTGAGCCACTGTGCCAGGCCAATTTGTTGTATTTCTATATGGTTAACCATATGTTTAACTTCCAGGATTTCTAAATGTGAACTTCAGTCTCAATAATTTTTATTTTATTTTATTTGTATTTGTATTTATTATTTTGCATTTGAGCATCCTTAAAATTGACAAACTGACTATTTAATCTTTCCTCTAATTTGCTCACAGTAATGACCTATCAGCCATTTATTAACATAGAAATTGTGGCTCTATATTATTCTATAATGAATTCATTTTCCTTTGTTATATATTACAGTGAGCACACTGTTAAAATAATGCCGTTCTGGAAACATTTAGAACCTTCAAGAAAAGTAACATTATACTATTTAATATGACTTTTGTTTTTAAATATAACTTTTATATAAGTTACGGTTTTAGTCATGTAAATCTCATTCCAAGTGGATTTTGATAGAGTGATGTAAACTAAAGATTAGTCTGCACCATTATAGCATTCAGTCAACATACTGACTTAAGAGGAAGCTTTAAATTTCGCCTTTCTTATGTCTGTCAGTGCCAGTGAGTACATGGTCCTAAGTGCTCTGTTTCATCCACATTTTCAATCCTATGTTAGGTTTCTTACTGCCAAAGAAGATCTAATGAGCCATTTATAATTTGAAAGAATTCTTGAATATTTTATCTCTATATTCACAGGCTTTATTTTTTCACTCAATGCAAATTTCCGTTTACTCTAAAAATCTAGTGCATAAACTTCTTAAACAATGGGAAAAACATAATTATAAACTAGAAAAATGTACTATATTTTAAATTTGAAAAATATTTAAGTGACTATGTTATCTCAAAAGGGTAATCTGGGAAAATCTTATGAGTAGGCTTCAACTCTCTCTCTTTAATAACTTTAACTTAAATTACAATATCCTCAGCACCACAATTTAGATATTCTCCATTTGACACTGGATACACCCATACCTAGCTGAAAATGGGCCTGTCTTCATACCTATCAAATTCAGCTCTTTAGTCTCCAGCAAAACATCTTACTGCTATGTTCCATTCACTTAGTGGCTACCTGTGGATGTTTGTAGGTGATAGGTAATTAATAATTAATCTATTTAGAGGTGATTTTTTATTTATATATATATATTCTTGCAAATTAAATACTTTATTATACAAAGCACCAAATCTCAATCATTACTCAATTTCCAAAAATTACAATTTGTAAGCATTTTACTCAGCCCTTTTTAGGAAATGCAACCAATTCTTCTCAAATCACAAACCTGAGAAAGGTATCTTCTAAATCACTGTATTTCTATACATTTTGGAAAATCAGGCCTCAGGACTCAGATGATATTTTTTTTTTTCCACATTGAACATTGTATGTCACTGTATCACTTTCAAGTGTTTTTCTAGTTTAATGACCTTCTCTAATTTAATCTAAGACATAGTTTCATTTTAATATATGATGCTATAAAAATAAGGCTTAACTTTAAAATTTCAGATATGTTAGTGAGATTCTGAACAGATTTTACAGAAACCGCTTATTTGGCTTTCTAAGTAAAGTATGAATTTGCCAGGTTTTAGGTTTTTGTTTGTTAATTCTTTTGTTTTGTTTTGTTTTTTGAGACGGAGTCTCGCTCTGTCACCCAGGCTGGAGTGCATTAATTCTAAGCAGTTTCTACTTATTGGTCTTATTTAGTTAAATGTTAAATGGGCTTCCTGAAAAGGAATAAGAATAGAAAATTGATTCAAAGAGATGCGTTACCAATAAAATACGAAGAACAAAAAAGTATGGTTAATAGTTTAATTTTACTTATCTGCTTTCAAAAAAACTCTCCCAAATGTTACATATATATATATATAATTGAAAAATTGCAAGTTAAAATTATTCATATTCATTTTAAATACACATTCTGGCTTTTTTAAACTTTTATTTTAGGTTCGGGGTACATGTGAAGGTTTGCTATATATGTAATCTTGTGTCATGAAGGCTTGTTGTACAGATTATTTCATCACCCAAATATATTTTGGTGACTATATATGTGTGTATGTGTGTTTATGTGTGTGTGCATGTGTGTATTGATGGCTGATGTGATACTTCAGTTCTTGTTTTCTTAATTTAAAATAATTTAAATGAGAGACACACTGTAAAGGAGATGCAGCATGGAGTATTTCATTGTGAAAGAAAAATAATATTTTGAAAGTGAAGTGCAGAATAGACAGCACGCCCCGAGAGAGAGATTTCAGGGCAGGCTGCTTGTAAGGGTGAGACAGCAAAGACCGGCACTAGGGAGAGTCCCTCTGTGGGAGTCTTACATGATTGTTCATAAGGAGGTGGAAAGTGGTGTTGCTAGTAAGCATGTTCTAGGTGGTCCTCTGGGCGCACATGTACAGTAGCCATACATGCTTGTTCACACATAGCATGTTTCATTAGCAACTTAAATCTCCACCCCGGGGTGGGTTTTTTACTATTAAGATGAGCGAAGCGTCAGTTTGAGGATAGGTAAAATCAAAGTGCTCCTGCCCTGTAGAGGGGAAAGTCCCTACTGAAGATAGCTTTGCTTGAATAAGCTCAATTAAAATATGAATGTTGAGGCTTATTGTGTTGACGGTAAGGTCACCACGGTGGCTGCGTCCCAAGAACATTGTCATTTCTTTGACTACCTTTCCTGCTCCAGGTTCCCCCTAAGAGATCTTAGGAACTATGATCATACGGGAAGTTGAGGGGTTAAGTAAGGTTGTCTGAAGCTGCCTCCTGCTGAGTGGGGCACCGACCCTGCCCACCCTAGGCCCCAAAGTCTCTTCCTTCCTGATCTAATGGAGTAGAAACCATGTTGTCTATGGGACTGGTGGGTAACTTGCTGGCAGCCAGAGGTTGAAAGCCCTTGCAAAACCATCATGGAGAAGTGGAGTTGCTGTAAGCAAGAGCAAAAATTAAGTGAACATTTTAAACAAAGTTGGACCAAAAGTTAAAGCTAAAAGTATGGTAATGACTGACACCACTAAAAGCAGCAAGGCAGACAATAACCATTCCTTCCAAGTTCCCTTAGACTTTCCTGAAGATTCAATTTTGTCTGCATAGGTAATCATATTTTTGACATTTTCTTGGATAAAACCAGACTGATTGACAGAAAAACAGCATTCTTCTTTTAGATACAAAGTGGTACTCCTTGCCTGGCTCTGAGAAGACCTAAGCCTCTTTGGTTCGGTAGGACTACAGTGGCCAGGGAGTCTAGCAGTTGTTTGAAGTCCAGTGAGGCCCTTAGCCACTTTTTGGAGGGCCACTATGGTCTTCTGAGACTATTTTATTTCTGCAAGGCACTGATGCTCTGCCTCCCATGGCTGACTGGGTTAGTCCCAGAGGAGAAGATAGTACTTACTGCAAAGGAATAAAAGGTCCTGCTCAGAGGTGGATCTTGTGATATTGGTACATGGGGAAAGGAAGAGATGTTTTAATCCATGTGAAAGTTAAATAAGGAGAAATGTAGGCAATGGAGCATCACCCCTTGCATAGTAGAGGAAGTTGTAGATAGGCCAAAGGTCTCACAAACCCCCAAAATTCCATGTGATAGTGAAATTTGTGCTGCAAAAGTATTTTGCATTAAGATAGTAAAAGTAATAGAAGTTTGGTGGCCATGGGTTTATCAGAGGGTAGTAGAGTTGGGTGGTGGTGTTCATAAGTATTTTTTTTAAAAATCAGATCCCCCTTTTAGGGTCTCATCATAAGCTGTATAGATGACTCACTGACAAATGTTTGGTTACACTGACTGTCTCTTAGAGTTTTCCTATAAAAGTAGTGGAACTGGCATTGTTGTTATAGAAACAGAAGGGGAATTCCTGCAGGTAAAAGGTAAGGTAAGAAAGCAATTTTCCCTTTGGCAGAGTGGAGCTATTATGAATAGTTAAAAGTGGAAAGTTGAACTGGCCATAGCCAATTTCAAGAAAGTCTCTTTGTATTGCTTGTTTAGTCAGATATTCCCATATTATGGGCCAATGGGTTTGTACCAAGAGGTGTATAGAAGTTTTGGCCCAGTTTTCTTGAGGCACAGGTTTGGTATATTTTCAACTTTCAGTAGTCATGCAAAGCCAGCAAGTCTAAATTAATTTTAATAAGCTAGCCAAGAATGCCTAAAATACAATGAGTAAATAAGAGAAAAATAAGAACATTACTTATCTCTTAAGGAGGTCTCACTGCAAGTGTTTTCTTGAATAGAAGCTGGTGCTTAGGCAATCATAATTGTTCGATGTTTAGGTGCTGGCTGTTTCTTGGACAGGAGCTCTAGATCCTCCAGAGCTTCACAGGAATAGCTTGGAGTCTGTGTTGTGGGTTTCTGTGATAACTTAAAAGGAGTAACTTTTTACTTTTGTTAAGAGCACCCAAGGCCCCATACCCCTAGGTTTTACTGCAGTTGAAGTTGGTCAGCTGTAGGGTAGAGTGAAAATCCTAGTTTGGGGTTTGCTATTAACACTGATGACAGTGTAGTGTTTGGCAGGCAGAGGTCCAGGGCAGAAAGTGAAGGCTGATAGGCATACCCATGAACCAAGCTGAACCACGAGGGGTCCAGGGCGTCCCTTTGAAACTCCATTAAACTGAGACCTTAGGAGTTCATGGGTGTTTGCCATGCGTCGTCCTGGGTCTCACAGTGCTGGCCGTCTCCAGGCCCAGCTGAGATGGCCTCTGCTCCCAGCTGGGGGTCCCTGACTTATCAACAAGTCTTCCCTTACCTCACTGATTTGCCATTTTGACGCCCAATGATAATGCTTTGAATGCCTGGGCGTACTCACCATGACTGTGCATCCATGTGGACATGCACCTGTGCTCAACATGGATGGCCTCTTGCAAAGTCTCCCAAAAGAGTCTCAGAACACATAGAGCCTAGAGGGACAGGGCACTGTTCGCAAAATTAGATTTAAAGTGTCCAGGTGATCAAAAATTTTTTAAGAGATTACTTGTTTAACAGACAAATTACAGTGGCCAATTATTACTGGTCAGGATGGTCCTGAATGGGACAGCAAAACAAACAGTGAGATAAAAACAGCAAAAGAATCCAAAGACTGAATAATCAGGACATTTCATCTGAATAAGGTAATTATTAATATTGCCAAAGCAGCAGCAAAATGGAAAGTAATCACAAGTACTTGCTCAGAGAATGTGAGTTATTTAAAAGGTCCTCCTCAAAAAGCTAAATAAAATAAAGCTAGGAAAAGCAGTGATAGTCAACCAGGTAGCCTGGTACTGCCATAATACCCGTCACGGGTGAAGGGAAAGTGTAATCAATGAAGCAGACAAATGTCTATCCAGGTTGTGGCACCAGAAATGCTGATATGATACCTCGGTTCTTGTTTTCTTAGTTTAAAAGAATTTAAACAAGAGACACACAGCAAAAGAGATGTAGCATAGAGTATTTTATTGTGAAAGAAAAAGAATATTTTGAAAGTGACGTGCAAAAGAGACATACAATCTGAGAGAGCATTGCTGCTCATAAGGTCAAGACAGCAAAGACCGGAAGTACGAAGGCTTTCTTTATGGGAGTCTTACATGATTATGCATAAGGAGGTGGAAAGTGGCATTGGTCAGAAACATGTTCTAGGTGGTCCTATGTCTGCACATGCACAGTAGCTGTACATGCTTGTTCATAGATGGCATGTCTAGTTGGCATATGAAATCTCCACCCAGGAGTGGGTTTTTAACTTTGATAATGAGCAATGGGTCAGTTTGAGGACAGGTAAAATCAAAGTGCTCATGCTGTCTAGCAGGGAAAGTCTCTACTGAAGATAGCTTTGCTTGAATGAGCTCAAATACAATGCGAGTGCTGAGGCTTATTGTGTTGATTGTGTTGATGGTCAACACAGTTGCTGCATCCTGAGAACATGGTCACTTTCTTGACTGCCTATCCTGCCTATTGTGTATATGTGTATATACATACATATATTTGGTGACAACAGATAATATATGTATATATATTGAATGACAATGTATTATTTATTTCATAGAGTAAGGTTTGGCTAATGCTAAATCTGCTATTTTATTTGTGATTCTATGATGCATAAAAAGATATATAAATAAATACGTGGATAGGTGTCTAGATGTAACTGTTTACTGTTCAACATCTGTCATTAAAATGTCAATTAAAGGTGTTCAATATATGCTATGAAAATGTCAATTATTTTACTATATTGACTGAGATTTTAATTACCCTCTTTATGTTATTTTTCAAGGAAATTTAATATGTAAGGAGCCTTGAAAGTCTGTAAATCTAGCTCTTATTTTGCATCAGAATCAACTAATGTCTGAATAACATCAAAATATATATAGCTATTAAGTATGAAAATAAACACTAAAATTTTTAGTTTTAAAATTTCCTATAATCCTGAGTATTGCGTTTGCTATTATGCAAAACTTGTATCATAAACATAATTATCTTACTTCTAAATGATACTTCATGTTGCATCTAATATTTAAGAAGCTGGAATCATCTTCTGCCTTCCACCCAACCTATGTTTCTTCACTGAATTCTTATTACTCAAATGATTACTCTACGACTAGAAATATTTATGGGTACTAGTATAAGGATCTCACTAAAACTCCTAAGTAATTGCAAGTTCATTTTATTTTTCAAGCTATAAAGTTACATAACATACTAATAAAGATTAAGCCTCTTTACTATGATGTCTTATTGAAGTAGCAGTTTGCAAATGAAAGATTATATATTCTTGTAATAAAAATATATTAATATTATGATATATTCTCGTAATGGCAGTGAAGAAACGTAACTGACAATTGTTGAATGAACAAAACAAGGAAGACCTTCTTTATGTTATACCTCAAGGTAACATTTTACCTAAATAATATAAAATTCTATTAGTGGCCATGTTATTCCATATCATTTACTTTGTATCTGGCTTTACTGTTTTCTAGTAGAAATCAAATTAAACTAGTGCTTATGCGCTGGTTTAATAACTATCCCAGCAGTCTGCAGTACATAAGGGAACCACCAATGAAGAGATCACTTGAAGGCTACATTCTGGATCATATATTATTTGAGCCCTATACAACTATATAGATTATGCAATTCAAACACTCCAAACATTATATGAATAAAAGAAATACTGCAGTCATTACTGACTTTTCTGTGTTTGTATTAGAAGACATATTATAGCACAAATCTTCTGGGTTTTTGTTTAACTTTTATTTTAGGTTCAGGGGTACATAGGATGGTTTGTTGCATAGTTAAACTCATATTGTGGGGATTTGTTGTACAGATCCCTTCATCACCCAGGTACTAAGCCTAGAATTCAATAGTTATTTTTTTTGCTCCTTTCCCTCCTCTCATCCTCCACCTCAAGGAGGTGTCTGTTGCTCCCTTCTTTGTGTTCATGAGTTCTAATCATTCAGCTTCCACTTAAAAGTGAGAACATGCAGTATTTGGTTTTCTGTTCCTGCATTCATGTGATAAGGATAATAGTCTCTAGTCCCAGCCATGATCCCACACAAGACATGACCTCACTTTTTATGGCTGCATAGTATTCCATTGTGTATATGTACCACATTTTACTTATTCAAACTGTCATTGGTGGGAATTTAGGTTAATTCCATGTCTTTGCTATTGTGTATAGTGCTGCAATGGACGTTCACATGCATGTATCTTTATGGTGGAATGATTTATATTCCTCTGGGTATACTGTATGTGTGACAGATTGTATTTTCCAAATTTAGTCACCATCACAGTATCTCCCAGCTAATACACTCTTCCACTCTGTTCCCTTCATCAAAATTCAGAGCTGAATCCTTTCTTGTTGAATCTGAGCTAGGCTTATAACTTCTTGTAATCAATAGAATGTGATCAAATGATAATGCATTATTTTGGAAGTTGGGTCAGAATAAGGCATCCAGCTTTCACCTAGCTCTGAGGATAATACCTCTCATAGTATTTCCACTCAGATACTGATGTCATATTCTGATAAGCCCCAGTCACATGAAGAGGTCACCTCTAGATGCTGTGTGGACAATCCCAACTACTCCAAAACTTCAGCTGACCCATCTGGAGGTCAAGATGTCACTGAAGAAGATATCTGGGAAGTAAATCTTTCAGACCTAATTGTTCAACTTTCAATCATTCAGGTCTTCAAAGGCAAATCCTGAATGTTGTGGAGCAGAGAAAAAGCCACCACCGCTGAGACTTTTCTAATTTTTTTTCCCAAAAGAATCTGCAGTACTATAGGCTTTTTATAATTTTATATCACTAAATTTTGGGGTGATCATTGTGCAGCAATAGTAACTCTAATACCACTGTAAAAAAGACACATGTTGAATATGAAAGTTGGAGGACACCAAGATTTCAACTTGTATGACACACATGTTATATGAAGTAGAAGGCTGAAATTATAGCCTGGATCTTTTATTTTATTTTTTCTTAGAGCAGAAAACCAATCCCCAAAACACCACAATAACCTGCCCTCTTATCCTGCTTCTAACAGCAAATGGTTATTTGAAAATGAGTGCATTTTTTACCTATTTATATAATTATCTTAATTTTTGCCTGGATTACAATCTAGGAAATCTATGTCTTGAGTAGATAATATATATTCAGTTATGCACAAATATAATTAATTATCCAGCTAATATTTGAAGAGGTTTTTTTTGTTGTTGTTGTTCACCAGGTTTATCTGGAAGCATTAACTTTCACAGAGCTTTGTATTGAAATAACATTTAAGGTAAAGTCTGGAATTGATTATCTTGCTGAGGCTTATCTATGAGGTAGACTATGTATATGTATATTTGTGTCAAAAATGAAATATGTGTGTGTGTGTGTGTGTGTGTGTGTACATGACCTTACTTAACTGACTCCTCTGTTCAGAGTCTCATCAGACTGCAATCCGGGTGTCCGTGAGGGTTACACATTCATTAGAGTCTCAATCTGCTTCTCAGTTCCCTCAGACCAATGACAGAATTTATCACCTTATGGTGTAGGACTACAGCCCATTTTCTTGCTGGCTGTTGGCCAGCACCATACCTCTTAGAACCCTCTCGTGGTTCCTTGCCTCATGGTCATCTCACAACATGTCAACTTACCTCTTCAAAGCCAACAAGTGGATCTATCACTCTCACGCTAACCTACTAAGGAAGATTGTTGTATAATGCAATGTAACCAAGACTGTGACACCCCTTTTACCTTTGCCATGTAACATAATCTAGTCAATGGAGTGGCATCCTGTCACATTTCTCATATTCCATTGACTTAGAACAGTCAAAAGTCCTGGTGGCACTCATCCCAAAAAGGAATTACGCAAGACTGTGACTCAAATTTAATCATCTTAGAGTCACAGGATCTTTTGGGCGTCATCTCACCATCTGGAAACCTCTGTGGTCAGTGGTGCCTTTGCCTGACTTTTGCTCAGTCCCACTGGGTTTTTCTGCCCACTTGGCCCAGCAGTCTGTGCTCAGCCTGCACTACCAGCCTGGATTCCCTGCCTGCCAAGGGTGAGCCAGGTACAGAGCAGTGAGGGGTGTGTCAGCAAGTGAGCGCAGGGTCCGGCCACAGTCAGGTACCCCGGCTGCTGTGGCAGGACGGGAAGCTCCAGGCTCTGGTGCAGGTGCCAGCTCCGTGCAAGGCTGCAGCTGGACCAGATGTACTGCACATGGCTTTTCCTGAGAGCACCGGTGTCTGGACAGAAGGAATGTGGTAGCACCCAAAAGCTCAGAGACACCAGAAATTGCAGAGCCCTAAAGAGGGTTTTACAGCCCTGGCTCAGGGAGCTCTTAGGTCTGAGTTCCCTGAAGGGCCGCAGTTCTTCTCTCCTTCTCATCGCCTGCAACATGGTGAGCAGGGGGGTGTGTTTCAGTCCCGTTTGTGTTATAGCTCTTTCAGTCCCACCATCCAGCAGGTCTGAAATTCTTGTCGCACATCCAGGAAGAATGAGGTATGCGGAAAACTGAAGGGTTAGCAAGGTGAAAAAGTGCTTTATTGAGCAACAGTACAACTCTCAGGAGACCTGAAGTGGGTAGCTCCTACCCGCAGGCAGTCGTCCTGTCAAGTCTGCAGCCCTCAGTGGAGAAGAGATCTGGAGTGGGTAGCTCCTATAAGCAGGCAGGTCATCCTGGAGATCAGGAGTAGATAGCTCCTTTAGGCAGGCAGGTCTTCCTGACATCTGTAGCGGAGAGGAGCGCCACAGTGGTAGCTCCTATCTGTAGGCAGGTAATCTGTGTGAATCTGACTGAGTCCAGGATTTTTATGGCTTCAGAAGGAAGGAAGTGCATGCTTATTGGTTCATGGTGGCCATGGGTGGGCCTGGAAGAAGCACTATAAGTTCTCACTCCTGGCGGCCTGCAGCCTGGTCCCCAGTCTTCCCTGTCCCTGGTTTGAAGGTGGGGCTTCACCGAGGACCCACCCCTTTCTGCCCAGGACCTTGTCTGCCTCCTGCCTCCATCAACATGTCATCCATGGTATGTAGGCTGTTCATGCCAATGATTGCCCGCAAGCCTACAGTGCACCACCTTCAGCCCCGCTTGGCCTCTGTCCCTTGATCGTCAGTGCCCAAAGTCCCACGGGGACTGAGGTGTGGGGGTGGAGGCTGACATGTCAGTGTCTCCTCCAGCACACACATTCGGCTGGGTTGCCACAACGCCCAGGCTTTGCTTTACAGTGGTGTGGGTGCCCGAGCCGGAACAGGCCAGGGAGTGGGAGCAGGCACTTCCGAGCCTATAGGAGCATAGGGCATATGGGTCTGGAGTCACCCTTGCAGTTGCATCTGGAGTGAGGGGCTCTTGCCTTGCCACTTGATAGGGGCGGGGGTCCTGCATGTTCCCGGCCCCACCAGCTCCACAGAGGCACAGTCCCACCACGCCTCCCTCGCTGCAGACAACGTCTTCCGAACTGCGGCCCCAGATGGGCTGCTGCTACCATCACTAGGATGTATCCATTGCAAATGCCTTTTGAAGAATGCATTCAGTAACATGGAAAAACATAATTACAGACACAGTAACATACAGACAGTGCTTACTTCCAAAAATAAAGACACAAATTCATATCAAGAATCTCATATCAAGAATCCCTTCTTTATCTCTCCTTAGACAGATATTCAATTATATCTAATATTTGTGTATTCTTTATTTGTCGGATATTTTCCCAAGTGCTTTAAAAATGCTTTAATACTCATAATAACTCTATGCAGTATCTTTTTATTATCACTTTTTTAAAAATGAGGCTGTGAAAGTTTACTAACAAACTCACATAGATGAACATTGCAAATTGAGATATTAAGAAAAATAATTTTTGTATAACAATTACTGTTTGTTTTTATAACTGCTAAGGAAAATATCATTAATTTAGACTGTATTGTACAAACTTTAATACAACATCTAAATAATAAAACATATTTTACATGTTCAATAAATACATATTTTTCTATATGCATAAGTCACCGGAACCTATTACCAATACATATATTTAATGTAAAAATAAAGTACATTTTTTATGGAAACTTTAGTTTCTGGACTGACCATTAAGTTCATTTTGCATCAAGCACTATCTCATAGGAAATGATGTAGATAATATAATGTTATATTAAAGTTGATCTTGTACAATTTGCTACAAACTGACTTTATTCCCCTGTTGGTGGAACCAGTATTACAGAGTATTTTCTTCCTAGCCTGTGTTTAACAATTGATTACAACATACTCCTTGACCTTTTTATTTTCTTGCCTATGTATACTGCCTGCCTGTCCTGTTTTAAGCCCTATTTCTTTTAAACATCACATTTCTTATTGGTTGCTGTCTATCTTTGTTCTTTATCCTACGTTACCTTGTTATCAATAAAATTGCACATGTCTGATTGAGTTGTTGTAGCTTCTAGTTTCATGAGCTAAAAGTCCAGTGCCTCTCTCTTTCCCTTTCTTGAGGCATCCATTTATTGCTTCAGCCATTTCCTCCTCCTGTTCACTTCTCACTTCTCTATTTTTTCGTTTCTCATTTCCTTTTTCTTTCTCTCCCTGTCTTTTTCTCTTCCTCCCTAATCCAAAACTGTATCATCCAGTATCCTATTAAGAACTATGTTTTACAAAGAAAATGATATGTTATACAAAGCTGTCGATGATGAGTAGGGAAAAATAAATGCTGCAATTAGATGATAAAGGGGAAAGGGAGGGAAATATAACCCTTAGTCTTTCATAATTAAAATTTCATATATCTAAGTGAACTCACTGGAACTCAGACTCAAGTATTTGTAATAGCTGAAGTCATGTTATTTTAGTATAAAACTGGAAAGCAACTCATTTTTGTTGCTGTTATTCTTTTTGTTTGTTTGCTTTTTCTTAGAATCAGCAGACTTGTGAAACACTGTGACATAACATCCCCTCATGCACTGACTGCAGAGGAAGCAAAAAAAAAAAAAGAAGTCTCATGCTTTCTACCCAAAAGTCCCTGCTGAAATGCAACATCAGGTCTGGTTTCACTAATTTTCCATTTTTCAATTGTTTTTCTTATGTTGGAAAGAAAAATCTCAAAATAATTTGATAGGGAATTTAGCAAACATAAAATTAAGTCATGATCCATGCCATATGCAAATTACTGTCGTTTCCTGAGAGATTATTGCACTTTCTAGTTATGTAACAATGTATGTTCTATCTTGAAATAGCTTTAAGACTTGGCTGAGTTTCCAACAAAGTCTCAATTACATATGAGATTTAACAAAGGCAATGAAGAGATTCAATGCCCTAGGCTTTCAGAGAAAAAAAATAAAAATAGAAACACACATACCCATGGAATTATTCTAATAGTTACTTGGTATTACTAAGAGAGTCAGTTGAATATGCCTTTTCACATATGGATTAGCAAAATATTGATTTGAACTAAGTATCTTAACCTCATTTAAACTTCTGCGGACTGCAGTAAGTGAAGTGAAGCACTGTTCTACACATTTGAGCAGATTTTCAAGTTCTCTAACACTACAATACTTCCAACTAACAAGTTGGCAATAGCCCAAAGTTTGTTTTGAAAGTTTAATTCTTTAAATAAAATGTTTACTTTCACCTACATATAACTAATAATTTACTTCTCTGGATCAAAATTACTTGGATTTTGTATTTATATTTTTGTTGCTATAATTGATTAGTCTGTTCAATAGACACATGTAGTTCAATATATTTGTACATTTTATGGCATCATAGGTATACTGAGAATATACTAGGTGCTTTTATTTTTCAAGTAAATCAATATACTTAACATACACAAAATATTAGTTTCCATGTATACTATTTAAAGTGAAAATAAGGTTAATATTTTGAGAAAGATACATAATGAATTGTTTCTCAATGAGGGAGTGAATAATGGAGGAAAGAAAAAATAAATGAGAGCAGTGAAAATGCTCCTTTTCATTAAAAATGACAGAAACAAACACTTAATTGAAATAAATGAACAAGCATCATTTATTCAGTTGTATGACAAATATCCATGGCAAGCTACTATGTACCATGCCAGTAAGGAATAAAACATACTTGTGTTTATGTGTTCTATTCTAGTTGTATAGCCAGAAAATAAACATTTACTTTATATTTATAAGAATCCCATTTATAAGATATTCTTGAAAAGACAAAACTATAGTGATGGAGAACAGATCAGTAATTGTCAGGATATAGAGTTGATGTAGTGTGGTTGGTTATATGTGGCTAAATGTGTGCTAAAATTTATAGAAATTCACATCCAAAATCAAAGTCAATTTTACTATATATTAAACCCAAAACAGATAACCTTTAGACTAAATTAAATAAACTGACATAATATAATGTTTTCTGGAACACGTGGACTACATTTATTCAACAAAGCTTGTAAAACTCCTTGGCATATCTACTACATATGCATACCTTATAACCCAACAATTTCTATTTTATAAATATGTCCAATAAAAAAGGCATATGTAAGTCACAAAAATTTTGTAATGTATTTTGAGTAGCATTCTTCCTAATTGATTTTTTTGTATAATATATTCCAGGACAATAAGAATCTCAAGGTAACTTTTTAAAGTTAACTAAGATTTTTAATTTAATTTAAAATTCTGAAGCATTTTCAATACCATTTTGGTATTTTAAAATGTACAGTATAGAACAAAATGTTTATGATTTTTAAAATGTAGGATTTTAAGGTTAAAATAAAATATATTAAAATATAGTAAGTAAAACCACAACCTTCCCAAATATAATTTGGAAATAAGAGTAGCAACTTAAGATGCATTGTTAAAGAAAAATGTATTTTTTAAACAATGGATTTCTGATTTTGATCTACCTATCTAGGGAAACAATGAAAAATACAGTATCTCAATGTTAAAATGAAACTTACTCTTTATCTCATAAAAATATACTTCTTTTTATTACCAAAATTATTATTTTTAGTGACTACTCTGTCACTAAAATCTCTGTTGCATTTCTTGAATCATCTTTATCTTCTCCCTTCATAAGCCATATATTTCAGTAAACCTAATAGCCTACCGTACCTAGAAAGATGCCACATATATGTTGTGTCAAATAAATACTAGTTGAATGAATGTATTGGTGGTCATTTAAAATAACAACTTACATTCTAATATCATCATTATAAGAAAGTGTGATGTCTTTGAATGTACACGGCACTACATTGTAACTTCAAAGAGATAAAATTATTGTCCACTTTGTAAGTAGCCCATAAAAATCACTGCCTAATAAAAAAAGTGAAGGGCAGTATCTTCTAAGGGAACTTTATTCCTCAATATTATAAGAAAGAAGAAAGAGATGTATTATCTACTTGAGATATGAATAATGAATGTTAGCATGAGCTAATGTGAAAATTTAAAAGTTGTAATGTGTTATGAACTGAATGTTTGTGTCCCCCCAAAATTCATAGGTTGAAATTCTACCCCTTAACAAGATGGAAACAGGTGGGGAATGTAGGTGATAATTAAGTCATGAGAGCGTAGCCCTCATGAACAGGATTATTACCTTGATAAAAGGGACCACAGGAGCTCTCTTGTCCTCTTTCCTCCATTTGAAGTTATGAGGAGGTCTGCAGTCTGTGACCTCGACAATGCTGGCACCCTGATCTCAGACGTCCAGATTCAAGAACTGCAAGAAATAAATGTTTGTTGTTCAAGCAACCTAGTCTAAGGTACTATGTTATAGCAGCTGGGACTGAGACATGAAGTTATTCAGATATATTGTAAATTTATTTGTGTTTTATTTTCTAAATACAATATCAAACCATTACTAATATATTTGTATCTAAAGAGCAATATATAATTAAAAAGAACCACACAATTACTTTTGTCAACCTTGATCATTTTTGATGCTAAGGACAACTCACTCAGGAAGCGTTACAATTTAATCTAATTCCATATATAATAGAGAATCATGTGTATTTTAAAAGAAGTTTCTTTTTCTTATTCTCTAAAGATTGAATTTTATTCCAAGCCATAGATTTTTTTTATATTAGTACTCATCACTGAAACATTTCAGTAGAACATTCAATAAAGTACTTGTCATATTGGTGAGGGGAGCTTTTATTTTCTGGTTCTATTTTTCTATGTGGGTGAGTTTTTCTAAGTGGTACTGTTGGTATCTTTCACGTTCCACAGTTGTTTCTCACTATTAAGGGAAGATTGGCTTAACTGAGAGTGTGGTTATAAGGAGACACTGATTACACTTAGCTCAGCCCTACCTTCCTTCATTCCCTTTATTTCTGCCAACTTGCACAAAGGATCTATTCTCATTCTTTCTTGGTCATTTATTAGATTTAGTAGGACAGATTTCCATCACAGAGCCTTTGCATTCTATTAATTTCTGTGTTTAGATGGATCTAATTATTCAGGAGTATAATATAAATAATCAATTATCTAATTAAATCTATAGCCATATATTCGAACCTAGATTTTGTCAGTATATAATCATTTTATTTGTTTATTTTTACAAATTTAAATAGTTTTTTGTGTATAAGTGGTTTTTTTGTTACATAGATGAATTATATAGTGGTGAATGCTTTGATTTTAGTGCACCCATCACCGAAGTAGTACATATTGCACCCAATAGATAGTTCTCCGTTCCTCATCTCCTCCCACCCTCCACCTTCTGAGTCTCTAAAGTCTATTATATCATTCACTATCTGTGTCTTTACATAATCTTAGCTTAGCTTCCACTTATAAGTGAGAACATACAGTTTTTGCATTTCCACTCCTGTATTACTTCACTTAGAATAATGGCCTCCAGCTCCATCCATGTTGCTGCTGACATTATTTTGTTCCTTTCAATGGCTGAGTAGTATTTCATGGTGTATATTTATCATATGTTCCTTATCTGCTCATTGGTTCACAGGCACTTAGGTTAGTTTCATATCTTTGCAATTATGAATTCTGCTGCTATAAACATATGTGTGCAAGTATCCTTTCATATAATTACTTCTTTTTTTATGGGGTTTTAGATACCCCGTAGTGGGATTGCCGGATCAAATGGTAGCTCTACTTTTAGTTCTTTAAGGAATCTCCATGCTGTTTCCCATAGAGGTTGTACTAATTTTCATTGCCATCTGCAGTGTATAAGTGTTCCCTTTTCCCCATATCCACATCAATATCTATTGTTTTGTGACTTTTTAATAATAAAATTGTCATTCTTGCAAGAGTAAGGTAATATCTCATTGTGGTTTAGTTTGCATTTCCTTGATGATTAGTGATGTTGAGCATTTTTTCATATGTTTGCAGGCCATAAATCTTCTTTTGAGAAATGTCTATTAATGTCCTTTGCATACTTTCTAATAAGAGAATTTGTTTTTTTTAAATTGGTGATTTGTTCCAGTTCCTTATAGATTCTGGATACTAGTCCTTTTTCATTTGCATAGTTTGCAGATATTTTCTCCCATTCCATGGGTTGTCTGTATTTCTTTTGCTATGCAGAAGCTTTTTAGTTTAATTAGGTCTCATTTATTTTTATTTTGTTGCATTTGCTTTTGGGGTCTTAGTTATGAATTCTGTGCCTAGGCTGATGTCTAGAAGAGTTTTTCCAATATTGTCCTCTAGAATTTTTATGATTTCACGTCTTAGATTTATGTCTTTAATATATCTAGAGTTGATTTTTTATATGGTGAGAATTAGAGATCCAGTTTCATTCTGCTACATGTGGCTTGACAGTTTCCCCAGCACCATTTATTAAATAGGGTGTGCATTCTACAATTCATGTTGCTGTATGCTTTGTCAAAGAACAGTTGGCTGCACATAATTGGCTTTATTACTGGGTTCTCTGTAATCTTCCATTGAACTATGTGCCAACTTTTATACCACTACCATGTTGTTTTGGCAACTATAACCTTATAGTATAATTTGAGATCTGGTAATGTGATGCCCAGATTTGTTCTTTTTGCTTAGGTTTTCTTTGGCTATTCAGACTCTTTTTGGTTTCATATGAATTTTAGGATTGTTTTTACTAATTCTCTGACAAATGATGTTGGTATTTGAATGGAAATTGCATTGAATTTTTATGTTTCTTTGGGCAGTATGATCATTTTCACAATAGTGATTCTTTCAATCCATGAGTGTTTCCATTTGTGTCTGCCATGATTTATTTCAGCCTGTTTTGTAGTTCTCCTTGTAGAGATCTATCACTTCCTTAGTTAAGTATATGTCTAGGTGCTTTTGTTATTGGGGTGTGTGTGTGTGTGTGTGTGTGTGTGTGTGTGTGTGTGGTTTTATTTATAGCTGTCGTAAAGAGATTGAGTTCTTGATTTGATTCTCAGCTTGGTCGTGGATGCTGTATAGCAATTCTACTGATTTGTGTACATTGATTTTGTAACCCAAGTCTTTACTGAATTCTTTATCAGATCTAGGAGCTTTTTGGATGAGTCTTTAGGGTTTTCTAGGTATTCAATCATATCATTTGTACACAGTGATAGTTTCACTTCTTCTCTTCCAATTTGGATTCCATCCTCATGATGTAATTATCTGCTAAAGACTTAGCCTCCTAATACCATCACATTTAGGGTTAAGATTTCAACATATGAATTTTGGTGGAACTCATTCAGTCCATAAGAAGACCTTATAGAATGTCACAGAGTTTAAGCAGGTAGAATAAAAGTAATTTTTAATAATTATACACTGACACCCAGGGACTCCCACTCCTGGGGGAAGGGGGAGCACACCACATCAAGGGAACATCCTGTGGGACCAAATAATTTGGATGGCAGGCCTTGAGCTCCAGATCCTTCTGCTGGTGGAAAGTTTCCTTCAGCAGTGGCTGTACTCCAGTCTAGAATACAGAGCAAGATTCTGACTCAAAAAACAAAAAGAAAAGGCTGCCAGGGCAGTTGTCAATGCAAGGCCCTGGGTTATTCAAATATAGTTTTTCCAGGAATAGTTTTAACACAAGAACTAATAATACTAAATCAGGATAAGCCTATCCTTTCTTATTTGCTTGCTTGGCTTTTTGATAGACACAGTGAACACTTATGGATAAATAAAGATCTTGAAGAGACTTAAATACTTTCCAGATATACTATGTGAGCTATAATCCTTGAACTAGGTGTTCAGCATGCTTCAGGATTAAAATGAGTGCAGTTTTTTTTTTTTTTTTAATGAAAGAGATGGTTTTGTCCTTTAATACTTTCGTAATATATTTTTTTAATTTTTTAACTCATGTTAAAATATTATTTAAGTTTGGATTTTATTTAATCAATAATTTTTAACTTACCTCAAGGGCATAAAGGCATCTAAAGTCCCTTTGTACTTTAATACTCGATCCATAATTAATTTCTCCCTACCAGTGCTAATGGTAGATATTGAAATTGAGGACATCTCCTCATGGTTGGGATTTTATTTTTGTAGCATCTGTATTTTATCATTGAGTCTCATTGTAAAACCTTGTATAGTATATGTCATGAACATTTGGATTTTTTTTGAGGTTCAGAGTAGCATTCAAATCAATTTTACCACTTTATGACTATTTTTAAAATATACCATTCTGTGAAGAATAACATAACCTTCCCTTCAGTGATCTTCAGATCATCAGCAAATGGTTGGGGCACATGACAGACATCACAAACAGAATGACTCAATTTTAATCTTTCTTTTGATCCATCATGCGCACAGAAAGTTCAAATATTTGCTAATTCTGTGTGTGTGTGTGTGTGTGTTCTCTGTGTACTTGTAGATTGTATTGCTGTGAAAATATGCATTGCTCTCTCATCAGGCTTTTAGTTTATGGAACACTCCATAGCAGGTTCTTCTCTACAGTACATCTCCATCGTGTAAGATTATACCACTGTTCCCCAGCCTAAGCCAAGTGATTGGCTTTAGACATATAATTCTCAGCCTGGGACCACTTCGTCCCCCAGGGAACATATGGTAATGTTGCAGACATTTTTGTTTGTTACAACTGTGGGGCTGTTACTGGCATCTAGTGGGTAAAAAACAAAGATGCTGCTAAATAATAATGCACAAGATAGCTCTTCCAACCCCACCACAAATAATTATCTGGTCTCCAAAGTTAGTAATATTGTGTCTGAGAGTGCTTTTAATAATGAAATGTGTGTGATGTGATATGAACCATTTCTGAGTAGAAATCTTAAGAATCATAGTGTGATTCTGCCATTATTATTTTTTTTCTCTACCATGAGATGGGTGTAGGGGCTCCAATATGACTGCCTCTATAACCTAGACCCAAAATTGAAGAAGACATGGAGCAGTGCTCTAGCCAAACCACAATAGACGTATAATATGATCAAGAAATAAAGACATGTAATATGATCTAGAAATAAACCTTTCTTGTTGTAAGCTACTAAAATTTAAAGGTCTTTTGTTACTGTAGCATAATGTACTTAACATAAGCTGATTGATAAATTACTTAGTGAATTTCAGTAATAAGATTAGCATGTTTATGTCCATGAGGATGATCCCTGAATCTGACTCTTAATTGGCTCTGAATTCAGTTGATAAAGAAGGATTTTATTTATTGCCTTGCATAAAAATTAAAATATATGCTAAGATAAAATTGCTAATTCAAGGAAATGTAAACATTTCTATTTGAAGGGTTTTTAATCTCCAAATGATGCCAGACATTTTTAAATATGCTAAAAATCACCTTCTTTTGAAAGGTTAAAGCATGTCAATGACCAGCCTGAGCAAATTATCTTAAATGTAATGTAGTTTTAAATATGGTCTTGTCCAGATAATTTGTAATTTGTTAAACAGTTCATGGATGCTGGTTCTCAAAAGACTTGGGAAAGTGAAAATTTGAACATCATTTTATGTAGGGGCCTAGTAGACAGTAACAACAATTTTGGGAGTGACTGGTAAGTTCAGTTTAGTGGTAAAATAGCTATAATAAATTTATAGAAGCAGTAAATTCCTGCTCTGTAGTCAACGATTCTCCCAATAAGGTAGTCTAAAAATCTTGAACATTTACAGCCAAGTGTGAGAAGATAGTTCCAGCCTCTCTTAGTTTAAAGATAGTCTGCTACTCTTTCTGTGCTCATACTTTTCTTACAAAGTGTCAAAATATGTGGTGAACAGATACACACAAATAGACAAAGCACATGTGTTTGTGTTATAGTGCGCGTGCTTTCCGTCAGGCTTCAATTCCTTTTTGAAGGGAGTTTTGCCTTATGAATGTCTAATTAAGAGTATTTGGCACATAAAAAGGCTAAGTAAAGATTGAATTAATGAATACTTAAAAATGAATAGATAGTTTAATTTATGCTTATTTTCACAAAATAATCTAACAAAAATTTTATGAAAATTAGATATTTAGAACCAGTCTAATGTTTCAGTTTATACAAAGTTTTTTTTTTTCAATTCTACAAGAAATAAAAATGAAGTGTTTCATTGTAATCCTGTTTTCAAGACTGGAATTTATCTTCATTTTCAAAAGACTAAGAGTGGATGGCTTGTGGCTACTAAATTTCTCAAAATAGACTTCAAGACATATCTGAGTGTAGAGAAGGTGAGCAGATATTGGAAAATACAGTTCTCCTACATCAAACATCTTCAAACTTTAAAAAGCTTGGGCTTGTAACCCATCTTGTCCTCATAAAAAAGCTATACCATGCTGACATTCAAAGTTTTGGACATGGTGTTTTGCCATATTACGATTGTGATATACCTGTTTGAGACTGTGAGTTAGATCCTTTGGTTTCAGTTGAAGGACCTTATCTACAGCATATTTTTGTATTCTAATATAAGAGAATTGGATGTTACTCTAATAAAATTCAAAGGAAATAATTCTTTATAGATGCTTAAACTTCATAAAAAATTTAGGAAAGGTAGAGTGGCTTTGGACCTCAAATTTCTTTACATTCAGCATAACATTATTTTAACTTACAGTCTTGTATAACCCAGAGAGAATTTAATTGTCCAAAACCTTGTTATCTAAATGAAAGTCTGTGGCCTGGACACCCACACTGTCCCTCTGCTGGTATTATCTTATTTTGGGTCTTAAATTGCTGTTTTCTGAGGAAAGAAAAGTGTCTCCTGACGTCATTAAAAAAAAATAGACCCTGCTTTTTGATGCTCATTAATTTTGTATAATATGATTTTCTTCAGCCATCCAATTTATCTGTGTGAAGCAGTTACGTTTAACTTTAGTTTAGTTGCAAGCCTAAAGATTTTATTCCTAACTGCATTAAGTTAGTTGCATTTTATTTGTGATTTGAGTTTAAAGTAGGTAAAATATACATAACTATGAGCTGTTAAGTCTTTCTTTTCATTAAGAATGGTATTCTTCTTGGCTATTATTGTACTCTAGATACTATTTGTCCAACATTTTCTAAATATGTAAAAAATCTTTAGGTTATTTGATTTAGCTTTAAAAAATAATTTTGAACAATCTTCATGTAGATTGAAGACCTTCATTTACTAATTTTATTATGTAAAATATTTCAAAAATGTTATACAAATTAAATATTTACTTCCAAATCTTGAAATGAATTCTATTAAGTAGTATTTAATTTTAAAATACATATTTTCAGACAAAACTTTTATCAATTAGAATATTTAAAAATATACACAAGTTATTCCTGGAATCATTTAAAATAAACATCATAATATCCTCTTCTGAAGTGTTTCTATGTAGCTGTTATTAATATTTAGACACATACACACATACCATCTAAACATTTTGTGAACATGAGTGAAATATATTAAAAAGTTACAGTTCAGAAGATAAATGAAAGAACAAGATATAAAACAAACCTTTTTTTTTTTTACAAAGGCATTAATTTATTAAAAGATGCATTAGTTAGAATGTTAAGATTAACCAAATCCTCAGAACAAAAATTGGATCCAGTGCCACGAAAACCTGCCCACCATCTCAGGAGAAAGGCTGTCTCAAATACTTATCTGGCAAGATCTCATGCTATCCAAATGGAATATGAACTTCATTTCATCAACTCAGGTGAGGAAAATAATCCCCAGATGTTGCAATGAGCTCACACATTTCTGTCATCACTTTATTGTTGTATTATTGTTATTTGTGTATTAGTTTTCTTTTCTGCAATTGACTTAGCTCATCTCTGGGTCAGTTGGCTTCTCTATTTTAGTGTCATAGTCAACACCTGCAAGAGCAATCATATGTATTTCTCTTATAGCCAATGGCTCTCAGGAAAATATATACAATGCAGCATGTTTACTAAGGCATGGATATTTGTCTTATGCAACGTTGTGGGCAATCTAATCAAAGCTACCTTGGCTCCTGATTATGTGTGCCCAAGAAGTGGGCTTTCTTTCTTTTCCCACATAGCTCTAGGCCAAAAGATGAACGAGCTTTTGGCATTCTCTGAACTCCGAGAAATGTTCTTCTTTTGTAGTTTTACAGGAATTTCAAGTTATTTAGTCTTTCAATAAGGGTTTTGAAATCCAGGGTGAATAATTATTGTATAACATACATGAGACATATTCTGTCTTGTATATGTTCATTTGATACAGTATCTGCTATGAGTCAGGCATTATGATGATTACAGAAGATAAAAAGAAAACAGGACGCCTGCCTTCCAAGATTTCACGACCAAAAAAGTCAAATAAATTAATAAGCAGTTTCAATACTTTTTTTCTTTTCTTCTTCTTCTTTTTTTTTTTTTTTTTTTTTTTGAGACAGAGTCTCGCTGTGTCACCCAGGCTGGAGTGCAGTGGCACGACCTCAGGGCACTGCAACTTCTGCCTCCCGGGTTCAAGAAATTCTCCTGCCTCAGCACCCCGAGTAGCTGGGACTGCAGGCACACGCCACTATGCCTGGCTAACTTTTTTGTATTTTAGTAGATATAGGGTTTCACCATGTTGCCCAGGCTGGTCTCAAACTCCTGAGCTCAGGCAATCTGCCTGCCTCAGCCTCCCAAAGTGCTGGGATTAGAGGAACGAGCCACTGTGATTGGCCAATTTCAGTAATTTCTAAAGCAAGGTAAACTATTAATGAGTTCAATTATTTGGCATAGATATAGGTTTTTAAATATTGTATACATATGTAAATCAACTAAAATTAGAATCTTAGCAGACAGAGGCGACTGGAGTTTCAATCTCAATCACATTTTTCCATGCCTTTCTATGTACAATGTCAGTCAAAGGAGATGATAGACAGGGGAGGTCTCACTGGTTATGGGACTATTTTGGCTCCAGATGAGATACCCGTTATGTTAGCTCCCATGATGCTCCCTTGTCCACAGGATCTGCTGCTACAGGCCATGCTAGGAGCAGGGTCAATTGGACGTGTTTGTAAGGGCCCATGGCCTAGGGTGAGATTCACTCACGCTAGGAGGTGCTAGACCTGAGATTCATTCTCCCTATGTGTGCCTCAGTCACTTTCTCATTGGTGTTGCTACTTCCCAAGGGGGCTGCTGCTTCTAATCATATTTGTCCTCCTTGGATCTCCTCCACGCCTCTCTCCCTTCATTCTACAAGAATTCCAGTTTTAAAAAAGATAGGTTTTAGAAAAACAGAACAAAATACCAAGAAGAAAAGTACATTCGGCCAGCTTTATCTTTAGGGAAGAATCATAAGCCATTCTGGGGCAACTTAGGACAGGAAGGCCTGCCTCTTCATGGAAATGGAGGTGGGGAAAGAGATAATTTGAAAATAAAACGTGATTTCATGTATCACATTTTTAAACACATCTAATAAATGTAAGCCAAAGATTTTAATGTCATGCAAAATACTATGATTGAAAAATCGCTAGCCAACAGGCGAGTAGAAGATACCTGTAACTCCTAACCATGAAAAAATCAGGGAACAGGTATCTCATCTGGAGCTAGAAATCAGGGAAAGATTAAAGTTTTCTAAAGTTTTTGAAGGAAAGGACTCCAAAGGGATTTTAGACACAGCTGAGTCTTAAAGACAATGTCAGGAGACTGAAAGGGATGGAGTTTATTCTAAGCAGAAAACACCGGTACTACGAACGTAAGTTCTGATCTACTTAAGGAATCACACACAAATTAGAACACATTGTACAGTACGTGGAGAGTGGTAGAGAGAAGAACCAAGATATAGTGGCCAGATCATAAATGTCCTTGTCTGCCCTAGAGATTTTACTTTTATAACAGACAATAAACTACTCATGCACTGTTTCTTTCTGAATCCTTTATTTTTATTTACTGCTTTAATTATTACACTTGCTTTCAAGTGCTCATATACCTAAGCTAAAATTGTGAAATCTTTAAGTAAAGAGAACATGTCTTATAACTATTTCCTATGCATATTAATACAATGTCATTTAAATAGTATTTTGCAGTAGTTTGATAACATTTCAATTTTGTTATTTATATTATGCCTTTTGCCATAGTAAAGAGTATATTTGCTTGTTTCACTTAAGCTCTAATTTTTGTTTTTGAGTCAATTTTACTAATAAGTAAGTAATAGATAAGCCAAATTTTACTTGCTGAGATCATGTCAAATTTTAATTTTGTTTCCCAATATTCTATTTATCTAACCTATTATTTTGCTTACAATTAAATCAATAACTGCATTAAAGATAAACATAATACATATTAATTTTCCTTTGGAAAACTGAGAACTTTTTATCACAGAACTAATTTTTAGAAAGCATTATGATTCTTTTTAGTAGAGAAGAGATGTTTTTAAAAGTAAAATAAAAAAAGAAAAGAAAAAAGGTACTTTCCCTGACTAGGTACATGCTGAATCAATTTTAATTTTGGAAATAATAATTTACCATTTGCTTATCAAAGTCATACTCATTCCAGATGTTTGTTGGCTTTTTTGTATGCAAATTAACATAATAATATCTTTATATTTAAATAGGAAATAGACAAAATCATCTGCTTATTTCGCGTAGCAGAAAATAATGAAATTGTTTATGAAAGTAGACTACACTGAAAAACAAAGGAAAAAATTACTATGTTATGTGATATTTTGTTATTTTTTGTGGTGTACAGATTTGGTCTATGGAAACTGTGGAGATGTTTATTTTCTTCAATATACAAATTTCTCCATTTTTTTTGTGTGTGTGTATATGTAGTTAATTTAAATTAATGATTAATAAGAAAGATATTAATCATTTATTAATATATCTATTTTTTTCTTTTTCTATTACTTCTCTCTCCACCCTTTATCTGGGTTCAGGTTGGGGCTAAAACATGAGAAAGGACATGGGCCTCTCCTGAATGCATAACCCCACTACAACTGCCAGAATTTCTACTATCACCAACTACACAAGCTTCAGAATCAAGCAGCAGAGACTAAGTACCATAGTCATTTCATAATCATGAAGGTTGATTTTTGTAATTTTTCTGCAATGGATGTTTTGTACTCTCTCTCTCTGTCTCAATGTAATTTGGTTCTGAATCAAAATCTTGAAAGGATGAATCTAAATTATGTCCCCAAACTTGCAAGATAGTCTTGGAATTGTAGTTCTTAAGTGAGTTACCTCTGTATGCTATAAGAGGTCTACAGTAGCTTTCAACAGATTATTCATAAAGATATTCAAGTCAAGTCTGTAAATGAAATCAGACCTGTCACACATTGTTCTTAGATACTTTTTCTAACTAACCTACCATTCTGGTTAACTCTGCTGGCCAAATTAAGGTTAAATTCTGTTTTTTATGCATGTGACTGGACCCTTAGAAAATACACATGTGGAAAAAAGGTTAAGTAGTGAAAAAAGGTAGTAAAATGTGAAACCATCTAGATTTTCAAAGCACTTTAAACATATTTGTTCCAAACCCACACAATTTGTACACAAACATTCCTCTTGAGCACGTCTTCTTTGACTGCTTTGGTAATATGGTCGCTAAATTGTTTAATTTATTTTATCTCTTAAATGATACTGGAAATTGTATAAAGCTGTGATCCCTAAACTTTTTGGCACCAAGGACCGGTTTGTGGAAGACAGTTTTTCCACAGAAGGCAAGGAGGGATGGGTTTGGGATGATTCAAGTGCATTACATTTATTGTGTACTTTATATCTATTATTATTATATTGTAAAATATAAAGAAGGAATTATACAACTCATGGTAATGTTGAATCAGTGGGAGCCCTGAGATTATTTTTTGTTGTTGTTGTTTTGTTGTTGTTGTTGTTTGTTTTGTAGCTAGTTGGTTCCATCTGGGGTGATGGGAGCCAGTGACCCCGAAGTGTGTTGCTTATGTTCAGTTTACTCTGCAATCTCATTTTGGTTGCTGTCACTGCAGGAAAGTCTGCTTCGCAAAGATAGGATGTTGGAAATGGAAGCATGCTTTTCAGTGCTTTTACGGCAATCTCAAGATATTCTGCCTTGCCTTTAATCCAGAACGTATGGAGATTTGATGTCTTCTCAAACATACTTTTAAGGGCACCATCTTTTGTGATCTCAAGCAGTTGATTCTCTTCTAGCATGGGGTGAGTCAACTCAACTGGCTGATTCACAAATGGGTCACGGATCCATTCCTTCCCAGTTCAGGGAAGTAGTGTAGTTGGGAAGTAATGCTCAAACTCTTATGAAAGCTGAGATAGGTGATCATGCACCACCTAGGAGGAAGAAAGCCCTGGCTCATTCTCTTTCAAAATCTCTGCTAGTGCTTGAAACATCAGAAATCCCAATGTTCACTTGTTGTCCTCACAATTCCAGTTTGGCATTGAATGCAGCCATTTTATCTGGTGGCTTGAACACAGCTATCAGTCTCCTCTGAAGTGATAGATTGAGTTCACTGAGCCAGTTAAATGTGTCACACAAATAAGCAAGTTTGCAACCCATTTTGGATCACTGAAATGTGCTGTTAGTGGTAACTGTTCTTCTAAAGGAAATCTCTGGAGTGACTCTCACATCCCAAAAACTCTGGCCAGTGATCTACCTTTAGAAGGCCACATCACTTACGTGTTGAAGACGTGTGTGCTCTGCATCCATCTCCTCACAGAGCTGTGCTGTGAACAGACATGAGTTAAAGGCATGTACTTTCATGTGGTTGATAATTTTAATCATATCCTGCAAACCACTGTTAAGTTCAGGTAACATTTTTGGGCTAGCCAGTATTTCTTTATGGATGACACCATGTGTAGACTCATATTTAGATGCAACCTCTTTGACTCCAATAGTGAAACCAGAAAGCCATGCAGTCATGGCAGCCACTCTGTGCATGCATATACTGACACAAAATGACTAATTCAGTTTTCCAGATATGTAATCATTTAAAGACTTGAATAGTTCTGCAGTTGTGTTTTTAGTTGCCAGCAAAAGTGTACATAACACAGCCTCATGAACATCCTCCTGAAAAATATAACGTACAAAAACAAGCATTGTTGCCTTCTTGTCAACATCGGTAGACTCGTCAACCTGGATAGCGTACCACAGTGACTCATTAACCCTATCTAACAATTGTGCCTATATATCCTCTGCTATTTCATCAGTTTGTCTAGTTATAATGCTAGCCAAAAGAGAAACATGTGCCACCTTTTGAACTGCAGCCTCTCCTAAAAGTTCACAACAAATGTCCTTAGCAGCAAGCAGGATTAGCTCTTTGCAATGGTAAAGAGCTTCTTAGCTTTAGCAGTACAGTTAGCCCCTAAAAATGATGCTCTCGGTACAGACACATTTGATGAAGTGGTGGCCTTTATTGCTTCTGTTCTTCATGTTCACAACATTTTTTTTTTTTTTATCTTTTGAAAAACTCCTAAGGCTTGTCTTTTAATACAGGGTTCTTGGTTTCCATGTGATGAAGCAGTTTTGACAGTTTAATGGTTTCATTAAATAGCTGGTCATCACATATACAAAGCAGATTTACAGAATATGAATCACCTTTTGAAATGAATCCACAATTTAAGTAGGACTCTTGGTATTTTCTTTTAAATTCAGCTGTATTTTTGTTGTCAGTGGTAGAATTTTCTGCTGTCTCATCATTGCATCTTTTCCTCTTTTCAAAGAAACTCCAGTGACATTTACTTTTTACTCATTTTGGCTAGCGTTAGCTTGTGGGCTTACCCAAACTGTGGCTGAGACAAGTGCACAGTAAAGGAAAGAGGCATGAACAGAAGTGGTAAATAAAATAATGGGCAGCCCATGCATGGACTAGAATAAGTGTCAGATCCTGACTTAAAGCCTGCCACCAGATGCAGCTGTACAATTGAAGTACATCAACTCACATACCACTATAAAGCCAGCCAGCAGATGCAGTTTAATTGTCACTTGCCACTCACTGATAGGGTTTTGATATGAATCTGCAAACATTTGATTTGTATGTTCTCTGTGCATTCAAACATCTCTGCTAATGTTAATCTGTATTTGTAGTCTCTCCCCAGTGCTAGCATTACCTCCTCAGTTCCACTTCACATCATCAGGCATTAGATTTTCATAAAGAGTGTGCAACCTAGATCGCTCACATGTGCAGTCCACAATAGGATTCACAGGCCTATGAGAATCTAATGCCACAGCTGATCTGATAGGAGGCTGAGCTCAGGTGGTAATGGTTGTCATGGGGTGTGGCTTTAAATACAGATGAAGCTTTGTTTGTGTGCTGGCTACTTGCCTTCTTCTGTGTGACCCAGTTCCTAACAGGCTACGAAACAGTACTGGTCTGTGGCCTAGGGGTTGGGGACCCCTGAAATACAGTATTTGACAAACTTACTGACTTAATAAAATGAGCTAAATAGACAATCTTCTACTTTGTTTAATGCATAAATATTTTCCAAGTATAAAAGCATGTGATAAAATGTCTATTATTTAAATAGACAAGTAAAGGATAACAAGTAGTTTGATAATGCCATGAATCTAATTTTTCTTCAAATGACTTCTAATCACAGATAATCCATTAAAATAGAAAGATAACAAAATTTAGAAACATATCTATGTCTTGCTCTGCACATACAAAGAGCATCTGTCCATAGACCAGACAATTTAGCACTTTGACTCAGTGGTTAATTTTCATTCACTGTAAGGCCAGTCTTTACAAAATGTAAATAACAAAGTACATAAAGAAATGCAAATGTAGTATTAAACTATTAGTTATTAAAGAGAAAAGATACATGATCTATTACCAAACAACATTATGTAGATGACATTCAGAGTCTGCAGAGAACTGGTCCCTCTAGATGTTCAGCATATCCATAGCTTGTCAGAAGTCATGGATATTTTCATATAAACTCTGGTACCATCTCTTGAAGCTCACTTCTTTTTGAGAAAAGAAACTCTAACACTGAATTCTGTTTTTCAGCTTTCTCCCCTAAAGCCATCTCTTTCCTATAACCATGCCAGGGTCCTGCTGTTTCTTCTCAGCCTATATGTGAAGTTGTCAATTATTCTGTTCCAACATATTACAATCTTTGAAACTCTGGGTCAGGAATTTAAGATGAGAAAGAGCAGCTATTTGTTGGAGCTCTCACAGTCACTGTCAAATGTTTCTCTGTTCCTGTTTTTCTGAATTGAACTCCATTAATAGGTGTTGTTCAGCTTTACTTTCTTGGATATGTGTTGAACCCCACGAGGGGAATAAATTATGGGGAAATAAAGCATAATTTCAGGAGAAAAAAAATTGAGCACTATGTCATTTATATCAATCAAGGTAGGAAGTGTATAATAAAGCATCCATGTCTGGTTCTTGAGAGTTTGCCTCTTGTTATGGGTAATTTTATTTGTCAACTTGACTGGGTCAGAGTTTCCAGATATTTGGTCAAACATTATTCTAGATATTTTTGTGTTTTATGAAATGAGTTACCATTTAAATGGGTAGACTTTGAATAAAATAGTTTACCTTCCATAGGTAGTCTCATCTGATCAGTTGACAGCCTAGGAAAAAAATGGACCTCCCTGAAAGAAAAGGGATTTCTTCCAGCTGATTACCTTTGAAATGCGTCTCCTTTCTGGGTCTCCATCCTACTAGACTACTGTACAGATATTGGACTTGCCAAGCATCCACAATCACACAGCCAATTTCTTAAAATCAATCTCTCTCTCTCTCTTTCTCTTATGTGTGTATATATGTGAGACAGAGAGACTGATTGATTTTGAGAGAGATATTGATTGATGTATATGTAGATACACTTCAGATGTATATACATTTTTGGAATTTCCTAAGTAATAACAGTGCCTTTGTTATTGATGATAGGGTCCTCATTATGCTAATTAGGTGTTTATGATGAAACCCTAGATAGTTTATACTAATCACATGACTTCAGGACATATGCCAATCATGCCACAAAGACCAATCACATAATTAGAGAGCTCAGGCTTTGAGCCACCTGATATTAGCCTGACCTCTAGCTGAAGACTGCATCATATGGGCAATGGTTCAATCAATATTGCCTATAATATACAACCTAATAATAACTCCGAACACCTATGACTTCAGTTGAGGTTCCACAGCTAGTTATTAGCATCAGGAGAAAACTGTTTCCTGAAGATGCTGCAAGTTCCACGCCTGGAATCCTTCCATGTTTTGCCTTATGCATCTCTCTCTCTCTCTCTCTTTTTTTAGTTGGTTCTCCTTTTTATCTTTTAGCCATAGCACAATTGCAATAGTGAATAAAGTACTTGGAGTGAGTTATGTGTAACTTTCTAGCAAATTATAGAACCTTACCACGATTGTAGGAACTCTCACATGTGTAGTCAGTGGTTTGAAGTCAGAGTTATCTTGGGACCACTGAACTTGTTGATGATGTCTAAAGTGAGGGCAGTTTTGCAGGAAACTGTTCCATTAACTTTGATTTTGGCAAACTCATTGCAGGAAGAGATATGCTGCACTTAATTTTAAAGTAAAACATGTTCTTATTTGAATTTCTGAATTATAAAGATTGCATTATGCTTCAGGCTTCAGGGGTTTAGTTTATGCCCAGGGATATGAGTTGAATAAAAATCTCTGAAACTCCTGACTGTTGCATCTCTATAGAATGATTTTTCTTCAGCTTTCACTTTAACTTGAAAACCTGTCTCCTTCTCTATATCCTAGCTATCTGACCTTGCCTAAATCATTTAACTTATTGAATGATCAATTTTTTTTAGTTGTAAAATGAAAACATAACATTAACTTCATTTAATTACTATGATGATTAAATTAGATGATGTATGTAAAGTTAATGGATTATTTGGCCCATAATAATCTCCTGATCACTGTTACAAATTCTGAACATCAATGTTTAATGAAAAATAATGTTATAACATGCAATTAAATAGTAAGGTCATACTAATAAAGTATTTTTTATAAGAAAATCTACATAAGAATGAAGAAACAATATTTGGTGTTAAAGAAAATAAAGGAAGTTAAATAATATGAATCTTCCAAGATATGAAGCTATGTCCGATTAACTAATACATTTAATTTGCAAAAATTATCTTGGTCAATGGATGATAATATGTTCCACTCTTTTGGACAATACAAGGATAAACAGTCTCCAAATTGCCACGCTTACTTTTATTTTCTCTATACGTTCATTGTTCATCAACATTGCCCCTGGCAGTAGAATAATTTTTAAATATGTTAACACCTTCTATCTAATTTAAATTGAATCAGACCAACTGGAAGCTTTTTTATCTCCTTACAAAGACTTTGCATGTCTTTCCTCACTTTGACGTTTTTTTTGTTTATTTTGTAATTTACTAACATGAGAAAAATGAACTTTTTGTTTTCTCACATTCTCGAGGATTATAGGTTTTAATGGTTCTGAATACACTAGTTATGTTTGAAAATGGAGAAAGTATTTGAAGACAAAATACTTGGTGGTGTTCAACATTATTTATCTGTATGTATCTTCTACAAAAATGATAAGGGAATGATAGAAAGAATTTCTTCATCTTCTTTATTCATTATAGTTTCCCCAGTGACTATGAACATATATTATTTCCTAATTTAAAATACAAAGCAAATTTAAAGTGAAAAACAAAAGCAGTTTATACAACCAGAGTGCCTATATTCTGTTCTCTCTTCTACTTTGAAAAACTACTTGGACATCCTAAGTGTTTGTTGTATTATTTGTCAAAGTGGGGCAATAATACTGTATACATACTATGATAACCTTGGAAGAAGAAACCGAAACAAAAATCAAAATCCAAAAAGTATAAAAGGGACCAGGTGCGATGGTTCACATCTGTAATCCCAGCACTTTGAAAGGCCAAGGGGGGCAAATCACTTGAGCTCAAGAGTTTGAGACCAGCCTGGACAACATGGTGAAACCCCATCTCTACAAAAAATACAAAAATTAGCCAAGTGTTGTGTCATGTACCTGTGGTTCCAGCTACTTGGGAGGCTGAGGTGGGAGGATTATCTGAACCCAGGAGGCGGAGATTGCAGTGAGCCAAGATAGTGGTACTGCAGTCCAGTCTGGGTGACAGCAACATCCTGTGTCCAAAAAAGTATAAAGGGTCAAATTGTGAAAATTGTCCCTCCCACCCCATTCCCAGCCTCTCAGTTCTTTTTCCCTATCCTTCCAAAGATGTTTTATGTAAATGCAATCAAATATACACATGAATACTACTATTATTCCCCTTGTTAACAAAAATTTTAGTTTTCTTTATTATTTCTTCTAATAGAGGTGGGGTTTTGCTATGTTAACTAGGTTGGTCTTGAACTCCTGGCCTCAAGAAATCCCCCTACCTTGGCCTCCCAAAGTCCTAGGTCCATGAGCATGAGCCACCAGACCTGGACAAATTTTAGGCTTTTTTACACATTATTCTGCATCTTGACTTTTTACATATACCAATTGATTTTGAACATTGTTTCATGTAAGTGCATAAAGAGCTTCCTGTGTTTTGTTATAGCTGCATAGTATTCAGATTATTGATGTACCCCCTTTTTTTAAGTAGAGATAAGATCTTTCAATGTTTCCCAGGCTGGTTTCAAACTCCTGGCTTCCAGTGATCCACCTGCCTTGGCCTCCCAAAGTGCTGGGATAACAAGCTGAGTCACCACACACAGCCCCATAATTTATTTAATCCCCTATTGATGGATATTAAGTCTGTGATACAGTTTGCATGTTTGACTCCTCCAAATCCATGTTAAAATATGATTCCCAATGTTGGAGGTGGGCTGTGGAGGTAGATAATTGGATCATGGGGACAAATCCCTTGTGAATGGCTTAGCACCATCCCTTTGGTGATAAGTGAGTTCTTGCTTAGTAAGTTCATTCAAGGCCTGGTTGTTTAAAAGCCTGGGACCCTCCTCCCAGCACCTCACTTTCTTTTTCCTATTCTTGCATGTGACATGCTGGATACCTGTCACCTTCAGCCATGATTGTAAGTTTCCTGAGGCCTCACCTGAAACACATGCCAGCACCACGTTTCCTTTTAAGCCTAAAGAAGTGGGAGCCCATTAAACTTCTTTAAAAATAAAAACAAGAAACCCTACAGCATATACATCCAAAATACTAGTAATAGATTATTATATGACAGGTGCTAACTGATCCAGATCTCTAATCTCCAGATTAGATCAGTCAGATTCTCTCATTAAGGTATTTGGAGTTAGTACTGAATACATTGTACCACTTAAATAATAGGATCACTTGTAATAAAAATTACTGATTCAAGGCCATACCAGTGACATTGCAAGTCCCAACTATCCATAGGAACCAAGATTAAAGGCAGAAAGTCTATCACAAAAAAAAAAAAAAAAGAAAAAGAAAAAAAAAGAACATGTCTTAATAAGAAAGAGGAAAAAATTACACCTTTTGGCCTTAAAAAGAGGTAAAACGGTTAACTCAATTTTTGAAATGTTGTGGTTTTGGTTGTTTTGTAGTATAAAAATGTATCGTCGTCTACTATGGTTTGAATGTTTGTCTCCTCCAAAACTCATGTTGAAATTTAATTGCCATTGCGACAATATTAGGAGGTGGACTTTTAAGAGGTGTTAAAGTCATGAAGGCTAGGGCCTCATAATGGACTAATGCCTTTATTATAATAGTGGGCTTATTATCCCAGGAGTGGTTTGACTCTTTTTTCTAGCTACATCTAGCCTACTTTTTGCCATTCCACAAAGTAATGATTTCAACCATGCTATGATGTAGCAAGAAGGCCCTTGCTAAATGCCAGCACTTAGATATTGGACTTCCCAACCTCCAGAACTGTGAACCAATAAAACTTTTTATTGTAAATTACCCAGTCTATGATATTTTGTTATACCACAAAATTAAGACATTATCCTTTTCTCTTATTTCAGTTCCATTTGTTTGATACTCCTTGTATTTCCATTATACTGGTAGCTGAAGTGAAAATGAAAAACATTGACTGTAATATCAATATGAAATAATACTATTTAAGTAAATTGTATGTTACTCTAAATGCATTTTTTCTCCTCATTCCAGTTGATACTATATGCAGTTAGTCCCTCATGTCGATGGGTTCTACATCTGAAGTTTAAACCAACCTCCAATCAAAAATATTTAAAAAAATAAACAATACACCAAAAATACAATTAAATATAAGATACCAATGATTTTCATAGGATTTAGATTGTATTAGATGTTTTAAGTAATCTAGAGATGATTTAAAGTATATGGGAGGCTGTGAGTAAGTTATATGCAAATAGCACACCATTTTATATGAGAGATTTGAGCATGCTTGGATTTGAGTATTAGTGAGCAGTCCTGAAACCAGTGCCCCATGAACACTCAGGGCTGACAAGACAAACTTCCTTGATGTTCTGCGTGTCCAAGGTTTAAGGAATCCCATCCAGATCAAATTTCTTGCATATATATCCCACATGAAATGACTTTCCATACATAATATAAATTTGGGCATAGAAGAAAAATGGGCAATTTTGACACTTTCATGTGATATATAGTTGATTTTTCAAATTATTGTAAAACTTTCATCATCATATGAAAAAAACTCAATGTAGAGTATAAATGTTGAGCATTTCCGTAAGTGATATTACTCATATTACTTAACCAAGTAACATACATTCAAAGTAAAATTTGTGAATGAAAATGTGAGCAATTCAAGGTAAAAGCCTGAGTAAAAACATTAAAAATTTGTCTAAAATTGCATTGAACCTGCAAGTTTAATAAGATTTTCTTTAATAATTTTGAATAAACTCTGTTATCTTTATATATTTTGCTTATATACATATGTATTCATTTTTAAGTAAATATTAAAAGTCAATAAAATATTCTGAATAAATACTTAAGGAGAGAAGATATAGGGACAAAATACTTCATAACCACTGTCTCAGAAAATTAATAAGCACAATTTTCTCTAAGAAATTTAAAAAGAAATGAATCAATCAAGCTCCAGTCAAAGGTGAAAAATTTACATCATGCCAATTTTATCATCATATGGTAATTTAGACCACTTAATATTGCTCAGAGAACAAAATCGTAGGTATTCTCAGAAAGAATATACATTTTTAGTAGTAGCAAGAATGCCATGATGCACTACAAATAGCTGTGATCTCATATCCAGAAATCCAATGTAATGCATTTAACTCAATATTTTTATTCTAGTTAAAAAATTTCATTGTTTTCACTTCTACCAACTTGATAAATTTGTTTATCATTAGTCACATATTATTCTTAAAAACTCACACTGAAATATTCATAAAAATTTAGTTTTATGAAACAATATGATAAACATATTAAGGCAAACACAATTTTTTAAATAATTTTGAAATGTCAAATTATATTTGTGAATGAGTTGACCAATTTTAAAATAATCTTAATTTGGTAATTTCAACAGATAACAAGAAACATATATATAACTTCAATTCTGAACATTCTTACTGGCTAAAGTGGCAATGTCAAAATTACAGAAATAGGCATATTAAAACAAAAATAACTGCTCTGTGTATTTCAAAAACAAACCTTTGAAATTCAGTGTCAAAGACGCAAAACAAATCTTGTTAGGTTTTAAGTGAATTTAAATATTGGACGGCCTAAACATAAACAATCTTAAGATAATATGACTATTTTATTTTTGTTTGAAGTTTGTCTTTAAAAATACAGATTTCTAAAATTTGAAATATCTACAGGAAATTACTAAAGAAAAGTAAGTAATCAATAGGCATAACATAATCCTGACATCCAGTGGCCATTCAGGCTTATTGCAGAGGGATTTTTTTTTAGATTATTCAAAGCAGTGCTGGTAAAATGTTTGTAATGGTTATTTAATTTTGTGTTATTTATATGAGGAGCACTTTCCTTACTGATCACAACATAAGTAATAAATGTGAAACTACAAACTTCAAGCTATTAGTAGTATATTTTTCTTTAATAACTCCTAGAATTATTAACAATCTCCCAGAATAACAAAGAACAAAGAATGTAAAATATTTAAACTTTTCATATTTCACTTCAGTATCGATATCTGTATAATTGCTGACATTTAACTTTTGATAAACAATCTGATGGATAGGTTTTGATTTTCAGTTTGCTTTTATAGACTGTTTTTACATGCTCCTTTGAATACATTTCCATTTGTAGCTGAAACACAGCATGTTTCAGCCAGGATAGGCACGGTTATGCAGTTATAAATATCAACACACATTTATATCTTATTCAAATTACTTGTCCATTGCTGGTTAGCAGAGAAATTGTGCTCACTGGAGTTACTCATGGATCCAGGCAGTTAGAGTAACTGGCATCATTAAATTGCTATTTCTTGGAGAGAAAGAAAGAGAGAGAAAGTGAGAGAATCTTAAAGAGTACCATATGACGATCAAATGCTACAATTCACAAATAGGCACAAGACTGCATTGGCAAAACCAGCCACCCAGCATCACCTAACAGAACAGCCCAGAAAGTAATTTCTACCATGTGTCCAGTTGGGGAGGAAACAGTTGCCATCAGCACCCATGGAATTAACACTCCCTTGTCTTTGTCTCTTTGCCTTCTTTTACTAGAACTTCTTCAACATTCTTACAAAAGTTTCAGGGCCTAATGTTTTAATCCAAACTTTAAATCACATTTATGCTGATGATTTTCAAGTTGATGTTTTTTAGTGTATAATTTCTTCAACACTCCAGGTCATACAGCTAACATTTTATTTAACATTAGCACTAGATACTATCAAACCTCTAAAACTCAAAGTGGTTATAATAGATAATATGGTAACACTCTAAATTTTTTTTTCTTTTGAAGTTTCCTATATTTTAAAAGGAATGGGCCATTTAGTTAAACTTGCCAAAAACCTAGTCATTCTCCTTGAAAATCCTAGGCTATCATTGTTGTAGGAGGCATGCTTTTTTCACCCTAATGATATTTCCCTGTTCATAGTAAGGGGTTCAGGACTAGGTTCATAAAACAAGCTAAATTAAACAATTCAGATCCCACAGGTAATGTTAGAATAACCATCATTAATAATTCTTGCTGGGTTTTAATCTATTATACTAAAAACAGAATTTACAAAGATCAAACTTTCACACAGTTAAGAAAATAAGTAAACGCATTGAGGTAAAGAAAGTCAAGTCAACAGATATATTGAATCCAAATCATGTGACTGTTTAAACAGTTAATACGGCTGGAGTTGAATATATAATTGTACTACTGGTTTTCATTTATATGAGTCAATAACTTTATCTTATTTAAGACTATTTTTTTCAGGTTTCCTGTCACTCGCACCCAAACAAGTTTTAAATAAAATATTTTATCCTTACATACACACAGACATATCTACTAATAGCAGTATTAGAATATTTAAATAACTTATATAATGTAGTGCTATATACCGCATAAATTTAGAATTATTGCAAAATAGTACATGTATATTGAAATATTTACAAACTTTTTATAAAGTATATATGTAGGCTGTATATAAACACATATGTGTATATATATACGTGTATGTATTTTTTACAATAGTTGAAATCTTTCAAATTAATGCAAAAAGCCTGAATATTTATTAAATATCCGCAGAATTTGTAACATAAAACAAATTATGAGTACATATATTATTGAGGGCTTTAATTTTGAGTCTGTGGCTCTAACTTACATGTTATAAATTAGGTTTAGGTACACAGTGACCCTTATCTGTATTTTTTTTAACACTTAGAATGTTTTTAAAGTTACATATATTTTAAGTATATACTCATTTTATTTTAACTGTGCATGCTACTACTATTTTTTTATACATGTGATTTGAGGCAGGTCTCTGGTTTAAGCTGCCTAGCAGACAACCATTTTTTCATCACTTGGGTAAACCAAAACTACAAGGAAACCATGTTCAAATTTCTGAACTGAAGGAGAAGATTTTCTTATATATTCTTGTTTATCAATGTTTCTTTCTCAACCCCATTCATATCATATTGGTAATTGGGTTGCTGAAAAAGAATTGAACTAAGAACACTTTAACATGTTACACTGGAAAAAGGTTTCATAAGAATTTATTCAAATATTGGTTAAGATGTTCATCATTTAACCAGCCTTAAGGAACTGTGTTCCTCTCCTGCATGTGATGTTTTGACATCCCAGGTAAAATAAAAACCCACAGCTCATACAAGTCAGATAAATTTTGTCTGTTTGATTTTTGAAGTCACCGAAGAGCCTCAAATTCCTGGTACCTGTAACAATATCTTTCTATCTTAGTTCAATGTTTCTAAAATTGTGCTCCACAGGCTATGGGTCTCTGACTCAGATTCTCTGTGTGTTCAGGTATCTGTATTTTAAGAAACATATCCAGTGATACATACATGCCCCCAAATTCAAAGTCTAATGCTTCAACCCAGGAACTCAAAAACTGCAAAAGGAAAAAAAAGATCTACTTCCTTACCACAATTAAGGTTAACCATATTATTCCTTGAAATTTGGGAATGCTGAGAAATAAATTTTATTTCTGTGTCTCTTATTATTTGTTTATACCATAAGCGAAATTGCGACAAACTACAGCTGGCACTGATAACATGAAAGAACGTGAAAAATTAATAAATTAACTTGAATAGGATTTAAATTACATTTACAAGAAAGTGAATAAGGGAAAAACTAGAGAAGGACTTAAAGGATAGAACATAGTTAAGACTATTGGAAGTGCTGACAACCAAAGAAAGAACCTTTTTTATCCAGGTGAAAATCACATGAATAAATAACTTTGGGAGAAATTTTGCCTATGGAATTTCCTGGTATGGTTTTCTTGAGATTTTTAGCAAAACAAAATTTTGTCTAATTAGCCAGTTCATATGAACTAGTAGGCTAATGTGATCTAATCACTTGTTCAAAATGCCTATTGTAAAATTGATTACCTCTAGGAGTTAAGCTAGAGGCCTTGTATCAATTAGTAATTGTAATTGAAGTTGAATGTAATTAATTATATAATTTTGGGATGTTAATGGTAAATCCCATTCTAATTACATGATGAAACTGAATCATTATGAAGAATTTACTCAGGTATGAGTAAAACCTCTGAAGGGATTTGTTGGACATTTTTATTAAGAACAACAATAAAATTATTTTCACCTTGTAGGATACATGTTAGACTGCAGGCAATTATTAATTATAATGAATAATATCTGTGCCTCTCTTCTCATTTCACACACTCTTCTGTTTCCTAAATCTTCATAAATATTGTTGTCTGATTCAGTAAAATGAAATTCTTTCACTGTCATTCTATAGTGAGTTTCTAGAAAGTTTTTAAATTTTAGTTCATATAGACTTTAAAAAAAAACTGCATGTACTACGTGGACTAGGTTGGGTAAAGATGACACATGATACATATATATATATATTCACCAAATACACAACAGATATAAAACACCTTATCCATAATTGATATTATAATTTTAAAAAGGAAACCCCACTATGGGTGGGAAATATTTTTTTCATGATGAGCTCCAAGCATTTATTGACAATAGATTAAATTAAGCAAATAAATTGAAAATGATTTGCCAATTCATCGGTAGCTTATTAGCTATTGATATAAAAGAAGAATTTTCCATTGATTTTTGTATTCTCAATGCCCAGTACAATGGACCCTATATTAATTTTCCAGGAAGATATGAAGAGAGCTGGGGATCCATTTCTCTATCATATGTCTTCTGTGTACTCATAACAGAACTGATAATCACTGAAAGGACAAAACCTTTGCATGAACACAACAGCTTCAAATATAGATTTAACACATATCTCTTGCCCAATCTTCATTGAACTTCTGCAACTGTTCCTTTTAATTTATATCCTTCACTTTCCCATTTAAAAGTGCTAGATCTTTGGGCAAAAACACAGTTGATCTGAAATAATGGTGACTATTTGAATTTTTATTCTTGCTTGATGCATTTGTTTTTTTTTTCTTTCAAAATAATAAAATAGCTGAAACCCTCAATCATGGATTCATTATACATAGAAATTACTATCTTTCATATTTCAAATTGCTTTAAGATAAAAACAAAAATTAAATGTGACAGGTGACAGTTTTAATTTTGTGACTAGTTAAAGATTACTTCAATTTCGAGGTTTTATTGTGTATTTAGTAGAATATATTTTGAAGTGCATTAGTTACAGTATAATTTTATAACATCTTCTTACTAATATAAAAAACAAGCTATTTTAGAATAAAAATAGGCTTTGATTCATTATGTGTCTCCGTTGCCTGAGTCTTGTAAATGAATATTACTTATTTATAAAAGGTTTTAATTTCATATTGTCTGTGACAGCTGTATGCCAACAAGGTAATGAAAAGGTTATAACTGAGATAAGTTTGCTGACTATGAAAACAGATGCCCTTCCTTCTTTATTTTTTTACTATGCTTTAAATTTCTTCATTTTATAATCTCACATAATCTTGTGTAGTATTATGTGTTTATTTGTGTTTTTCCCTCATTAGAATATAAGCTTTAAGAAAGAGGCTATTTTCTCTGCTGTATCCATAATGGGAAATATAATAAATGTTCCATAAATATTTATTTAATAAATATGTACCTAAACCTGAAAAATACAATTTTAATTTAAAACTAACTTAATTGTATTGCAGTTTTTTGGTGATATGTAAGAAATCAATATAAGATTATACAAAATGTCTTCTTTTAGAATTAGACTAAGTTCAATTAGATAGTGGTATTTATTAAGTAAAATTATCTAGTTTCTTGTATAAAACAAGAGAAAAAATTCAACTTTAAGATTAAAATATTGATGTCAAATTTAAATGCCAATGGAGGTCAGGCTTATCATTTTCTCCTTAAATGTTTTGAAATATATATAGACAATCATTTTTATTCTCCATTTCCTACACTGAAAATATATGTAAAATAAAGTAGATATTATATTTTGCATGTAATGAGACAAACCCAATCCAACATGCAAAAAGAATTTCTTTAAAATGTATTATCTTAGTAGGTAATATTTGATGTAGCTAACATTACTAGAAGGTTGTTTTATAGTTAACAGCTCCATTTAAGCAGTGGGGTTTGGATATTCAGCAACGTGGTCCTAGGTTTATTTTCACCTCGTGTTAATAGGATTGTTTTTAAGGAGTAGAGTTAACATGGCCTTTTCTTGTTTTGTTATTACCTTGTGTTTCTTGCTCAATACTATTTTCATATCTCTGGTTAAAAGCTCCTGGGAGAAAAGCTTTAACACCAGGAAGTTATGTTTTCCCCTAAGTTGCTCTACCACTGCTTGCTTAGAAATTGCTATGTATAGCAGTGAGCCGAGATTGCACCACTGCATTCCAGCCTGGGCGACACAGCGAGACTCCGTCTCAAAAAAAAAAGAAAGAAATTGCTATGTATTATGGGACAGGAAAAAGAAGAAAAACAAATAATAGTTGAGGCTTTCTATTTATTAATCCCAACTGAAGTGAGTAATGTTTTCTGAGTGCATCTTGTTGTAGCAACCAAAACTAAGGCTATCAAGTGACAAAGCTTATTTCAAGTGGAAAGGAAAGTCAGATGAAGTTTTCAAAAATAAAATGATATTATGATCTTTCTTTGTTGTGTCTATTCCTACACAATGCCAAGAGATTAGTTGAAATAACTGAATTCTGCTCAACAGTTTTGTGGACATTTACAGATACTGTGGTAGGAAGAAAAATAGCCCATAAGAGGTGCCCATGGTCTAATTCCTGGAAACTGTAACTGTTATGTTTTGCTGTAGGAGGGAATTAAAGTTGCAAATATAATTAAGGTTAGCAATCAGCTGACCTTGAGATCTGAAGAGTATTCTGAGTTATCTGGGATTTAATGTAATCACTAGAGTAATAATAAATGGATAAATAGAAGAAGGTCACAGGAGAGTCAGTCACAGTATGTGAATTGAGAAATTACCATGTTTTGCCTTTCTTTTTTTTTTTTCTTGAGATGGAGTTTCGCTCGTTGCCCAGGCTGGAGTGCAATGAGGTGATCTTGGCTCACTGAAACCTCCACCTCCTGAGTTCAAGCGATTTTCTGCCTCAGCCTCCTGAGTTTGCTGGGATTACAGGTGCCTGCCACCATTCCCAGCTAATTTTTTCGTATTTTTAATAGAGATGGGGTTTCAACATGTTGGCCAGGTTGGTCTCAAACTCCTGACCTCAGGTGATCCACCCGCCTAGGCCCCCCAAAGTATTGGGATTACAGGCATAAGCCACCACACCTAGCCCCATTCTCTGCTTTAAAGATGGAAGAGGGATATGAGCCAAGGAATGAGAGCAATCTATAGAAGCCAAAATTGGCAAACAAACAAACAAACAAACAAACAAACAAAAAAAACAATGAAAATTCTTTAGAGACTACAGAAAAGAATGCATCCCTACCAACTTTTGACCTTTTGGTCTTTAAAAGTGTATGGTGATAAATATGTGCCATTCCAAGTAACTAAGTTTATGATAATTTATATCATAATAGGGATATTACAAATCCAGTATAGCAATAGGAAACTCACAGATATACTTGGTTGAATTAGCAGATTTTCCTGTGCCAAAGTAAATAGCAGTAAAAAACATGGAGCTGTAATGACTTTGAGGTAACAGCTAATGTTTCTTCAAATAAGACTATGTAAACAAATCTCAAAAAAAAATGCAAAATAAAATCCCGGATGCTAAGGCTAGGTGAAAAGTTTCTGGAGTTGACACCAAAAGCATTATCCATGAAAGACACCAAAAGCATTATCCATGAAAGACATGAGAAATTGAACCTCATCAAAATATTTTTAATTGCTTTTTTGAAAGACTTAGTAAATGGATAAAAAGACAAACTATAGAATAGGAGAAAATATTTGCAAATCACATATCCAACAAAGGACTAGTATTTAGAATATAAAAAGAACACTCACAGCTTGATAGAAAACAATCCAAATAGAAAATGAATGTATGCTATCATAAAACAATTCATCCCAGTATATAAGCATAATAAAATTTAAAATTACTATTTTATCACATTTGAAAGCTGGGGCTATGTATTGATCCATGATTCTTGGTTTACCATATTTTTACTTTCAGAAACCTAAAATAAAACTACTACTTCTGTATTCTTTGCAGAAAAAAACACTTTTATTAGTTTGAACACATCTGTAATAGTGCTAAAATTTGAAGATTTTGTGGGCCTAAACTGCTCACAAAATGGAATGCTAAACAAGGTTTCTTTTAAACTGGATTCATATCAAAGACATCCTTCTGTGTTCCTAGAGAGGTGAAGTAGTATATACTTTCTCTTCTCCTAGAAGTAATCAGGTTCCTTTCACCTTTCAATCTTTCTCCTTTCCAAGACAGTAACAATCCGCTTAGTTTCCCTTTAGTTCCAATATTCTTCCAGATTTCCACTCCTTTGTGATAATTTCTGTTTAAAAACTTTATTAAAAAAGAGCCTCTGATTTAAAATGAACTAAATAAAAGGAAAAGAAAGTAAAGAAAGCTAGCAAATGCCTCCCTGTGCCGACCCAAGCTATTCATGTCCTAATTCCCAGAACCTGTGAATATGTTACTGTGTCTAGTAAAAGGGACTTTGCAGATGGGATTAAATTAAGAATATTAAGTTAAAGAAATTATCCTGAATTATCGACATGGTCCCAATGTAATCGCTAGGGTCTTTATAAGAGGGAAGGAAGGATATTTGATTACAGAACAATGTAGTATGAAACTAAAACTCAACCAGTGATTGTAACTTGGAAGATAAACAAAGTGGCCAGTGGCCAAGAAATCCAGGTGAACTCTAGACATTTAAAAATATTTGCAAGCTATGCATCAGATAAAGGTCTAATATAACCAGATCTATAAGGAACTTAATCTATTCAACAAGAAAAAAAAGAAACAACCCCCTTAAAAAGAAGGCAAAGTACATGAACAAAGAATTCTCAAAAGAAGATATCTAAGCAGTCAACAACCATACGAAAAATGCTCACCATCACTATTCATCAGAGAAATGCAAATCAAAACCACAATGAGACACCATCTCACACCAGGCAGAATGTTGAGAAATTACCTGAGTTGGTGAAGCTGTGAACAGGGAACACTTACATACTCTTGGTGGTAATGTAAATCAGTTCAGCCACAGTGGGAAGCAATTTGGAGATTTCTCAAAGAACTTAAAATAAAACTACCAGTCCACTCAGCAATCCCATTACAGAGTATATACCCAAAGGTATTAATCCTACAGAAATTATTTCAAAAATGAGGAACTGGGACTCCTCTCTAATTCATTCTATAAGGCCAGAATCATTCTGATACCAAAACACGGCAGAGACATAATGAAAAAAGAAAGCTTCAGGCCAATATCCCTGATGAACATAGACACAAAAATGCTCAACTAAATGCTAACAAATTGAAACCAGCAAATGTATTCAAAAGCTAATTCACAATGACCAAGTAGACTTTATTCTGAAAATGCAAGGTTGGCTCAACATACACAAATCAACAAATGTGATTAATCACATAAACAGAACTAAAAAGGAAACCACATGATCATCTCAATAGATGCAGAAAATATTTTCAATAAAATTCAATGTTGTTTCATGTTAAAAACTCTCAACAAACTAGGCATTGAATGATCATACTTCAAAATAATGAGCCTCTATGACAAACTCACAGCTAACATCATACTAAATAGACAAAAGCTGGAAGCATTCCCCTTGAGAAACAGAACAAGTCAAAGATGCCCATCCTCATCACTCCTATTCAACATAGTACTGGAAGTCCTAGCCAGAGAAATCAAGCAAGAGAAAGAGACAAAAGTAAAAGACATGCAAATAGAAAGGGAGGGAGTCAAACTATCTCACTTCTCAGGTTATATCATTCTATACTTAGAAAACACCATAGTCTCTGCCAAAAAGGTTTCTAGAAGTGAGAAGCAACTTCAGTAAAGTTTTGGGATCAAAATCGATGGGCACAATTCAGTAGAATCCTTTCCTCCCCCTCCCCTCCCCTCCCTTCCCCTTCCTTTCCTTTTCTTTCCTTTTGACGGAGTTTCACTCTTTTTGCCCAGGCTGGAGGGCAATGGCGCAATCTCAGCTCACCGCAGCCTCTACCTGGGATTACAGTCACCGCACCCGGCCTAATTCAGTAGCTTTTTTATTCGAAAGTACCATCCAAGCTGACAGCAAAATCAAGAATGCAATCCCATTCTCAATAGCCACAAAAAGAATAAAATACTTAGGAATGCAAGTAACCAAGCAGGTAAAGGAGTTCTACAATAAGAAATACAAAATCCTTTGAAAATAAATCAGAGATTACACAAACAAATGGAAAAAACATTTCATGCTCATGCACAGGAAGAATCGGTATTGTCAAAATGGTCATACTGCTCAAAGTAATTTACAGGTGCAATGTTGTTTCTATCAAGCTACCAACATCATTTTTTTTTACAGAATTAAATAAAACTATCCTAAAATCTATATGGAAACAAAAAAGAAGACTGAATAGCTGAAGATATGCAAAGCAAAAATAACAAAGCTGTAGGCACCACATTACCTAATTCAAACTATACTACAAGGCTACAGTAACCCAAAGAGCCTGGTACAGGAAAAAAAAAAAAAAAAAAAAAAAAGACCAATGGAACCAGTTAAAGAACCCAGAAATAAAGCCACACCACACACCCACAACTATCTGATTGTTGACAAAGTCGACAATAACAAGCACTGAGGAAAGGACCCCCTATTCAATAAATGGTGCTAGAATATCTGGCTAGCCATATGCAGAAGATTGAAACTTGACCCTTTCCTTTCACCATATACAAAAGTCAACTCAAGATGTATTAAGGACTTAAATGTAAGTCCTAAAACTGTAAAACTTCTGTAAAACCTAGGAAATACCCTTCTCAACTTTGGCCCTAGCAAAAAATTCTTGGTTAAGTCCCCAAAAGCAATTACAACAAAAACAAAAATTGACCAATGGGACCTAATTAAAGGGCTTCTCCACAGGAAAAGAAACTATTAACAAAGTACCAAACAACCTACAGAATGGGAGAAAATATTTGCAAGCTATGTATCTGACAAAGGTGTAATGTCTAAAATTTGTAAGGGACTTAAACAAATCAGTAAGCGAAAACCACAAAACTCCATTAAAAATGGGCAAAGGGGCCGGGCATAGTGGCTCACGCCTGTAATCCCAGCATTTTGGGAGGCCGAGGTGGGTGGATCACGAGGTCAGGAGATCGAGACCATCCTGGCTAACACGGTGAAACCCCGTCTTTACCGAAAATACAAAAAAAAAAAAAAAAAAAATTAACCGGGAGTGGTGGTGGGCCCCTGTAGTCCCAGCTACACAGGAGGCTGAGGCAGGAGAATGGCGTGAACCCAGGAGGCGGAGCTTGCAGTGAGCCGAGATCACGCCACTGCATTCCAGCCTGAGCAACAGAGTGAGACTCCATCTCAAAAAAAAAAAAAAAAAAAAAAAAAATGGGCAAAGGATATGAACAAACACTTCTCAAGAAAACATTCATGGGGCCAACAAGAATATGAAAAAATTATCAATATCACTAATTATTAAATGCAAATTGAAACTACAATGAGATACCATCTCACACCAGTCAGAATGACTATTATTAAAACATCAAAAAACTCAGATGTTAGTGAGGTTGTAGGGGAAAAGGAACACTTATACACTGCTGGTGGGATGTGAGTTAGTTCAGGCACAGTGGAGAGCAGTTTGGAGATTTCCCAAGTAACTTAAACTAGGACTACTATTTGAACCAGGAAACTCGTTACTGATATAAACCAAAAGGAAAATATTAATAAGTTGCCCTACCAAAAGGACACAAGCACTCATACATTCGAGAGACCCGACTAACTGGAATTTCCTAGGCCGACTAAGAATCCCTAAGCCTAGCTGGGAAGGTGACCACATGCACCTTTAAACTCCAGGCTTGCAACTTAGCCCACACCCGACCAATCAGAGAGCTCACTAAAATGCTAATTAGGCAAAACAGGAGGTAAAGAAATAGCCAATCATCTATTGCCTGAGAGCACAGCGGGAGGGACAAGGATCAGGATATAAACCCAGGCATTTGAGCCATCAACATCAACCCCCTTTGGGTCCCCTTCCCTTATGTGGGAGCTCTGTCTTCATTCTATTTCTATTAGCAACTAAACTCTTCTGGTCCATGTTTTGTTACAGCTCCAGCTAAGCTTTTGCCTGCTGTCCACCACTACTGTTTGCCGCCATTGCAGACTCACCACTGACTTCCATCCCTCCAGATCCAGCAGGGTGTCCGTGCTGCTCCTGATCCAGGGAGGTGCCCACTGCCACTCCTGATCAGGCTAAAGGCTTGCCATTGTTCCCATTTTTCCTGCATGGCTAAGTGCCTGGGTTCATCCTAATCCAGCTGAACACTAGTCACTGGGTTCCACGGTTCTCTTCCATGACCCACTGGCTTCTAATAGAGCTATAGCACTCATCCCATGGCCCAAGATTCCATTCCTTGGAATCCATGAGGCCAAGAACCCCAGGTCAGAGAACACGAGGCTTGCCACCATCTTGGAAGTGGCCCACCACCATTTTGGAAGTGGCCAGCCACCATCTTGGGAGCTCTGGGAGCGAGGACCCTCTGGTAACACATTCAGTGCTGCACTATTCACAGTAGCAAGTACATGCTCATCAACAGTGGACTGAATAAAGAAAATGTGGTACATATACATGATGGAATACTACACAGCTATAAAAATGAATGGAATTATGTCCTTTGCAGCAACATCGATGCACCTGTAGGTCATTATCCTAAGGAAATAAATGCAGGAACAGCAAACCAAATACCGCATGCTTTCACTTAAAAGTGGTAACTAAACATTGAATACACACGGACTCAAAGAGTGGAATAACAGGTGCCAGGGCATGGTTGAAGGTGGTGGATGGGAGTAGGCTGAGAGTCAAAAACTACCAATCGGGTACTATGCTCATTACCTGGGTGATGAAATTATTTGAACACCAAATCCCAGTGACATGCAGTTTACCCATGTAACAAACCTGCACATGTACCTGAACCTACAAGTTGAATAAGAAAATTAAATATATGATTGACAGAAGAGTCATATGACAGAACGTCTTAAATGGTATAATATAACCATGTTCTACTACTCCATATTAAACAAGCTTTACTTGAAAAAATAAAATAAATAAATCTACTTTTGATTGATGTTTTTTCCCCCCTAGTTTAGAGCTATTACACATAATGTTGCTCTGAACTTGCTTTTGCATATCTTTTGGAATAATCCTGCTCATTTCTTTAAGTTATATTACTAAGAATGGAACTGCTTTGTTGTGAAATAGAGTATGCTTATAATCAGTTTAGGTGATCAGTTTTGGTGGACCAGCATTACATGAAATTTCCAGTTTTTTGATATTATAGCTAAAACTTGATTTTGACATTTTCTGCAAACTTAGCTATTCTATTTAATTGGTATTGTATTTGTTGGAAGACAATTTTTTCATAGATTCGTGGAGGTACTACACATTCAGGTATTAAACAACCTTCATGCTTTGAGACTGTCTTTTCTGGAATCTGTATGCAGCCCTGGAAACAGAGACAGAAAATCCCTCGGAGGCAAATTTATTTTATTTTTTGGACAAGTAAAGATAAAGACAACAATTCTCTCTAAAAAATTGAGAGATGTTTCTCCCAGAAAAAAACTCTTGCTTACTTTTTTGGGTAATCAAGATAGGGGTGCGTTTCCCTACTCCCTGGAAATATTTACTTATATTCCAGGGTAAAGAAATTGACATTTGTCTCTGGAAAAGAGGGTGGATGAGCAAGTTTACTGGCAGCTACTACATAAGATCCGAGTGTCCCAAACTTGTATTTTTTATGCTGTAACATCTTGTTGCTACATGTAAAGTTATCAACTGGAACTCACTACTTTGCCCAATGGGAATTGGTGCTCTAGGAAACAGCTTGTAATTTTAACTTGGTTTCTGCTTTTGCTGTGAGTGATAAACTGTCTTTGTCTTTAACCCAAATATCAATCTCTCTTTCTTTCTCTCTCTGTCTTTCTCATTCTTCTACATGTGTGCGTTTGTTTATATGTTTATTTTTCTGTGTGTCAGACTTTCCCATTAGCTTGTAAATTGGGTAAAATAACACTTCACAGTTACTGACTTAAAAATGTTGTAATTTAAATTTGCATTTATTTGTTCATGAGGTGAAATTCTTATCTTTTGATTAATGATAATTTGAATATCCTCTTTTATAAAGTGCATTCTCAGATCATTTTTTCTAATTATTTCAAGCTGCGTTTATTTGTACTTTAAAATAGCTTTTTTTTAACCTCTTTTTAAATAAACAATGCAAGTTTCTCTCTTACACTATGACTTTAATTTTTAATTCTAGTCATAGTTTCTTTTGATAACAAGAGCTCTTAATTTCAACAAACACCATTTTACCAAATATTTATTTTTATTATACTTTAAGTTCTGGGATACATGTGCAGAACATGCAGGTTTGTTACACAGGTATACATGTGCCATGGTAATTTGCTGTACTCATCAACCCATCATCTACATTTTACCAAGTATTTTTATAGCCACTTCTGTTTTTTGGGTGGCTTACAATATATATTTGTTCTCTCACAGTTTGGGAAGCTAGAAACCTGAAATCAAGATGTTGGTAGAGCCATGCGTCCTTTAAAACCTTAGGGGAGGATATTTCTTTGCCTCCTCCAGTTTCTGGTAGCCCAGAATAATCCTTGACTTGTGATAACATATGTCCGATGTCTTATTCTATCTTGTAAGAACAAATACAAACTAAAAATAAGAGGCTTCATTGTCCCTGATAAATTAAGGAAAGAGATTCTCTTCCCTCTTTTTTCTTAGAGCATCTACTTTAGAAAATATAAAATTGAAAATACTTTCTCCTTTCTTTGAAATATAATGAGATCTTTTGGTAAACTGAATAGACCTTTTATCATCTTTATGATTCAAGAACATCTTTCTCAAAAACTTGAGAGTCATCTCTTTGAAATGTCAACAACAAGGGAGATACTATCTTTATCTCCCAATTTGTGTGGGAGGCGAGGAGTCTAACTTCAGTGAGTGCCATTCTCCAAGTTGCAAACCTAACCTCATGTCATAAAAACATAAGTTTGTTTTTCTTTTGGATATAGCCAATTTGCTAATAACAGACCACCTTAATAACCAGGTAAAGTTAGGATGAATTATGTGTAAGAGGATCCTCTTACCTGAGAACTACATATTGTTCATCTACAGAACATGTATGAAACATGAATTCTACTTGGCTACAGAAAACAGTGGAATTTTATTTTTGTCCTTGCATCTCTTGATTGTCTGTGATATATATCAAGTTTTGATTTAATGCTTATTGGGTAAGAAAAGTATTTTGGTAGGGCATGGTGGCTCACAACTGTAATTCTGCTGCTTTCAGAGGCCAACATGGGTGAATCTTTTGATCCCAGGATGTCATGACCAGTCTGGGCAACATGGTGAAACCCTGTCTCTACAAAAAAATAAAAAAAATAGCCAGGCATGGTGGTACAAGCCTGTAGTTCCAAAACTACAAAAGTTATTTGTGATGCTAAGATGGGAGGATCACCTGAGCCCAAAGAGGTTGAGGCTGCAATGAGTCATGATCAGGCCATTGTACTCTAGCCTGGGTGAGAGAGTAAGAAAAGAAAGGAAGGAAAGAAGGAAGGAAGGAAGGAAGGAAGGAAGGAAGGAAGGAAGGAAGGAAGGAAGGAAGGAAGGGGCAAGGAAGGAAAGGAAGGAAGGAGAAAGGAAAAGAAAGAAGGAAGGAGAAAGGAAAAGAAAGAAGGAAGGAGAAAGGAAAAGAAGGAAGAGAAAGAAAGAAAGAAAGAAAGAAAGAAAGAAAGAAAGAAAAAGAAAAAGAACAAAAAGAAAGAAGAAAGAGAGAAAGAAAGGAGGAAAGAAAGAAAGAAAGAAAGAAAGAAAGAAAAGAAAGAAAGAAAAGAGAAGAAAAGAAAAGAGAAGGGAAGAGAGGAAAGGAGGGAGGAAAGAAGGGAGGAAGGAGAGAAATAAAAATGTATTTTTCCTTTACAACCTTTGTGGGGAGGATTTCTAAGACGTTAGAAGATTTTGTTTTTAATTCTCTTTCCCTGTGTGTCATCACCTGGAATTATCTGTGTGTTTGTCTGTCTGTGTCCAAAGTCCCTTCTTCTTAAGAGGATGTGAGTCATATTGGATTAGGGATCTAATGACTAATTTTAACTTTATCATATCCACCGTAACCCTATTTTCAAATAAAGTCACATTTACAGGTAACATGGATTAGAAATTCAACATAATTTTGGGTTTAGGGTCACAATTCAGCTCATCAGATAAGTGTTCCTGGATTCATATCACTGAACAATAAGGTAGTTGATAGGAGTTTGTCTCCAGGATTTGAAGAAAATGTTCTGTTTTCTGGATGTAAAAATAAGAGTGGATGCTGTGAGATAAATGGGTAGACTATGTTGGGTATCTTTTTTGTTTTTCCCCATCCATTCTCTGCTCAGCTGTCTGTACTTGACATTTGATTACAACGTACTGCACTATCTGGGAATTTCATGACCTCTTTCCCATGCTTGGTTCAAACAACAGGCTCATTTTTTTTTTTCTAACCAAGTTTATAAATACCATCTAGTGGTCATGTTCTACACGTATAGTTTCTGCTTAATTCTAACAACTCATTCTGCATGCCCTTTTAATTCCAAGGGTGATAGTTTCCCTTTGCTGCTAGACCCAGATTTCTTTATCATAGTTTCATAATTTTACCTTCATTCTATCCACATTTGTAATCCTCCCTCCTTAAAATACTTATATCACTCCTTCTTAGTATAACATTATTTCTTACCACGACCCTCATAATTATATCTACTCTAATTTGTAAGTCTACTTCTACTAAAACTTAAGGGTAAGTTATTTCTTTCTTTTATGTCTCAGTGTGAAAATATTCTTTGCCTCCTTTCATAGAGAGAGCAAAGAAGGGGAAAAAAATGTCTGTCAGCAGTGTTTCTAAATCAGGAAGCCCAACTGTTTCTTGCATGAGCTTGCAAAGTATCTTCTAGAAATTCTTGATGAGAGGTTGCAACTGAGCACAGTGAGCTGTAGTATACTGTCCATGTATATGAAAGAGACTATGCAAGCTGAGTAAGTCACTTGCTCCTGATCTGTTGCCACTCTTGTAGACAATAATGCTTTGTAAGCATTATAAAAAGAGATGCCCTAGGCATGTCCTAAACCATGCATGACAACACTACATTTATTGTAAATTACATATTGGTTTCTATTAAAATAAGATAATTCTTTCCATATTTACTTATTTGTAATCTTCATGCTTCATGGTTATACAACCTGCACAAGCAACTTTAAATTGTTTATAAACATATTCTTCCCTAGATAACAAGCAATGTCTCAATTTGTTTACTTTGCTAGGGGATAAAGTGTTCTTACATTTTTTAGAACAACTTATTCTTCTCTTCCTTTTTTCTTCTTAATTTTATGATAGTATAAACTTAAAATAATATTTTGTTATACATTTCTTATCTTTTTGTGTGAGTTTTTCATATTATCACACTCACATTTATTGGTCATAAGTTAAATTTAAACAAGCAAAAATATTTTTGAAAATTTTCTCGTTTCACACTATGTTCTTATCTAATTCCCTTTTTGGTCCTATCAATTCACTTGCTATATCTTTCTTTCTACTACTTACAGAGAATACAGAGGTCAAAGAAGTATCAGTTACTTATAATGTTGAGCTCTTCATCTACAACTTATTTTTTTTTAATTAAATGTTTCTTGTTTTCTATTTTATAGATTATGCTTTAATAGCTCTGAAAATGTATATATAAGTTTTTGATGTATCTCATCTAATTCAAATAAGTAAACTTTAATTTGCATACAAATTTTTTTAATAATGAGATTTTCTTACATCCACATTGCTTTCCTCATAAGAAATGTAATATATTACAATTATATTGAATTAATTCTGAAGTAATAAAATAAATTCATAAGAACTTTCTTTTTATTCAAATGTATCAAAAAAAGAATGGGTCTTTATTTAGAGAATATAATTAAGAAGGATTTTAATCAATATTTTACCAAAAATATGAGTACTGACTTCAATGTTCTTCTGGACTACATTTTACATAACAGATATGAGGGGTTGTTTAACAGCTCATAAACTTAGAATTGTGACTGTCTCTGAACACTATCGTTCAATAAAGGACAGTATTTGAAGTGGCCTTGCAAGTAAATTATCTACTTCAAAATAACATCACCCTCACCTGGCAGAGAAAAACACTACAGATAACAATAAATGAGAGAGATGTCATCAAGATAGCTTACTCAAAGCACACAACACTCACCTCCTCCAAAAGAGAAATGAAGAAAATGAGCAGATAAACACACACTGAATAGAACTTCTAAGGGAGAACAATGGAATTCTGCATGGAAATGACAAAGACCCTCTGGGATATGGAAACTCGGGATAGCAGAATAGTGTGGGGAGCAAAGCAGCCAGACAGACACCAGTTATAAACCAAAAGGATTTCCCCATTTCAGGGAAAAAGGTAAGCAGAAGATCCCAGCAGTCTGCATTTTCATCACAGATGCCAACAATCCTAGCTATCATGGAGTCTCTCAGTGTTAACAGGCCCTGAACTTAGTGTATTAGTTCATTTTTACACTCCTGATAAAGACATAATCAAGACTAGGCAATAAAAAAAAAAAAAAGAAAGACGTTTATTGGACTTACAGTATGACATAGCTGGAGAGGCCTCACAATCATGGCAGAAGGTAAAAGGCACATCTCACATGGCAGCAGACAAGAGAAGAGAGTTTGTGCAGGGAAAATCCCCTTTTTAAAGCCATCAGATCTCATGAGACTTATTCACTGTCAGGAGAACAGCACAGGAAAGACCTAACCCCATGATTCAATTACCTCCCACCAAGTCCCTCCCACAACAAGTAGGAATTCAAGATGAGATTTGGGTGGGAACACAGCCAAACCATATGATTCTGCCACTGGCCCCTCCCAAATGTCATCTGAGACAAGGCAAGTCCCTTCTGCCTCTGAGCCTGTAAAATCAAAAGCAAGCTAATTACTTCCTAGATACAACAGGGGTACAGGCATTGGATAAATATAGCCATTCTAAATGGGAGAAATTGGCTAAAACATAGGAGCTACAGGCCTCATGCAAGTCCAAAATCTAGCAGGGCAGTCAAATCTAAAAGTTCCAAAATGATCTCCTTTGACTTCATGTCTTATATCCAGGTCATGCTGATGCAAGAGGTAGGTTCCCATGGTCTTGGTCCCCTCCATCCCTGTGGCTTTGCAGGGTACAGCTTCCCTCTCAGCTACCTTCATAGGCTGGAATTGAGTGCCTGTGGCTTTTCCAGGTTCATGGTGCAAGCTGTCAGTGAATCTACCATTCTGGTGTCATGAGGATGGTGGTCTTCTTTTCACAGCTCCACTAGGCAGCATCCCAGGACCCTGTATGGGGGCTCTGACCCCATATTTCCCTTCCCCACTGCCCTAGCAGAGATATCCATGAAAGCTTCACCCGTGCAGCAAACTTCTGCCTGGGTGTCCAGGCATTTCCATACATCTTCTGAAATCTAGCAGATGTTCTCAAACCTCAATTCTTGAATTCTGTTCACTTGTAGACTCAGCACCACATGGAAGCTGCCAAGGTTTGGGGTTTGCACCCTCTAAAGCCACGGCCCAAGCTCTGCATTGCCCCTTTTCAGCCACGGCTGGAGCAGCAGGGCACTAAGTCCCTAGGCTGCACACAATATGGACACCTTGGGCCTGGACCATGAAACCACTTTTTCCTCCCAAATCTCCTGGCCTGTGATGGAAGGGCCTTCAGTGAAGACATCTGACATGCCCTGGAGACATTTTCCCCATTGTCTTGGGGATTGACATTTGGCTCCTTGTTACTTATGCAAATTTCTGCAGCTGGCTTGAATTTCTCCTCAGAAAATGGGATTTTCTTTTCTATCAGATTATCAGGCTTCAAATATTCTAAATTTTTATTCTCTGCTTCCCAAATAAAACTGAATGCCTTTAACAGCACTCAAGTCATCTCTTGAATGCTTTGCTGCTTAGGAATTTCTTCTGCCAGATGCCCTAAATCATCTCTCTCAATTAGGTTATTTGGATTTTCTCTCTTCTTTATTTGGTTAATCTTGTTAATGTTCTGTTAATTTTATGTATCTTTTCAAATAAGCAGTTTTTTTGTTTCATTTATCTTTTGTATTTTTCTTGTTGTTGTTGTTGTTGTTGTTGTTTTAATTATATTTAATTCTCCTCTGATCTTGATTATTTCCTTTCTTCTGCTGGGTTTGGGTTTGAGGGAATGTCAATTTGTGCTCTTTCAGTCTTTTTGATATAGGCATTTAAATCTCTGAAATTTCCTCTTAGCACCACCTTTACTGTATCCCAGAGGTTTAGTAAGTTGTGTCATTTATTGTCATTCAGTTCAAAGAATTTTTTAATTTGCATCTTGATTTAGTTTTTGATGCAATGCACATTCAAGAGCAAGTTATTTAATTTCTATGTATTTTCATGGTTTTGAAGGTTCCTTTTGGAGTTGATTTCCAGTTTTATTCTACTGTGGTGTGAGAGAGTGCTTGATATAATTTTAATTTTCTTAAATTTATTGAAGTTTGTTTTATGGCCTATCATATGGTCTATCTCAAAGAAAGTTTCATGTGCTGTTAAATGGAATGTGTATTCTGTGGTTGTTGGATGGAATGTTCTGTATATATACATATATGTTAAGTCCATTTTTCCAATGTATAGTTTAAAATCCGTTGTTTCTTTGTTGACTTTCTGTCATGATGATCTGTCTAATGCTGTCAGTGGAGTATTGAAGTTTCCCACTATTTTAGTGTTGAATATTTTCAAAAGCAATCTACAAATTAAATGCAATAGGTATGCAAACCCTGTCAAAATATCAGGATTAGAAAAAAAAATCTAAAATTCATATGGAACCAAAAAAAGAGCCTGCATAGTCAAAGCAAGACTAAGCAGAAAGAACAAATGTGGAGACATAATCACACTACCTGAATTTAAACCATACTATGAAGCCATAGTCACCAAAACAGCAGTATACACTGTACCCAATGTTTAGTCTTTTCTCCTCACTCCCCTCACCCCCTTCCACCCAAGTCCACAAAGTCTATAAACTCTAGTCCAGAATTCTTTGGGGATATAGATTTGTAGGTCTCCTTCCATCTCTTGACCTTGAGATCATTAAACTCCGTTTTTGCTGAAAATTCTGCTGTCTTAGTGTAATTGGCTTATTACTGTGCAACAGGCATACAAAACTGTTGGTTTTATAACAATATTAAATAATGAAAAAAGGTTTAAGTTCTATAAGCTAAGTTTATACCTTAAGAGGCTAGAAAAAGAAGAGTAAATTACACAAAAAAGGGCAAAGAAAATAATAACAAGAGCATAAATAAATGAAAAACAAAAGGACAATACACAATGGTTTCATTGGAAAACCAAAAATTGTTTTTGAAAAGAACAATAAAAGTGACAAACATCTATCTATATTGATCATGTAAAAATGAGATAAAACACACACTTCCAATAGTAAGAGAGACAGGTATACAACTGTGATGGTTAATTTTAATGTGTATACTTGCTTGATTAAGGGATGCTTATATAGCTGGTAAAATATTATTTTTAGGTTTGTCTGGGAGGGCATCCAGAGAAGATTAGCATGTGAATTGGTTAACTGAGTAAAATAGATGACCCTCTCCAATGTGAATGAGCATTATTCAATCTGTAGAGGTCTTGCATAGAACAAAAAGGTGGAAACATATGAATGTAATCTCTTTTTCTGAGCTAGAACATCAATCTCCTCTTATTCTCATTGTTTTTGGTTCCTGGGCCTTTGGAATCTGAATTTTTAATACATCACTAGCTTTCCTGGTTTTTCAAATTGCAGATGGCGGAACATAAGACTTCTTAGTCTCAAATTGTGTGAGACAATTCTCATAATAAATGTCATTAAGTAAAGTATATACAATCCCCTATTGGTTGTGTCTCTCTGGAGAACCCTGACTAACACACTACTACAGCTCCTTAGGCAATTAAATGATTTAAAAATATGTATTTTTAATCATGTTATACTGTAAGTTTGATAACCCAGATATATTAAACTAATTATTTGAAAAAGAGAAAGAAAAAAAAAAAAAAAAAAAACACCAATGAACAATAGGCAATCAAGGTAGTCCTATATCTACTAAACAAATTGAATTGGTAATAAACTTTTTCATTTCCTGCCCTTCATCATCAACAACACACACACACACAAAAACCCAGATGTTTTCTCTGATGAAATTCATCAAAATTTTATGGTAAAAAGAATGGTAAAAGAGAGGACAAGAAGAAAATGTATTACTAAAGTTTATTATTTTACTCTGTGACCTGTTTATTTAACTCAATATTTTGTATGGGACTGTTGGTCTGTTTAAGATTTAAACTGCTTTGAGAAGCATCAACAGACCACCCACAGACATACCTTACAGACATATCCTACAGACATGCTCTGACTCTGACAAGCAGAGAGCCACCAGGTCTCCGGGAGTTGCAGGTCTCCTGCTTACCTTACCTTTAGTGCTGGTTTTCCCTGAGAGAGTACAGCCTACCAGGGACTTCCTTGAAGCAAAGGAAATGAAGTTTCCAGTGATTGGAGACAGTTCTAAGGCCCAGGAACAGACATGGCAAGGGGGTTACTTATTGCCCTCTTTCCACCATCCCAGAGCAACGCTGTGAATGTGCTGAAATAAAAGAATTATGCAGATAAATAACAACGTATCTGCAGGCCTTCAGTCTTAAGTGCCACCTACAGGATCACAGCCTGAATTACACCGAAAAAAAAAAAAGAAAAAGAAAAAAAATTAGCACACATGGCCAGTGAAACCCAATCAGGAACATAATGACAAATATACATTCTACATAGAGCCTTATACCTCTGAAATCACCCAGAAACGAAGCCAATTCGCTATATTCAGCATAAACCCCAGCCAAACCTTAATGGAAATAAATTTTAAAAAAAACCACACATATAGAATTAAAAAACCCCATTCATATGAAAGCAATTACAAATAAATAAAGGAACACCAGCCCTCACAGATGAGAAAGAATCAACACAATACTGCAGCAATTCAAAACGACAGTGTTTTTTTACTTCTAAATGACTATGCTAGCTCTCCAGGAAAGATTTTTAACCAGTTTAAAATGACAGAATCGGAAATCAGAATCTGGCTGACAAGGTAACTGAACTAGATTCAGAAGAAAATTAAATACCAGTATAAGGAAAACAGTACATTTTTCCAAGAGTTGAAACATAACATAGTCATTTTACGAGAGAGCCAAATTGAACTTCTGGAATTGAAAAACTCCCTACAGGGTCTTCATAGTACAGTTGGAAACATTAACAGCAGAACAAACCAAGCTGAGGAAAGAATCTCAGAGCTTGAAACCTGGTCCTTTGAATTAAGCCAGTCAGAGAAAAGAAAAGAAAAGAAAAGAATTTAGAAATAAACAAAGTATCTGAGAAATATGGGATTATATAAAGATACCAAATATATGACTCATTGACATTTCTGATAGAGAAGGAGAAAGAGTAGGCAAATTGGACAGCATATTTGAAGATACAGTTTGTGGAAATTTCCCCAATCTTCCTAGAGAGAATGGCATCTTAGTTCAAAAATTTTAGAGAAACGCTGCAAGATACTATATAAGATGACCATCACCAAGACAAATAGTCATCAGAGTCTCTAAGGTCAATGAGAAATGAAAAATCTTAAAGTCACCCAGAATAAAAGAGTCAAGTGACTCACAAAGGGAAGCCCATCAGGATAACATTGGGTTTCTCAGCAGAAACCTTACAAGCCAGAAGAGAATTGAGTTCTATTTTCAATACTCTTAAAGAAAATAAATTTCAACCAAGAATTTTGTACCCTGCCAAATTAAGCTTAATAAGGAAAAAATAAATATAATAATTTCCAGGTAAGCAAATGCTAAGGGAATTTGTTACCACTAGACCAGCCTTACAAGAAGTTTTTAAGGAAATTCTAAATTTAGAAATGAAAAAAAAAAAAAAAAAGATAACCTGTTATCACACACAATCACAAAATTAAGTACATAGCCCACAGACCTTATAAAGCAACTATACAGTCAAGTCTATAAAACAACCAACTAACAACACAATAGATCAAAGCCTTACATATCAATATTAACCTTAAAAGTAAATGGTCTACAGGCCCCTACTTAAAAGGCACAAGTGGCAAGTTAAACAACAAAACAAGACTAATCCTTCTGTTGTCTTCAAGGGACACATCTCAGATGTAATGACATCCGTAGGCTCAAAGGCAAGGAAAGGAAAGATCTATCACTCAAACAAAAAACAAAAAAGAATAGGGAGTCATTATTATATCAGATGAAACAGACTTAAACCAACAACTGTCAAAAACACCATAAAGGGCATTATGTAATGATACAGGGTAAAATTCAACAAGAAGATCTAATTATTCTAAATATATACAAACCCAATATTGGAACATACAGATTTATAAAACATGTACTTCTAAAGCTACAAAATGGGTTACACAGTGACAAAATAATAGTGGGGGACTTTAACAACCCACTCACAGCACTAGGTTATTGAGGCAGAAAACTAATAAAGAAATTCTGTACTTAAACTAGACACTTGAACGATTGGACCTAATAGACATTTATAGTATACTCAATTGAACAACCACAAAATATACATTATTCTTATTTGCACACACATCATAATCTAAAATTGACCACATGTTCAGCCATAAAAATAAGTTTTAAATACATTAAAAAATTGAAACTATATCAACCATACTTATAAACCACAGGGCAATACAAATAGAAGTCAATACCAAGAAGACTTCTCAAAAAACTTCACAACTACACAGAAATTAAATGACCAACTCTTGAATAGCTGTTGGGTAAATACTGAAATTAGGGCAGAAATCAAATAATTATTTGAAATTAGAGAAAACATACTGAAATCTCTGGGGTGAAGCAAAAGCGGTGTTAAAAAAAAAGATTGTAGTGCTAAATCGTACATCAGGAAGTTAGAAAAATCTCAAATTAATAATCTAAGCTAGAATAATTAGAAAAACAAGAACAAAGTAACCCCAAAGCTAGCAGAATAAATAAGTAAAATCAGAGCAGAACTGAACAAACAGGGATGCAAAAATCCATGTAAAACATCAACAAAACCAAAGGTTGATTCTTTGGTAGGATTATGTAACATTGTCAGACCCCTAGCTAGATTAACAAAGAAAAAAGAGAGAGGATCCAAATAAGCGCAATCAGAAATAACAGAGATGACATTATACCAAATTCTGCAGAAATACTAAAGATCCTCAGAGACTATTATAAACAACACTGTGCACACAAACTAGAAAATCTCGAGGAAATGGATACATTCCCGAAAATACACAACCTCCCATAATTGAAGCAGGAAGAAAAAAAAACTCTGAAGAGACCTATAATTAATTCCTAAATTGTATCAATAAGAAAAACTCTACCAACACCCACCCCTGCCAAAAAAAATTCCTAGACAAGATAGAGGCCCAGCCAAATCCTACTAGATTTTCAAAGGCATGATACCAAATCTACTGAAACTTTAAAAAAAAAAACCTGAAGTGACTCCTCCCTAACTCATTATGTGAAGCCAGCATCATTGTATACCAAAGTATGGCAGAGACACAACAGAAAAAGAAAACTACAGGCCAATATCCCTGATGAACGTGGGCATAAAAATCCTCAAAGAATACTAGCAAATGGAACCCAGCAACACATTAAAATGTTAATTCAGCATGATAGGGCAGGCTTTATTTCTGGGATACAAGATTGGTTCAACATATGCAAATGAATAAATGTGATTCATCATATAAGTTGAATTTAAAAAACATGATCATTTCAATAGATGCAGAAAAATCTTTTCATAAAATTAAAAATCCTCAACAAAGTAGGCACCAAAGGAAAATACCTCAAAATAATAATAGCCATATATGAAAAACCCACAGGCAACACCATACTGAAGGGCAAAAGCTGGAAGCATTTCTTTTGAGAACTGGAACATAACAAAGATGCTTACTCTCACCACTCCTATTTACCATAGTACTTGAAGTCCTAGTCAAAGCAATCGTTCAAGAGAAAGAAATGAAAGGCACCCACACAGTAAAAGAAGTCAAACTATCTCTCTTTGCTGATGAAGTAATTTTATATGTAGAAAACTCTGAGACTCCACCAGAATGCTGCTAGACATGATAAGTAATGTCAATAAATTTTCAGAATACAAAATTAATGTAAAAAAAAAATAGCATTCCTATATATCAATAATAGTCAAGCAGAGAGGCAAATCAAGAATTCAAACCCATTTACAAACACCGTAAAAGGAATGAATACCTAGGACAAGGCAGTGAAATATCTCTGCAAGGAGAACTACAAAACTCTGCTGAAAAAAATCATAGGTAACACAAACATGCTCATGGACTGGAAGAATCAATATTGTTAACACTTTCATAATGCTTAAAGGAATTTACATATTTTTACAGATTTGACTTCCAAAGTTATTTTAATAGAATAATAATAAAAATAATAAAACTTTTCTAAAATTCGGAAGCAACCAAAAAAGAATGCAAATACCAAGGCAATCGTAAGCAAAAAGAACAAAGCCAGAGAAATCACATTACCAAATTCAAACTGTCCCAAACTGCAACAAAACAGTGATCAAAACAGACACTGGTACTGGTACAAAAACAGACACACAGACCAATGGAAAATAATGAGAACCCAGAAATAAAGCCACAACCCTACAACCATCTGATCTACAGACATCTCATGTTCATTTGATCTGATCTTCAACAAAAATAAGCAATGAGGAAAGGACTTCCTATTCAATAATTGGTGCTGAGATAATTGAATAGTAAAATGCAGAAAAATAAAACTGGACACATACCTTTCACCATATACAAAAATTAACCCACGATAGTTTAAAGACTTTAATGTAAGACCTCAAACTGTAAAAAGGCTAGAAGAAATACTAGGAAATACTCTCTGTGACATCAACCTTGGGAAAGAATTTATGACTAAATCCTCAAAAGCAATTGCAACAAAAACAAAAATAAGCAAGTGGGATCAAATTAAACTAAACAGCCTCTGCACAGCAAGAAAATCTATCAATAGAGTAAATGGACAAGCTACAGAATGAAAAAAGATATTTGCAAACTATATGTGTGACAAAGGCCTAATATCCAGAACCTATAACGACTAAGTGAAAAATAAATAACTGCATTAAAACGTGGGCAAAGGACATGACCAGATTCTTTTTAAAAGAACACATATAAGTAGTCAACAAACATATGAAAAATGCCCATCATCACTTATCATTAGACAAATGAAAATCAAAACCACAATGAGGTACCATCTTCACCAGTCAGAATGGCTTTTGTTAAAAAGTCAAATAATAACCGATGTTAGTGGGGCTGTGCGCTGTTGGTGAGAATGTAAATTAGTTCAACCACTGTGGAGAGCAGTTTAAGGGTTTTTCAAAGAATTAAGAGTTGAATTTACAGGTGTAAAAAAAGAATAAAATGACATCTTTTGCAGCAATATAGACGCAGTTAGAAACCATTATCCTAAGCAAACTAACACAGCAGCAGAAAATTAAATTCCACATGATCTCACTTGTAAGTGGGATCTAAACTTTAGGCACACGTGGACATAAAACTGTGAACAATAGCCACTGCAAAATACAATGGAGGAAGGTAAGGAGAGAATAAGGGCTGAAAAACTACCTATTGTTCACTCTGCTCATGTCCTAGGTGATGGGCTCTACTGGACTCCAACTTCAGCATAAAGGCAACACATCTTTGTAGCAAACCTGTACTTGTACCACCAGAATCTAAAATAAAAGTCAAAAATATTCAACTCTGTTCACAAAACGTATTCCAGAAAATTGTTTTAAAATATCTTGTTAGCAAGATCTATTTGTATTAAAATATATTGTAAGCATTTAATTAAGTCTTACAGTTACTATATAAAAATTATAGAGTAGTTACCCATGTTTTATGTAGATGAACTCATCAGTAGTTCTCTACATGCAGATTTATATTTCTGATGTCTTCTATTGTTTTATTTGCAATATTTAAATGTAAAAGTTATACAACTCTATATTTGGTGAAATTTGAGATTTTCTTTTTTATATCTACTGGATATTTTAATATAACTTAGATATTATTCTCTTTACTTCTATCCACACACTGAAAATTTCAATATTGTATCTCTACATCTGGCATCTTTAAGATGGATGTATTTTCTTCCCGGGATATTAAAAGTTAATTTTAATATTCCAAGTGTTTACCGTGTTTAAAGCAATAAAACCTACATATTTTCTTTTCACTTTGTTTTTTCTCTTTAAAAACAAAATTCTGGATCTAAAATAATAAACAGTCATGTATACACAGAAATACAAACACATACATGTAACATCATGAGTTACTGTTTGTTACTATAAATGCGATATAAAAATAATGGAGGTTAAATATCATTATTATTCTATTAATTTAATAGAAATTAGATATTTATAGTTAATGACAGTAATCTACAGCTCAATTTGTTCACAATGCAGGGATAAAAAAATATTTTCTTAAATATTTAAAGAAAACATCTCCAATTATTTTCCTTAGATAATTTGCTGATTATCTCAATTTATTTTTCTAATTGCTAGAAGGTATTTCTTTTTTTTTTTTTTTTTTTTTTTTTTTTTTTTTTTTTTTTGAGACAGAGTCTCGCTCTGCCGCCCAGGCTGGAGTGCAGTGGCCGGATCTCAGCTCACTGCAAGCTCCGCCTCCCGGGTTCACGCCATTCTCCTGCCTCAGCCTCCCCAGTAGCTGGGACTACAGGCGCCCGCCACCTCGCCCGGCTAGTTTTTTGTATTTTTTAGTAGAGACGGGGTTTCACCGTGTCAGCCAGGATGGTCTCGATCTCCTGACCTCGTGATCCGCCCGCCTCGGCCTCCCAAAGTGCTGGGATTACAGGCTTGAGCCACCGCGCCCGGCCGCTAGAAGGTATTTCATCACCAAGTAGCCACTAATCAGGTTTGGCAGGAATACCTACTATTGTAAAGATACACTTTTTGTTTTGTTTTGTTTTGTTTTGCATTGATTTAAACTCAAAATTGTTTCATGGTTTAATTTCAAATGCTAAAACCTTCAATTCATTTGTATTTAAAAATACAAAAAAAAATAACACTGAAAAGTAGAAAGGACAGTATAAAAATATTTATATGACCATTTTTAGCTTCAGTAATTATCATTTTGACAACCTTATGTCTATTTAAATGACTTAGGATTCTATTACAGTGTTATACATGTTCCTTCTATATTATTTCTGAGATGATTATTTGTGCTGTTCTATAAATAGTATATCAATCTGTGGCTGCTTTACTCTTTCTTAACAAATTTTAATAAACAGAAGTTTTTAATTTGAACAAGTCTAATTTATCAACATTGTATTTTCTTTATTTATTTATTTTGCTTTCTGTGTCCTTCTAAGAATGCTTGCTTTCCTGAAAGTCATGAAATTATTTTCTTATATTTCTCTTATGATTTTAGCTTTTATGTTTATGCCTATAATCAGTCTTGAATTAATTTTGTTTATGGTATGAGGAGAGAGTCAAAGTTCCTTTTTAAGAAAGAGATCTGGATATCCAGTTAAATCAGTAAAACTTGTTGGAAAGACTTTTCTTTTTCCCATTGAATTGATTTGCCAAATATTTAAAATTGTGCCCTTAACACAGGGTATAAAGACTCTTGATATCAGTCACCTGCCAGAAAACACTCGGTTCTTGATAAAACCTGAGGGACTGACACAAAACCAAACCTAATCCACTTATCATATCCCTATCATGGCTCACTAATTTGTTCTTGCTAAACCAGCATAGATTGTTCAACCTCCCCTTCAAGCAGACGTCTTCTGGCAGAAGGATGAGCTTTACTTTACATTTATTTACATACACTTCCTAGACTTCCCACTTTTTCTTAACTGCAGAACTTCTGTGGTCCTATCTCTGATTACTTCTTATGATGATTACTATGAACTCTCACTCTCTTGCTCTTACTCTCTCTTTCTTTTTGACTTATCTATCTCCTGGCCTCATCATAGACTTGATAATTTTAAATATTTTGTAACACAATGATCTATTCTGACTTCTAATGACAACTTTCTTCTTGATCACTTGCTTCTGGATCCACTTTCTTTTTATCTTCATTTCCATCCTTGTCTTGGTTCTAAGCACCATACTTTGTCTCATCTTCACACTGTAGTCTGTATGCTGTATTTGATATCAATTTTCATCAATTTTAAAAGTAATTTCCAGTCATCACTAACACCAAGTATTTCCAGGGAAGTAAATAAAAAGTCCTCATTTTAAGTAAGTGTTTAACTTTTATTTTAAAAAACAGCAATGAAATAGAAAACTTCTACAAAGCCATCCTCAAGATATATTATAACGTACATAAATAAAATATGAGGTTAATGAAAAAACTTGAAAAATCTATCATATATTTCAAACTAGAAGAGAATAATTCAAATAAAGCAAATATTTAAAGTGATAGATATTCCAATTATACTGATTCAGTTTTACAAATTATATGAATATATTCAGTTATCACATGTATCCCCAATATATTACATTTATCATATATCGTGAAAAATGTTCTCACTCATTTCTGGGAGCTAAAAAGGTGCAATTTTTAAAGATAGAGAGGTAGATGGGTGATTGCCAATGGTTGGGAAACGAATAAAGGAGGGAAGATAGAGTGTGTTTGATTAATGGGTGCAAATATACAATTTGATACATGAAATATAACTTAATGTTTAAGAGAGCAGTAGGCTGACTTTAATTTAAAATATTATATATTTCAAAATACCTAGAAGAGAATAATTTGAATGTTTCCAGCATAAATAAAAGACAAGTATTTAAGGTGATGGTTATCCCAATTATACTAATTTGATCTTTACAAGTTATATGAATGTATTAAATTATTACATAACTCCAAAATATGTACATCTATTATGTCTGAATGTAAAAGTAAAAACTCAGTGGTGGATGAAATAACTCAAGTACTTTAATACAATATCAAAAAAGAACGTGAAATATTGACTCCTGAGTGTAAACATGAACAATATCTAACATGAAAACATATATTTCTGGAGGGGATAAGTAGAAAGAATTAACACATTACTTCAAATAATTATTAGATTAAAAAAACACAAAAAATACAATGATCTCAAGTCATGTAAATAGGAAAGTAAAACAAGCCAAATAATCTATAACCAGAAATATCATTTGACCCAGCAATCCCACTATTGGGTATGTACCCAGAGGAATATAAATCATTCTACTATAGAGACACATGCAAACATGTGTTAATTACAGTGCTGTTTACAATACCAAAGACATTGAATCATCCCAAATACCCGTCAATGATATACTAGATAAAGTAAATGTGGTACATACACACCATGGAATACTATGCCGACATAAAAAGGAATGAGATCATGTCCTTTGCAGGGACATGGATGAAGCTGGAAGCCATCATCCTCAGCAAACTAACACAGGAATAGAAACCCAAACACTGTATGTTCTCATTCATAAGGGGAAGTTGAACAATGAGAACAGATGGACACAGAAAGTGGAACAACACACACCAGGGCCTGTTAAAGGGGTAGGCGTGAGGGGAGGGAAGTTAGAGGACAGGTCAGTAGGTGCAGCAAACAACCATGGCACATGTATACATATGCAACAAACCTGCATGTTCTGTACATGTATTCCATTCATTATTTTTTAAAGAAATTTTTAAAAAGCCAAATAAATAAAGTGCTATCTCTACCATAAAATAGAAGATAGTTTGTACATTTAAGTCATTAATTCTATCACACCTCCGCTTTCACCAACTAATATGATTTTTGCTTCTACACATCATATAATAAAAATTTTTCAGAGAATATTTGTGTGATGGTAGATTTTTAAAGTTTCTTCAATTTAAAAAGAGGATTTTTAAAAATTTTTAATTTTGTTATTGTGACGGAGTCTTGCCCTGTCATCCAGACTGGAGTGCAGTGGCGCAATCTCAGATCACTGCAACCTCTGCCTCCTAGGTTCAAGCATTTTTCCCACCTCAGACTCCCAAGTAGCTGTGATTACAGTCACATGCCACCACGCCCCACGCCTGGCTAATTTTTGTATTTTTAGTAGAGATGGGGTTTTGCCATGTTGGCCAGGCTGGTCTCGAACTCCTAACCTCAAGTGATCCTCCCGCCTCGGCCTCCCAAAATGCTGGGATTACAGGCATGAGCCACCACTCCTGGCCTAAAAGAGTTGTTTTAATGTACAAATGTCATACAATAAACTGAAATTTTGAAATGCATAATTTGATAGGTTTTAACATATCACACTGTGAAACTATCACCCAATTAAGAAAACCAACAGATACATCTCTCTCAAAATTTTCCTTGTGCTTCTTGGAGTCCTTCTCTCACCATGGTCTACTTTACTAACAACTACCATAGATAAGTTTGTATTTTGTAGAAATGGAATCATAAAATATAGAACATACATTCTGACTTCTAAAACTCAGCATAGTTATTTTGTGATTCATCTCTGTCACTACATGTATCCATATTTATTCATTTTTACTGATGAATAGTATTCCATTATATGTTTAGACCATAGTTTGTCTACTCATTCTGGTTTTAGATTTTTTTGGCTGCCTCCAGTTAGGGGCTATTATAAATAAAGCTGCTATACACAGTCATAATCAAGTCTTGGGGAAGGCATGTGTTGGATACTTAGGAGAGGAAGGGCTTGATCATAGGGTAGGTGTATCGTGAATTTCTAAGAAACTGACATATAGTTTTCCAAGGTAGTTGTATCATTTTAAATTCCCACCAACAGCGTAGGAGAGTTCTAATTTTTCTACTCCTCATTAACGGTTACTTTTTTAAAATTTTAGTCATTGTAATAGATGTGTAGTGGTATCTCCTTGGGATTTTAATTTGCATTTTCTTCGTAACTAATGATGTTGAACTGCTTTCACTTGCTTATTTATCACCCAAATATTTCCAGAGTTAAGCATCTGTTAAAATATCTTGTCAATTTTTATTGGGTTATTCGTTATCCTGCTATCCAATTTTTGAAGTTTTTTTTAAAAAGTGTGTTCTATCTATGTTTTATAAGCCTAATTTGGAAAACAAATTATGCAATAATTATTTATATGGCTATATTAAGTACTAGGGAGATACTATATGTAATGCATTCATCACACAGCTTGGCAAAGTGTAATCTATCAGTAAGTTAATTATTTTTTAGTTATTTTTGCAACTATTGCAAGTGAACACAGACTCTGAATGTCACTACCATACTGTGGAAAAGTCAGCAAATATTGCAAGTTTTCTGTGCTGCATTATGAGAATAATGGTAATAGTTCTAATAGAAATGATAGAACTGGGAAACACAACTCACATAAAATTAAAGATGCAGAACAATATTGTAGGGATTTTGAACTAATTGTAGACTTGTCTATTCTTCCAAATTATATAAATTTATAGTTGAAAATTAAGGAGCATTATGAGAAATCAATACTTCTGAGCTTTTACCTAGAAAGAAAATGAGCCAGAGAATAGAATGAATGGTGAACTGGCAGCTTTATTACTCCAGTGTATTTGATTATAAAATGAGCATGTAAAAGTGGAAATCATACATTTTATATTCTCTCAATTTAGAAAGAGTTATTTTCATAAGGATTGACTCTTTATTAATGGATTATTTGACTGTATCCATTTAGAGTACCTGACATTTAAAATAAACTTAAAGTCATACATTCAAACAACTTTCTCACGTACCAACAATAAATCTAACTTGTAGATTTTTGCTTCAAGTGAGTTAGGTACCTAATTTAACTTTTACAAAAAATATCTTTAAATTATAAAAGGGGGATGAGTTCTGAAAGAGGAGAAAAAATAGTAAGGTTCCTAAATACATTTATTCTTGATTGTTTTAACTTTGAATTTTGGAATAATTTTTAACTAAAAAAAGTTGAGAAATAAAATGATATTTTATAGGTTATAACCTGTTAACATGTGTATTTATTTTACTGCTAAACTTGTCACAGTTTTAGTCAATACGATTAATTAAAGTTGACTCCTTTATCATTTCTATGTGAAGCCCATTTTTGAGCACTTTCTTATAAAACCTGGAGATATTCCAGGCTCATCTTTGTACTTTCTTGATTTGTAGATGCCGTGATAGAATATCTGTAAAACACAGAGAATTGTTGATAAAGCTAACCTAAACTCTAAAAGTCTTCATTAAGGTATTATGATATAAAATTACCACATATATCAATAGCCTTTGCACAAAGAAACCATTACCTGTTAAAAGATGGAGAAAATCCCTTTATGATAGCAACAAATAAATGAAATACTTAAGATTGGACTTGTAATTAAGGCATATTTATTCATGTTTTTAAAAGTCTTTATTTCTATATATTTAAAATTTCTTAGATCTAATATTTAATATATGATATAAAGATATTTTGTAATGTTGATGCAACCTTGTTTCTAAAATAAATTCAAGCTGACCATAAAGTTTTATTGTCCTAATGGGGTATTGACTTCTGATCACCATTTTATTTAGTGTTTTGCACTGACCTTTCTAAAAAATATCGGCTAACAATTTTCATTTTTGTGCTATCTTTGTCATTTTTGAAAATCAATGTTAAACAGCCTTTATAAAAAGAATTAGTAGGCCAGGTGCGGTAGCTCACGCCTGTCATCCCAGCACTTTGAGAGACAGAGGCAGGTGGATCACCTGAGGTCAGGAGTTCGAGACCATCTTGGCCAACATGGCGAAAACCCATCTCTACTAAAAATACAAAAATCAACCAGGCATGGTGGTGGGCGCCTGTAATCCAGCTACTCGGGAAGCTGAGGAAGGAGAATCGCTTGAACCCGGGAGGCAGAGGTTGCAGTGAGCCGAGATCCCACCACTTCACTCAAGCCTAGGCAAAAGTGAAACTCCGCCTTAAAAAAAAAAAAAAAAAAAAAGTTACTTCTCTTTTCATGACTTGTTCATGGGTTTCTGTCAATACCAATAAAGTGGTTCTTGTAATAGCCAAAAAAAAAAAAAAAAAAAAAATTTAGTTTTCTTTATCTTTCTTCCTCCCCTCTACTTCTGGAATTCCCATAACATGTATGTTACAAACTTTGTAGCTGTCCCACAGTTCTTAGATATTCTATTATGCTTTTCTTTGCCTTTCTTTTAGCTTTTCAGTTTTGACAGTTTCTGATGGGATGTCTTCAAGATCGAAGTATTTTTTTTTTCCTCAGCCATGTCCAATCTACCAGTAAGTACGTAAAAGGCATTCTTAATTTCTCTTACAGTGGGTTTATCTGTAGCATTTCTTTTGGGTTCTTTCTCTGAATTTCTCTCTCTGCTTACATTGTCCATCTGTCTATCTGTTCTTTCTCTCTCTGTTTTTGTGGTCCATCTTTTCTTGCATACTGTCTACTCTACATATTAGAGCCCTTAACACCTTAATTATAGTTGTTTTAAATTTTCTGTCTAACAATTCAAACCTCACTGCCATGTCTGGATCTGGTTCTAATGCTTGCTCTTTCTCTTTTTTTTTTGCCTTTTAGTGTGGACTGTCATTTTTGTGTTAATACTTGGATATGAAGTACTGGGAAAAAGGAGTTCTATAAATAGACCTTTAATAATGACATGACAGGGGAAGCATTTTATGCTCCTTTGATTAGGTCTCAGTCTTTTAGTGACCCTACGCCTCTGGACTGTGAACTTTGCAAATCCCGTCCTGCTGCCTTCTCGGTCGGATAGGATGGCAAGAGTGGGCTGTAGTTGGTGTTTTCTTTCCTCCAGGTTCGTTAGGCTCTGATAAAACCCAAGCAGATTAGGTTCTGTTTAAATTATTTCTCCTGAGGGCAGACATTTTAAGAAAAGTGCTCTGGCTTATGTCAAAACGGTTCCTTTCACTTCTCCTGACAGAAGCAGGGGTTTTTCTTTAATATTCATAGTGATAACCTTGTAGAACTCTTTTTTTTTTTTTTTTTTTTTTGAGACAGAGTCTTGCTCTGTTGCCCAGGCTGGAGTGCAGTGGCACAATCTCAGTTCACTGTAACCTCCGCCTCCTGTGTTCAAGTGATTCTCCTGTCACAGCCTCCCTAGTACCTGGTATTACAGGTGCATGCCACCATGCCTGGCTAATTTTTGTATTTTTAGTAGAGAGAGAGTTTCAACATGTTGGCCAGGATGATCTCGAACTTCTGACCTCAGATGATCCATCTGCCTAGGCCTCCCAAAGTGCTGGGATTACAGGTGTGAGTCAATGCGCCTGGCCCATGAACCTGGTAGAACTTTTGGAGATAAAACTTACAAACGTATGGGGTACTCAGTGATTGGGTCCCCCTGGAGGTTTTTATGTCTCAAACCTGTCCATGCTGAGCCTATAGTAATTTGTCACAGTTCAGGTTTCCCAGTCTCAGCACTCAGCACAGGTTCTCAAGTGGCTTATGCTCACGGGTTATTGCTCAGATGAGCCAATATTCTCTGCATTTGACAGTTATTCTCTCCGATTTGAGGAGCCCTGGCTTGCCCTGTGATCTCACTTCTCTGACAGATCTGAAAAGAGTGTTGATATTTCAGTTTGTTCGGCTTTTTACTTGTCAGGACAAAGTGGTGGCTTCCAGCTTTTTACATGCTGCACGAGAAACCAGAAAACTCTTGCATTTTCCTTCATTTTCAATTTCTAAAACATTTGTGGAGCATTGAAAACATCTGCCATTTGAAGAATAGGGAGAATTCTTCTGTGAATTATCTAGGCCTGATGAATTTTTTTTTTTTTTTTTTCCTCTAGAGACAAGGCCTCACGATGTTTTCAATGCTGGTCTTGTACTCCTGGGATCAAGTGATCCTCCCACGGGAGGCTCCCAAAGTGCAGGGAGCCTGGTGATTTTTGTGGGTGAGTTTATTATTTAATCTGCGGAAAATGGGCTATTTAAACTTTCTATTTTAAGTCTCCTCTTTTTTATTCTTTTGCCACTATACTATCTATTGTGAATGATGTCTCTTTTTTTATATGTTTGATACTGAATTATCTATTGTATTGAGGTTTTCATGTTTATTTATATAGAGGTTTGTAAATGAATCATTTGTTTATTTGTTCAGTTACTTAATTGCTCCTTTACTGGTTGTTTTCCAATAGACATTGCTTATTTATATAAATCTGTGCTTTATCCATATTTCTCTAAATCAATTACTTAAAAAAACAAAACTTCGCTACATTAATTATGACTACTTCTATTGTATCTCTACCTCATTAATTTCTGCTTTTATCTTTATTTCTTCCTATACATTTTTTGTTTACTTTGCTGGTTATTTTTTTCTATTTTTTTAATCTTGACGTTTAATTAATCTGTTTTCTTCTGTTCATTGCTTTAAACGTATCCCACAAATTTCAATATGCAATATTATTTTCATTGCTTTTTAAGAAACTTTTACTTGAATTTTTATTTCATCTTTCACCTGAGGGTATTTTGATAGAAGGCTTATTTAGTGTACATGTAGAATAGTCACAAGGATTATATATCAATTACAATAAATATATGTATTGAACTAAATTATCTATAACCCATACATTTGATCTTTTTCTTATGCAAACATGAATACATCCACTTTATTCCACCTAAACCTTATGCTACTCAAAACTAGAGAAATTGGTGTGAAGCAGTGACTGTCTTTTCAGCATGTTAAAATTTCAGCCCCTGAAGCAGGGAAAAGAAAGAAGAAGCCAGAAGACATAAGATTGACAGAAAAATATATTAAAAGTGGAATTTTCTGAGAGAGTTTAAAGATTATGATGTAATTGTCTAACATAGTAGCAATTTCAATAGAAAGGAAGAATATAATCTAGCAAGAAGAGTAAGGAGAAGAATTTCCAGGCAGTGGATTCCTGGAGACATTTCTTACATGTAACATTGTGTTCTTTGGAAATGCTTTGATTCAATATAGTGCTTCAGTAAGGTCCTGCATAACAAAGGAAGAGTCTTGTCACCAGAAGGTCAGCATGTAGTCAAATGGGGTTTAAGGCTATCTTATAGCTCCAAACAAAAATAGAGCCCAAGGCAAAAATAAAGAGAATCCCAGTCTTAAGGGTGAAAAACACAATGCATTAAAAAGAAATCATCAATGTTACAGACCAAGGCTAATTCTGCATGCCAAAGCTGTACATTTGCTTCCAGCGAGGCATTATATGAGGCATAGGACTGAATTTCCTAATGGAGTTCATTTTCAAGTCTTATTCTCCAGTGGAGAGAACTAAAGAGTTAGAGTATGTAAAAAGAATGTAGAAAGAAACCCCCTAAGTTAAGGTGTATCATACAGCCAAAAGACCACTTTATCTCTCTAGACACATTTCAAGGTTTCAAGTGATTGATGTATTAAGCTGTACAGATATAGACAATATCTATTATCACAAAAAGTTAATTTGACAACACTTTTCTATATCATTAATAAAACAGATGACATTCAGTGTATTGCTCTTAAATGATAATAGATAATATTTCTGCCAGGAATTGATAAATTTGGCAACAACAACTATGCCTCAAAACCTGTCCACATTCCTACCATCCCCAGAATAGAAGTTGATAACTTTTGCTGGTAGGCTTTTCTCTAACCCTTTTTAAATTCAGTGGCAAGTAATTATGCTATAATTATACTATATTATACTATTTTCCTTCTATGTAATTCTATCTGATATAAATCCATATTTATATTTTTTAAATAAAAATAACATTTTACTAATTCAATTGTTACATTGCCAGATAGAGTTAAAATGCCAGATCATTTAGAGAACAAAATAGAAAATATTTGAGGAGTAATATAAATTTTTTTTTGGTAAAAGAAAAGTAATTAGGAAATACTATCCTCCTTCTCCAACAAATTAAACTCATTTAGATAATTGTGATTTTTTTCATACTTGAATGAAGGAACCATTAGTTTTTATGAAAGTATCTTACTTCTAGTAAGATATATAATTTTAAAAGAGTCTGCATAAGCATTCATATTAAGAATTTTTTTAATCAAATTAAATGGCTCTTTCCTAAATGGCTCTTTCCTAAGTGACAAACAACAAAAGTCAGTGATATTTTGTCATCAACAAATATCGACTTTATTTTATAAATAAAGTCAACAATATAAAGTCAACAAATGTCGACTTTATTTTATTTCTTAGAAAATTTCCTTATGAAAACAATATTTTCAGGTATAGTGAGTCTGTCACTTAACCTGTTATATTCAATTGGATTTGCTTGACAATTCACTATATTGTCACTAATTATCAAATTATGTGAGAATTTTCACTTCCCTTATTTGTTACAGAGATAATTTACAATAAAATAACTATTTTCTAGATTTCATATTCCCAATAAAGTGCTATATAATGTCTTAAATATTAAATTTTAACGATCTGTGCATAAGTATTTCTAAGTTGCCTTGTAATAGGTAGAAATTTGATTACAGTTGAAACAGACCATTGAAAAACCATTGATTTTATTGAACCTTTTTAACTATTTTTGTAAAGGGTCTCTAAAATTGAGTTGATATGATTTTATGAAACAGACATATTAATATCCTCATTCACTTGAAGTACTTTTGTCATGTTTTTTTGAGGGATACAGAATACAGCTTTTAATAAAGATAAATTTTTCCAAATATTAGGAGAATATTGGTTCAAATATTTTTTCTATATGACAAAACTCTCTAAAGCTGATGTATTTCAAGATTCCTCAAAATAAATTGAGGAGAAATTGACATTTTTTTAAAATAAATTCATTCAAATTCAAGTTTCTCATCATATAGCTTCAAGAAAAATAATAGAATTTTATATGTTATCCTTTGTTTTTGTTTTATGACTGATTATTTTCTGTAGAAAAATCATTTAAAATACAAAGTATGATATTGTTTTATGCACCAGTGCTTATAACCCTTAAGGTTTATTATAAAGCACAAACGCAAACACATGTGCACAAGCCCAAATGACTTAAGTCACTGATTCACTGAATAGAAAGAAGTATCCAAAATCCTAAGCAGAGCAGAAAAAAAAAAAGTCTCCCAGCCAAATAATGAATGGTTCATATAACACAATGTTAACAAAATTTAAAAAGTTCAATTTATAAAGAATAAAGATATTCATTCCTTGAATAAAGAAACTAAATTTTGTTTTCAGAGATTATGCAATTTTAGTATTAACTGACAAATTAAATAAATTCAGATTATGAAATGAAGAATATTAAACAAATCTCAACTCAGTAACTTGTAGAAAAAGAAAGTTCTGTCTACCTTGGCTAAAAGTACTATGACGTCTTTAAGCCATTAAACTTCCATAATTATAATAGCAACTTTACAAAAATATCTTTATGTATAATAGAGGAAAAATAACATTTGCTTCATGGAGTAATTGCATGGTTTGAGCAAGGTGCTTATGCAAAATTATTTGTGGAACAGTTAATCGTATGTATTATTTCTGTTATAATGATTCTAAAGGTGTTATTTTGATCTTTAGCATGTAATTACAAGACTAAAAACAGACTTTCTTAGGATACTTCAAACCTGTTTTCAAATGAATACTCTTTAGCATTCTGCAGACCCTGAACAAGACAACTAAGCCTCTAAATAAAGGAGTGTTCTTCAATGGTCAGAAAGGACTTCTTGCCACAAAATAGGAATTGAGGTCTGCTGCCTTGCAGAGGTACTTATATAAAGTTTTACTTAAAACAGCATATATTTTGACTAAATAGGTGACCTTTAAAGCTAAATTAGTGACCTCAAGTTTCTGCTACTTAACAATACATGTGACTTTGGACAAGTTTAAACATGTCAAAGCTATCATTTGCTTATCCGTATAGTGATAGAGCACCGCCATCTTGGACAAACACTGCCATTTTAAGTTTCAGCTCCCTTTCTAACCTCATGCATTTCAAGAAGATCACTTCTCTTCTAACAACAAGCAGCCAGAGAGAGCAGACAGTAAAACACAGATAAGACGGCTTGGATACAAGGGGATCAGGGAAAGCCTCTTGGGTAACCACCAAACGTCACACTCACACAATGGGCCCCAGTAAAATGGTGGGCCCTAATAAGCGCATCCCTTTCTCTTTAGGCGCACTAAGATAAGGAAGCTAAAAGCAGACTTGGGGGTTATACCTACAGCTGCAGGAAGATATATGAGAACACACACCAAACTCTCCCTCCCAGGTAAGCAAGACAAAGAGACAGAGACATTCTGAGCCTGTGGTAAACTCTCCTGCCCTGAACCCTTAAATACTCTTGTCTGTACGATAGAGTGCTCCTGACCTAACTCGGCCTGAAGGCCCTCTCAGGTTTATTCTCCAAACTAAACCTGTCTTTGACTGTTGAGCTGCTTTTCGTGTTTCTTTCCTCTTTCTTTAACTCTTACATTTAGGTCACTTGACAAAGGGAGCTTGTGAGTGAATCAACTACTTAGCACAGGACTTGTTACTTAGTAAACTTACGTGTAATATTTGCAAAGAAAGTGTCTGTTATGATTTTAAGGAAGAGAGTCCACTTGATAAATCCATACTTCAAAAGTATCCAAGATGCCTAAATAATATTTCTATTTCATAAACTGTAAATGTTTCCTCAGTAAATACCAGGGAACAGAATATGTGGGATGAATTTAAATGTTTGTTATTTATCTCATATCCTTTGGATATTAGATCTGGAAGTTTTGGTTCTAGAGCAGTACTTTCTGATTAGCAGGCCAGTGGGAATTATGTAGATTAGCTTAAATAGTTCTAGAAATTACATATATTAGGACTTGGTCTCAAAAGTCTCGTAAGCAATACGTAAGACACTGAAAAAGAATAATAGACAAAATGTTTGGTTTACCCAATCACAATATTTGTAATTTTCTGCCTATGGTGTTGATTAGAGCCTCAGAGAATTAAGAAATATCATAGTAACCATAAAAAAATAAGACCTAGAGCATCTCATACATACTAGAGAAAATGAAACTCAACTTTGAATTAGTGGATCCCTACTGACTTTACCACTGACTTTTCTTGTGGATCATGTCTCATTATTTCCTTCAAGATTGTGATCATTACTTCAGATCTTTCAATAATTTATTGTCAACTCTACAGAATTTGAAACATCCTAAACAGTGCATTTTTTTCTCTTGTATTATCCTGAAATATTTTATTCTAGCTACATAGATTTAGTATAGTATATGCCATTATGAAAATAGCTCATCTGTTTCAGCAATGTACTTAGAATGCTTTTCTATACCAGACTTTTGACCCTAACCTCTCTCTTTGCATTTTTCCTTTTCTGATGAGCAATATCTATGCTGATACCTCACTATTTCATACATAGTTACAGTCTCATAGCACTTAATTTTATAAGGCATAAAAAGCATTTGCCAGAAGAATAAATTCTATCTCTAAGCTCTTCATGATGAAATTGTAAATGAAGAATAAATTATATCTATAAACTCTTCACTGATGAAACAATTATGTAAAAATATGAGATTCTTTACTGTTTAGTTAAAGGATTGGTAAAGGTATTTTGAATTTTAAGATATTCATATCCATAAGAGAGGAAACTTCAGAATTCAAGTTGGTTAGCAAATCTCTCTCAGGTAACTTAAAGAGAGAGAGAGATGGGGGGGAGGGAGAAAGAGAAAGAGAGAGAGAGAAATAAGAAGACACAGGAATATTTGGATTGCTAATGTATCTATGCAATCACTAAAACCAGAACTGCAAGTGTTATTTCTGACTTTTTCCTTTATCTTATCCCAGGCATTTAACTGCTGTTGTAGTACTTAGAATTATCTCTCCTTAACAACTTCTGGGATAATTTTCTCCTTCATATCCACACTGATAATTGCCTTAGTTCAATTTATCATCACCTCTATTGGTTCTGTTGGGAGTGTAGCCTTGCTGACATTCTGCCTCTAAATTCACAATCTTTTCATTCATCATTTGAACCATGCCAAAATAATCATTCTAAAGAATAAATATAACATATATTTACCTATTTGAAACATTACAATAGATCACTATTGCCTAGTAAATAAAGTTCACAGTTAAGCTTGACATACAAACATCTGCCTGGTCATCTCCCTTGAAATCATTGTTGTCTCTCCTCAACCTAGCACACCCTACATTTCTAGAATGAGAAATTACTTACAGTTTACTGAATATTACACACATTTTCAGAACTTTTAATGCTTTGTGCATGCTTACTCTTCAATCTAAAATGTCCTCATCACATTATTTCTCTTAAAGAAAATAGTTAATGATATTGTGATGTATAAATCATGTACCACCAATGATACTGACTTAATGATCACCATTCATTTTATTTAAAAAAAAAATGGACTTTGAGTGAATGAAGAACAGAGCGAGGGTATGAAGTCTATAATCTTAATAATACAGTTATTGTTTCTCTTCTTAATTTTAAGAACTTCTTTAGTTTCTATTGTTTCTAAATTAGCTCCTCTGGCTACCTCTTAAAATTCTGAGCTTCTAATAATGTGTTAATAACTTTTCTTTTGCATCTACTTAGTCACTATTTGCTTGTATATAAAACTAATAAGTGCAACAGGTACAATTTGAAAGAGAACACTAAAAATATTTTGTGCAGTAATTATATATGGAACCAAGAGGGTCTAGAGCTTTTTATTTTAAAAAACAGTGGCAAGAAAGCTTATCCAATTGAAATTCTGAAAGATGTGATGTAGCCTGGTGGCAGATATGTGTCTGAGGAAAGCTCTAGAAATATATATTTTTTCCGTCTCTATCCAGAAGAATAAATATTAAATTTTTTCTTAGGTGTTGATAAAAAAAAAAGTTAAAAACCTTTCTTATCCACAGCCTTGTAAGATGGAGAGCTTAACTTCTTTACTTAAAGTGGGACATGTGTAATTCAAATTCCATATGACTTACCAACTTCATCTTCTGATGGGAACAGACCTTGAGAAATATCTTAAAAATATACAGAATTTAAGAATGGCATTAGAGTTGGACAGCATGAAACAGCATCTGGTGAAGAAAATCAATTTGATAAGAAAGCATAGATGTAAAAATGATCAGTTCGAGCATTCAAAATAATATGAAAATGTTTCACAGGACACAAACATGTTGACACTGAAGAAAGACAACATCTTGACTGACAGGTATGCCAACCCCTTTTTTTAATCACAGTTAGGAAAACACCCCTATTTACAATTGGTTAATAACATTTATCCTTAAATTTCAGTAAGTTAATTGACTTTTAAGATGAATTCCTTCACTAATCATTTTCATTTTATGTATTTCTAGATACATCGTATTGATGCAATAATTTGTGTTGCTTTCTAGATTCAAGCAACTTTTATTCATACCATAATGGTCAAAAGATATTGAAATGCTATGTTTAAAAATCTTTTCTAAATTAACTTTTTGACTCTTTTTATAACACTTAGCTTAAAACACAAACACATTGAATAGCTGTAGAATATATTTTCTTACTTTGTATTCTTATTTTAACAATTTATTTATTTATTTTACTTCTTAAACTTTTCTGTTAAAATCTAAAACATAAACACACACATTATTAGTCCAAGACAAACAAGGGTCACGATCATCAACATCACTGTCCTCCACTTCCACATCTTGTCTCACTGGAAGATCTTCAGGGGCAATAACACACATGGAGCTGTCATCGCCTATGATGACAATGCCTTCTTCTGGAATACCTCCTCAAGGACTGACTGAGGCTGTTTTACAGTTAACATCTTTCACAAGTAAAAGGAGTACACACTAAAATAATGATAAAAAGTATAGTCTGGTAAATACATAAACAAGTAACATAGTCATTTACTATCTTTATTAAATATTACATACTGTGCAAAATGGTATGTCCTTATTTATTTATTTATTTATTGTATTTATTTATTTTTTGAGATAGAGTCTCGCTCTGTTGCCTGGGCTGGAGTGCTGTGGGGCGATATCTGCACCTCCACCTCCCGGGTTCAAGCGATTCTTCTGTCTCAGCCTCCTGAGTAGCTGGGAATACAGGCATGGGCCACCACACCCAGCTAATTTGTTTTGTACTTTTTAATAGAGACGTGGTTTCGCCATACTGGACAGGCTGCTCTCAAACTCCTGACCTTGTAATCCACTGCCTCGGCCTCCCAATGTTCTATACTTTTATATGACTGGCAGCACAGTTGTTTTGTTTATACCAGCATCACCACAGACATATAAATAATGTGTTGCACTGTGATATTATGATGGCTATGACATCACTAAGCAATAGGAATTTTTCAGCTCTGTTATAACCTTATGAGACTACCATTATATATGTGGTCCACCGTTGACTGAAATGTTAGGCAATGTGTGTGTGACTGCAATTAAATTTTTGGCTATTATATAACTTTAATTGATACTTATAGAATGATAAAAAACCTATATTATTAATACATTACTATGTATTTAAATTGCTGGAACATGTCCAGGCAAACACTTGAGATATTGTGCCCATTCATTGCTTGGAATATCGGGAATGAATCCTCAGCATTTGGTAGCATACTTGCCAATGAATAGGGATACATTAATTTTTTAAACAAGCAAATAAAAAATTACTTAGAGTTATAATCAGTATTGTAATACATTTGGTAATATTTAATTTTTATTAAAAGTGTTTCATATCCTTTTATCATACTTTTTCTTACTGCAATGGAAGTCTGAATATATTCAGGAGCTTTCTATACATGAGCAGTCTTATGAAATAATTTTTAAATAAGTGGCATTTTCACAAATTCTGATAATAGCCAGGTACATCAGACTAGACTGGATTTAGATGTTCTTAACATGCATAATATCTCTGTAATAGAGTTATATACAAGATTTGGAACAAATAGCCCAAACCCTTTGTTGTAGCCATCAGGGGGTAGAGGATAAATTTTTCTCAATATGAGAAAAGATTCTGTATGGCTTTAATAACTGAAGTCGATTATAAGAGAGGTATCCTTGCCCTTAATAGTCTACTCCAAGGTCATTTAACTTGATAAAATCATCCTGAAAATACAACTTGTGATATTTACTGTGCATTATATTAAGAATTCTAAAAATGCCTCTGTAGTACCACCAACCCAATCACACTGTTATATTTCATTTTGTGATGTAAATTAATAGCCTTTGAACAGCTGTCTAGGCAAAAAGAATTATAGGATCCTTGTTTAAACAGTGGAAGTGTATTATGCAAAAGAGATCATTTGAGCTACATTACTTTAAAAAATTTCATACTTTCTGGTTTTTATAACACACAGATCATCTAGACATGTCACGGTTTTAACTAAAGTTTTTCTTACCATCATTAGCACCCTAATTTTACAGGAAAAAAAAATTTGCTTTTTCTAGAATAGTATATATTATTATTATACAACAAAATTTTTTTCCTCTATTTTCAGCACAGTGGACGGTTGCATCTGCTCCCAGAATTGAAACCACTTTGACAACCTTTGTCCAAAGAAATGGAAGAGTAGGTGATGTTTGTCCTTTTTGTGCAGAAGAATTTAGTTTCACTTGTGAGGTTCCCCTGCACTAAGGATTGTGGAAACAATTGTTAATATTTAGCTTAGTTGTCTCAGCAGGGACTGATGACCTGCCTTAAAATTCATCACTAGCATCAGTCATTGCTTTGAGACATACAACAAGTATTAATTCTTCAAGGACCCCAAAGAGTGAGGTACAAAGTAAGACCCATGGTTGCACAATAATTGCATGATTTTTTCGAACTATTTTAACAGAAAAATCTGGGCATTTTTGTGTGTGAAAGGATTTTAAGAATATACAACGTAAATTTGTATAAGGTGTAAGGAAGGGGTCCAGTTTCAGTTTTCTGCATATGGTTAGCCAGTTTTCCCAATACCATTTATTAAATAGGGAATCCTTTCACCATTGCTTGTTTTTGTCAGGTTTGTCAAAGATCAGATGGTTTTAGATGTGTGGTGTTATTTCTGAGGCCTCTGTTCTGTAACATTGGTCTATGTATCTGTTTTGGTACCAGTACCATGCTGTTTTGGTTACTGTATCCTTGTAGTATAGTTTGAAGTCAGTTAGTGTGATGCCTCCAGCTTTGTTCTTTCTATTGAGGATTATCTTGGCTATTCAGACTCTTTTTTGGTTCTATATGAAATTTAAAGTAGTTTTTTTTCTAATTCTGTGAAGAAAGTCAATGGTTCCTTGATGGGGATAGCATTGAATCTATAAATGACATTGGGCAGTTTGGCCATTTTCGTGATATTGATTCTTCCTATCCATGAGCATGGAATGTTTTTCCATTTGTTTGTGTCCTCTCTTATTTCCTTGAGCAGTGGTTTGTAGTTCTCCTTGAAGAGGTCCTTCACATCCCTTATAAATTGTATTCCTAGGTATTTTATTCTCTTTGTAGCAGTTGTGAATGGGTTTTCACTCATGATTTGTATCTCTATTATTGGTGTATAGAAATGCTTGTGATTTTTGCACATTGATTTTGTATCCTGAGACTGCTGAAATTGCTTATCAGCTTAAAGAGATTTGGGGCTGAGATGATGGGGTTTTCTAAATATATAATCATGTCATCTGCAAACAGAGACAATTTGACTTCCTGTCTTCCTATTTGAATACCCTTTATTTCTTTCACTTGCCTGATAGCCCTGGCCAGAACTTTCAATACTATGTTGAATAGGAGTGATGAGAGAGGGCAACCTTGTCTTGTGTCAGTTTTCAAAAGGACTGCCTCCAGCTTTTGCTGATTCAGTATGATATTGGCTGTGGGTTTGTCATCATCAGAGTGAACAGGCAACCTACAGAATGGGAGAAAATTTTTGCAATCTATCCATCTGACTAAGGGCTAATATCCAGAATCTACAAAGAACTTAAACAAATTTACAAGAAAAAAACAACCTCATCAAAAAGTGGGCAAAGATATGAACAGGCACTTCTCAAAAGAAGACATTTATGTGGCCAACAAACACACACAAAAAAGATAATCACCACTGGTAATTAGAGAAATGCAAATCAAAACCACAATGAGATACCATCTCACGCCAGTTAGAATGGTGATCATTAAAAAGTCAGGAAACAACAGATGCTGGAGAAGATGTGGAGAAATAGGAATGCTTTCACACTGTTGGGAGCGTAAATTAGTTCAACCATTCTGCAAGACGGTATGACAATTCCTCAAGGATCTAGAACTTGAAATATCAATTAACCCAGCAATCTCATTACTGGGTATATACCCAAAGGATTATAAATCATTCTATTATAAGGACACATGCACGCATACATTTATTGTAGCACTATCCCTATTCCCAGTAGCAAAGACTGGGAACCAACCCAAATGTTCATCAATGATGGAATGGATAAAGAAAATGTTGCACATATACACCATGGAATCCTATGCAGCCATAAAAAAAAAGAATGAGTTCAAATCCTTTGCAGAGATATAGATGAAGCTAGAAACCATCCTCAGAAAAGTAACACAGGAACAGAAAAACGAACACCACATGTTCTCACTATCAAATAGGAGTCGAACAGTGAGAACATATGGACAAAGGGAGGGCAACATCACACACTGAGGCCTGTTGGGGGATGGGGGGCTAGGGGAGGGATAGCATTAGGAGAAATACCTAATGTAGATGATGGGTTGACGGATGCAGCAAATCACCATGGCACATGTATAGTTATGTAACAAACCTGCACGTTCTGCACATGTATCCCAATATAATAAAAATATGATGAATTTCATTAAAGGAATATAACATTTGATCAGACTGAATTTATTTATATGTGTATGATAATCACAGATTCTAAGTATAGTATGTTAGATTGAGTGTTTTGGAGACTCCAATAGTTTGATTGGTTAGCTGACTAAAAATTTGAACTCAGCTGGGTGCAGTAGCGCAAAACATTTTGAGAGGCCAAGGGAGGAGATTCACTTGAACCCAGGAGTTCAAGACTCACCTGGGGAACATAGCAAGACCTCATCTGTACAAAACGTTTGTTTTAAAGTTAGCTGGGCATGGTGGTGTATGCCTATAGTCCCAGCTACTTGAAGGAGCTTACATGGGAGGATCACTAGAACCCAGGAATCAAGGCTGCAGTGAGCCGTAATCCCATGACCGCACTCCAGCCTGGGTGACAGAGTGAGACCCTGTCTCAAATAATAATAATAATAATACATAAAAAATAAATTAAGAAATTAAATATTGACCCAAAGAAAGCCTAGTATAAATAATGTTGAAATTCTAGAACTTATTTAGTATTTTAGAAACAAAAATGTTCAAAGATAGGAAGACTGAAATGCTAGAGTAAGTTTATCATGTAAGACCTCTGACCCACCTCTTAAATATGTGTCCTGGAGAGTTTTGTCATTTGTGATTCATCAGTCACATATGGGGAGTCTCTGCTTCCTCTCACTTCTTCCAGATTTGGGTGAAGCAGCAGAACACTGTGCAGGCATTATGATTTCTCCAGCAATTACTGAAGGGGCCATGTTGGGCATCTCAGATGCATAGGATAGTTATCCTTCCATGAGACAAACTCTGACCATGGAGTACAGGAGCCAAGAAAAGACTGGCAAATCAATTTTCTCTTGCTTCTTCCATCTGATAACCCTGTCTGGATGAATATTTGCAGTTGCCGAATGTCAGATATGAGTGTTCTTAACTCATTAAGGGACAGTGGCCAGTTTGTTAATGCATCCTTTTTGCCTTTACTCACATTCCTCTTTGCTTCACTTTCATTTGCATCATCCTACCTACATTGGAATGTGACCTCCCAAAGGTAATGAGGATTATTACTTAGTCTCAGGCTCTGTTTTATAGTGAACATGGATTGAGATAGCAATGGATCCTAAAATGGCATTTAATAAAGTAAACTTTCATTTATGATTTTTTGTACACTAACACCATGTATGAAATAAGATGCAATATAAAATAGATTTTGAACCAAAAGCAAATATTTTAATTATTTACATCAGAGTTATTATGATTGAATTCAAATCTAAGAAAAGATATTGGGTGATTATATTATTCACAGCATACTTGATTGTCTATACAATGTGTTTCAAGAGAATTTGGTTTAAATTTTTACTCTTTGGTCACCCAAGAAGACATTTTAGATATATTTATACTTATATTCTTAATTATATGTACACCATTGGTTAATTCCTTCATGAAAAATAATTTCATGAGATATTTTGAAATTTTATATTTATAATTATCTATACAAATATTAATTTACCTGTTTTGTAATAAAAAATAATTTAGCTTTTTAAAAATATGAAATATAGCTGTAAAGAAGAGGTTTGTCATTTAACTTTAACAATATTTAGCATTACTTTTGAGAAGCTATTTTAGAAATGAAGCCTATATGAATATTTAATATTTGTATAGTACTTTTGATGCTTAATTGTGACCCAAGTGCTTTGTATTAATTATGTCATTCATTTTAATAATCATCCTGCTTGACAGTACTATCATTATGTCTCTCAAGGCTTAGATTGGTTTAGCCTGTTGCCCATGTAACTCATTTAGTGCAGGATGGATATTAAACCCAGGTGGTAGGGACAACCAGCAGAACATGCCCCCATAACTTCTAAATTAATTGTGAATATTGTGTAGGTGCTTATTATTTAAGATTAGCTGTTATTCTCATATGAAGATATATATTGAGTCTTCAGTATTATTTAATCTCAGGTCTGTGCTCAGAGTCAAAAATCTAAATCTGCAATTTTGAATTCAATGACGTGACTACAAATTTTAATCTTGGCGACCAGCCAGGAAATACTGTATTTCCTTTTTAATGAATAATTGTTTATTTAACATAATATGTTAATTTAAATATTGTTAATTTAATATGACAGAAAAATATTTCTTATTTAGGTTACTAAAATTTTTACAAAAAGCACAATTGTTGGTAATATAAATGATATTCATGTTTTGGAGGAGCTATTTTTCTGTATAACCATTTAACTTAACTAACAAAATCACATACTAGTTGTTTTATTTCTTGAGGATGTATAATTTGTTTCTGTTTGAATGCCTAGGTTTTGTATAAAAAATATAAATGTATTTAAAATAAATTATCATGTATATAGCCTTACATGTAAAGAAAAAAGTCCTTATCTCTTGAAAGATGACACTAGTTAATTGGAACCTTTTTCCACCCAGCAATTGCTCTGCTAATACATTAAAAATACAAATAAATAAAGCCTCATTTGAATAATTTTTAAATATTTGTTACTAGAACAAAAATAATTTTTATAAACACCTGTTACATATGGGTCAATGAATGCAATTTAGTTTTGTCAACAAATAATGAGTTCTGAAAAAGGCACACATCTATACAACCATCACAATAAGACATAAAAAACTTTAATTACCCTCGAAATCCCTTTATGCCATATACCAATAAATCCTCTACTTCCTTGTTCCCAGGCAACCACTAATATCCATTCTGTCTCAGTAATAGATTTGTCTTTCCAGATTTTCATGTAAAAGGGAGCCAAGTGGAATGCATTTTTGTGTCTGACTTTTTTACTCAATAGTGTTTAAAGAATCCTCTATATTATTTTGTTTCAGAATTTTTTTTTTTACTGTTGTGTAGTGTTGCATTGTATGAATATGCCATCATTTGGTTATCCATTCATATGCTGATAAACATAGTCCTTTTTCAGTTTCTGCTTTATGAATATAAATACTACATATCTGTGTGCAAGACATTGTGTGGACATTGCTTTTATTTCTTACTTGTAAATGCCTAGATGTGGAATTGTTGGATTATATGCAAAGTCTATGTTAATATTATAAAATAATAGGTTCTCAAATAGTTATTTTTTTCTACCAGCTATGAGGATTCTAGTTGTTTCTCATCTTTGCTAACACTTGAAATTATCAGATATTTAAAATTTTTCTTATCTGAAAGATGTGTCGTGATATCTCATTGTAGTTTAAATTTGCATTGCCCAATGACCACTTATTTTGAGAATTTTTATTTGGTTTATTCGACTTTTCTATATTTCTCTTGTGAAGTGTCTGTTTAAATCTTTTGCACAACACTTATGATATTTGTTGCCTTATAAAATTGATATATTTTGTATAATCTGTATACATCTGCATACATTTATCATATAAATATATAGAGACTTTTCAATAACTTATAGTATCCAAGTTAAAATAGTTGTATGAACTTATAACTTAGTGTTTTAGAAACAACTGCTAGAAGAACATAAAAAAGGATTAGTGAAATAAATTTCCCTATAAAGTTAAGAGATTTAGGAAAAGTATATTCAGTGCCATAAGACTTTGTTTTTTTAAATTTTAAGTGCATATTTCATTTTCTTATGAAACATATACTCTTTACAATGGTTTGACTAATTTTTATAACTCTGGAATGTAAACATTGCTGAAATTCAGAACTAGACATATCATTTCTATCCCCAGGACATTGACAGCACGCATATTATAATATGGAGGTGTCATATGTGACATAAGGCAACTTAAAGACTTAGCTTTCTACGTTAGCAAGGGAAAAAACAACATATTTGGTCAATCTGGAACATCCTAAAACTTTCTGATAAAAATACTAGCATTTGTCATTTTGAAAATCTGAAAATTATTGTATTAATGGTTATAGATATTAAAAAGTAGATGACGATAGATTGAAACCATTTACAAAGTGAAAGCAATTAGAAATGGTTAAAGTATGTTGTTTTATTTATTGTTGGTTAAGAAATGTAATATAACTAAGTAAACATTCCCAAGCAATTCCATTTCTACTTACTCTTCCTCTTTCTGAAATTTGACCTTATAACTTAATAACTTAAAATGTAGCAATTACATATTTTAATTCCACTACCATGATACTTACTATACTTACCTTTTGAGAGTTAGAATAGTGTTTGTCCTGATAATGTGGAGGAGCTTGTAGTTAGTTTAGAGGATCTTTGAGGAATATAAATGTTTAAGATAAACATATAAAACCTAGAATCAAGAAAAAGACCTTTTTCAGAAGATGAAACTGTTACTCAGGTTACTTGACTGGGAGTTCCCAGACCTCCAGTTTCAATCCTCCCTTCAGCCTTCAATCCCTAAGAGACATCCAGCCCCAGCAATTGGATTGGGCAGGCTGTCTTGACGCACCACAGTGCTGAATGCTTGAGGACATGTTTCAAGAGATCGCCGGGGTTAGTGTGTGTCATCACATTTAAGGGGAGATCAAGAGACAAAAGACTGCCCTGCTGGAGCTGTGTGGTCTTCTCCAAGTGAGAGCTGCTGGCCATAGGACTACTTTGCTTTCAGGGGAAAGGAGGAATTCATTTTCAGTAGCCACAAGAAAAGCAGTTTCTTTTCAGAAGCAACGAAGTAACTTAACAGAAAAACTGAAAGAAACCACAGATCTTTTGAAAGAAGCAGCAGGCTGCAGCCTAAATTGTGAACCAGACTAAAAACTCCCTACAGGAGACAGTGAACCTGCTCACACATCCAGCACATCACCACCACAACCACCATCTGAGAAAGCCATTGCACAAAGATTCTCTATAACCAAGGGATTCATACCGAGTCTGCACCACTGAAAGCACACGGAGCTGCAGCTAGGTGACAATAAACTATAAACATTAAAGTCACATCCTTAAGGGAAAACAGAAATTAAAAAGACAACCTAGCTCAATCAAAAATGAGTTCAAACGTCATTAGAAGAATAGTCTGTCCACATGAGAAGGAGCCAGAAAAATAATTCTGGCAATATGAAAAACAGGGTCTAAAACATCCCCTAAAATATCAAACTATCTATCTATTAGTGTATCCAAATGAAACTGTAGAAACATCAGATAAATAATTCAAAGCGTTGATTATTAAGTTACTCAAATAAATACAAGAAAAAGGTGAAAGCCAACATAAACAAATTTTTAAAAATCAGGATATGATTAAGAATATTTCTAAACAGATAGATATTTTAAAGAAAAACCTACCAGAATTTCTGAAAATGTGAAGACACATTTAGGGAAATATAAAATGCAGTGGAAAGCTCAAACAATGGAATAGACCAGGTAGAAGAAATATTTTCATTGTTGTGTCTTTTGAATTAAGCCAATCAGACAAAATAAACAAAAATGGATTTAAATAAATGAACCGTCTCCAAGAAACATGGGGTTAAATAAAATAGCCAAACCTAAAAAATACAGGTGCTCCTGAGAGAGAAGAAAAAGTAAAACTTTGGAAAATCTATTTGAGAGACTAATTAAGGAAAACGTACCTTGCCTTGCTACAGATTTAAATATCCAAATACAATAAGCCCACTGCAAAAGGGGACTCACTGCAAAAGGAACACCACCAGGCTTATGGTCATCAGTCTATCTAAAGTCAATGGGAAGAAAATAATTCTAGAAGCAGGAAGGAAAAAAAATAATCAGATAACCTATAAAGGAAAAACTACCAGTCTAGCAGGAGACCTCTCTGTAGAAACTTTACAATCCAGAAGGGCTTGAGGTCTTATCTTTTGTCTCCTTAAATGGAGTAACAATCCTCCAAGAATTCTGTATCCAGCAAAACTAAGTTTCATAAATGAAGGAGAAATAAAGTCTTTGTCAGACAAGCAAATGTGGAGTGAAATTATTAATACTAGATCAATCCTACAAGAAATACTAAAAGGTGTTCTAAATCTTGAAATACAAGGTTAATACACACCAGAATAGAAACTCCTGAAAGCATAAAATCACAACACTTATAAAACAACAACACAAAGAGGAAAACAAAGTCACTAGTTCACAATCGACATGATGACTGGAACAGTATCTCACATCTCAATATTAACATTGAATGTAAATGGTCTAAATGATCCACCTTAAATATACAGATTGGAAGAATGAATTTAAAAATTCACAAATCAAATAGCTGCTGTCTTCATAAGACAAACCTAACACGTAAGGATTCTTATAGACTCAAGGTAAAGGGGTGAAAAAAGATATTTCACACAAATGGAAACTGAAAGTGAACAGGGGTAGCTGGTCTTACATTGGATAAAACAGACTTTAAAGCAACAACAGTAAAAAAAAAAAAAAAGAAAAGAAAAAGAAAAGACAAAAAAGGCCATTACATAATGACAGAAGGATCAATTCAACAAAAGGATATAATAATTATACATATATATGCACTTAACTCTGAAGTTCCAGATTCATAAAGTAATTACTACTGTGGTAGGAAAAGAGATAGCAGCACGATAAGAGGGGGGGATTTCAGCACTCCACTGACAGCACTAGAAAGATCATAGAGGCAGAAAGTCAACGAAGAAATACTGGATTTAGACCGGGCGCGGTGGCTTATGACTGTAATCCCAGCACTTTGGGAGGCTGAGGTACGCGGATCACCCGAGGTCAAAAGTTCAAGACAAGCCTAACCAACATGGAGAAATCCTGTCTGTACTAAAAATACAAAATTAGCCAGGCATGGTGGCACATGCCTCACATGTCTGTAATCCCAGCTACTCAGGAGGCTGAGGCAGGAGAATCGCTTAAACCCATGAGGCAGAGGTTGTGGTGACCTAAGATCACACTATTGCTCTCCAGCCTGGGAAATGAGTGAAACTCTGTCTCCAAAAAAAAAAAAAAAAAAAAGGAAGAAAGAAAGAAAGAAATACTGAATTTAACCTGTACTCTAGAACAAATGGACCGAACAGATATTTACAGAGCATTCTACCCAAAAACTACATTAGCACAAGGAACATTCTCCAAGATAGACCATATGAGAAGCCACAAAATAAAGTATCAATAAACTTAAGAAAATAGAAATCATATTAAATATCTTCTTAAGCCACAGTAAAATAAAACTAGAAATAAGTCAAAAAGAACTCTCAAAACTATTCAAATACATGGAAATTAAACAATCTACTCCTGAATGATTTCAGGATTAATGAAGAAATCAAGATGAAAATTAAAAATTTTGAAATGAATGCCAACAGTGACACAATTTATCAGAATCTGTGGGATACAGCACAATACTAAGAGGAAAGTTTATAGTGCTAAATGTCTAAATCAGAAAAATCTGAATTATCAGAAATTCACATCCTAACATCATACCATACCACAAGGAACTAGAGAAACAAGGAAAAACCAAACCCCCAACTATCAGAAGAAAATAAATACAAAAATCAGAGCAAAACTAAATGAAATTGAAACAAAAAAGTACAAAAGATCAATGAATATACCACTGATTATTTGAAAAGATAAACAATATTGATAGACCACTAGCTAGATTAAAAAAAAATAAAGAGAGAGAAAATTAAATAAGCTCAATCAGAAAGGAAGATCACAAATGACATCACAGGAATAAAAAATATCATTCCAGACTGATATGAACACCTCTATGCACACAAATTAGAAAGACTAGAGGAAATTCATAAATTTCTAAAAACATGCAACATTTTCCCCAACCCTCAGCTTAAATCAGAAAAAAATAGAAATTCCAAACAGACCAATAACAAGCAGTGAGATTGAGTCAGTAATAAAATAAAGAAATCCAAAAACAACAACAAAAAAAGCCCAGGAACAGATGAATTCATTTGATTTATTCCAGGCATTCAAAGAAGAATTGGTATAAATTCCACTAAAACTATTCCAAAAGATTGAAAAGATTTCAAAAATCCTTCTTAACACATTCTATGATGCCATTATCAATCACCCTGATACCAAAGCCAACAAAGGACATAACAACAAAAAACTGCAGACCAATATATCTGATTAATATAAATGCAAAACTTCTCAACAAAGTACTAGCAAACTGAATTCAACAGTACATAAAAAAAAAATCACCATGATCAAGTGAGTTTCATTCCAGTGATATAGGGATAGCTCAACATATGCATATACAAGTCAATCATGTTATTCATCACATAAACAGAATTAAAAACAAAAACCATATTGTCATCTCAGTAGATCCAGAAAAAGCATGGAATAAAATCCAGCATACTTTATGATATAAAATCTCAACAAACTAGCCATAGAAGGAACATATATGAAAGTAATAAAAGTCATATATTACAGATCCACAGCCAACATCATGCTGAATGGGAAAAAGTTGAAACACTTTTTTTCTAAGAATTAGAAATAGACAGGGATGCCCATTTTAACCATTTCTATTCAAAGTAGTACTGGAAGTCCTGGCTAGAACAATCAGGCGAGAGAAAGAAATAAAGTGCATCCCAACTGGAAAAGAGGAAATCAAACTATCTCTGTTTGCCAATGATATGATCTTATACCTAGAAAACTCTAAAGATTCATCCAAAGCACTCTTGTATCTGATAAATGAAATAAGTAAAGCCTTAGGATAAAAAATCAATGTACAAAAATCAGTAGCATTGCTATACACCAACATTGACCAAGCCGAGAATCAAATCCAGAACTCAGTCCCTTTAAAATAGCTACAAAAACAATTGAAATATAATTAGCAAAAGAGGTGAAAGATCTCTACAAAGAGAACTACAGAGCACTACTGAAAGAAATAATAGATGACAAACAAATAGAAATATATTTCATGGTCAAAGATCGGAAGAATCAATACTGTAAAAATGCCTATACTGACCAAAGCAATCCATAGATTCAATGCAATTCCTATCAAAATACCAACATCATTTTTCGCAGAATTAGAAAAAGCAATCCTAAAATTAATACGGACCCAAAGAAGAGCCCAAATACTCAAAATAATCCTAAGCACAAAGAACAAATCTGGAGGCATCATATTACCTGACTTCAAATTATACTACAAGCCTATAGTAACCAAAACAGCATGGTACTGGTATAAAAGTAAATACACAGACCAATGGAAGAGAATGGAGAACCCAGAAAAAAAACTCAAACATTTACAACCAACTGATCTTTGGCAAAGCATCCAAAAACAAATTGGGGAAAATGCATCATATTTAATAAATAATGGTGGGAAAACTGGATAGTCACATATAGAAGAATGGAACTGTATCCCTCGCTTCCACCTTATACAAAAATCAATTCAAGATAAATCGAGGACTTAAATCTGAGGCCTAAAACCATAATAATTCTAGAAGATAATCTGGGAAAATGTATCTTCTGGATATTGGCTTGGACAAATAATTTATGTTTAAGACCCCCAACAGCAAGTGCAATAAAAACAATAGTAATTAAATGGGAATTAATTAAACTAAAACGTTTCTGTACAGCCAAATGAATAATTATCAGCATAAACAGAAAACCTTCAGAATAGGAATATTCACACACTATGCATCTGACAAAGGACTAATATCCAGAATCCACAAGGCATTCAAAGAAATCATCTGGAAAAAAAAATCCCATCAAAGAGTGGGCAAGATACATGAATAGATATTTCTCAAAATAATATGTATAATGTCCAACAAATACGTGAAAAAATGCCCAACATCACTAATCATCATGGAAATGCAAACTAAAATTACAATGAAATACCACCTTACCCTACCCAGAATGGCTATTCTTAAAAAGTTAAAAAAACAATAGATGTTGGTGTGTATGTGGTAAAACAGGAATGCTTTTACACTGCAGGTAGGAATGTAAATTAGTAAAACCTCTAAAACCTCTATTGAAAACAGTATGTAGATTTCTCAAAGAACTGAAATTAGATCTACCATTCTATTCAGTAATACCACTACTGAGTACCCAAAGGAAAAGTACTATATCAAAAACGCATCTGTGCACATGTTTATCACAGCACAATTCACAATTGGAAAGATATGGAATTAATCTAAGTGCCCATCATCCAATGAGTGGATAAAGAAAATATTTTTGTATAAAAACAGTATATATATATTTATTTATAAACATAAATATATAAATACATATATTATATATATTTACATATATATTTTTGTGTATGTCCATGTCCCCCAGAACTCCCCTGAGGTTGTAGGCTCTTGAGATAATCCTTAGGAGATATATATGTGTGTGTGTGTGTGTGTTTATATATATATATGTATATATATGTCTTGAAATACTTCTCAGTCATAAAAAGAACAAAATAATGTCTTTTGCAGCAGCTTGAATGGAACTAGAGGTCATTATTCTAACCGAAGCAACTCAGCAATGGAAAACCAAATATTCTATTTTCTCACTTACAAGTAGGAGCTAAGCTACAGGTACACGAAGGAATATAGAGTGGTATAACAGAGTTTGGAGACTCAGAAGGGGGCAGGGTAGGAGGGGGATGAGGGACAAATAACTGTCTATTGGATGCAATGTGTACTACTCAGGTGACAGGTGCACTAAAATCCTAGACCTCACCAGTGTACAATTCATCCATGTAACCAAAAATTCCACTGGTACTCCAAGGCTATTTAAAAAAAAAAAAAAAGAAACTCTCTCTCTCTCTCTCTCTCTCTCTCACACACACACACACACACACACACACACACACACACACGAAGATGAAATTATTTTATAATGCAAAAAAGATGTTATCAGATCCACAGAGAAGGACATAAAATCTAAGCCAAATAGATTTTGCAGACTTGAACATAAAATGTGTTCCCATTTCTAGTTAGAATATAGAGGAATGAGGAAGTCCTTCTTGTCTTCCAAAATAACAAGATAAAGAATAAAAACTTCACCTTATATTATTTTCCCCCCACTAATAGCATTTATTTATTACAAGATGCTTAAAGATAAAGACACTTCTCATTGGATTTCAGGAAAAAACGTAAAACATTGGGGAAATCTCCCATTCCCCAAGACGTTGTTTCTGATGCCCAAAGTCACATGGTGCCTTGGCTCCTGGGTGGGCATACCCTTAGGTTAGGCTAATGACCTTGCCCAGGAAAAGACTGCTGCATATGAAGTGGTCAAAGATCATCACAATGAAGGGCCTGTTGAAAATGATAATGAGAGGCTTGAACGTCAACTTTAGGACATCCCCAGTGGTGGCAGCTGCCTCACTCTTCTCATCAAGTTGCAGCATGGACTTATGGGCCACCTTTTACATCTTCAGCTTGACCTCTTGGGTGATGTCTGAAAAGTTTTCCTGGTTGGTGAAAAAGTCTGCAATGTCTGTGTCCCTCAGAACTCCCCTGAGGCTGCAGGTTCTTGCAATGATAAGCCTTAGGATTTACAAACCAATTTGCTCATTGGGAGTGGGCAGATGGGATTGGATATTCCTGAAGCTGGACCTGACAGAGAAGAGAGCAGCAGCTCATCTCACAGCCAAACCCTCATTGATCCCTCATGTGATCCCTTCACCTCCTGCATCCAGTCTGACAAGCTTTTAGGGGACAGAGGAAGGGACAGGGTAAGAAGCAGGATCTGCCTCTTTCGTCATCTTACGAGCACCTTTCTCTTGGGGCCTCTGAATTACAAATTACTTTATCCTTAACAATTCTTTTGAGGCTGATTCACCTGAGATACAGCTGGTCCAATAAGCATTTAAGACAATGCTCCCCAGAGCACCCCCTGCAAGAAGCAGAGGAGTAAAGGGAGCATCCAGCTTGGAGCAACAGTACTAGCCTCAGCCATGCTGCTAACCCTGTGACTTCACTCAGGTCTTACCCCTCTCTGTGCTAGTGCCTTCTTTCATGCAATAAGATTGTTGAATACAGCTGTCTCAGGGCCCTTGAGTGCTAAAGCTCAATGTTTCTGCAAGATGATTCAGCTGACTGTCTCCAGTAGACAAAGCAGGTATAATTTCTAGAAAGGTAATTGGAATTATGCTTGAAGGTAGAGAATAAATATAGGACTAGAGCCGGGCGCGGTGGCTCACGCCTGTAATCCCAGCACTTTGGGAGGCCGAGGCGGGCGGATCACAAGGTCAGGAGATCGAGACCACGGTGAAACCCCGTCTCTACTAAAAATACAAAAAATTAGCCGGGCGCGGTTGTGGGCGCCTGTGGTCCCAGCTACTCGGGAGGCTGAGGCAGGAGAATGGCGTGAACCCGGGAGGCGGAGCTTGCAGTGAGCCGAGATCGCGCCACTGCACTCCAGCCTGGGCGACAGAGCGAGACTCCGTCTCAATAAATAAATAAATAAATAAATAAATAAATAAATAAATGAATATAGGACTAGGGTAAGCATCTACACTTTTTAGCATATTAAAGCTTTTATTTTATTTTATTTGTACTGTAAAGGGAGAGAAGATGTCTGAAACTCTGAAACTGAAGAGGAACAGTGAAAGGAAACAGACTGTCCAGCAGGTAGAAAGGAAGGCATGAGACCCTCTCTTCATTCAGCCAAAGCAGCCCTGTAGGAAGCCTGGAGATGGGCAGCTAGCCAGTGTGAATTTTAAGCCTTATTGTTCAAAAGGTATTGAAGCATTAAAAAATGAGTCAGATGAAAAAAGAAGAAAGAATAAACAGCAAAGCAGTTAATTCAATCTATCCATATAGTTACATTAAATAAGATGGAAGTAAAGTTTTCAATCAAAAAGCTTTAAGACTAAGATTTACATAGATTCTATTAATACTTTGTAAGAATAAATATAAACATAAGCATTTTTATGAAAAATCAGAGACTTTCAGATAAAAGCAAAACCCATCTATACATGTTTTTGTTTTTTTATTAAGTACATTTAGAAAGTAAAACCATGAAAAAAATGCAAACACTATGAAAATTGGTGTGGCTATGCCAAAGTCAGAAAAATAGACTACAAAACTGTGAGTATTATCACAGATTAAGAGGACGTGTAACAAAATAATTGATTAATCAAAGAGATACAATAATCTTAAATAAGTGTATACTTAAAAAGAGATTTCAAAGTACACGAAACAAAATTTCATGCACCTAGAGTACAAAAGTAAAAGTTCACAGAATTTTTCACCTTAACTCAGTAATTTATAAAATAAATAAAGAGGAAAAATAAGTATAAAGAAGATATGAACAGCGCTGTCAACTATGGACCAAAGAAAAAAATCACAGAGGAAATTAGGAAATAGCCTAACAGTGTAAATGAAAACAAAACTCAGACTTTTATGCTATAAAATTAACCAGCTATTAGAAGAATAGGTATAGCTTTAAATCTTTCTGGTGGGAAAGAAGAAACATATAAACATCGATGAAATAGGCATATGTCTTAGAAAGCCTGAAATAAAAAGCCAAAATAAATCCAAAGTGGATAAAGGAAACACCAAAACATATTGAAAAAAAGAGTGGACATAAATTAATGGGGAAAACGAATAATAGAGAAAACCTATAAAATGAAAATCTAGTTCTTTGAAAAGACTAACAAAATTGATAAAATTCTAATTTCACTTATTAAGAAAAAAAAGAGAGAGAGAGACAAAATATACCAGTATATAAAAATAAACAAAATATACCAGTTTATAAAAAATAAACATCAGATAGCACTAGAGGTACTACAGAATTTAAGCTGATAATGGGTGATTATATAAACTAATTGGTACCATATGATTGTTTAATTTATCTAAGCAAGTTTCTTCTAAAACATAAATTATCAAACTGAAATAAGAATAGTAAATCTGAGTAGTTTTACCTTTCTAAATAAATAGAATTTGCTTTTGAACATAATTTTAGAGTGAAAACTCAGGCCCAAATAGCATAATTGCTGGATTCTAGCAAATATTTAAACAATAAAAAGATCAATCATACATAAAATCTTTTAGAATTGGGAGTATACTTATTCCTTACCTGACCAAAATCTTTGGTCTAAAACAAGCAACGATATTTTGGCACCGAGTGAAGGGTAGTAAACCCTTATATTTCCAGTCTTTGGCAAAAGTACACTATTTTTGAGAGTGGGACAGAAGCAAAAACTGTTAACTCATAGAGGAGCAAAAAGAAACCAGTTGTACACAGGATCCTGCTCTGGTAAAAAGAAAAAAGTAAGCTCCACTCTACTGGGGGAATGTCAGAAAATGTTTTCTTCCCACAAATACAAGGCAGAAAGATCTAAACTTACTATAGAAAAATTTTAAAAATTGACCTTTCAACTTTGTAAATTCCATGCCCATTGATATACAACTGAAATATAATAATGTATAAAATTTCTTTAGGGTTAGAAAATTTTTTAAAATGTACTGTCCAATGTCTTTTCAAAATAAAATTTCCATCAATAAATTAATTGAAATTAATCATATACAATATATTTTGTATTAACGAGTCATTTATACCATCTTAGTGTAACATTTAATATGCATGTAATAAATTTTAGAATATGCCATAATTAATTGTGGAATTATTGATTAAATTTGTTTCCTTCTTTCTTGCACAGTAGAGAATAACCTAGACCTATGGCTATCTAGATATAGAATATATTTTTCATCTCTTTAAACAAATTGCTACTTTTGATCATATGTCTAAGTTCGTACAACTGAAAACTAAGTAAAAGTATTGTGTGCCATTTCACCTGACTCAATTTAAAGAAAATTTATCCCCTAGATTTTCAACTCCTCTTTTCCTGAGATCCAGATCCTGAACATGCCAGAAAACACTTTTGCCTTTGTAAAACCTTCTGACAAATCGACCTTGGGGAAATACTTACATGTTCTTTTCCTCAGTTACCTGAACTATAAAAGTAGTAGAGTACCTGAAACTAGATTTACCATATGCATTAAAACATTAGAAAACTGAACAGTTATTGGTCAGCAGGAGGACATGACTGTGATCCCTGAAAGTGAAAAAAGCCCCCCAAAACTGGAGGTGCATATTAACACTGCCCTGACTTTTTGCCTGAGGATATTTTTCAATCCCCACATCAGAAAGGAGAAGCCTAAGTAGACAATGGCCATCTCAGAGCCTCGGAGACAGAGACTGGAGTTTGAAATGTAAAATAGTACCTGGAAATTGTAGGCATGATATCTGACTTGAGGGAGAACTATAGAATGAGCTAAACTACAATAAATCTTCTGGATTCTTTGACTTAAAATATTCTGATCATGCATAAATGCCACCAGCACCCCTCAAAACAAGCAAACAAACAAACAGCTTCCAATCATGACTGATGCCCAGAGCTCACATAGAGTGTGAGAAGATTAAGTTCATATAGCCAGAATCAAGAGAGCTCGTTGAGCATTTGGAGCAATCAGTAGAGAACTAGGAATAAACATGCTTTAGCAGTAAGGGGAAATTAAGCCAAGTAAAGGCCACTGCAGACTTCGCTAACAAAATTTATAAACAAGCTCCTTAACAGTGGATCTGATTTGCTAGTAACTTGATAGTTACATTAAAGGAAGAAAAGCAAATCTAAACTGCAACAATCTAACAACAATGCCTGCGTCTAATTATATATTATTATAAATTAAAGAAACAGAAAAAATTTAGTCATAATCAGGAGGAAATTATGAATTAACATAAACAACTGACAGAAGGGCTTAAAAAAATGACGGAGATGGGACTGACAAAAAATGACATTAAGGAGCTATAGCTAATATAAATGTGCTTGATACTTTTAACAATGAGTGAATATAACAAGACTAGAATGAGAAACAGATGGGAAAGGTAGAAATGAAAATAAAATGTCTTAAGTGAAATTTTTCTTAATTAGATCACATGAGAGGTGGCAGAAGGAAAAAAATCACTAAGCTATGTGACAACAATAGCACCTACCTAAACTGAATCACAAAGAGAGAAAGGAAAAAAAATAAAATATAAACAGATTGTCACTAATCTATAGCATCTTATCAAGCCACCCAATATAAATGTTCCCGTAGTTCCCTAAGGGAGGGGCACATAAAAATATATATGAATAAATAATACCCTAAAAGTTTCCTGGTCTGAAGGAAAATGTACCAAAACTAGGAGATCAACAAACACTAAGTAAAATAAATCCAAAGAATATCACACAAAATCACATCATAATCAAATTCATAAAAGAAAGATATAAAGAAAAACTGTTAGAATTTTGATATGAAAATACAATGCATACAAAGGAACAGTCTTAAATTCTGACCTGAGACTTCTCCTCAGAAAATAAGCAATTCAAATAACAGCAAAGAAGCATCTTTAATGTGCCAAACGAAAAGAAAGAACTGTCAATCAACTCTTTAAATACATAGTTAATGTATGCTTTAAAAGGTAATGTGAAATGAAGACATTAACAGATGGGCAAAAGCACAGAGATGATGATGCCTGGAGAACTGCACTGCAGGAAATGCTGAAGGCAAACACTTCCATCTCCTGCATAGCATGTAGAAAACCAGAAAGTACATCATTCCCACCCTGACAACTAGACACAGCTGGGTAATCTATAAAATAATAACTTTTTCTAAACCTGGCAGAGACCTGAGTTCATATGACAATCAACCAGCCTGAAAGCTAAAGAAGCCAGCACCTAAAATGAGCACTGCAAACCTTTGGCAGCAGGAGGAGGACAAAGTCTTCAGACAGGCAGGAAAGAAGAAATTGCTAAAATGTTTACTGAATTGCCAAAGGCCAAATGTGATCTAGTATGTGAGTATAGAAGCCCAGAGGAATTTCTACGACGTTGAAGGCTATTCTCCAAAGATCTCCCTGAGTTCTCATGAGAAAGATGGAGGGCTGGGAATGTCCAGAAAAAGCTTCTCTTGCTGGTGCAGGAGTGGGAAGAAGAGTGACATTGCTGTAAGAAAGGCACAGTATCTTGCCTCGTTCTTTCTACTCTGAGTAACAAAAACAGTTGAGGTCCTTCAGGAAGGGCAACAAATTCTGTTGCCGTCGGTGCACACATGAAGACTCACAACAGCTGGGAGAAGGAGAGACAAATAAAATGTCCGACGTCTCAAGGTTGGGCAAGAAACCATCCTGTGTTCAGGCTGTTAGAGAGCCTGCATCCCCCATTTTACTGGTTCAGCCTGAGTTTTTTTGCTTTTGTTTTTGTTTTTCACGCCTCGTGTCACTAAATGTGCGGTCTGGCTTTTTCAGTGATCCAGAAGAATTTGCCTGAAGGAGTCAGTGCCTGGTTTTGTTGCTGGCAATTTTGAAATTCATCAGGGATAATAGCCAGGTTGTCACCGGTGAGAAAAAGTCCATAGTTCTTGAACTTGTACACAGTCTCCATCCCTGTCAAAATAGATATGCCCCTCCTGGGCCTATTTTACTGATATGGGAATGAACAAGGAAAAAGGCAAACTGGCACACAGAGGCCAAATTGACCCTGTTTGGTTTTTGAGTGTCATCTCTGTGATGAATGGTTTCTTAGTGGGTATTAATGTAATTCACCTAAACCGTATATATTATGCTTACTCTAATCCATTCATCTACATTCTTCTTTTTCAGATCTCTTTGTCTCAATATTACAATATTAATTTCCCCCAGGATCTTGATCAAGCAGACATTTTCCATTGCCCTATCTGTCACAGGTGTCAGTATGTAACTACTCACTCAGATCATTTTTTCTTTCATTTGAAATGAACAACATGCTGTCTCTTCCCTGTGACCAGAGTTCTCTTCTGCCACCTTTATGTCACGTTTTACTGCTATAGCCATTCTTACTAAAGAAAAAATGTATATGAGAAGAAAGAAAGCAAGAAAGATTTTATGACTCACAGCAGGGGAGAGAAATTCAACTCAGCTTTACGGTAACAAAAGGTATTAGTGTTTTCAAATGCTGGGGTGAGCTAATGAAAAGAAGTACTAGACAGTGTTAGGGGATGTTAGTCAATGTGATTAGGCTGTATATATTTGCTTTTTGATACTTATTGAAATTAGGCTCTGACCTTCCTATAGAAAACAGGTACTGCCTTTTTAGATGATTATATTTCATAGGGATGACTTCTAGGGCCTTGACAAAGACATTCCTGTATTGTAACTCTAGCAAGAGACTGGGAAAGGATGTACATTACAAATAAAGTGATAAATCATTTGCAATTACAAGGTTTTTGTTGTTGATGATGTTAAAGTAAATGCTCTAAGAAAAAGGATGTCAAGGGACTAGAGTCCAGATGAAGCCTATCTGAAACTGCCTCAAACTGAGGGTAATTTTAAGAAGGTTTTGGTCAATATACAACTAGCGTAAACAAATTATGTTGAACTATGTACTAACAGTACTTGAAGCTTTCAGCAATTCATTAGGGAGAACATTTCAGAAAGAAAAAATAAAAGTGAGCTGAGGGAGAGGCATCAATGCAACAGATCCATTTGTGTCTTCTGAATTTGCTTGGAACTGGTCCTAGATGAATCAAATCTATCATTCAATGGTAAGCTGCATGATTATCAAATCAACAATTCAGTAAATAGGTGAAAATACCCATCTTTTATTGGACAGCCTTTATCACATAGTAACCTAAATTTTCTTGCTGAACAAGTTGGTTCTCACACTGCTAATAAAAGCATACCTAAGGCTGGGTAATTTACAAAGAAAAGAGGTTTAATTGACTCACAGGTCCACATGGCTGGGGAGGCCTCACAGTCATGGCAGAAGGTGAATGAGGAGCGAAGTCACATCTTACATGGCAGCAGGCAAGAGAGCTTGTTCAGGAGAACTCCCATTTATAAAACCATCAGATCTCATGAGACTTACTCACTATCACAAGAACAGTATGCGGGAAACTGCCTCCACGATTTAATTATCTCCACCTTGCCCTGTGTGGAGACATGTGGAGATTATTACAATTTAAGGTGAAATTTGGGTGGGGACACAGAGGCAAACCATATCATTCTGCCCCTGGACCCTCCCAAATCTCATGTCCTCACGTTTCAGATCATAATCATGCCCTCCCACAATCCCCCAAAGTCTTAACATAATCCAGCAATGATCCATAAGTCCAAGTCCAAAGTCTCATCTGAGACAAAGCAAGTCCCTTCCACTTACAAGCCTGTAAAATCAAAAGCAAGTTATTTACTTCCTAGATACAATGAGAGTAAAGGCATTGGGTAAATACACCCATTCCAAATGAGAGAAATTGGACAAAACAAGGGGCTACAGGCCTCATGCATGTCTGAAGCCCAATGGGGGAATCAAATCTTAAAGCTCCAAAATGATCTCTTTTGACTCCATGTCTCACATCCAGGTCATACTGATGCAAGAGGTGGGCTCTCATGGCCTTGCGCAGCTATGTCTCAGTGGCTTTGCAGCATACAGCCACCCTCACAAGCTGCTTTCACAGTCTGCAGCTTTTCCAGGCACACAGTACAAGTTGTCAGTGAATCTACCATTCTGGGGTCTGTAGGACAGTGGCTCTCTTCTATGGCTCCAGTAGTCAGCGTCCCAGTGTGGACTCTATATGGGGGCTTTGACTCCACATTTCCCTTTCACAGTGCCCTAGCAGAGGTTCTCCATGAGGGCTCTGCCCCTGCAGCAGACTTCTGCCTAGAAATCTAGGCATTTCTATACATCCTCTGAAATCTAGGCAGAGGTTCCCAAACCTCAATTCTTGACTTGTGTGCACCATCGGAATAAGCAAGTGGAAGCCACCAAGGCTTGGAGCTTGCACCCTCTGAAGTTTCAACCTGAGCTGTACACTGGCCCCTTTCAGACACTCTGGGACTCACAGCACCAAGTCTAGAGACCGCACAAAGCAGCAAGGCCCTGGGGAAACCACTCTAGTTTTTCCTCCTAGATGTTCCACCCCTGTGATGGGGGGGGCTTCTGTGAAGACCTCTGACAGGCCCTGGAGACATTTTCTCTATTGTCCTGGCAATTAACTTTTGGCTCCTTGCTACTTATGCAAATTTCTTCAGCCAGCTTGAATTTCTCCCTAGAAAATGAGTTTTTCTTTTCTACTGAATCATCAGGCTGCAAGTTTTCCAAACTTTTATGCTCTGTCACCTCTTGAATGCTTTGCCACTTAGAAATGTCTTCCACCAGGTACTCCAAATCATCTCTCTCAAGTTCAAATTTCCACAGATCTCTAGAGTAGCGGCAAAATGCCACCAATCTGTTTGCTGAAACATAGCAAGAGTCACGTTTATTCTAGTTCCCAAAAAGTTTCTCATCTGCATCTGAGACCACCTCAGCCTGGATTTCATTGTCCATATCACTATCAGCATTTTGTTCAAAGCCATTCAACAAGTCTCTAGGAAGTTCCAAACTTTCCCACATTTTCCTGTCTTCTTCTGAGGCCTCCAAACTGTTCCAACCTCTGCCTGTTACCCAGTTCCAAAGTAGCTTCCACATTTTCAGGTGTCTTTACAATGGCATCTCACTCTACCTGTACCAATTTACTGTATTAGTGTGTTCTCACACTGCTAATAAATGCATACCTAAGACTGGGTAATTTATAAAGGAAAGAGGTTGGGTTTACTCACAGTTCCACATGACTGGGGAGACCCCACAATCATAGTGGAAGGCAAATGAGGAGCAAAGTCACGTCTTACATGGCAGCAGGCAAGATAACTTGTTCAGGGTAACTCTCATTTATAAAGCTATCACATCTCATAAGACATATTCTCAACCATTAGAGCAGCATGGGAAAAACCCAACTCCTTGACTCAGTTACCTACACCAGGTCCCTCTCAAGACATGTGGGGATTATTACAATTCTAGGTGAGATTTGAGTGGGGACACAATTCTAAGCCATATTAATGTCCTAAATGGCAAGTCTTTTAAACAATAGCCTGAACTACAGAGTAAATTTTACTCCTACTTGCAATCAAATTTTATCAGTATCCTGAATAATCAATAAATGGGTAGAAGTAGTATATGTATATAAGTGTGGTAAAAATTCACTGAATTCACAGAATCTCCCCAAAATTAAATACTCTTGTTTTTCATTAGTGGCAGAAAATTCAAAGTGCAGCAACTTATCTTTTCACTTGCCTTATCTCAGAATGCCTCAAATGACAACATTCCATCAGACCTCCTCTGCACAATTGGTCTCAGAATCTTTGTGGTGTTTATCCACTATCATCTGACATGTATGTATTTTACTAAAGCATTTAGAAATCTTGCCATTTCTTTCTCATTAAATCTAATTAGCGTGATGTCACAAATACAGTGGATCAGCATTAAGTTTTGCGCAACATCCAGACAACTAAAGCTCTCCCTGGTAACTACTTAAGACTGACAGCAGGAGAGTTAACATCACCAAATAGCTGATCTAAAATTGCAAAGAAATGGTTGCCATAGCTTTGGCTGGATTAAGTAGTGATTCTGAAAGGATTTTAAGTGGTGCTTGAGTGGTTTTCTGATAAATAGGCCTTCCATATCGCCTGCTCTCACAACAGAATATAAAAGAAGTACTGAATGTTTCTATTTTGGAAATATTTTGTAAGATAACTTGAAGATGATCAAAGATATCTAATACATAATCTCTCTTCTGAAAGGTACTAAATCTATTTTAGTGTAAAATATTTTATATAAGTAACTTTTTTAAATAACCAGCAAATAAAGTTTATATATTAATTACATCAACTAAACATTATAGCTTACAAATTCTATGAGGACTAAGAGGGGATATATATTCCTATAAAACGGCTTGAGAAATTATTTGTTCCTAAAGTTGTTTGTCCTAAATTTAAAAAGTAGATTGGAATTATATGGAGTTGTTCTATCCCAAGTAGGTTAGCACAGTATTGGGTCACTGAAAACTTTAAGAGGATATGTATTCATGAAGACGTAACTTAGAAATTAAGCAAATGGCAGTGTTGCCTTATATGATAGCAAATTAGAGTAACAGTGGCAGCCTTGCTAATACAAAGTGAGTATAAGCTAACTTAAGTCATGTTTATGTCCCTAAAGAGGTTGCCTGCTTTTTTTTTTTTGTCATCGTCTAGGACCATATTACATCTTTTTACATGTTACATCTTTCTTAGAGAGATGATGTCTATTCCCTAGTCAAATTAAGAGTCTTTTCAGATATAAAAATCTCTTGAGTTCCGGTATGAAAATTGCAATGCTTTGTGTCCTGCTTTACATGTCGATGCTGTCTTGACCTGGTGTCCAAAACCCCACTTTATACATTAAGAATATTGCTGTGACTGCTGAGTGTGACCACGGCCCCAGAACAGAGTTTGTTTTCCAAACCGTATTCTTGGATGTCTTGAGCAGAAACACTTAAGTTGACTTTTAAATAGGCAGAATATCAAAGGCTTCTACATGGAAAATGGCTGACAAAGTCACTTGAGAGATCATATCCAACATAATAAATACATTCATCTGCCATTTCTCATCTCTCCAAGAGTAGTATAAATATCTAAAGAACTTAGACTATAAATAAAATCTTACAGGCTAGGAGCAGCGGCTCACACCTGTAATGCCAGAACGTTAGGAAACCAAGGCAGGTGGATTCTTTGAATCCAAGAGCTGGGGATCAGTCTGGCAAGATGATGAAACCCTATCTATACAAAAAATACAAAAAGTAGCGAGGCATGGTGATATGAACCTGTAGTTACAGCTACTTGGGAGGCTGAAGTAGAAGAATCACTTGAGCCTAGGAGGCAGAGGTTGCAGTGATCTGAGATCACACCACTGCACTCCAGCCTGGGTAACAGAGACTCCGTTTCAAAAATAAATAAATACATAAAATAAAAAAAAATCTGTAGGACATTTAAAAATATTTAAAGATAGTTAGCATTCAAATACAGATAGAAGCCAGACAGTTAATTCCAAAAATTACAACAGAAATAAATTGTAGGAATTAAAAATTTATGAGTTTCTAGTAAAAGGATGTTTATCAAATTCCATAGGTATGGCCATGGAAAACAGCAGTGTGGTAATCTCATTGCTTATTATCAAAAGTGTCCAGAAATCAGAGTTCTTATCTAAGAAATCATCTGGAATTAAATGGTAAACTTTGGAAGCTAGATAAAACAGGAGAAGTGAAACATATGCAAAGAATAGACTGCCAAAAATCACATGTTGAGCTACTAAAATACTGTCTGACCTAGGAGCTGCGGTGAGGCATGATGCTAAAAAAGGAGGCAGAGGCCAGAGAGAAATCCACTTTTAAAAGATAGAACAGCTGGGCACGGTGGATCACACCTGTAATCCTCGCACTGTGGGAGGCCAAGGCAGGTGAATCACCTGAGGTCAGGAGTTTGAAACCAGCCTGGCCCACATGGTGAAACCCTGTCTCTACTAAAAATACAAAAAATTAGCCGGGCACGGTCACAGGTGCCTGTAATCCCAGCTACTTGGGAGACTGAGACAAGAGAATCACTTGAACCCAGGAGGCGGAGGTTGCAGTGAACTGAGATTGCTCCACTGCACGGCAGCCTGGGAAAAAAAAAAAAAAAAAAGGAGCAACAAGAAGCTATAAGTATGATTTTTTTTTCCATGATACATGCTTCAATTGTGTAAGATGACTCAAAGAGTTGAGTATAGAGTCCATAGCTAACAAAATAACTGAAGACCGGAGAGGTCTGAAAGATAAGGAAACCACAAGGAGAGTGAGCTCTATCATCTACTATAAGATTTATTTGGTCAATATTTTATTCAGGGAGAGGAGTAACTGAGAGGGTACCAGCCTAAGAAGACAGTGGAAAGTAAAAAAGAATTGGAGATTACAAGAAGTAGCATACTTTAGCTATAGTTTGAAGCCAGTTAACTTCCTATTACAGAAACATTCCACAAATCTCAGAAAAGCATGACAGAATCTAATCTATACAACATATCATCTACATTGTCTAGTTTTCAACCAAATACTATGAGATAAACAAAGAAAAAGAAAAATGTGACTAACCTATAATCAGGAAAAAAGACAGAAACTGACTACAAGTGGAATCATCTGTTGTATTTGGAAGACAACGATTTCACAGCAGCTGTTGTAAGTAAGTTAAAAGTTATCAAATGTAGTATAAAGGCTCCAAAAACAATGCCCAAAACTGGAGGCTTAAGAAGCAGCCTGAGAAGCAAAGTCTCTTTCTGATCTCCTATCCTCCTGTCTCTCACCCAGGCAAGTCATAGAAACTAGCATCCTTCTTCTCCAAAGCAGGTCAGAGAAATCAGAATCATTTTACTCCAAAATAATAGCCATAATGCCTAAAAATATTATTCTAAACACCTACTACTACCAGATTTTTCTGTAATAGCTAGCCTCAAAGAAATTAAGACTCTCATTTCAGTAGGCCCCTACCCCGTAACCAGGAGAAAAAAATTGTAATACAGACAGGCCAATAAAAATCTTAACAGAGAGCCCTTGTTGAGTTTCCCCACCCAATCTGTTAGTATCAGATCACATACTTCTTGTCCAATCATATTTTTAATTGGCTGTCTACACATCATTGAACCTGAGCATAAAAATGTATAGTTTTTCCTTTTTCTTTGGTCTTCATTCTGATGGCTCCTGTGTCACATAAGACTATGATCAAATCCATTTGTTATATTTTTCTCAGTTAACTTATCTTGTTATAGGGGTGTTGGCCAAGATTTTTGTGATGGGGAAGTAAGAAAGGACCTATTTTCTTCCCCAATAATAGTTTGTTCAAAATATTGAAGAATAACGTTGCATTTGTGAAGAATGAGACTGATAATCTCCATAGAGAAATAAAAATTCTATAAAACAATATCTGAAGTTGCATATTGTGATTGCTGAAATAAATATTTTGGTAGGTGATATGAGCAGGAGATTGAAAATACAAGGAGAAAGAATTAGTGACTAAAAAGAAATAAATAATACAAATTACCCAATCTAAAGAGCAGAAAGGGAAAAAAATAAGCAAAATACAAAGAATATTAGAATTTAGTGGAGCCATAGAATGTGATACAAAATTTCAAAATTGTAATCCCAGAAGGAAAGGAGAGATAGAGAGGTGCAGAAAAAAGTATGTGAAGAAATAATGACTGGTAATTTCTAACTCATGAAAGTATTAAATTACAAATCCAAGAACTTGACAAACTACAAACAAGATAAACACAAAATTATCTCCTTATAGATGGAAACATCAGGGTAAAGTCCAAGATGTGGATGCTAAAAAGAAAGTCTTGGAAGCAACAATAGAAAACCAACACATTGCATTAGGGGGAAAATAATAAAATAATATGGAATGGAGAACACATTGGCACAAAATATTTCATGCAGTAAAGTTTAAACAAATTATGAAGTAAGAATTCAGTGTTCAGTAAAGCTATCTCAAAAGAGTGAAGATGAGACAAGGCAAGATAAAAACATACTGAGATAAAACCAAAACAGAAAAGTTGTCATCAACAAAGTTTTACTACAGAAAATGATAAAGGAAGTTAGCCAGCTTAAAGGAAAATGACACTAAATACTAATGGAAATCACCTGGAAGATATTCAGGGTAAACATTTGAGTCAATTATGAGATTAATATTTTGGTTTTTCCTTTTTTAAATTTATTAAAATATGTATTATTTGGTAAAGCAGATATTATATTGAGAGACTTGTTATGTATGCAGTTGTAAGATTTATATAAAAAGCAAACCAGGTCTGGGTGCAGTGGCTCATGCCTGTAATACCAGCACTTTGGGAGACTGAGGCAGGAGGATCACAAAGTCAGGAGATCGAGACCATCCTGACTAATACGTTGAAACCCTGTCTCTACTAAAAATACAAAAAATTAGCTGGGCGTGGTGGTGGGTGCCTGTAGTCCCAGCTACTTGGGAGGCTGAGGCAGGAGAATGGTGTGAACCCTGGAGGCAGAGCTTTCAGTGAGCTGTGATCATGCCACTGCACTCCAGCCTGGGCGACACAGTGAGACTCTGTCTCAAAAAAAAAAAAAAAAAAAAAGCAAATCAAAAGAGAAAATAATAGAAATTATTTACAAATCACATATCTGATAAGAATCTGGTACTCACAATATACAAAGAAATTTTACAACTCAACCACAAAAAGCCAAATAACTCAAATAAAAAGGGGCAAAGGATTTCAATACTCATTTATTCAAAATGATTATATAAAGAAAGAATATATGCAATAACAAACATGAAAAAATTCTTAATGTCAGTCATTAGGAAAATGCAAATCAAGATTACAGTGAGATACTATTTCAACCCACAAAAATAGCTACAATAATAATTTTAAAAGAGCATGAGTTGGCAAGGATGTGCAGAATTTGGAATCCTCATACATCGCTGGTCGGGAAGGAAAGTGATAGAGCTGCTGCGGAAGAAAGTTTGTCAAGTTCTCAGAAGTTAAACACAGAACTACTACTATATGACCCAGTAATTTCTCTCCTAAGTATATACCAAGAGAATTTAAACCAAATGCTCATGCAAAGCCTTATATGGAAAAATTCATGGTAGTGTTTTCATAATAGCCAAAAGGTAGACGTTAGACATTAGCCAAATGTCCCTAAACTAATAGATAGGCAGAAAGTATAGAACATCTTTAGGGAGTTTCCAGGTAGCTGAACATGTGGAGGTTCCTGGAGGGTGGCTCACCCAGGAAGGACTTGAAAGCTCTGGGCACCTTCCCTCCTGCCTCGCCCTACCCATCTCTTCATCTGTTTCCTTTGCAGTATCCTTTATAATAAACTGGCAAATGTTTCAGAGAGCGGATTTACTATGTGTACAGTACTTGCCTCTAGTAATTCGGGTAATTCTCATGGGTGCCAGGCTACCTCATGAAAACCTGGAGATGAGTTCATGTTGCACCCAGTATGCTTCTTGATGAAATGTGATGAAGTGGAAGGCATCACACAGTTTTTTGTGGCAGTGGAAAGAAGAGTGAAAACATGACACCCTGTGTGATCTCTGCAACATGCAAACCGTTATTCAGGCAGTGATCTTCTGTAACATTAAAAGGAATGTTGATTGATGGAGAAAATGAGAGAAGCCAATTTCAGAGTCCTTGATGCACAAAGGAAATGCCTCAGAAAGACGGAGAGTCCATCATGAAGGAGTTCCAATGTAGCACCCACTGAGTGCTCATTTCTACACACATCTGGGTTAGGGAGTTGAATGTCTCGCAGGTGTCCTTCATTATTAACTATGACCTGCCCGATAACAGAGAATTGTATATACAGATTTGGGAAATCAGGTCAATATAGCCAGGAGATTGTGGCCATTAATTTGTAAAGAATGAGGACATCCGCATCCTCAGAGATGATGAACAGTATTATTCCACTCAGACAAATGAAACTTTTGTGAATACTGCTGATGTGATCTGAAGAAGCAGTCCCAGTATGCTGAAGACGAGTTGGAGACTGTTCACCTATTTTGTACTCCTATTTGGAAATATGTGGTGGCAACTTCTATTTAATGGGGCTTCTATGAGCTCTCTTCTCACAACCACCCCCAAGGAAAGCTCTGGGGATCCTGCTGTCTTTTCTTATCCACAGTAAATAATAAATTGTTTTAAGTATTTTTTCAGTAAACATATAAAACTTTCCCCCAAAAGGAATATCCTTTAGACATAAAAAGGGAGAAAGTACTGATACACACTACACCATAAACTTTGAAAATACCATGATAAGTGAAAAAAAAGCAGTCATAAAAACATATACATTGTATAATCCACTTTTATGAAATGTTCAGAATAATCTAAAAGAGGAAAGAAAAAGTAGATTAGCTATTGCTGGAGGCTGGGGCGAGGAAAAATAAGGAGTGATGGCAAAAATATGGGGTTTCTTTACGGAGTATATTAGTCTTCTCAGGTTGCCGTTAGAAAATACTACAGTCTGGATGGTTTAAACAACAGAAATTCATTGCTCACGGTTCTCTAGGCTGGAAATTCAAGATCAAAGTGCTCTCAGGGTTGGTCTCTAGTGAGGCCTCTCTACCTGGCTTGTAGATTGCCATCCTCTCACTGAGTCCTCACATGGCCTTTCCTCTGCTAGCACATGCAAAGAGAGATCTGGTATTTATTTTTCTTTTCTTCTAAGGACACCAGTCAAGTCACATGAGGGCCCACCTTTATGACAACATTTAACTTTAATTACCTTCCTGTATGCCCCATCTCCAAATATAGTCACACTGGAGGTTAGGGCTTCAATATATAAAGAATTCTTTTTTTTTTTTCCTGCAGAGATTGGGGTGGGTATGGGATGATAATGTCATGCTATGAGTTGTATCAATAAAGTGTTTGTGTATGCTTGCATATGTGTTTGTATATGTGATTGCTCACATTTCATTGACATCTTAAGACCATATGTAGGGGATCCTCAGACACAATAGGTATCCACATTGTCTCACCAGCTCTTTACAGTAGGGATTTACTTAGTGATCACATAAAAACTGGGAGTAGGGCATAGTCCTGTTGCCACTCTCCATGCTACTGAAGCACAAAAGCCCGTAGACTTCCTGGAAACCATAATACCACAATCTCTATGAGGTAATGTCATAGGTAACATTCATTGCTGCTGAGAAAGTGAAAAAAGCCAAAGCAACATTTCTGGTCTTGAAATCATTCTTCTGTTCTGCTGCAAGCATCTGCCTCCAGGGAAAGAGTAGAAACAACAACTTTCTGCCCCTGAGGGAGTGAACTATGGTTTTAATTATGGTGTCCCTTCCAAAATTCTTGTTGAAGCTTAATCCTTAATGCAACAGCATTAAAAGGGTGGCTTTTAGAGAAATAAGTCCTGAAGGCTTTGCCCTGATGAAATGAATTAGCACCCTTATTAAAGGGCTCTGCTTAAAGGTTGCACTCTCTTGCCCTTTAGTCATTTCTGTCATGTGAAGCCATAGTGTTCTCTCCAGAGGGAGAAGCAACAAGACACCAGCAGAAAGAAAACCTCCTGGCACCTTGATCTTGAACTTCTTGGCCTCCAAAATTATGAGAAATAAATTTCTATTGTTTATAAATTATCCAATCTGTAGTATTTTGTTATAGCAGTACAAACTCAGAGAGAATGTCTGGAATCCACTCACTCTTGGAATCCTGCACTGATGCAAAGCAGAGGTCTGCTATTTTGAAGGATAAACAGGAAACTCTTCCCTACCCAAGATCCCCACAGATGCAAGGCAAAGGCAATCTATGTCTTTACTTTTCTACCTTACCATTTATTCAACAGTGCTGGGTTATGTGCTGAACTAATATTAAATATTCATTTCTAAGAAAAGTGTCTTAAATGTTATCTGGATTCTATTTAATACATAAAAGCAGAAAATTTTATACTTTTCCAATAATCATAGTTAATTCAGTTGTAACTTGAAGATATGAACTAGTTGCTAAAAAATTAAATATAAGTGTATTTTCATACTTTTCATATTATTATAAACTTTAATTTGCCACACACGTCATATGATATTTGCTTTAATATTAAGAGAGGATCTGCAAAAAATGAAATAATAAAAGAAGGCAAAAATAGAGTATCATTAAAGATGCTGTCTGGATAGGGAAAACTTACATTATCTTGATATCTTGCTTCTTCAATAATGATACAGTTAATCCAATTGTAACTTAAGGATATGAAATAGTTGCTAAAAAATTAAATGTAAGTATATTTTCATAATTTTCATATTATTATAAGCCTTAATTTGCCATACACATACAAAAATGAAATAAGAAAACAATGATAAAACAAGAAGGCAAAAATATAGTATCATTAAAGATGCTATCTGGATAAGTAAAACTTACATTATCTTGATATCTTGCAGAATATAAATTGTTTTCCCCTATAGACTCAATCAGAAACCCTGCATTCTTTTATATATTTAATAAGCTAATATTTTGTGTAGTCTCATAGTAGATACTGAACTCTTTTTCAAAAGAATAAGAACCCAAGGGAGCATTTTATGTCCTCAGTTAGTAAAGTGAAATATGTATTATGTATAATAGATAACACAAGAGCCTGGAGAGACTGCTTTGTCAATCCGATTGGGAAAAAAATAAATAGTTGGAGCTGCAAAACTACTCAGTATGATAATTATGAAGTGTTAAATATATGAACCTATGCCATACATCAAAGTTGAATTCATTTTTATTCATTTACCAGAAAAGCAGTAACAGCCAAATCCAGGGAAATCTCTTTGTTCCCAGCACCAGTACTAGTGCAAAATTGCTTTGCTCATTGAGTAACGCATGGTAACAGAATGGTTAATCTTAATGAGGACACTAATTAAGACATTTGAAGGACAAATTTTTGGTCTAGATTAGAAAGACAAAAATAGGAAAGTGATACAGTTTGACTCTGTGTCCCTACCCAAATCTCATCTTGAATTGTACTCCCATAATTCTCAAATGTTGTGGGAGGGACCCGGTGGGAGATAATTTGAATCATGGGTGTGGTTTCCCCCATACTGTTCTCATGCGAGTGAATAAGCCTTACGAGATCTGATGGTTTTATCAGGGATTTCTGCTTTGGCATCTTCCTCATTTTCTCTTCCCACTGCCATGTAAGAAGTGCTTTTCACCTCCTGCCATGATTCTGAGGCCTCCCCAGCCATGTGGAACTATAAGTCCAATTAAACCTCTTTTTCTTCCCAGTCTCAGGTGTATCTTTACCAGCAACATGAAAGCGTACTAATACAGTAAATTGGTACCAGTAAAGTTAGGTGTTGCTGAAAAGATACCCGAAAATGTGAAAGTGACTTTGGAGCTGGGTATCAGGTGGAGGTTGGAACAGTTTGGAGGGATCAGAAGAAGACAAAGAAATTTATTGGGAAGTGGAGCAAAGGTGACTCTTGTTACGTTTTAGCAAAGAGACTGGTGGCATTTTGCTACTGCCCTAGAGATTTGTGGAATTTTGAACTTAAGAGAGATGATCTAGGGTATCTGGTAGAATAAATTTCTAAGCAGCAAACATTCCAGAGGTGACTTGGGTTAAAAGCATTCCATTTTAAAAGGGAAACAGAGCATAAAAGTTGAGAATATTTGCAGCCTGACAATGCAGAAAAAAACAAAACAAACAAACAAACAAAAAACAAAAACAAAAAAAATATTTTTAGAGGAGAAATTCAACCTGGCTGCAGAAATTTGCATAAGTAGCAATGAGCCAAATGTTAATCCCCAAGACAATGGGGAAAATGGCTCCAGAGCATGTCATAGGTCTTCATGGCAGCCCTTCCCACCACAGACAGGGGAAGCCTAGGAGGAAAAAATGGCTTTGTGGGCTAGGTCCAGGATCCCATAGGAACTCAGTGCTCTGCGTCAAAGTCACGCCAGTCATCACTAAAAGAGGCCAAGGTACAGTTCAGTCCATTGTGTCAAAGGATGCAAGCCCCAACCCTTGACAGCTTCCACATAGTGTTGAGCCTGCAGGTTCACAGAAGTCAAGTATTGATGTTTGGGTACCTCCACCTAGATTTCAGAAGATGTATGGAAAAGCCTGGATGCCCAGTCAAAAGTTTGCTGAAGGGATCCCTCATGAAGAACCTCTGCTAGGTCAGTGCAGAACGGAACTGTGGGCCTGGAGCCCCCACACAGAGTCCCTACTGGGGCACCACCTAGTGGAGCTTTGAGAAGAGGACTACTATCCTCCAGACCCCAGAATGGTAGATCCATCGACAGCTTACACTGTGCTCCTGGAAAAGCCTCAGACAACACCAGCCTGTGAAAGCAGCCAGGAGGGGGACTATACCTTGCAAAGCCACAGGGGTGGAGCTGCCCAAGACTATGAGAACCTGTCTCTTGCATCAGTATGGCTTGGATGTGAGACATGGAGTCAAAGGAGATCATTTTGAAGCTTTAGATAATTTGACTGCCCCACTGGATTTCAGACTTGGATGAGCCATGTAACCCCTTTGTTTTGGCCAATTTCTCCCAGTTGGAACGGATGTATTTACCCAATACCTGTACCCTCGTGGTATCTAGGAAGTAACTAGCTTGCTTTTAATTTTACAGGGTCACTGGCGGAAGGAAATTACCTTATCTCAGATGAGACTTTGAATTGTGAACTTTTGGGCTAATGCTGAAATGAGTTAAGACTTTGGGAGACTGTTGGGAAGGCATGATTGGTTTTAAAATGTGAGGACATTCTATTTGGAGGGGCCAAGGCTGGAATGATATAGTTTGGCTCTGTGTTCCCACCCAAATTTCATCTTGAATCATACTCCCATAATTCCCATGTGTCGTCCAATTAAACCTCTTTTTCTTCCCAGGTTTGGGTATGTCTTTATCAGCAGCGTGAAATGGACTAATACAGGAAGCAAACATAAGAAACAAACATACATAAGAAGTGAAGTATTTTCTACATCTCAATATATCTTTTGCTCATATTCCCACTTTAAAAAGCCAACTAATCTGACTTTCGCCTTTAGGTGAACTTAAGTAGTTAAAACAAAGCTAGAATAGCCACCAGAGTGTGTGGAGTATCATCTGGTAGCCTACACTGTAAAAACATGTAAAGCAGGAGTCCTTTAATCAATGAAGAATGAATGTATTTTTGCTGTTCTAAATTCAATTCAGTTCTGAAGAAATTACTACTATAGTTGGAATATAGAATTTTCTCCAAAATATAAGGTAATATTACATAATAGTGATTACAGAGGTAAAATTAGCATATAAAATTTTCCCCTTTAAAAAACCCAAATTGGAAAATTAATGTATATCAACTGACAAACTGAAATATTTGCAAAACACTGTAAGTTTTAATGCAATAATTATCCAATTGAGAGACGTTCATTATTCTAAGTGTCTAGTATCATATAAAACAAAAACAACTGCAAATAGCATTACGGTCAATGTTAGGAATTGGTGTTAAAATTATTGAAATCATTACTATAAAATAATTATATCTACTGTTCCATCATGATAAGATTGTTTTATTGATAGAATCGAAAAAAGCACAAAAGAAAAAATAATTTTTATAAAACCTGTATGTGATTAATATAGCAGTTCATTTTTTTATGTCAAATAGAAAGTTTTCATTTTATGACTTTATTATTTTAACATTATGTAAAAATAATATTTGGATATAGATTCAATCTCAATAAAGAATGAGGTTGCTCTTTTGGTAAATCTACCTAATTTGCAGGAGGCTAGAATCAAAGCTGCTGTAATAAAGCCTTCTTCTTCATTATGTTTAAGGATTAAACATTATGGATGTTCTTAAGTCTTCAATTACTTGCCTTGATATTTTACCATTTGATTTATAATATCTATGTTATTTTGAAATTCATCTGACAGAATAATGGTAAGAAAAGGAAGCAAAACTTTAAAATTCAAAATGTATAATTGAAGCCAGAGTATCTTGAGACACAGGAAAACTCATATGTTAAAAAGATTGCCCCAGAATTCAACACTAAAATGTCAAGATGAAAGATTTTTATCTTCTTTTTCCTTTATAATCTCTTTCAGAGTGTGTGTGTGTGTGTGTGTGTGTGTGTGTGTGTGTGTGTGTGTGTATTAGCAGTTTGGCAGAAAATACTCCAATCCTGACTCAAATAATGACTTGAGTGCTACAGTTCATCAACAAACATATAACATCTTTTCACTCATAAGCAGTTTTCATACAGTTATGTCTTATAAAACTATGACATAATATCTAAACCAGAAAATTGACATTGCCATTTGTGTATAATTCTACTGCATTTTATCATATGTGTAGATTAGTGTAGCCAACACTACAATCAGCTTATAAAACTGTACCATGGCCTGAATTGGTGGCTCATGCCTTTAATCCTAGCACTTTGAGAGGCCAAGGCGGGCGGATCACTTGAGGTCAGGAGTTCAAGGCCAGCCTGACCAACATGGTGAAACCCCATCTCTACTAAAAATGCAAAAATATTAGCTGGGCATTGTAGCATGTGACTGTAATCCAGTTACTCAGGAGGCTGATGCAGGAGAATTGCTTGAACCCAGGAAGCAGAGGTTACAGTGAGCTAAGACTGAGCCACTGTACTCCAGCCTGGGCAACAGAGCAAGACTCCATCAAAAAAACAAAGAAAAAGGAAAAACTGTACCATGTTACCAAGATTGTTGTAGTTTTACCCATTTATATTTCTACTTCCCCACCTTCCCCACACCAACATCTCTAATCCCTAAATGATTGTTTTCTTTTTTATTATTATTATTTTTTCTCTTCTTTTTTTTCTATTTTTCTTTTATTATTATTATTTTTTTGAGATTGGGTCTCACTCAATCGCCCAGGCTGGAGTGCAGTGGTGCAATTTCGGCTCACTGCAACCTCCACTTCCTGGGTTCAAGTAATTCTCCTGCCTCAGCCTCCTTAGTAGCTGGGATTACAGGCACACCCTACCATGTCTGACTAAATTTTTCTATATTTAGTAGAGACAGGGTTTCACCATGTTGGCTAGGCTGGTCTTGAACTCCTGAACTCAAGCGGTCCGCCCACCTCAGTCTTCCAAAGTGCTGGGATTATAGGCGTGAGCCACTGCACCCGTCCATGAATGATTGCTACGTTTATGGTTTTGTCATTTTGAGAATGTTTTATAGGCAAAATCATAATGTATGTGCCTCTTTAAAACTGGCTTCTTCACTTAGCACAATGCCCTGTAGACCCACTTGAAATTTTCTGTATATCAGTAGTTCTTGTTATTGCTGAGTAATATTCCATGGCATGAATATAGCACTTTTTCTTTAACTCTTCAATTATTAGGGACATTGTTTTATATTGTTGGCAATTACAAATAAAGCTGCAGTCATCAATCCTATACAGGTTTTCGTATGAATATAAGTTTTTATTTCTCTGGAATAAATACCAAAGAGTGCAATTGCTCAGCTGTGTGGTAAATGTATGTTTAAGTTTTTATGAAACCGCTAAACTGTTTTTCATAGTGGTTGCACCATTTCATATTCCTACCAGCAATGTATGAAAAATAATTCCTTCTCATCCTCTCTAGCATTTGCATTATCACATTAAAAAAATTTAATAAGTGTGAACCAATGTTGTATTGTGGCTTTTCTTTGTATTTCCCTACCAGTTATATTTTATATCTTTGTGTGTGCTTATTTGCCATCCATATATCATCTTCAGTAAAAGTTCTATTTTTCCATATTTTTGATTTTTTTTAACCATTGAGTTTTGAGAGTGTTGTCTAGATAAACTTCCTTTGTCAGATGTTTGCCAATAATTTCTTCAAATTTGTAGTTCATCTTTCTTCCTTCTTAAAAACATCTTTCATGGAACAATATTTGCCAATTTTCATAAAGTCCAATTTATCAATTTGTGTTTTATGTATATTATGCATAATATAACACATATGTATGTATTATGTGTCTAATTAGTTGTTACCAAGCTCTGTATCCTAAAAATTTTCTCTTGTATTATCTTCTAAAAGTTTTAGAACTTTGTATTTTATAGTAAAATTTATGATCCATTTTTAGTTAATTTTTTTCACATATGAAGTTTAGGTCAAAGTTTATTGTTTTGTCTGTAGATGGTTAATTTTTCCAGCACCATTATAGTCATTATATCTTGTAATACTTTTTAATCCCCATCCTCTTTCTCTACTCCTTCTGTGACTCAGATGCCATAAATGTTAGATCTTTGTTGTAGTTTCATTGTCCTTAAGGAACTGTCCTTTATAATTTTTTTCTATTTTCTCTGTGCTGTTCACATTGGAAACTTTCTATTATTCTATCTTCAAGTTAATTTATTATTTTCTCCACCCTCTCCATTCTGTTGTTGGACTCACCTACTGAATTTTTCATTTTATCATAATTTTTAGTTGTGAAATTTGTGTTTTCTTTGTATCTTTTATTTTTATTGAACCTTTTGATTTGTTTCATTTTATTCAACCATGCTTGCTATGGTTTGAATGTTTGTGTACCCTCATAACTCATATGTTGAAATCCTAATTCCCAAAGTAATGGTATTAGAAGGTAGGGTCCTTGGGAAGTGATTGAAAAGAAAGTGCATTCTGACGATGTTGGGCAAAATATTCTGTAATTTTTGATTAGCTAATTTTTTTATGGTGGTTGTAGAGGTCTTCTTTTTTCTATAAATATTGTCTATCTATTTGTTCTTGCTATTCCTGGGAGAATAGCAAGAAGTCTCCAGGATAATTTTGTTTATTTCTACTTCTCCTGTAAGTTTATATGCATTTTGAAGCTTAATTGTTTATTTGCTAAAATTTTTAATTTTACATTTTCCTAGGAAATTGACTTTTTTTTTTTTTTTTTTGCAAAGTGTTTATCTTATTCCTGGCCATATATGTACATATTTTTATTTTGCTTTCTTTTGGTAATTTATCTTGCTTGAATTTTAGTTTTTACACATAAAAACCACACACAAAAACTTATTTTAATAGTTTCTATTTAAAATATAAAAGTTCCATTATACATGTAATTTCCTAGAAGTAGAATAAGTGGGTCACAAATGTATGTGCATTTAAAATGCTTACACTTATTTTTAAATATATTTTAACATTATCTGTTATCAAGGTATACAGTACTCAGCAATATATGTAAGTGCTGTATTTCCCTAAACCATCAACTGTATGTGTATCATCAAATTTGAGAGCTTCTCCAAACTGAAAGATGATTTTAATATAGAAAATTGTTAGCTTTAGTCTCCTTAATTATGAGTAAGATTGAATTTATTTTTATTAGTTTCTAGGTATTTTCAAGTTTTCTATTATCTAATTATCAATGTATTATTTCCATATTATTGAATTTGCAATGGTTATAAAATTGTCATTTACTGATTAGTACGTGCTTTTGATGTATTTACCTTCTTTTTTCCCTTGTTTTATTTTTTATAGGTGTTTAGTCAGATATGTGGAACAAAATTTAATCTCTATTATGGAAAGTTGCTCTCTAGTGAAAAATAATATTCAAATAAACAATATAAAAATATATAAATATACATGTGTGTGAAAATTTAAGTTCCAATAGTCATCAAAGAAAAAGATGATACTTACTGTTATTACGACCCAAAGGGTTAACCAACTGGAGTTCACAACATTGAGTTAATTCAAATTTTAATATCCATAAATATTTGGTAATATATTTAACTGTCTGGTAAGACAAGGTATTATACTGCTCTTTTGCTTAAAAATGTTTTATATTTTTTTGTATGCTTCAATGCTTCTGATCAACCTCAAATTTAAAAATAGCTAATGATGTCTCCCTAAAGAACAAATGAAAGTCAAAAATATTATCTAATTCGTATTGTTTTATTTGTATGTTTGTTCTTTGTCTTTAAATCTTGGCCATTTTAACAGACTCAAAACAGTATAATACATCCCTTTTGGAATTCCAGGTAATTAAGCTATATTTTGAAACTGTAATTTATATTTCTTCTTTAGTGAAAAACATACACTAGTTTGTATGTGAGCAGATGGGTGAAAACCTAAAATCTTTTGCTAGTATTGCTAATGTCTATAAATATTACTGAGCTGCCCTCAGGTCCCACTTGGTATACCTCCCGTGCTCATCAGTGCCCAAAGTCCAGAGGGCGCCAAGGCAGCAGGGGCCTGGCATGTCAGTGCTGCACTGAGCATGTGCATACCTGGGCAGGTTACAGTGGTGCCTAGGCTAAGCTTCCACTTTGCTCCATGCTGGGAGTGCGTGCTGGGAGCGGGAAGAGGTCAGAGAGTGGGAATTGGCACTTCTGGGCCTACAGGGAGAAACAGGGCCTTCCTTGGTCCCCAAGAGTGCAGAAATGCCTGGGTCTGCAGCTGCAGCTTGAGAGGTTTCAGCTACGTCTGGGAGGGCAGGGCTCTTGCCTGCTGTGCGTGGCAGCAATGTGCAGGTGGGTGCAGATGTAATGAAGCCCCGCTTGACTGGAGGCCAAGCTCGCAGGACAGCAACCTCCTAGGGTACCTCAGTGACCTTTGGAGGCTGAGGGCATCCAGGCTTGCTCCAGGTGGTACAGCATCACTGAGCCCTGCCGCTATTCTCTTCCACATACGACGAAGCCACCTATGCACTGAGTCGCCCCTTGCCTGCCGCGTCCTCCCTTGGGGAGCTCGCAGGGCTGCTGCCCCCTGACCTATGTTCCTGCGTGGAGCTGCTCTTTCCCAGGTCGTAGAAGCTCTGGGGACCTCGGGGAAGTGGCCCTGGGGAGCTGCCCTGTCCATTCCTCACAATCTAGGGCTCCAGGTTCTTACTGGGACTGGGCTGGCATCTGCGGCAGGGGTGCCATTGCCACAAGTTCTTCCTGTGGCCCTGGAGCTCAGCAGCGATCTGGCTCTACTCCTCACCTGGCTTGCTGTCGTGCCTTTGGGAGCACCTCAGGGAGTGGATCTTGGGCCCCACGCCCGGCCATTAGGAGCATCAGGCTTGGCGGTCACCTTGATGCAGGGTGGAGCCTAAGGACGTGACCTCAGGCAAACCCACAAGAGCTTCTTCCTGGGGCGCAGGAACTTCACACCTTCGGCTGGGTGCTCGTGGACGCCTGGGACACTGTAGGGAGTGAGGTTGAGGCCGTGACAGTAGATCCGGGCCTGGGAGTGGGTCCTGCCCAGCTGTGCAAGAGCAGGGATACCAGGTATGCTGCCTCAGGGCCAAGGGGCACAGGGGTCCCACTACTGTCCCTGCTGCTTCCACAGTTGCTCTTTCCACCACTGCCTGCGCCTCCCCACTGCAGCCGGCACGATGGCAGTGGTCGATCCTAATGGCCTGCCACTGCCATCGATATGGGAGGAGTGTGTCATATAATTGAACTCAACCTCTCAGAGAAAGACAAGAACGCTATATGAATCTTTCTAAAAGCAGAATTTATGGTCAAGTTTGTTTTGACTTAACAGCGCAATTCAATGGTAGACAGTGTGGAAATCTTAGAGGTGTTCCTGGAACAAGTGTTAATCAGAAGTCAGTATGGCAGTGAGCATTCAAGCTGGGGTTGCTTTAACTTCCTCAACCGATCTTATAAGTTCATTTAACTGTTAATTTAATATATTCAATTGTGATTTCATATCTCATAAAGTTTCTGGAATCACACTTGTCACTTTAATGGGATACAGCATTGAACCAGACAAGAACTCTGTGCAGTCTTAGGATACTTTTTATTGAGAACAGAAGAAAATAAACAAATATATAATAAAATGGCAGATTTGATCAGTGGGAAAAATAAAGTAGGGCAATAAGATAAAGCTTTATGGGTATTGTAGAGACCTAGAGTTAAAACAAAACTTAAAAGTGGGTGTAGCTGGCAGGAACAGAGACAGGTGTAGAGGAGATCAAATGTTCCAAGAAACAGGGTTGACCACAGATGGCTCACCAGCACCCAAGCATTCTGTTACAATCATCCAGCTCACCTCTCACCTGCACCCAAGCATCCTTTCAGCAAGCATTCAGCCCAAGCAGCACAACCTTATGTAACTCCCCTCCAGCCCATGCCTCTTGGCCTTCTTTCTGCTGTTTTGCCTGTTGTTCCCTTGAGGTGTATCTCCTCCTTTTATCCAATAAATCTTCTTTTCTTTCCCCACAACTGTCTTGTAAATTATTTTAATCACCCACGCAATGGCCTCAGGCAGTTGTTGATCACGACATTTTGGTAACCTATGCAGGGACATTCAGATCATAAATTGTTTTTCTCATTTTGTTGAATTATCTCTCTGTATTCTTTTGTATCTCACTGAAATTTCCTAAGATAATTATTTTGATTCATTTGCTGTTTTTGTTGTTGTTGTTGTTGTTGTTGTTTTGTAAATTTTTGGGAGGAGTCTGTTACTAGAAAATTATTGTGTTCATTTGTAGGTTCATGTTTTCTAGCTTTTTCTAATGCTTGTGTCTCTACATTGATACCTGCACATTTGGTGGAACAATTACCTCTTCTAATTTTATGGAGTAGCTTTTGTAGGAAAAGACTTATTTTGTTTTCAACAGAGATGAATCCTAGGGTTTTAGTTGGGTAGGATGTGTTGGCCGTGATCTTGTTTGGACACAATAGTGTAGTGTTTGTGGAGTTCTTCAGGTGTAATTCACGTTAGTGATGTTTGTGAGTGCCTCGGTGGCCTAGACTGCAGAAGTCTTTGGCAGTGGTGGCGTGGATTTGCTGGTATTGGGCTTTCCAGGCTGATTCTCAAGCTGTGGAGGCATTCACTCATGTGATGGGTTGGTCAGCTTAGGGACTGACACATTCATCTGGCTAATGGTGTGGGTGTGTGGCAGTTCAGCTCACTTGGGGTTGTCTTCCCAGCTGTGCTGGGCCAGAGTCATGGCTATTCCTGGGCCCTGCCTCTGAGCAGTAGGGGCTTGGCATTGTGTTCCCTTGTCTGGACTTGCTGGAATGATGGTGGAACCTCAAGTTTGAAAAGGTGCAGTGACTACTGGCCCCCCAGAGCAGGGCATACTCCAGTAATGGTTCCAGTTTCAAGATGGCATTGTGCTGCAGCAGCTTGTGCTGCAGCAGCTTGTGTCATGGTTATGGAGTGTACAACATGTGCTCCTGCTTTGGAGTAATGCAGCTGTCTGAATTTCAGGCATCCCCAAACTGGGCTAATGGTTTGTGGAGACTGTGGGATCCTCCTATTGTAAGAATTGTAGGTGTCTGTGGTACAGTGAGGGAGTTATATTCTGCTTACCTTTTGCCCTCGAGAGGGAGTTATTTCTGGCTCCATGCCAATCCTGGTAGGGTAGATGGTGTGGCAGAGGCAGAATGCCTCAATCCCTTCTCCATACTGCCATGCTGGGCTTCTGTGTGCCACAGGAATCTTGCCACCTTCTTGCTTCATTCCAGTGCTGTCTTTAAGATACTGCAGTCAAATTTTAGTTGTTTTATTCATATTTTGATTTTTTTGTGTGTGGAAAAAATGAACCTTCATCTATCTTCTGGGAAAGACTAATCAGCCATCTTACTGACATCATTCTTTCGTGACTTTTTGATGTTCCTACAAAATATCAAAATTATAATTGCTCAATTAAGTTATAAAATATACATTTAAATGTTTATAGATACATACATTCTTTCCATAGTGATTAAATAACTATATAGGGTTTTTATGCATTATAAGTATGAAATAATAACATTATATAGGTATATATAACTGATTTTGTGTAATTAGCACCTTGGCACAGCCTGGAAATCTTAACATATAGTTTTATGTTTATTATTTACCTGTGAGATGCTTATTTGTATTTTGCATTTTTTTCAGCCATATTAAGAGAGACAATTTGCACATTTTATACCTTCTGTGAAATTTACATTTTAAAATATCTTTTAAGAACAATTAAAGGAATAAAACATCTAAATTTTAAAAATATGTATTCATAATACCTGTATGCATTTGAATACTTTCTACTGCAAATTATTTGTGAATTAATATCTCAGAGGGCTTATTTGGAGAAAAACCCTATATATAAGAACAATACGTTGGCAAAGAAGTAAGATTAAAATGCAGGTAGTTCAATTAATGCAAACAATATGTAACTAAAATTTGCATTTGCTATAATTTTGATCTATTTCAAAATATTGCTTAAAGTTCCAAACAATTAAGTATGCTCAGTATTCAGATTTTTTGCCTTTTTAAAGACAAATAAAAATTTTCTATTCAACCATGCTTTTAGATAATTAAATATACTTTATATAAAAATGTAACTTGTCAATCATTTCCATATATATTCTATTTATACATTTTTAATTGACTAAGTATTTTTAATGAAATGATAAATATAGATAAAACAACATAAAATAAACCCAGACAATTTTATTGAAAGTATCATGAGAATCAAACAGGAAATGTATGTAATATAGGGATATTAAAATAAATAAAGAATATATTTTAGGACAAACAGCATGGTGTTGATTTAGTAATAATGAATGTATGTGTATGTATAAATATACATATATACACACAGAAATGTACACATACAAATATATGAATAATATATATTTTTCTGGCTTTAATATAAATTAAATAATAGTGATCTAAAATGTACTAAATCCTTATTATTTTTCAGCATTAATGTTTGCATTCTAAATATTTGTATTAATTTCAATGTGAATAAGCAAAAAAAATTTTTTACAAACATAATCTGTTTATTCCAAGGTATCTCTTTTAAATTTTGTCATATTCATATAGTTGTTCAATAAGTTTTGATTCAATATTATTTTTCTTTTAGAGGTATAAATGCCATCAAAACATGCTGGAGTATTCATTTTTAATAAATTCATTTAACTTTCTTTCAGTAGCTAGTAGTTGATACAGAGATATTGTATGTATATGAGTTTTTATTTTTGCCTTGAATAGAGACTTCACAAAATGAAATATCTATTCCTTTTCTCAGCATTTAACTGGATTTTCACTCTATTACTAATGTTGTTACTAATTTGTTAATAATGTATCAAGTCCTAAGCGCTAATAATGGATCATGTGCTAAGCTCTAATGCTCATTTAATCAACTTAGTACCTTCTGGCATTAAAGGAATTATCATTTAATATATTACAAAGTTAGCAGACATATTTATGATATAACCTCATAAATTATGTATTAATTTTCTATTGTTACTGTAACATATTACTCTACACTTAGTGTTTTAATACAAGCATATTTATTCTCTTAAAGGTTTATAGGTCATAAGACCAATACGGGTCTCACGTGGTTAAAATAAAGGTGCATTTCTTTCTGGAGACTCTAGAGGAGAATTAGTTTTCTTGTCTTTTCCAGTTTCAGAGGCTGCCCATTTTCTTTGGCTTTTGGCCTTCTTTGAAGACAGCAATATTGCATCACATGTGAGCCTTTTTCATGCTCAGGACCAGGAATCTTCTCAGTTTTTATTGAATCATGTGATTATTATTGTATCTTCCTGAAGAGATCTTTGCTTTGTTATTCGAGTATTCCACATGTGGTATTTTGCCAAAACAGGCAGAAATGAAGTTCTTGTAACAGTTAATAATATTGACAGTGGTAACAATGACAGCTCTGCTAACCATATGCCTAGGTACAATGTAATGACCCTGTATCTGTTTTTACAATCCTTATGTTGTAATTACAAATATTTGTGACAAACTCGAAAGTTTTTTTTTTAAAACATCTACTCTGTTTATTTCCAAAACTGCATGACCATGACATTTTATTTTACAAGACAGATTGTGATTTACCAAGCAATATGTCTTTTCCCCTGCCTGTCCATAGTTCTTGTTTAAGGGCTGAGAAGCCTGTGAACCATGTTAAATAATAAACCAAATATTTCAGATAAAGCAATCATCCATTTTCTTACAGAATTATGTCAAGGCAAAAGACTTCAGATCAATTCAGTTAAATTCAATAGAATTTTTTTCAGTGATTATATGAAAGACATTTGCAGGTAATGCGGTGTTCGGGTGGTGTTGATAATGTAGAAACAGTAATTAGACATGATATTTGCACGCATTTTGCCTAAGAATCAGACTATTGTAGACATGATAATCGTGAAGAGCCCTAGGCAGATAACATTCTATTATTTTTATGATAAATGTTAATAATTTTTAATAAATTTAAAACTAGCTTTATTTATAAGTATGCCATTTATTGACTGCCTTTTACCTTTTATTCATCTTTTACTTGATTAATATTTTTCAAATTAAATTGAAAATGTTGAGCAATGTTTAATTTGATACATGTACATATTGTATAGAAGTCAACCTCACAGGATCCATATAAGCATTTTTTTCTTGTATTTTAAAATCTGAACCCTGGATAAATAAGGGCCATATATTCTACTTTGTATTGGTATGAACCTGGAATAAACCTAATTTGTTTCATGATTTAGCTTAGCACTGTTCAAATTTAGAATATGTATCTCTAGGTCCAAACATAATTGAACATTAACTTAAGTAGTTTCATTAAACAATGCCAAATTAAACATATAAGCCATAGAAAAACTTCTTAATTCAGTTGAGCTTTCTATTGCTAAATATCACATAAACTCCAATGCCAGGACTACCCCAAATATCTATTCTTTCCAGCCCCCGCGTTTCCTCAATGGTCATTAAACCTACTCTTTATTGTTTGTCATATTTCTTCTTCAGTTCTAGCTTTTACCTTCAGCACCTATTTATTTGTTCTTTTCAGTTGTGATGAAATGTGTTGCTCTCCCTTCTTTCAAATGCTAGCTAAATTCTAGAATATTAGTTACTGGACAGAAGAATCAGTGAGCTTATAAAAAATCTAATATTGATATGTTAGTATGTGATATATTTAAGTAAATATGCAATAAAGTGTCATTCTCCTGGTTATTCCCAAATATTCCAGCTCAGACATCAGGCAAATTTTGTGGAATTTATTCTGTGGTTACAAGTCTCAATGTTTGATCTCTACATTTTAACGTCTGAAAGACCCTTTTGGCTGGTAACGAAATATATTCACACATTTCAGGGATTTGGGTATAACATCTTGGCAATTTGGCAGTTGAGGCAGGTATATTCTGCCTACTCCATTGATGTTTAGCAAGTCAGTCCTTTATTGAGAATAAAATTTAGCAAGCAAAACCAGGGAAACATCTGGTTTACCATTTTCATGTTCTTTACCAAGTTTAGACAATCAGTAGGAAACTTTAACGAATGGCCTCTAAACTATTTAAAAATTATAATTTATGCAAAAAATAGTTTTGTGAAATAATTAGGGAAAGTTGAATTACTTCTTTTTTTTAAACATCAGCATTTTCTGCTTATATTGCTTAAAAATTACACCAAATTATATTCAATTTAAAACATTATGTTTTAGTGCTTTGATGTTATTGTGATTCTGATAAAAATTGGGCATTATTCTTTTGCAGAATTTTTCTTAATGAAAAACTGAAGAGAAAAAATTCCCAAGCCAAAAACAAGCAGAAAAACTAGATTCTACTGTTTAAGTATTAATCACTTTCTAATATAATTATGAGATTATTTGCATTCATATTAAAAGCTTATTTTACTTTTTAAAATTTAAAATCTTTAATAAGAAGAGTTGTCATCTTACATCTGTTTCCAAACATGTAATTAGCCATCTTTAAACATATTTTGAGTGTCACATATTGTGAAAAATTATAAAATGTGTTTTAAAAAATTTAATTAGGACTTTATGCTCTTTCTATTGTGATGAGAAAGTGTACTTGGTTTTTCATCCGTGCCCTTATTAAGCATGGTTCAGCAGTAATACCTTCTTGAGTTCTGGAGGTACTGTCTCAGGAAGTCAGATTTGCTCCATTAACTCCATACAGAAAGGAAGTTCTGAAAATGGAAGAAAAATGAATTTTAGAAATATCAACTAAACCTTTTGAATTTTCTATTGTAACCTCAAGAAGGGTTGATTTTGATCAAATTATTTAATATTAAACCTCAAAGACAGAACACCAATGTTAATTTTCAATATCTATGTCAATGAAAGGAATTATTGTCCCAGTGACCTAATATAGTCTATTAATCTGTCTGGAACTATGGACTTGTCCTTTCCTCAAAGCATCACACGAGTAAAATAATATTTTATGGAACTCTGACAGCTTTAACTTGGCAGAGCCGGGGTAAAGATCAACTTGTGGTAGGCCTACTCTTCACATTTCTGCTTACAGGTTTCATAGAGCAGGAGCAAGCATTTTTTTGAGTGTCAGTGTCTGGAATGCTGTCTTTACAGATTTGCATATTTATTCATTCAACAAATATTTTATAAATTACTCCTGTATGAAAGTCAATGATGAGACTTTCCAGAGAATACAGAAATGAATTTTACATGGACTTTGGTTCTGATCTTTGTGTGTCTGGATTTTGCTACAGTTTCTAGCAAGAGTGAAGAAACAGAAAAAAAAAAAAAAATAACTAACATCCCTTTCAGTTTTGTGCTTCTTGTCTATCAACTGAGTCTGTTTACCTGAATTAAACCAATTTCCTTCAAATGCCATTACTCTTCATTCTCACACTGTTATCATTTCTTTCAAAGCTCTCACTTCTTCATGCTAAGAGGCCAGAGAAACAGTCATTCTGACATTAAGTCTTTACAGTGCTTTATCATTACCTCTTTATTTCTTGCCATAAAGTGCATTAGCAACTATGACTCATGGATTTAAAACACAATCATGCCAACAGTACCAATCTGAGATTACACACAGTATCAGATTTGTGAATCAGAGTCTTCCCATACATCAGAGATATTAACCAGTATCAAGCTTAACTAAACATGTTTAAGGATATAAAAACTGCATTGCACAAATGAAAGAGGCAAGTCTCGGATCCCCTAGCACAGCTCCTCAGTTTCCTTATTCTCCCATTGAACACGCTTTGACCTAGGTTATAGATGGGCTCTCTAAATGGGATATGTGGTCACTTCACGTAAAAAGAGCTAGGTAGATTATGAAACGCCACCGTTTTAAACCCAGATATTTATATAAGTTCCTAGATGTCTGGTTTTGTTTTGTTTTGTTTTTTTAAGTATTCTAGATAACCGGCACTACACACTGGCACTATTCTCTAAACAAAAAACATTTAGGGTTTTCACCAGGTCTGTCATAAACATGGCTTCAAAGAGATTAGGAAGCTTTAGCTCCTTTTTTTTGCCCTGTTTCTCACTCACACAGAATTCCAGCATGTCTTTTTAGCCATTTATCACCATTCTTTTTAAAAAATAGTATTTCTCCTATTTTCCATTAAACGCACAGAAAGCAAAACATAACAAAATGTTTGTATGATATTAAACATTCTTAAAATATGCTATTTTCTTTGCCTTTCATTATATGCAGCACAATTTTGGTTGGACTTTTCTATGGAAATTCACTATGAATGCTTTCTCTCTGTGTGTGCCAAATACAAACGAATGTTGCAACTGCAGGTACCCTAGAGAATTAATGCAGGTTGAACATGATGCTGGTAAATATATTTTTCAATGTTTAACAAACCTTTCAATTAATTACTTCCTCTGTTTAAACTTCAAATACTATCTTTATTTCTATCACAGAAGTAATTCTTTTAAATAATTTTAGTTCTATATACTTCAGTGTGGTAAATTTAAAAACATATTATAACTTAATTTTACATTTTTTGGAATTTTTTCTTTGCTCTATTAAAAAATGAGAAAGTATAATTTTATCTTCAGTTGAGATAGGACAATACTACCGAAAAAATAGCCAGTGGCTGTTTGATTGGTCATTCACATGGTCTGCAGAAATTCACTTACTCCCACACCAAGCACTTCATTAAGTTGAATTATAATTTGTCAATTTAATATTGCTTATTGAGTAAGTTAAGTAATTTTCATGCCTATCTAAAGGCATTTAAATTCTTATCAGTGTGTATTTATTATTAAATAAAATGCTTTAGTGTTTTATTATTCAAACATCAACTGTATGACAGACATTTTGAAATATTATTGTATACATTTACTATTAATATTAATATAATACATTACTATTTTATTAATAAGATATTAACTATATAAGATATTAACTAATATAGTGTTTAATGTATCTTATATTCAGAAAAATCTTCTGCTTATGACTCTTTAGTGAATATATTTATGATATCATAATATATATGAATATATGAAAATGAACTAATTTTCTAAAAAAAATAGAATACCATGAAATTTGAAGGTAAGAATAATGCACTTCTATATAATAAAAAGTGATTTAAATAAGACTTATTGCCTGTATTTTCACACTGCTATAAAGAACTGCCTGAGGCTGGGTAACTTATAAAGAAAAATAAGGTTTAATTGACTCACAGTTCCACATAGCAGAGAAGCCTCAGGAAACTTACAATCATGGTGGAATGTGAAGAAGAAGCAAGACATGTCTTTTGTGGTGTCATGAGACAGTGTGAGCAAAGGGGGATGTGCTACTTTTAAGCTGTCAGACCTGTTCAGTACTCACTCATTATCATGAATTGGGGAAACTATCCCCATCATCCAATCACCTCCCACCAGGACCCTCCCTCCACACATGGGGATTGCAATTCAAGATGAGATTTGGGTGGAGACACAGAGCCAAACCGTATCAGTAAGTATATACATTTGACCCAATATATACCTAGTGGTTGATATTTTAAATGTGTATAACCATTCAACAATAAAATGTAACAATTTTTAAGACCCAATATTTAGAAGTTATTCAATAATCTTGTTTAAAACAATATTTACATGCTATTATAGTTTTAAAGTAACATATTCTAGAATCAGTTATCAATTTTTGCACATTTGCCTAGGGATACATCATAACAAAACAATGTAGTCATGAAAATTTTCAGTATATTCTTAAATTTTATGTATTGGTGCAAAGGATTAAGGATGTACACATGTGGACTTTGGTTCATCATTGCTTTTCAAGCAGTATTGACTGAAAGAAGTAAAGATGATTATTACTTTTTTCTTTTCTATTCCTAAGTATCTATTCTAAAAGAAAAACTCTTTGTACCTATTGATCAAATCTACTGTTTTCTTAATGATTACAATATAGAGAAACTAGGTAAAGATATGAATATAATTAAATTTCCTAAATTCTTAAAGAGAATTATAAATGCTGGACAATTGTAAGATTATGACATCATAGGTGGTCCCTGATTCAAATTAGAATGTTTGACTTTGTAATGGTGCAAAAGTGATATGCATTCAGTAGAAATAGTGCTTCAAGTACCCATGCAACCATTCTGTTTTTCACTGTCAGTACAGTATTAAATAAACTATGTAACATATTTAACACTTTTTATTATTAACTATACTTTGTGTCAGAATTTTTGCCCAACTGTAGGGTAATGTAAGTTTTTTTGTTTTTTTTTTTTTTTTTTTTTTTTTTTTTTTTTTTTTTTTTTTTTAGCACATTTAAGGTAGACTAGGCTAATCTATAATGTTTACTAGGTTACATGTATAAAATGAATTTTTGGCATGATATTTTGAATTTATGGTGGATTTATCGAGATGCAACTCCATTGTTAATTTTAGGAGCATTTGTATATTTTAAAAAGTGGTTGAAGAAAATTGAAAGATTGGATAGCATCTTCCTGCCAAAATGTTATAATTGTGTTGTTTTTTGTTTCTAAATTTTTGAACTTATGGGGAAGGGCATAATTGCAAATGCTTCACTTTGCTTTGTCTATATAAATTATATTTCTCTTCTACAAGATAAGTCACGTCCAATTTACCATGCAATACGTCTTATTTAAATCACCTTTTATTATGTAGAAGTGCATTATTCTTACCTTCAAATTTCATGTTATTCTATTTTTTTTTTTTTAGAAAATGAGTGGGTTTTTAATATAAATCATATAGTATTTGCATTAATCTTTAAATTCATATATTATTCTAAAATCAATATATCACTAAAAAATCAAAACAATTACTTGTTTTATTCCTCAGTGTTGTAGTCACTTTAGTTATTTTTTGTTATCTACAATGAGGTGTTATTTACAGTAAGATACATATGTATTATATGTCTATATATTTATCTATATGACAGGAGATCTGGTTTATATATGATTGTGCATGTGAGATACAAAATAGCTAAAAGATTTTAACATATGGGGTTATTGATGAATGATAATGTTCTTTTAATTTATCAAATTTTGTTGAATTCATATGTTCTGTTTTGTTTAGAATAACTTTTTCCTAAAACATGTGAAGAGAACAATTTTATGGAAATAATAATTGCTTTAATAATTAAAAATTATAATAAAAAGCAAATAAGTCTGGATCTCAAATCTCAGTTTTCACAGCTTAATATAATTAATCACATATTAACATTCTATTATGAACAGTATGTATACCTGCATACACAGATATTCAAAACATTATGTGTTTGTCCATTGTATAAGGCATTTGTATTGCTCATTGTTAAGTGGGTGTAATTATGTAACCCTGGATAAAAACATAGGCTAATATAAAGTTTTTATGTGCACTTTTAAGAAATAGTTCTTTTCTCAATGTATGTTTCAAAAGTTGAATAACAAGGAAAAATTCAATTCAGTTATTATAATATCCAGTCTAAGAAACCCATCAAGATCTTAGTTGATTTAACATTCTCTCATCTTCCCCAGTGTGGGCATGCTTCAGGTTTGAAGTCCCTATGGAAAAAGAGGAACTTTCTATTTCTCCTCCATTCTCACATTACGTTTACCTGCCAGAGAATTTCTTACACCCTCAGACCTGGGATGGATAGTATAGAGGAATGCTAAGATTCTGATTGTATCCATTCCTTCCTAGGATGACTTTGTACCCCTTAGTCCCAACAAATATTTATTATTGAGTTTTAATGGATTCACTAGGGAGGACTGGTGACTTTTCAACTGAGGCTATCATCACCTGAGTTAACTTATTTTTGATGGTTTCTTGTGATTCATTTCTACCACCCAACATTTCCTCTCAGCTTTTTGCTGCTGGCCTGGGATTGCTTCTTGTGCTTATGTAGACATCATTGCCAGGATTCAATATGGCCCGATCTCAGTTTTTTCTCCTGCTTGGTCCACATCTTGCTCATGGGGTGGGACAGAAGAGGTGGGGAAGCAGAAAAGATTGAAAAAACAGTCATTAATGCTTTGGAAAACTCTGTGAGTCCAGGGAAACCTAAAGCACTTCCTTCTAGTTCCCATAGCCAAACTTTTTCTGGTGTGGGTTCAGCAACAATATATGTCTCAACTACAAGAATATATTGAAAAGCATGCCAACTAAACCCATGGAAGCTTTCTTACCAGACCAGGGGTGAAAAATTGGCATACCCTCTCACAATACTGCATGGCAAGGCAGAAGCTCCCTCTGATGTTTCTTCCTATTTGCTAAACTTTTTTCTTTTTTATTCTCGAAGTGATAAATGAAATCAAGAATATAGGTATTTGGTTCTCAGACATTTCCTATTCTGCAAATAGTGATCCGACTTTGGAATTTCATATTTTTTAAAACCTTGGAGTCTACTGATAAAGCTCTATTAACACCCTTAACAAATCTGTATATCATCAGCTGGGATTATCTGTACAGTTTCACATATTGTTCTATTTCATTGAAAACAAACTATAGTTTCTTATATTAGCACATGTCGGTTATCCCTTTTCTTTGTAATAGCTGTAGAGTTTTCATTATATGAATGCATACTTACTGTATCTCCAACTAATAATTTAGTTTGTTTCAAACTTTAGGTCTAAAAAACTACTTTGAGTATTTTCACATCTAAATTCTCAGTTTTCTAAAGCATTTTACTTTTATTTTATTGAACTAGAGTGAGTCAAAATTTAATGTATATTTAAATGTTTTTAAATATTTTATAATATTTCTACACTGTATATCATCAAATTATACAACCATCATCAGTATATGCCAGTGTTGAATTCCTGAAACCATCATCCACATTGTGTGAAATCAAATGGTGGAGATTTGCCAACCTGGTAAAATAATTTCTGTATAGAGATTTGGTTTTTAGTTTGAAACCTCTTTGTCATAATTAAGTTTGAAGATTTTCTCACAATGTTTTTAAGCACTGAAAAAAAGGTTCAATGAACTGTTCTCCTGAGTATTTTGTTCATTTATTTTTCCTGATAGGCAATTTTTGTAATTCTTCCTCATGTTTAGTAAACATGTTTATGATATTAATGAGATAAAGGATTTGCTCCATACATTGCTAGTATTTTTACCAATGACATGTATTTTTACTTTGAAAATATATGTTTTATTCTTTTTGTATAGGCCAAATTTATTACTAAGGGTTTAATGTTTACCTTAAGAAGGATCTCTGAATTCCAAAATAATATTTAAATAACATAACAGATATACATAAATTATATAAACATAAAATAAGTAAAATGCATAAATATTAAATTGTATATATGAATATATGCATCTAACCATTAACTATACTCAAAAATAATAAAAATTATTGCATAAAATATTCCACAAAACACCTTATTACACTGTGTATCCATCTGACATAAAAATCAAAAGTAGTGACTTTATGGAATATTTCAATAAATTAGCAAATTTAGTAAAATTACTTTGTAACAGAATTCATATATTTTAATGTATTTAATTAAGCATTTTGTGATATATTTTATCTGTTTCTCTTCTTTTTCAGAATTTTTCTTGCAGTTTCTTTGTATGTTCCATATTTATTTTTCCACCTTAAAATTAAGAACCTTGAAAAAGTTGCCTATTTAGTATTTTTATGGAAATAATTCATTTGAAATATATTTAAGGAAAAAATATTTACGATATTGAGATTTTCTATCAGAAAATGCTTTTCTATTGTTGATTTATTTTGCTTGAAATCAGTGTCGTTTTACTTTTAAAAAACAACTTTTTGTTTCATTGATTTTTTGTATTGGTTTCTTCATTTCAGTTCCCTTTATTTCTGCTCTGATCTTTATTATTTCTTCTACTAATTTTAGGTTTGGTTAGCTATTGCTTTTCTGATTCTTTGAGATGCATTGTTAGGTTGTTTATTTGAAGTTTCTCTTCTTTTTTGATCTAGGCACTTATAACTATAAACTTCCCTCTTAATACTGCTTTTTCTGTATCCCATAGGTTTTGGTATGTTTCCATTATCATTTGTTTCAAGAAATTTTTCAATTTACTTCTTAATTTCTTCATTGACTCACTCATCATTTAAGACCATATTGTGTAGTTTCCATGTGTTTGGATACTTTCCAAAATTCCTCTTGTTTTTTATTTCTAGTTTCATTCCATTGTGGTCACAGAAGATGCTTGATATTATTTCAGTTTTTTTTGAATGCTTTAAGACTTGTTTTGTAACCTAACATATAGCCTATCCTTGAGACTGATCCAGGTCCTGAGGAAAAGAATGTGTACTCTGCAGCTCTTAGGTGAAATGCTCTGTAAATATCTGTTAGATTCACTTGTTTTATAGTTTAGATTATGTCTGATGTTTCTTTGTTGATTTTGTCTGGAAGATCTGTCCAGTGGATGCTAAAGTCTCCAGATATTATTATATCACAGCCTAACTCTCTCTTAAGCTCTAATAGTATTAGCTTTATCTATCTTGGCATTCCAGTGTTGGGTGCATGTATATTTAAAATTGTTATATCCTCTTTCTGAATTGACCCCTTTATCATTATCTTTATCTCGTCTTATAGCTTTTGTCTTGAAATCTATTTTGTCTGATATAAGTATAGCTATTCCTGATATTTTTTTGGTTTCTGATGGTATGGGATATTATTTTGCATCCCTTTATTTTCAGTCTATGTGTATATTTATAGGTGAAATATGTTTCTTGTAGGCAACAGATTAATTGGGTCCCGTTTCTTTATTCATTCAGCCACGGTACGTGTTTTGATTGGAGAGTTTACTCCATTTACATTCAATGTTATTATTAAGTACTCCCGCTATATTTTCCTGATTTCTGGTTGTTTCATAACATTGTCTTCCTTCTTTCTTTGCTCCCTGTCTTTTTTTAGTGAAAGTAATTTTCTCCTCTGATATGATTTAGTTGCTTGTTTTGTATTTTTATATATTCATTGTATGTTTTTTAATTTTGGTTTGAGGCTACTATGAGACATATAAGATTTGTTAAATCTTATAATACTATATTATAGTATTTGTTATAAGATAGCAAATACTATCTTATAATCTATTATTTTAACCTGATAACAACTTAACACTATTTTAAACAAACAAGCAGAAAGAAAACAATGAAGACTCTATAGCCTAACTTTGTGCCCTTGTTTTTTAACTTTTTGTTGTTGCTATTTATATTTTATTATACTATGTCTTGAAAAGTTGCTGCATTTATTATTTTTGATTGGTTCATTGTTTAGTTATTCTACTTGAGATAAAAGTAACATACACACCACATTTACATTGTTATAATATTCTGTGTTTTTCTTTGTAATTATTATTACTAGTGAGTTTTATACTTTCAGATAATTTCTTATTGTATATTAATGAGCTTTCTTTCTTATTACTCACTTTGGCATTTCTTGTAGGACAGGTTTACTATTGATGAAATCTCTCAACTTTTTTCTGGGAACATCTTTATTTCTCTTTCATGTTTGCAGGACAATTTTGCTGGATATATTATTCCAGGGTACAAGTTTTTTGTTTGTTTGTTTATTTGTTTGTTTTTTCTTCAGCATTTCAAATAATGGCATGCCATTCTTTCCTGGCTTAAAATGTTTCCACTGAGAACTCTGCTGCCAAGCGTACTGAACCTTCATTGTATGATATTTGTTTCTTTTCTTTTGCTGCTTTTTGAATTCTTTATTTTTCCTTGACCTGTGGAAGTTTGATTATTAAATGCTTCTAGATAGTCTTTTTTGGGTTAAATCTGCTTGGTGTTCTATAACCTTCTTGTACTTGGATATTGATATCTTTCTCTTGTTGTGCGGACTTCTTTATTATCTTTTTGAATAAACTTTCCACCCTTATCTCTTTCTCTACCTCCTCTTTGAGGCCAGTAGCTCTTAGATTTGCCATTTTGAGGCTGTTTTTTCAGATCTTGTAGGCATACTTCATTGTTTTGTATTCTTTTTTTTTTTTTTTTTTTTTTTGTCTCCTCGGACTGTGTATTTCCAAATAGGCTGTTATTTAACTCCCCAATTCTTTCTTCTGCTTGATCAAGTCTACTGTTAAAAGATACAGATACATTATTCAGTATTCCAATTTCATTTTTTAACCCCAGAGTTTCTGCTTGATTCTTTTTAATTATTTCCACCTCTTTGTGAAATGTATTGGATAGAATTCTGAATTCCTTCCCTACATTATCTTGAATTTCTTTGAGTTTCCTCAAAACAGTTATTTTGCATTCTCTGTTAGAAAGGTTACATATCTGTTTCTCCAGTATTGGTCCATGGTGCCTAATTTAGTGGATTTAGTGAAGTCATGTTTTCCTGGATCATCTTGGTACTTGTATATGTTTGTCTGAGTACAGGCATTGAAGAGTTTGATATTTATGTAATCTTTACAACCTGGTCTTCTTTATATCTGTTCTTCTTGATGAATCTTCTCAGATATTTAAAAAATACTTGGGTTTTGTGGTCTAAGCTGCATTTGCTTTAGGAGGGATGTCAAAACCAATAGCGCTGTGGTTCTTGCAAACTCATAGAGGTAACCAGCTTGATGGTCTTGGGGAAGCTCCAGAAAAATTCTTTGGACTATCAGGCAGAGATTCTTGTTCTCTTCCCTTAATTCACTCAAACAGAGTTTGTCCCTCTGCCCTGAACCACCTAGGGCTGTGGGTGGCTTGACACAAGAACCCCTGCAGCCACCACCCCTAAAACTGCACTGGATTGGTCCCGAAGCCAGTATAGCACTGGGTCTTGTTCAAGCCCTGTTATAACAATTCCTGGCTACTGTCTATTTTCGCTCAAAGCCCTGGGGCTCTACAATCAGCATATGTCAAAGCCAGCCAACACTATACCCTTTTCTTCAGCGTGGTGAGGTTTCGTAGTCCCTGGGAAAGTCCAGAGGTGCCTTCTGGGAACCAGGAACTAGAGTTAAAAAAACTTATAAGTCTACTTGATGTTCTATTATGCTATGACTGAGCTGGCACTCAAAGCATAAGATGCAGTTCTTCCCACTCTTCCCTACCCTTTCCAAAAGCAAAATAGCCTCACCTAGTGGCCACCACCACCTTAATCCCACAGGGAGCAGTCCAGTCTCACACTACCAGCAATGTTCCCTAAAGGCCCAGAGCTATGAAGTCAGCTATGGTGAATGCTGCCTAGCCTGGGACTCACCCTTCAAGGGAATGGGCTCCCCTCTGGCCCAGGTCAGCTCTAGAAATTCTACCCAAGAGTCAAGTCCTGGAATCAAGAATTCCAAGAACCCACTTGTTGCTCTACCCTTGTGGCTGAGTCAAGACAAAGTCCCTTTTACTTTTCCTTCAGCTTTTCTCAAGTAGAAGGAGTCTCACTTCACAGCCACCACAGCTAGAAAAATGCTGAGTCTCGCTTGAAACCAGCATGTTTCTCACTGAAGACCTTCATTGTGGAAACTGTGAATTGCTGTTGTCTACCCAGGACTCGAGTTCGCTTCAGTTATGAGGTGATAAATCCTGCCAGGACTGGGTACTTTCTTTCAAGGCAGTGGGTTCCCTTCTGTCCCAGGGTATGTCTAGCCATGTACAGGAGCTAGGGTCTGGAATGGGGCCTTGAGACTCTGACCAGTGCCCTATCCTGATGTGACTGAGCTGATATCCAAGATACAAGACAAAGTACTCCCCACCTTTCCCTCTCCGCTCCTCAAATGGAAGGAAGGAATCTTTTGTTAAATTTTATTTATTTATTGTTTTTGAGACAGACAGAGTTTCACTCTTGTTGCCCAGGCTGGAGTGCAATGGTGTGATCTCAGCTCACTGCAACCTCCGCTTTCCGGGTTCAAGCAATTCTTGTGTCTCAGCCTCCTGAATAGCTGAGATTAGGAGCATGCACCACCACACCCGGCTAATTTTGTATATTTAGTAGAGACATGGTTTCTCCATGTTGGTCAGGCTGGTCTTGAACTCCCAACCTCAGGTGATCCTCACTCCTTGGCCCCCCAAAGGGTTGCGATTACAGATGTTAGCCACTGTACTCAGCCAGAAGGAGTCTTTTTTGGAGCCACGAGCTATGAAGCCTGGGGTTAGGAGAGGGGTGATGTAAGTACTCCCTTAGCTACTCTGGCTACTATCTCAGCAGGTCGTGTGCCCACCCATTCCACAGTCTCTGGCCCCAGTTCAGCCTCACGACTCACCTAGGTGTTGCAGTCCTTGCGGCCTAGATTGCCTTTTATGTGTATTTGGGGCCCAGAGCTTTTTAGCCCATGGTGTCTAGGCTTGTGGGAACTCTAGTTCTGACTGATGGGATTGGTAATTCCCATCTGGTTAGGGTTGATTTTGATGCACTCTCCCTGGGCAAGCATCAGCTGAGTTTGGTTAGGTTTTACTTTCTGCTATAACTAAGGCAACACTGAGTTCAATGCCTTACAATCATTGTTGGCTTTCGCTCTCTCTCCCCAGGGTGCAGAAATGCTCTCAGTAGCAGACTGCAGCTGCCAGAGCATGGGGGAGGGGTGGTGTCTGTGATTCAAGACTGCTTTTCCTATCTCTTCAGTGCCTCTTTTGGCAATATAAAGTTAAAACCAGGTTCTATGTGTGCACACCTGAGTTTTGGTTTTTACAAATGTGCTTTTTTTGAGGGTAAATAGTTGTTTGATTGGTGTATTTTCAGGGGGACAATTGGTGGAGTATTCTATTCCCCAATTTTAGTCCCCAATCCAGAATCTGTCAATATAGATGTAAAAAGCTGTTTTTATTTTCATTGTCAGAAATCACTCCCACATTAGAACATTTAGGTAATATAGGTCATCAAAAAGAATAAGAAAAGACAATTTTATCATTAAAGATAAGTGAAAATTATTATTTTATTTCAACATATATTTATCTATTACAAACACATTTTCTCAGTTAATAATCATTATACAACATGTATTTGTCTATTACAAATATATTTTCTGATCAATAATCATTATATAACTTTTTCTCATTGTTTTAATTAATGATTTTACCTTCTAATTGTGTGAAAATTCTACATTTCACATTTCTTAGCCAAGGACATTCCATCTATTGCCAGTATTTTGCTAGTTTAATAAACATTGGATGAAAATATTTGTGGCTAACCCTTGACTCAGATTGCTTGTATTTTTTTCTGTTTCATTAGAAAGGCAAACAAAAAAACAAGCAAAAATGCTAATAGCTTTAACAATTCAAGACAATTCCAGTTTAGTCAGGGGAACCAGACAGCATGGAGATAGTGCTGGTATTGCCTACACAGGTATTCAGGAACCTGCCCTGACTAATTGGTTGATTCTTCGCTAGTGGGAATTTCTGAGGTAAGTCCTCCATATGACAACTTGGTATTCTTTATTCATTATACATTAACCAGACACAAAGAAATCAGTAAAATATATTATGTTAGACAGTAATAGTAGGGACAGAAGGGAGATGAGATGTATTATAAAATGATACATATTTGATCCTTGAACAACACCAGCAGGGTTAAAGGCACAGACCCCCGTGCAGTTGAAAATCCACATATAACCTTTGATTCCCCCCAAATTTAACTATTAATAGCCTACTGCTTACCAGAAGCCTTACTTATTTAATCAACAGTTGATTAACATATATTTTGTATGTTATATGTATTATATACTGTATTCTTGCAATAAATTAAGCTAAAGAAAATTCTATTAAGACACTAATGAGAAAGAAAAAATATATTTACTGTTTATTAAATAAAAGTGGATCATGATCATCATAAAGGACGTTTCCTCATTGTCTTCACATTCAGTAGGCTGAGGAGGAAGAGAAAGAGGAAGTGGTGAGTATCTGTGTCTCCGAAGTGGCAGAGGTGGAAAAGGTGGAGGAGGTGGAAGGGGAGAGGGAAAGGCACACTTGGTGTAACTTTTTTTTTAAGTTCATGTATAAGCGAACCCACACAATTTGAACCTTTGTTGGTTAAGCATCAACGGTACTCTAGCGAAGCTGCAGAGAACATAAACAGAAATAAGTAAGAGGTCATAATAATAATCCATGAGATATTATTGTGGTTGAAAGATGGGTGATGTCAAAAATAAGTAAGAGGTTATGACAACAATCCATGTGATATTACTGTGACTGAAAGAAGGGTGATAACAATGTAGGTGGAGAGATAGGCTTGGAATCTAGATATATTTTTAAAGTAATTTAGTAAGATTTGCTGATGGATTAGATATAGCATGTAAGTTAAAACAAACTCAGATGTTAAGAATGGCTTGAGGAATTTGGCCTGTTCATCTCAAATATAATATCTGATGTTTACTAAGATGAGAGGTCGGCCGGGCGCAGTGGCTCAAGCCTGTAATCCCAGCACTTTGGGAGGCCGAGACGGGCGGATCACGAGGTCAGGAGATCAAGACCATCCTGGCTAACACGGTGAAACCCCGTCTCTACTAAAAAATACAAAAAAACTAGCCGGGCGTGGTGGCAGGCGCCTGTAGTCCCAGCTACTCGGGAGGCTGAGGCAGGAGAATGGCGAAAACCCGGGAGGCAGAGCTTGCAGTGAGCTGAGATCCGGCCACTGCACTCCAGCCTGGGCGACAGAGCGAGACTCCGTCTCAAAAAAAAAAAAAAAAAAAAAAAAAAAAAAAAAAAAAAAAAAAAGATGAGAGGTCTAGAAGAGGAGAAGAAATTCTATGAGTGGGAAGAGAGGGTAGGGGGCAGGTCAGGAATTTCCTTTGCACATTTTAAATTTGATATAGTGTGAAGACTAGGTCAAAGATGAGAGGAAGAGAAAACAGACTTTTTACTCCCTTTATCTATCAATATAATTATGTACTTGTGTGTCTCTTAAAAGCGTGTGTTTATATGCTTTTAAATTACACACATGCTTTTAAAAGGCACATAAGCACATGATTATATTAGAATGATAGATATTAGTTAAGTATTTTATTAGCTGTATGCTTGGTTATAATGCACAGAAAACTAAGTAAATGTACACAAATACACACATATATACTCAATATACATATACTAATAATGTTTATATGAAGTGCATATGAATGTATGTGCATATAATTTACCTAGTTTTCTGTGGAATGCATCCAAAACATCGGGGTGAATAACTGTTGTCCTAAAATAGGACAGACTTTGGTGATTCAGATGAATTGTTTGTAATATAAATGAAAGAAAAAAGAATGAAAATAAAATTTTCTGTATGATAATAGAAATGTATTGTTAAATTGTTATGTTGTAAAATGTAATAACAGAAAGGATATTTGTATTGTTCGTAAAATGAAACCTTCCTGGTTCTCCATTTTGTTATTCACAAAGAAGGTACAACATAAACTATTTTGATTAGGTTAATATTTTCATAGTTCTTGGAGTTAAAAGGTAGTTTTTCACAAGAGTCATGTGTAAGGATCAGTTGTGTGTCTCTGTTGTGTCACAAACTGTTTTTGTAAGTGCCACTCACAAGATGAGAGAAATTTATTCAACTGATTAATGGATGATACGGTAGGAGAACAATGTGAGTACTAGCCAGGGAGAAAATTGATGGGATGAAGAACCAAATGACCAACAGCAAATTTATATATTTTTAAATTTGGTTGTGTGATGAAACAGTTCCTCTTATTACAGTATCTTCAGTAAAATGCACATTTCTATATAAACATTTTAGAATATCTGGAGATACATAAAAAAGCAAGAAGTTTTTTTAAGGTGAAGAAAGGATATGAAAATGACCTGTCTTTAAGGGGCAGGCATCCACTGGAACATAAAATCTTTTGTATCTTATTTATGGATTTTTTATTTCATCGAAATCTTATTTGTGGGCATCCAGTAAGAGATATTTAATAGATGCTCACAGAAAAGGTTTGACAAATATTTGTTGCATGAATGGGTAAATTAATTAATAAGCTATAGTGAATACATCTGTGTTGTAAAAGGAAAGATGAGCAAGGTTATGAATATATAAATGATATGTCATTTTTAACAGCGTTGTTTTTAAATTATATGTCTCATGAACAGTAGTAGCTTTTCTTGCTATGATGTAGGTTAATGTATATGTACGATGTATGTGTAATGTCAATGTTTTAAAGTGTGGTTATTTAACTATCACACTTAATAAAGAATCTCTTTCTAGCTGTAGGGGAGAGGGAAGGGGACTTCAACAGTCAGGCTCTGCAAACAAAATACTAAGGTTGGCATTGTAATATTTTAACATCAACCTCGTCACAGACTTAGGTTGGTACTCTCTGATAGATTCATGACAATACTGAGACCCTATCAAATTACTTATGGGATTCTGAGATAGTTACATTTTTTATTCTTGGCCAAAATATGGTTGGATAGCTTCTACAATTATTGGGTAAACTCTATTATTCTTTAGCTCATGATAAAAAGTTATTGCCTTTCTAGGATTTGAACTTCCTTGATTTAAGGGCCAGATGGGACTTATTGCCATAAAGCAAACTAAAATATGTCCAGGAAGGTTCATCTTCTAGTTTATATTCATTTGATTTTTCTATGCCTCTTTCCTAAGCTGTAACACAGGGTGTTACCTTCACACCTTTGTTTTAAATCCCAGAAAGCACTTAGACATCTGTGGATTATTTACACACTTTTTAAAAAAAATTTGAAACAGATGCATAGATAAACAATGATGCAGCTAAGAAACATTTTTATTGTTAGGATGAAGCGATAGGCCTACTATATCTCAAATGAATAGTAGATATAAAATGTTTCTACTCTCTTTCATTTAGAAGTATGTTTTCTTTTTCAAAGATGCAAGTGCTTTCTAATGTAGAAATTAAAAATTTGGCTCATAAACTATCTGAGAAGACTTTTTGAAACATGTACAATATAATAAACTGTATATTTTAATTTGATATCAGTTCTACAGAGAAAACTATACAGATTTATATATATTCTAAAGTATATACAGTGCATATTCATTGAAGTCTCCACCAGATCAAGATACAAACATTATCAACATTCCTAATGCATCATTTTTCCATCATTCAAGTGCCAAAATATATCTACTATTTTAAACTCTATCACCATAGAATAATTTTGCCTGATCTATATATAAATGGAATTATAAAGCATATACTTTATTATGTAATGCTTCTTTTACTCTATGTCACATCTATGAATTTCATTCATCATGTTGTTTCCTTCATATATTTCTATTGCTATGTAGTATTCGATTGGGTGGATAATCCACAATTTATTTATTTACATATTTTTTTCTGTTATTTTTGAACATCTTTGTTTAAAGTCTTACAAATTATGAATAAAAACGCTGTGAATATGGTGTATTAATCTTTTTTGATTGACATAATAATTCCTTTTTTAAGAAATACACTCAGATGTAAGATTACTGGATAGTATGTTGTATTTACTTCTAACTTTAGTAGTATTACAAATATTTTCTAAGGAGGTTGCACTGATTTAAGATGCAACCAATAATGTATAAGGGCTTGAACTACTCCACATTCCCTCTTGATGTTGTCTTTTTAATTAAATCTATTCCAATGGGAGTATAGTGGTATTTCATTATGCTTTTGATTTGCATTTTCCTGATTACTAATGCAATTGAGGTCATTTTAATATACTGGACTTATTGGGCATTTTGACAAACTACAATATATCAGATAAACTTTTAAGCCCTTTTGAATCCTTTGTCAGGTTATGTATTGCATATATATTCTCCCAATATGTGGCTTAAACTTTGACTAATGTGATTTTTATTGTATAACCATAAAATAACTTTAATAGGCTCAGAAATTTCACATTAACTCAAAATTTATTGATGTTTATAACATAAAAGAGAGCATCTTATATCGGATGTGTTTCTGCATCTAGTGAATATGTAATTTTATATTTTTCATAGAATTTCACAATTCTTGACTGACATTTGTTCAAATATTGTTTTGCTACCATTCTCTTCCTTCCTCTTTCAATACTGTCATTACCTGTGTTTAGACACACTCATGATTTCTAACTTGCCATATAAACTTGTTTGGTGTATATTTGTACATATGTGTGTAATGTTCATATTTCTAGGAATTTATTCCATGTAGTTTATCTAATTTTTGTTGTACCATTTTTCCTAGTTTTATCCTATAATCTTTTATATGTGTAAGTAATTAATAATTCCTTCAATTTTATCTGATTTTAGGTATTTGTTTCTTCTCTATTTTTCTGTCAGTTTAGCTAAAGTTTTATCAATGTTCTTTTCTTTTTATAAACCAAGTTTTGCCTTCATTGCTTTTCTCTATTGTTTTCCTATTTTCTACTTTATTTATTTGTCCAGTAATATTCATTATTTCCATTCTTCTATCTTTGGTATAGTTTGCTCTTCTTTTTCTAATTCCTAAATGTCAATTTAGGTTATTGATTTGAGATTTTTTTTTTTAAATGTATGTGTTTTTGTTATAAATTTTCCTCTGAGTATAATTGTCACTTTATCCCATAAGTTTTGATATGTTGTGATTCCATTTCATTTTACGATTTTTAAAGTTTTATTTTCCTGTGAATTTTTTGACTCATCAATATCAATTGTTCAGCAGGATGCTGTTTAGTTTCTACATATTTTTAAATTTCATTTCCTCTGTCATTGATTTCTACCTATATTTTATTGTGATGAGAGAAGATGCTTTATATAATATCGGGGGAATCAGCCCCCAAAATTTCAATGTAGGTTCTTTTCTATTTTCCCTAAGTGTCAGCTGGTCTGAGAAATAAAAGGAAAGAGAATAAAAGAGAGAAATTTTAAAGCTGGGTGTCCAGGGGAGACATCACATGTTGGCAGGTTCTGTGATGCCCTCTGAGTTGCAAAACCAGCAAGTTTTTATTACGGATTTCAAAAGGGAGGAGGGGTGTACGAATAGGGTGTGGGTCACAGAGATTACATGCTTCAAGGGCAATAAAATATCACAAGGCAAATTGGCAGGGCAAGGTCACAAGGCCGGGGCAAAATCAGAATTACTGATGAGGTTCCATGTCCCTCTGTGCACATATTGTCATTTATAAACATCTTAACAGGAAACAGAGTTCAAGAGCAGAGAACCAGTTTGGCTAGAATTTCACCAGGCTGGAATTTCCCAATCCTAACAAGCCTGGGAGCTCTGCAGGAGACCAGAGCTTATTTTATCCCTTATCTACAACTGCATAAGAAAGACACTCCCAGAGCAGATATTTTAGACGCCTCCCCCCGGAAGTGCATTCTTTTCCCAGGGCTGTTCCTTGATGAGAAAAAGAATTCAGCAATATTTCTCTTATTCACTTTTGCAAGAAGAGAAATATGACTCTGTTCCACCCGGCCCCACAGGCACTCCGACTTTACGGTTATCTGCCTTGTTTCCTGAAAATCGCTGCTATCCTGTTCCTTTTTGAGGTGCCCAGATTTCATATTGTTCAAACACACATGCTCTACAATTTGTATAGTTAACACAATCATCACAGTGTCCTGATGCAACATACATCCTCAGCCTACGAAGATGGCAGGATTAAGAGATTAAAGTAAAGACAGGCGTAAGAAATTATAAAAGTATTAATTTGGGAAACTAATAAATGTCCATGAAATCGTCACAATTTATGTTATTCTACCATGGCTAAAGCCGGTCCCTCCATTTGGGTTCCCTGACTTCCCGCAACAATATAATAAATTCAATTATTTTTTTAGTTTCTTAAGACTTGTCTTGTAGCCTAACATGTGGTGTATCTGGAAGAATACTCCATATGAAGTTGAGAAAGATGTGTATTTTGCTCTTGTGCAGTGAAGTGTTCTGTATATTGTTTTAGTGTAGTCAGTTATACTGCTTTTCAAATATTCTATTATTAATCTTTTTCTAGAAGTTCTATTTAATATTGAAAATGTACATTTACGTCTTCTATTGACTTTGATGTGGACAATTATTACTGTATTACCATCTCTTTCTCTCTTCAAGTCTGGCAATTCTTCATGTATTTTGGGTTTCTATTATTTGCTGCATGTATGTTTATAATTGTTATAACTTCTTCATTGATAAACCCTTTTATCAACATAAAATGTTCTGTCCTTTGTCTCTTGTAACAGCTTTTGACTTAAGATACATTTTTTCTGATATTGCTATAGTCACCTGATCTCTCTTTCATTATTTGCATGGGATATATTTTTCCCATGTTTTCACTTTCAACTTATTTGTATTATATTAGTTTGTTCTCACATTGTTATGAAGAACTACTTGAGACTGGGTACTTTGTAAAGAAAAGAGGTTTCATTGACTCATAGTTCAACAGATTGCCCTGGAAGCATAGCTGGGGAGACCTCAGGAAACTTACAATCATGGCAGAATGCAAAGAGGAAGCAGGCATGTCTTACACAGTGGGAGTAGGAGAAAGAGAGCAAAAAGGAGCTGGTAAAAAATTTTAAACAATCAGATCACATGAGAACTCACTTACTATCATGAGAACAATAAGGAAGAAGTCCGCTTCTGTAACCTAATCACCTCCCACCAGGCCCCTACCCCAACACTGGGGATTATAATTCAGACATCAGATTTGGAGATTTGGGTGGTGATATGGTTTGGCTTTGTGTCCCCACACAAATCTCATCTTGATTTGTAATTTCCACATGTCAGGAAAGGGGCCTGGTGAGAGGTGTCAGAATCATGGGAGAGATTCCCCCAGGCTGTTCTTGTAATAGGGAGTGAATTCTCATGATCCGATGGTTTAAAAGTATGGCACGTGCCCTCCCCCCAGCTCCTGCCACCATGTGAAGAAGGCTCTTGCTTCCCAGTCACCTTTCAACATTATTTTAAGTTTCTTGAGGCCTCCCCAGCCATGCAGAACTATGAGTCAATTAAACAATTTTCTTCATAAATTACCCAGTCTCAAGTAGTTCTTGATAACAGTTTGAAACAAAGACTAATACAGGCGGGGACATAGTTCCAAACCATATCATTCCACTTCTAGCCCGTTGTAATTCTCACAACCTTTCAACATTGAAAAATACAATTATCCCTTCTCAACAGTCTTTCAAAAATCTTAACTCATTTCAGCACTAACTAAAAAGTCCACAGTTCAAAGTCTCATCTTAGACAAGTCCCTTCTGCCTATGAGTTTGTATATATCAAAAACCAATTAGTTACTTCCAAGTTACAATGGGAATACAGGCATTGGGTAAACACACCCATTCCAAAAGGGAGAAACCAGTCAAAACAAAGTGGCTACAGGCCCCATGCAAGTCTAAAATGCAGCAAGGCAGTCATTAAATCTTAAAGATCCAAAATAATATTGTTTTACTACCTGTGTCACATCCAGGCCACACTGATACAAGCGGGGGACTCTGAAGGCCTTGAGTATCTCTTCCCTGTTCGTTCTGCAGGGTACAGTTCCCTTGGCTGCTTTCATGTGCTGGCATTAAGTGTCTGCAGCTTTTCTAGGCACAAAGTGTAAATCGTTGGTGGATTTACCATTCTTGGGTCTGAAGGGTGGTGCCCTTCTTCTCACAGCTCCACTAGGCAATGTCCCCATGGGGACTCTGTGTGGGATCTCAAATCCCATTTTTTCCCACTGCACTGCCCTAGTATTCTCCATGAGGGCTCTGTTCCTGTAGCAGACTTCTGATTGGACATCAAGGCATTTTCATAATCCTCTAAAATCTAGCTGAAGGCTCCCAAGCCTCAACTCTTAACCTCTGTGCACCCACAGACTTAACACTATGTAAGAGCTGGCAAGGCTTATGGCTTGTACCCTCTGGAGCAGTGACCTGGGATGTATCTGGGATCCTTTTAACCACAGCTGGATATGGAGCAGCTAGGATGCAGGGAGCAGTGTCCTGAGGTTGTGCAGGGCAATGGGGCCCTGGGCCTGGCATATGAAACCACTCTTCTCTCGTAGGCCTTTGGGCTTGTGATGGTTGGGGCTGCTGTGAAGGTCTCTGTAATGCCTTCTAGGATTTTTTCCCATCCTCTTGGTCATTCATATTTGGCCAATGGTAAACAAAATAAATTTATGTATGCACATTTATTCAACTGGCTTGAATTCCTCCCCAGAAAAGGGGGTTTTCTTTTCTGCCACATGATCAGGCTGCAAATTTTCTAAACTTTTATGCTCTGCTTCCCTTTTTCAGATTATCCCTTTGTTCATGAATTTGACTATATACAATTAGGAGCAGCCAGGCTGACTCTTGAATGCTTCACTACTTAGAAATATCTTCTGCCAGATACCTTAAATTATCACTCTCAAGTTCAAAGTTCCACAGATTCTTAGAGTAGTGGCACAATGCCACCAACCTCTTTGCTAAAGCATAGCAAGAGTGACATTTACTCCAGTTCCCAATAAGTTTCTCATCTCTATCTGAGACCATCTCAGTCTGGACTTTATTGTCCATATCACTATCAGTATTTTGGTCACAGCAATTTAACAAGTCTCTTAGACGTTCCAAACATTTCCTAATCTTCCTGTCTTCTTCTGAGCTCTCCAAATTGTTCCAACCTCTGTCTGTCATCTAGTTCCAAAGTCACATTTAATATTTTCAGGTATCCTTATAGCGATGCCCCACTTCTCTGCTACCAATTTTCTGTATTAGTTTGTTCTTATATAGCTATAAAGAACTACCTGAGACTGGGTAATTTGTAAAGAAAAGAGATTTAATTGACTCACAGTTCCACAGGCTGTACAGGAAGCATGGCTGGGGAGACCTCAAGAAACTCACAATCGTGGCAGAAGGTGAAGAGGAAGCAGGTTTGTCTTACCTGGTGGGAGCAGGAGAAAGAGAGTGAAATGGGAGTTGTTACACTGTTTTAAACAAGCAGACCTATTGAGAGCCCACTCACTATCATGAGAACAGCAAGGGGGAGGTCCACCTCCATGATTCACTCACCGCTTGCCAAGACTCTCCTCCAAAATTGGAAATTACAATTCAAAAGTGAGATTTGGGTTGGAGACACAAATCCATACCATATCATGTGTCTTTGAATCTAAAGTGAGTATATTGTATACATCATGTATTGGAATCATGCATTTTATACATTCTGCTGAACTATGCCTTAGATTGAACAGTTTAATACATTTTAAAGTAATCGCTAATAAGAATTTATTTCATCCAATTAACTATTTTTCCCTATGCTTTTTACCTTTCCTCCCTCATTTCCTCTACTACAGATTACTTTTGTGTTTATTTAATTATTTGTAGTGTTCTGTTTGGTTTTCACTTATTTCCTACTGTGTAATTTAAAAATATATTTTCTCAATGTTTACCACAAAAATTACAATTAGGTTTATATGTTTACAACAATCTGGTTTGAATTGGTATCAAGTTACTTTCAGTTACATACAAAAACTCTGTTCCTATACAGCTCCACCTTACTTTACATTTTCACAAATAAAATCTCATTATACATTGTGCCCATTCACATATATATAACTATGTTTATACATTTGTCTTTTATACATTCTACTTTTTAAACCTTTGAATTACAAATACAAATATAGTAATAGTACATTTTATATTTTCTCATATATTTAACTTTACTGGAAGTCTTTGTTTGTTCAGCCATGAGTTACTCTTTAGAATATCATTATACCTGAGTTAATCTCTTTAGCATTTTTTATAGGCAGGTCTACTGATAATGAATTTTCTAAGTCTTTGTTTTTATGGGAATGTTTTAATTATCCTTCATTTTGAAAGATAGTTTTGTCAAATATAAGATTATTACTTGGCAAGTCTTTTTTTCAGCATTTAAATAACTTTTAGAAGCTGAGAGAAGCAGAAAATGATAAAGTATTAGTCAAAGGGTACAAAATTTCAGTTATGCATGATTAATAAGTTTGAGAGATCTCCTGTACAGCGTACTTACTATAGTTAATAATATGGCATTGTTTACCTAAACATTTGCTAAGAGGGTAGATCTTATGTTAACTGTTCTTATCACAAAAAATAAAAGACTAAATGTAATAAACAAAGAGGGTGAGTGGAAACTTTTGGAGGTGGTGAATGTGGTATGGTATCAATTGCAGTTATAGTTTCATGGGTGTGTACTTGTCTTCAAAATAAGCACATACATTACTCATGGAGTATTTTTAAGATTAATTATTTGTCATGTATGATTACTGAGGTCTTTGATCCCTTAGCCTTTATTCATATAGTGTTAAATTTTCTTTTTCTCAATTTATTGTTTACTTTTGCTGTATCTATTTATAGAATTCTGATACATTAAATATGTACAGCTTTTTGTATGTCAATCCTACCTCAGTAAAGTGGAAAAAAAATGCTATCCCATTGTCTTCTAGACTTCATAGTTTCTGATGACAAATTGAGTCTGAATCATATTTGAGATCCAACGTAAGTGATTACTTGCTTTTCTTTTGCTGTTGTCAAGATTCTCTGTCTTTGGATTTCAAGAGTCTGATTTTATTGTGTGTTACTATAGTTCTCTTTCAGTTTTGTACTCAGAGTTAGCTTTAAATATTAGGTGTATGAATAATGACTATAGTCAAATTTGGGACAGTTTTGACTCTTATTTAATTGAAATATTAGTTCTACTCCTTTCTCTCTCTCTTCTCATTCTATAACTTTCATAATGTGTTTGTTGATTCACTTGGTGTGCCAGCCCCTTAGACTAACGTCATTTTTCTTCATTTTTTTTTTCTTTCTGCTTCTCAAATTGAGTAATTTAGATGCAACTGGGTATGTTCAGTATGGTATGGCCATAGACCGGATTGAATAATTTCAATTGTCCCCTGAGTGCTCTGATTTTTCCTTCTGCTTCTTCAAATCTCTGTTGACTCCTCTAATGATTTTTTCATTCTGTTTATTGTACTTTTCTTTTTTTTTTTTTGAGACGGAGTCTCGCTCTGTCACCCAGGCTGGAGTGCAGTGGCCGGATCTCAGCTCACTGCAAGCTCCGCCTCCCGGGTTCACGCCATTCTCCTGCCTCAGCCTCCCGAGTAGCTGGGACTACAGGCGCCCGCCACCTCGCCCGGCTAAGTTTTTGTATTTTTAGTAGAGACGGGGTTTCACTGTGTTAGCCAGGATGGTCTCGATCTCCTGACCTCGTGATCCGCCCGTCTCGGCCTCCCAAAGTGCTGGGATTACAGGCTTGAGCCACCGCGCCCGGCTATTGTACTTTTCAACCACAGAATTTCTCTTTGTTTCTTTCTTACAATTTATATATCTTTATGTGATTCTTATTTTGTTCATGATTCAGCTCTTCATCCATGGTTTCCATTAGCTCTTTGAGTATATTTAACACAGTTAATTTAAATACTGCCTTTTTTCTTTCTTTTATACTGTTGAATACATAGTTAGTTAATTAATGGGCATCTTATTTTATTTTCTTTCCAACTTCTATTTTAGAATCAGGCATATATGTGCAGGTTTGTTATATGGGTAATTTGCATGTCACAGGGGTTTTGCATACAGATTATTTCATCACCTCAGTAATAAGCCTAGTACCCAATAGGTAGTTTTTCAAGCCTCACCCTCCTTCTACTCTCCACCATTAAGTAGGCCCTAGTGTCTGTTGTTCCCTTCTTTGTGTCCATGTTTACTCAGTGTTTAGCTTCCACTTATAAGTGAGAACATGTAGTATTTCATTTTCTGCTGTGTTAATTCATTTATGATAATGGCCTCCAGCTCCACCTTTGCGGCTACAAAGGACATAATCTCATTCTTTTTATGTTTGCATAGTGTTCCACGGTGTGTGTACCACATTTTCTTCATCCAGTCCACTGTTGATGGGCATTTAGGTTGATTCCACATCTTTGCTATTGTGTCTCTGCTACTGTGCTATAGCATGTGCATTTATAGTAGAAGTATTTATATTTATTTGGATATATACTCAGTAACAAGATTGTTGCCTATTATGTCCAAAGGTTATGTTTCCTAGTGGAAAATTTCTGTTAATGTGTGTGTGTGTGTGTGTGTGTGTGTGTGTGTGTAATTATGAATGGGTTATACTTTCCTACATCTTTCTATGTTTTGTTTTTTTGTTGTTGATAATTAAATATTTGCATGTTATAATGTAGTAACTCTAAAAATCAGATTATCCCCATTCTCAGGGTTTGTTGTCTTTGTTCTATAAAGGTCAGAGTCCTCTTTTTGGTTACTTTTTTCAAACTCTTTTTTCCAAGATTCATTCCTTGTCATGTATAGTTATTGAAGTCTATGATACCTTAGCTTTTATTCAGATAGCTTTTTAACAGAGATTTTCTTGAATTCCAAATTGCTTTTTATTTCTCAATTTACTGTTTGCTTTTGCTACAAACTTTGGACATTTTATAGAGTACTGATGAAGTTGATTTCGACAGTTTCTGTTTCCGTCTCAATATTTCTGTGGAGGGAGAAGAGATTGGAGCTGCTACTCTACCATTTTGCTGATATCTTTGCTTTTTAGAAACATTTTTCTTTGATGCAGGATGTTTTATATTATAATTTTAAAATATTTACAAATATTATTTTTGTACCAAAGATTTATATATTTTTCTGAAACCTAAAGTAAACTTGTTAATGGTCATTTTAGATTCTGTTTTTGTTGGTATATTTCCATCTAGTCTATGCTACGCCAGCATAATATCTAACTAAAAACCTGGAATGTTTACTAGGGCTCCTCTACCTTGGCAGTTTTGGCAGAATTCAAGCTTCTGTTATCTCAATATCACACAACTGCTGACCTCTCTTCTAATTTCTTTTTTTTTTTTTTTTTTTTTTTGAGACGGAGTCTCGCTGTGTCGCCCAGGCTGGAGTGCAGTGGCCGGATCTCAGCTCACTGCAAGCTCTGCTTCCCGGGTTTTTACGCCATTCTCCTGCCTCAGCCTCCTGAGTAGCCGGGACTACAGGCGCCCGCCACCTCGCCCGGCTAGTTTTTTGTATTTTTTAGTAGAGACGGGGTTTCACCGTGTTAGCCAGGATGGTCTCGAACTCCTGACCTCGTGATCCGCCCGTCTCGGCCTCCCAAAGTGCTGGGATTACAGGCTTGAGCCACCGCGCCCGGCCCTTCTAATTTCTTTAATATCCCACTGCCGTTTTCTTTTCTTCTTCTTCTTTTTTTTTTTTTTTTTTTTTTTTTTGAAGACAGAGTTTTGCTCTTGTCACCCAGACTGGAGTGCAATGGTGCTATCTTGGCTCACTGCAACCTCCGCCTCCCAGTTCAAGCAAGCAATTCTCCTGCCTCGGCCTCCCAAGTAGTTGGGATTACAGGCATGCGCCACCACTTCCCTCTTTTTTTTTTTTTTTTTTTTTTTTTTGGAGTATCTCCTTGTGCTTTTTCTACTTAGAATTTGGGTAAACTTGGTGGCAATCATATTTGCAGGCATTTCTTTTAGGGTAAGTCTTTTGTGTTTCCTCCTTTCTAAGATTTTTCTCCCTCAAGTTTTTGTAAAATTGCAACTCTGCCTCCTTCATGGATTATAATACCAGTTAAAGTTGAGTTTTTGCTTTGACTCTAGGCTATGGCATGTAAAATTTCCTCAGGGACAAACTTGGTTTGACTGTAAACCCTTTAAAATGTACATTTTTTCTTTTGGGAGCCATAGCCCCTTACACTATACTGATTTTATTTATCTCAAATGCCTATGAAAAAATTTCTTTTTTCAACTTATTATTTATTTTTACTTTATTTTTTATATATTTTTACTTCAATAACTTTGGGGTATAAGTGGTTTTCGGTTACAATGATGAATTTTATAGTGGTAAAGTCTGAGATTTCAGTACCTGAGTAGTGTACATTGTACCCAGTATGTAGTTTTCTAGTTTTCTATCCCTCACCCCTCCCTTTAGCCACCCTTCTGCGTATGCAAAGATCATTATAGCACTCTGTAAGCTTTTGCATATCTATAGCTTAGCTCCCACTTATAAATGAGAATGTGAGGTAATTGATTTTCCATTCCTAAGTTACTTCACTTAGAAAATGGCCTCCAGTTTTATCCAAAATAATGCAAAAGATATTATTTTATTCTTTTTTATGGCTGAGTAGTATTTTGTAATGTATATGTACTACATTTGTTTATCTACTCATTGGTTGATGGGCATTTAGGTTGGTTCCATATCTTTGCAATTGTCAATTGTGCTATGATAAACATATGCATGCCAGTGTCTTTTGGATATAATGACTTATTTTCCTTTGGGTACATTCCCAGTATTGGGGTTGACAGATGAAATGTTCCTTGTTAAATTTTTTTTTCTTTGATAAATATGAATACCATTTTTCATAAAGGCTGTACTAATTTATTTTCCCACCCACAGTGTATAAACATTTCCTTTTCAGCACATCAGTGCCAACACAATGGCCATTCGATTGGTGTAAGGTGGTACCGCACTGTTATAATTTATATTTCCCTGATGATTAGTGATGTTGAACTTTTTCTTCATGTTTTTGTGGGTTGGTTGTATATATTCTTTTGAGAAGTGTCTAGTCATGTCATTTGTTGACTTTTTATGGAATTATTTGTTATTTTTCTTACTGATTTGTGTGAGTTCCTTGTAGATTCTGAGTATTAGTCCTTTGTCAGAGGCAAAGTTTGCAAATATTTTCTCCCTTTTTGTAGGCTGTCTATTTACTCGGATGATTGTTTATTTTGCTGAGCAGAAGATTTTTAGTTGAATTAGTTCCTACTTATTTATTTTTGGTTTTGTTGCATTTGCTTTTGGGGCCTCAATCATAATGTCTTTGCCTAAGCCAATGCCTGAAAGAGTTTTTTGTAGGTTTTCTTTAGCATTTTTGGGTTTCAGGTCTTAGATTTGAGTCCTTAATTCATCTGGAGTTAATTTTTTGATATGGTGAGAGCTAGGGATCTAGTTGTACTCTTCTACATGTGGCTACCCAGTTTTCTCAGCACCATTTATTGAATAGGGTGTCCTTTCCCCAATTTATGTGTTTTTTATGCTTTATCAAAGGTCAGTTGGTTGTAAGTATTTGACTTTATTCTGTGGTCTCTTTTCTGTTTCATTGGTGTGTATATTTACTTTTATACCAGTACCATGCTGTTTTGGTTACCATAGCCTGGCAGTATTATATAATTTGAAGTCAGGCAATGTGATGCCTCTAAATTTGTTCCTTTTGCTTAGAATTGTTATGGCTTTTTGGTCTCTTTTTCGTTCCATATGAATTTCAGGATTGTTTGTTATAACTATGTAAAAAATGATGTTGGTATTATATTAGGAATAGCATTGAATTTGTAGATTGCTTAGGGCAATATGGTCATTTTTATGATATTGATTCTTTCAATCCATGAGCATGAGATGTATTTCCATTTGTTTATGTCAACTATGATTTATTTCTGCATTTTTTATAGTTCTCCTTGTAGAAATCTTTCACCTTGTTTGTTAAGTATATTCCTAGGTATTTTACTGTTTTTTGTAGCTATTGTAAAAGGGACTGAACTCTTAATTTGATTCTCAGGTTTGGTCAGTGTCAGTGTATAGCAGTTCTACTGATTTGTGCACATCGGTTTTGTAACCCTTGACTTTACTGAATTCGTTTATCAAAACTAAGAGTCTTTTGGAAGAGCTTTTAGAATATTTAGGTATATGATCATATTTTCAGCAAGCTTTTCTCTCTTTTTTAAAACACTTGTTAAGATTTTAGCTAAGAGTATTCAAATTACTTCCCCAATTTTGTTGTTTAGTCATCTACCCTGCAAAATCTCTGAATTCATCAAACGTCCTAAGGCAAAACCATCCATACACTTGAGACCTCTAAGTCCTTTGCCAGTATATCTTTCATCCAGTAGGAGGCTTTTATAGGTGTAAAATCCACATTTTCATCCTACTGGTTGCCTTCAAGATGAGGAAATGTCCACTGGGAATAAATAAGTAGATATATCACCTCTCTCAGCTTCTCTTGTTATGTAGTTCTGCAGTTTTAATGCCTTGGGCATTTCCTGTGAATTCCACTATATGAATTTAGTTTTTCTAAGCTAGAGCACTGGTCTAATGCTGTCTACTCTAATCCACATGCGAGTGGAATATTGATACACTTATTTAAAATGGTAAAACCGATTAACCTCTAAGAGCATTGCTAATGGGAACTCTAGAAGTCAATTCTGGAACGCAAATAAGGTTATATTATTTCACATTTTAAATATATCACAAATATAAAGTACATGGATGTGTTTTTTTAATTTTTTTTTTTTTTTTTTTTTTTTGAAACGGGAGTCTCGCTCTGCAACCCAGGCTGAAGGGCAGTGGTGTGATCTCAGCTCACTGAAAGCTCCGCCTCCCGGGTTCACTCCATTCTGAGTAGCTAGGACTACCGGCGCCCGCCACCACGCACGGCTAATTTTTTGTGTTTTTAGTAGAGACGGGGTTTCACCGTGTTAGCCAAGATGGTCTGGATCTCCTGACCTCATGATCTGCCCTCCTCGGCCTCCCAAAGTGCTGGGATTACAGGCATGAGCCACCGCAGCTGGTCAATTTTTCCATTTTTTATATGTATGTATGTATTTCGCTGTTTTCCCACAGTTTCATTTATTTATATGTGTTTTCATTAGATTTCTTCATACACCAAATATTCAATTATACAGAATCATTTAAACAAGCACACACTAATACACACACACACACTTTGAGAAGTCACAATTACAAAGTGAAAATTTATAAGAATCACACCAAATCTCACCTCTTCCCAACTACACCTCTAGTAATAACTTTTCAGTGGGACTTAAGAATTTTGAATTCAGTCATAACTTTCTTGCTGTTACTGAAACTTGGATTCCTCCTGAAGAAAACGTTTCCCTGAGAATCTCCCTTTAATAATTTATTCTCTGTCTCACCTCTAGCCCCACTGGTAACAGGTTGGTAAATGACTCCTGTTATTTTTACACCATTATCTCTCAGTTCTTCATAATAGTTACTGGTATAAATCTTATTTAATTAGGTTATTCAAAACACCACCTCTTCTTACTGTAGCCAGTTACAAAATTTTATTTCATTACCTTTCTCACTGCATAAATATTTCAGTTCACATCTTCCATAACTCTTCCCAATACTTCTTTGCAAACTCTCGATTTCAAAGTGTATGCAGATTATTCTTTAAATATTCTGGCCTTATTGAGACTTTTCTATCATCTGTCACTGGATGTCATTCTATTATCTACTATACCTCAGGTCCTAAATCCCTTGATCACCTACATCGATTTTTGTCATTTTAAAAAGTTTCAAACCTTGTCCAGTCATGGTATCTCATATCTGTAATACCAGCACTTTGGGAGGCTGAGGTGGAAGATTCACTTGACTCTGAGACCAGCATGGTCAACATAGTGAGATCTTACTATTTATAAATAAATTAAAATGTCAAACCTATATTATTCACTATCAGTTAGTTATTTTTTTTTCTTATTTTGTGAATACTAGCACAAATATTTTTTTAGAATCTACTAATACTAAAATTTATTGATAGAAACTACTATTCTTCTCATTTTGCTGTGGCCTGATTTGTCTGCTTATCCAGCATAGATCTCATGATCCATTAATGTATTTGATTCCTTGTATGTAAACTTTTAATTTCATTTGTTTTTCTCAATATATTTTGCTTAATTGGAAAAAAACCCCTAAAACTTTTATTAAATCTCATCCCTCCCCCCATCAAGTTTCTCCCTTCCATCCTCCGTTCTTTCTTTCCCTCGTTTTCCTCCTCCTTATTCTTCTCTCTCCTTCTCCCCCTGTCTTTTCCTCTTCTTCCACCAACTTCTCTACTACAGATGATTCAGATGAGGACACAGGGTGAAAAAGTACCTAGAGGTGATTGAGTTTTAGATGACAGGAGTCAAGTGGATCAATCTTCTTCTTCTTCACATACCTCTGCTTGCATCCCCACTGCGTCCCCCAAAATGGTGTTTTGTAAAATGGAAGTGCCGCCTTCTTGAATGTGAACTTCTATGAAAATATGTTGCACAAGCTTTGGGGTTAATAAAGAACTTGAGTTGAGTTCTGACCTTTTGCTGTGTATTTCTAGTCTGGTGGATTATTAACCCTCCCAAAACTTGTTTCTCCATTAATAAAAATGAAACTTCATGTGGTGGTTGTGAGGATTAAATAATGCACTTAAAATAAAGTAATTTATATGTATCTGCTACTTAAAAATTGTAGGGTAATTTATGGTGATAAAAGAGTTAAGTAACTTGATCAGGACAGGAATTATATATAAGAAAATTGCAGGCCAGGCCTGGTGGCTCATGCCTGTAATCCCAACACTTTGGGAGGCCAAGGTGGGTGGATCACCTGAAGTCAGGAGTTCCAGACCAGTCTGGCCAACATGGTGAAATCCTGTATCTACTAAAAATTCAAAATGTTTCAGGTATGGTGGCACATGCCTGTAATCCTGGCTATTCAAGAGGTTGAGGCAGGAGAATCACTTGAACCTGGGGGATAGAGGTTGCAGTGAGCCAAGATCATGCCACTGCACTATAGCCTGGGTGACAGAGCAAGACTCCATCACAAAAAAATATTTAAAAATTACATATAACTATACACACATGCACACATACACATAAATTAGTGCATATATAACTGGTGAAATGTAAATAAGTTCTTTGGATTGGATCAATTTCAACGTTCATGTTATACTACAGTCAACACCAGTTTTGATGTTTTACTATAGCTATGCAAGATGTTAACATTGTGGGAGGCTGGGTGCAATATGAAGGGGCCTCTCTGTACATTTCCTGTAAGTTCCTGTGAATCTATCATTACTTTGCAATACAAAGATAAAAAAATATAGTCTAGCTTGGTGCTTTGTTTTTATTGTAGTAGTTGTTGTTGAGGGTGTTGAGGTCGTGACAAGTGTACGGATGTGATTTTGCTGTTTATGCTGGAGCCAAGTATTGTTTGGGTGGCCTCTGATTAAGGGTAAACTCTCAGTCTTCCACTCAACCGAGGGGAAGGATCTGCAAGATTGACTGTGAAGAAGCTGAAATCCTGGGAAAAAAATTTAGGGCAGGGTCTTTATTTTTGACTGAATAGAGATTGTTATTTCATATTTATTTTCTGCTCCTTTGAGTAATGCCTTAATTTATGCTCAAAGGTTTCCTGTTTTTAATTTGATACTATAGGTAAAACAGGGAATGGGGTTTTAGATCTTGATACAATTAAAGAGGGGTATATTTTCAAAGAGGTACACCCATGATAGAGTAAATAAAGTGGTAGAGGTGATGTCATAAGGTCAGTTATTGGAAATAATCAGATTTAAGTGGCATCCCTGGAAAGCAAAGAGGAGCATATATCAAAGATACAATAGTTGTATTCCGCAGCAAAATATGATGCTCTTTATAATTACCAGTTGATAAGAACCTTAATTCAATGCAAATGATGCTTTTCCAAAATCATCACAGACATCCTCCATCAAGGGCATCCATTTTTCAGCAGAGACACCTCTTGGTTAGGCCTTAATACACAATCACAAGTAAAAATGTATAGAAATTATTTACGTATCTACTCATAGCTAAAATATTTTAAGTAGTCACTGATGTTGTATTTCCCATCTATGGCATTTGTGGAATATCATGATCAAGGGCCTTTCCATCTTTCTGTCAATACATTTTCCTTTACTCTTATTAAACACACTCGCATGCCTATACTTACAGGATAAACTGATAGCATCCTTTTATATATTCTACACTTCAATTGCCTTGAGAGTAGTTTAAGGCAAAGGACATTCAAGCAATAGGCTTCATGGAAAATAATTAAGTGTTAAGAATAATTATAAAGTTATCTGGCAATGGAAAAAATGTCATATAGGAAAAAGCTTAGACATAATTCAACATTTAGTTGTAGTATTCCTGTCCTTTAAATTTATGCTGCTTTTTGTGCATTGCTTTCTGCTAGATTCACTAAAACACATATGCAGCTGTGACAGTGACAGCTTGGAGTTGAGCAGATTGACATAAAAGCCAAATAAAAATGCTATACAGCCTTGTGAAGGGCATATGGAGAAGACTTGGCTTTAGAAGTTATTTTATCTATATTAGGTTTATAATTATAGAGACATTTTGTATATTCTTTAAAACATTAACTAAAGGTATACTGAGTTAGTATTTCCAGTATACTAAACAAAAAATAGGTAATATTAAACATTTTTATATTTATTCTAAGTGTACATATTTCCCATTTCTGTATAATGTTTTACAAAAATATTAAAATATATTACAGATCTCTAAAATAATTTGTTTACTAAGGAAAAACATGATTTGTGTCTAATATGGATATCTTAATATCAATGCTAGATGGTAAAACAATACCCCTTTCTAACACAGTATTCAACAATGGTTACTTTGAAACAGAAAAATAAAGTTGGAAATTATGCTGAGTTTATCTTAAGTAATGCAGCAACAGGGCAATCCTAATCTAATATTATACCTCTATAGAGAAAATATTAAATCCTATCACCAAAATAGTTGCCCAGTTGGATTTTGTTTTCCTGTTTATTATAATAATTATAAATAATTTTTGTTAAGCTTAATAGGTAAACTTTAATAAGTACAAATTACAATGTTTCCCTCCTAGCAATGAACAATTTCACTCTTTAAGAATAAATGGACTGGGTGTGGTGGCTCACACCTGTAATCCCAGCACTTTGGGAGGCTGAGGCGGGTGAACCACGAATGAGGCCAAGAGTTCGAGACCAGCCTGGCCAAAATGATGAAATTCCCATCTCTACTAAAAATACAAAAGTTAGACTGGTGCGGTGGCATGCACCTGTAATCCCAACTACTTGAGAGGCTGAGGCAGGAGAATTGCTTGAATCCGGAAGGTGAAGGTTGCAGTGAGCTGAGATCGTGCCCTTGTACTCCAGCCTGGGTGACAGAGCAAGACTCTGGGAGAGTGGGTGAGGGAAAGAGTAAATGAAGGTTAAAACAAAAAGGTATGGGAACTGTTTGGCTCCTATCACACAAGTAGCCAGATGGATTTGGGCAAATGCTGCATACCAAGGATATTTGAAAATCCTTCTTTCACCCTCCCTCCCTCCCCACTTTTTGTCCTCCCTCCCTCCCTCCCTCCCTCCCTCCCTCCCTTCCTTCCTTCCTTCCTTCCTTCCTTCCTTCCTTCCTTCCTTCCTTCCTTCCTTCTTTCCTCTTTCTTCTTTTTTTAATTGGTTAAACTGAGGCCTCAATACATAGTTGTGCTTAGTATTAGTTCACTTTATTCTTGACCCCTATATAATTTAAAAAGTAGAAAAAATTATTTGTTGCTCATTTCTTCATTGAAATTACAGCACTGAATTGATAATTTTATCCTCTACTTTGTAAATTGAATATATATACATATTGTAAAGAATATATATATATATAATATATATATGTATTTCCAAAGAGTATTTAGAAAATGCAAACCAAAAATAGAATTAAGGAAGGATATCCTTATTCTATGCCATAGAGAAAAATCACATTTATCATTTTGATATTCCTCTATTTGAATATACTTCCAACTAAAATATGCATGGCTGTATTGAATCTCATAATCTGTAGTTTTACTGCAAGTGTTTTAAGTTTTCATGAATAATCTTCATGTCAATGAATGAACATTAACATCGCCATTCAATGGTTTTATAATTTTTCATTTCATGACTATTCCATAAATTTTAAGGAAAGTCCTATGTTAAAAGTTTAATGTGTTCTCTCTCTTACTGTTATCAGCAATCCTCTAATTCAGACCCTTGCCTATATTTTAAATTACTTTTATTCTAGAAATGCTTATAAATTGATTCTTCAAATAGTAGTACATGCATTTTAAATCTTCTCTTATATGTTAGAAAATTACACAAAGGAAGCATTCTCCTCATTTACACATTTAAAAAACAGCCCTTACAGGTATGATTTATTTCTTATTGCCTGATGCTAATTATCTTTAGGAAGACTGAATATTCATATATTTAGAGTAGCTTCATAAAATACGTTTATATTGCATTAAAATTGAACTTACTAATATAAATGTAGAAAAATCTTTATAGGCATTTTGGGCATTTTTGTTACTTTTTACTTCTTTTTTTGAAATTTAGACTCACAAAAAGTTGTAAAAATACTTCAGTGTGCCTACTGCCCCTCCTTCCCCCAATGATAACATTTGGTGTTAGCATAGTACATTATCAAAAAAACAAAAAATTGACATTGGCCAAGACAATTGATTATATACATTAGGGGGATCTCAGCAATTTTGTACGCAGTCACTTATTTATGTTACCTTTTTGTGTATCTTCTGTGACATTTTATCATGTCATAGATTTATATAAACATGATTACATTTTGCATTATATTTTAAACCCATTTTAACTAAATTTTATAATAATTGATTTAAGTGAGTTATTTAGCTAGCAATTATTATTACTTTGTCATATGTATGCTTTGTGAATATTTTTATGTAAGGTGTATTTATATTTGCCTTTTACTTTTGGTTTGTTGTGTTTTATTCATTTTTCTTCTTTTTCCTTTGTTTCTTTACAGTTCAAAATTTGGATAGGTAACTTATAAATAAAAGGGAAATAATAATTTCACCTCTCTTATAGGCTTGTTTTACACAGATAATTCTCATATTACCATACAAGGGCTTAGGACACTCAGCATATTAAGTGTTATATATATTATTAGTATTAATATTTATTTAGTTCTTAGTTATGCAAAAGCTTCTTTATGGGTATCTTCTTCTGTTCATTTATTCTCATTCTAAGCCTAAAGCCACATTTTTAGCCTTCTAAAATTTTCAAAGCACATTTTATGTGTTCACTGGAAATAGTGCTTTTAGTATCTCTAGACATAAAATGTCTATGAATTTTTCTAAATATTTCATTTTCAGATTAATGTTAAAGTTTGTATTAAAGTTTATAATATTTACAACTACACTGAATAAAGTTCTGTTTCATCCTGAAACATGATACAATGTTCCATCACTGAAGCATCCATTATATTCCTCAGTAGACTCTTGTAATTTATTGTTCATATAAATCATGATTATTACCTTCTTGAGGTTATTTTATGCATTTGGCATTTTTGTTAGACTTATAAATTAGATGGTATGAATTGTATTAATCAGGTTCTCCAGAAAAATATAACAGAATGTATTTGTTATATTTTTGTACCATATACATTTAATTTTTATCTATCTATCTATTTATCTATCTATCTGGAAAGAGAGAGAGAGAGAGATGTATTCATTTTGAGGAATTGACTCACTCGATTTAAAGGTGCAAGTTCGAAATCTGCAGGGTAGGCCAGCAAGCTGGAGACTCAGGAAAGACTTGCAGTCCCAGCCCAAAGGCAGTTTGCTGCCAGAGTTCCCTCTTCCTCAAGGGAGGTCAGTCTTTGTTCTATTAAAGTTATCAATGGTATAAGACCCGCCCACGTTACGGAAGGTAAGCTCTTTACGCAATGTCCACAGATTTCATGATGTCCCTTCATGAAAACATCCAAAATAATGTTTGATCAAATGACTGGTAACTCTGGCCTAACCATATTGACATGCAAAATTCACCACCAAATTATGTTTTTTTAACTGATATATATATAATGTCTTAATAGTTTGCCTGATCTTATTAGGGTCTACAAATATCCAGTGATTGAATACATTTGGGAAAAGTGACAAACTAAGTTAATCTCATTCTTAAATAATACTGTAATTTCTAATGAATCTCCCCTTTCTTGTTATCATCCTTTTATTACAAGTTAAAGAAATCCAACTCAGATTAATGAGATAAAACATATGGTAATCTGCTTTCCTATCATAACCACTTGACTATCATTATGTATCCTATAAAGTCATGTTGTAAACCCCAAATATACACAATAAAATTTATTTTTTTAAAAAAAGAAGATTTTTTTTTTTTTCTGTCTTAGGCACCTGCCTATTGCAGTGATTATGTCAGCTTTAGACAGTTATGTCTAGAGGTCAAATGATGTAATCAGCAGACTGTCTTTGTTTTCTTTTCTTTCTGCTGTATGTTCAGTCAGGCTTACTCTATGAAGGGGTAGCAATTGCAGCTGACAATTTTTGAGTTAGATTGCTTTACACTTAGAGAATTCTAAGGATCAAAATAATTGGTTCCAGGGGATTTTCTGATTATTCTGCCTTGATTTATGTGCCCCTCCCTGAAATAGTGATAGCTAACAGGGGATAAATATTCTGAGTAGATGAACTGGAAATATACTCCTAAATTTGTAGTTACTGGTAGGAGAGAGAAAGGAAGGAACTGTAAAAAATTACATATATTTGAATGCACTTCCAGCTTAATAGAAAGAAACAAAGCTTCTGGTAACACAAGATATGGAAGATGAATTTGGCCAGAATAAATAGTATATTTTACATAATTAAAAATCTGGCAGTTTACCCTTTTGTTCCAGTACTGATACCTATAATTTAATTGTTTTCCATTACATTGACTTAATATTGGTAACAATGCTATTTGACATACTATTATAAGGTTATTTTTGTTATTTAGATAGTGATTTCTCTAATATGTCCTGTATTCCTTGTATGTTAAGTTGAGTTAGTGTTTTTTTGTTTTGTTTTGCTTTGCTTTTATCATGTTGTAAGTTATACTCTTTAATGAGTGCAATTTTTAAAGATCAGGATCAAAGGTGCAATTTATCCGATCTTAAGGCTCTTTTTTTTTTTAACCTTTTGTTATAACTAAATTAGCAAATATATCACATCAAACTTGTCACTGTTTGAATAACAGTAACATTTTAAATGTATGTAGATATTGTAGGTAGAAGAAAGTTGAAAATATATGAGGGTGTCTTCAAAATTTTCATGAAAAAATGTGTACTATGAAAAAACTAGATTAATTTAAAAATTTTGGGGACCAAAATAAATTCATAATAACTTGTTACAAAATATCTAAACAGAATCTAGTTTAAAGCCCTAAGAAAGATGAGACATCAGTTTTTTAAAAAGTCCCTAATAGAGCAACATGAATTCTGCTAAAATCGAAGCAAAAATAAATACACTTTATGTTGAGTCTTGGGCAGAAGAATAATGGTGAAATCAGTGATTCTTTATGAAAACAGGGACCATGCCCCCCCAAAATTAGCAGTTTACAAATATAAATTTGTTTTAAGAAAGGACCACACAATTTGCAAGGAAATAATCTTTTTTTCCCCCCTTATTGAAGAGGACTGATAATTAACAGCAGAAACAATAGACATCTCAATTGGTTCAGCTTACACAATTGTGACTGAAAAATTAAAATTGAACAAAATTTCCCCTCAGTGGGTGCCAAAACTGTTTCACTCAGATTATCTGCAGAGGAGAGTAGAGCTTTCAATGGAATTTTTAAACAAATTGGATTGAAATTCTGAACCATTTCTTAATATAATTGTAACAGAAAATAAAACATGGCTTTATCAGGACTGTCCTGAAGACAAAGCACCATCAAAGTGATGGATACCAAGAGGTGGAAATGGTCCAGTCAAAGGAAAAGTGGGCCAGCCAAGAGCAAATGTCAGGACAAAAAATTCTGGGGGTTGCCCAAGGCATTTTGCATGTAGACTTCTGAAGGGTCAAAAACCAACAACATCTGATTATAACCAGAGTGTTCTGAGAAAGTAAGCCAAACCTTTAGCAGAAAAATGCCTGGAAAAACTTTGTCAGGGAGTCCTTCTCCACCACGACAAAGCTGCTGGTCATTCCTCTTGTCAAACAAGGGTAATTTTGTGAGAGTTTCAGTGGAAAGTCATTAGGTATCCACCATAGAGTCCTGATTTGGCTTCTTCTGACTTCTTTTTGTTTCCTAATACTAAAAAATATTTCAAAGGCGCCCATTTTTCATTCAGTTACTAATGTAAAAAAATTAGCATTGATGAACTTAAATTCCCAAAACACTCAGCTCTTTAGAAACAGGCTGAATGGTTTGTATTATCGCTTACAAAAGTATCTTGAATTCGATGGAGGTTATATGGAGAAATAAAGTTTATATTTTTATTTAATCTTTTAATTCCATTTTTTTCCACACAACTTTCCACACAATTTTTCCCGCATATGTTCATGAAAGAGATTTGCCTTTGGTTTTTTTTTTTTTTAATTTATTTATTATTATTATACTTTAAGTTGTAGGGTACATGTGCATAACGTGCAGGTTTGTTACATATGTATACTTGTGCCATGTTGGTGTGCAGCACCCATCAACTCGTCATTTACATCAGGTATAACTCCCAATGCAATCGCTCCCCCATCCCCCCTCCCCATGATAGGCCCCGGTGTGTGATGTTCCCCTTCCTGAGTCCAAGTGATCTCATTGTTCAGTTCCCACCTATGAGTGAGAACATGCAGTGTTTGGTTTTCTGTTCTTGTGATAGTTTGCTAAGAATGATGGTTTCCAGCTGCATCCATGTCCCTACAAAGGACACAAACTCATCCTTTTTTATGGCTGCGTAGTATTCCATGGTGTATATGTGCCACATTTTCTTAATCCAATCTGTCACTGATGGACATTTGGGTTGATTCCAAGTCTTTGCTATTGTGAATAGTGCTGCAATAAACATACGTGTGCATGTGTCTTTATAGCAGCATAATTTATAATCCTTTGGGTATATACCCAGTAATGGGATGGCTGGGTCATATGGTACATCTAGTTCTAGATCCTTGAGGAATCGCCATACTGTTTTCCATAATGGTTGAACTAGTTTACAATCCCACCAACAGTGTAAAAGTGTTCCTATTTCTCCACATCCTCTCCAGCACCTGTTGTTTCCTGACTTTTTAATGATTGCCATTCTAACTGGTGTGAGATGGTATCTCATTGTGGTTTTGATTTGCATTTCTCTGATGGCCAGTGATGATGAGCATTTTTTCATGTGTCTGTTGGCTGTATGAATGTCTTCTTTTGAGAAATGTCTGTTCATATCCTTTGCCCACTTTTTGATGGGGTTGTTTGTTTTTTTCTTGTAAATTTGTTTGAGTTCTTTGTAGGTTCTGGATATTAGCCCTTTGTCAGATGAGTAGATTGCAAAAATTTTCTCCCATTCTGTAGGTTGCCTGTTCACTCTGATGGTAGTTTCTTTTGCTGTGCAGAAGCTCTTTAGTTTAATGAGATCCCATTTGTCAATTTTGGCTTTTGCTGCCGTTGCTTTTGGTGTTTTAGACATGAAGTCTTTGCCCATGCCTATGTCCTGAATGGTACTACCTAGGTTTTCCTCTAGGATTTTTATGGTATTAGGTCTAACATTTAAGTCTCTAATCCATCTTGAATTAATTTTCATATAAGGAGTAAGGAAAGGATCCAGTTTCAGCTTTCTACTTATGGCTAGCCAATTTTCCCAGCACCATTTATTAAATAGGGAATCCTTTCCCCATTTCTTGTTTCTCTCAGGTTTGTCAAAGATCAGATGGCTGTAGATGTGTGGTATTATTTCTGAGGACTCTGTTCTGTTCCATTGGTCTATATCTCTGTTTTGGTACCAGTACCATGCTGTTTTGGTTACTGTAGCCTTGTAGTATAGTTTGAAGTCAGGTAGCGTGATGCCTCCAGCTTTGTTCTTTTGACTTAGGATTGTCTTGGAGATGCGGGCTCTTTTTTGGTTCCATATGAACTTTAAAGCAGTTTTTTCCAATTCTGTGAAGAAACTCATTGGTAGCTTGATGGGGATGGCATTGAATCTATAAATTACCTTGGGCAGTATGGCCATTTTCACGATATTGATTCTTCCTATCCATGAGCATGGTATGTTCTTCCATTTGTTTGTGTCCTCTTTTATTTCACTGAGCAGTGGTTTGTAGTTCTCCTTGAAGAGGTCCTTTACATCCCTTGTAAGTTGGATTCCTAGGTATTTTATTCTCTTTGAAGCAGTTGTGAATGGAAGTTCATTCCTGATTTGGCTCTCTGTTTGTCTGTTACTGGTGTATAAGAATGCTTGTGATTTTTGCACATTAATTTTGTATCCTGAGACTTTGCTGAAGTTGCTTATCAGCTTAAGGAGATTTTGGGCTGAGACAATGGGGTTTTCTAAATATACAATCATGTCATCTGCAAACAGGGACAATTTGACTTCTTCTTTTCCTAACTGAATACCCTTGATTTCTTTCTCTTGCCTAATTGCCCTAGCCAGAACTTCCAACACTATGTTGAATAGGAGTGGTGAGAGAGGGCATCCCTGTCTTGTGCCAGTTTTCAAAGGGAATTTTTCCAGTTTTTGCCCATTCAGTATGATATTGGCTGTGGGTTTGTCATAAATAGCTCTTATTATTTTGAGGTATGTTCCATCAATGCCGAATTTATTGAGCGTTTTTAGCATGAAGGGCTGTTGAATTTTGCCAAAAGCCTTTTCTGCATCTATTGAGATAATCATGTGGTTCTTGTCTTTGGTTCTGTTTATATGCTGGATTATGTTTCTTGATTTGCGAATGTTGAACCAGCCTTGCATCCCAGGGATGAAGCCCACTTGATCATGGTGGATAAGCTTTTTGAAGTGTTGCTGAATCCGGTTTGCCAGTATTTTATTGAGGATTTTTGCATCGATGTTCATCAGGGATATTGGTCTAAAATTCTCTTTTTTTGTTGTGTCTCTGCCAGGCTTTGGTATCAGGATGATGTTGGCCTCATAAAATGAGTTAGGGAGGATTCCCTCTTTTTCTATTGATTGGAATAGTTTCAGAAGGAATGGTACCAACTCCTCCTTGTACCTCTGGTAGAATTCAGCTGTGAATCCATCTGGTCCTGGACTTTTTTTGGTTGGTAGGCTATTAATTATTGCCTCAATTTCAGAGCCTGCTATTGGTCTATTCAGGGATTCAACTTCTTCCTGGTTTAGTCTTGGAAGAGTGTAAGTGTCCAGGAAATTATCCATTTCTTCTAGATTTTCCAGTTTATTTGCGTAGAGGTGTTTATAGTATTCTCTGATGGTAGTTTGTATTTCTGTGGGGTCGGTGGTGATATCCCCTTTATCATTTTTAATTGCGTCAATTTGATTCTTCTCTCTTTTCTTCTTTATTAGTCTTGCTAGTGGCCTGTCAATTTTGTTGATCTTTTCAAAAAACCAACTCCTGGATTCATTTATTTTTTGGAGGGTTTTTTGTGTCTCTATCTCCTTCAGTTCTGCTCTGATCTTAGTTATTTCTTGCCTTCTGCTAGCTTTCGAATGTGTTTGCTCTTGCTTATCTAGTTCTTTTAATTGCGATGTTAGAGTGTCAATTTTAGATCTTTCCTGCTTTCTCTTGTGGGCATTTAGTGCTATAAATTTCCCTCTACACACTGCTTTAAATGTGTCCCAGAGATTCTGGTATGTTGTATCTTTGTTCTCATTGGTTTCAAAGAACATCTTTATTTCTGCCTTCATTTCATTATGTACCCAGTAGTCATTCAGGAGCAGGTTGTTCAGTTTCCATGTAGTTGAGCGGTTTTGATTGAGTTTCTTAGTCCTGAGTTCTAGTGTGATTGCACTGTGGTCTGAGAGACAGTTTGTTATAATTTCTGTTCTTGTACATTTGCTGAGGAGTGCTTTACTTCCAATTACGTGGTCGATTTTGGAGTAAGTACGATGTGGTGCTGAGAAGAATGTATATTCTGTTGATTTGGGGTGGAGAGTTCTATAGATGTCTATTAGGTCTGCTTGCTGCAGAGATGGGTTCAATTCCTGGATATCCTTGTTAACTTTCTGTCTCGTTGATCTGTCTAATGTTGACAGAGGAGTGTTGAAGTCTCCCATTATTATTGTATTGGAGTCTAAGTCTTTTTGTAAGTCTCTAAGGACTTGCTTTATGAATGTGGGTGCTCCTGTATTGGTTGCATATATATTTAGGATAGTTAGCTCTTCCTGTTGAATTGATCCCTTTACCATTATGTAATGGCCTTCTTTGTCTCTTTTGATCTTTGATGGTTTAAAGTCTGTTTTATCAGAGACTAGTATTGCAACCCCCGCTTTTTTTTGTTCTCCATTTGCTTGGTAAATCTTCCTCCATCCCTTTATTTTGAGCCTCTGTATGTCTCTGCGTGTGAGATGGGTCTCCTGAATACAGCAGACTGATGGGTCTTGACTCTTTATCCAGTTTGCCAGTCTGTGTCTTTTAATTGGAGCATTTAGTCCATTTACATTTAAAGTTAATATTGTTATGTGTGAACTTGATCCTGCCATTATGATATTAACTGGTTATTTTGCTCGTTAGTTGATGCAGTTTCTTCCTAGCCTCGATGGTCTTTACAGTTTGGCATGTTTTTGCAATGGCTGGTACCGGTTGTTCCTTTCCATGTTTAGTGCTTCCTTCAGGGTCTCTTGTAAGGCAGGCCTAGTGGTGACAAAATCTCTAAGCATTTGCTTATCTGTAAAGGATTTTATTTCTCCTTCAGTTATGGAACTTAGTTTGGCTGGATATGAAATTCTGGGTTTAAAATTCTTTTCTTTAAGAATGTTGAATATTGGCCCCCACTCTCTTCTGGCTTGTAGAGTTTCTGCCGAGAGATCTGCTGTTAGTCTGATGGGCTTCCCTTTGTGGGTAACCCGACCTTTCTCTCTGGCTGCCCTTAAGATTTTTTCCTTCATTTCAACTTTGGTGAATCTGGCAATTATGTGTCTTGGAGTTGCTCTTCTTGAGGAGTATCTTTGTGGCGTTCTCTGTATTTCCTGGATTTGAATGTTGGCCTGCCCTACTAGGTTGGGGAAGTTCTCCTGGATGATATCCTGAAAAGTGTTTTCCAACTTGGTTCCATTTTTCCCCTGACTTTCAGGCACCCCAATCAGGCATAGATTTGGTCTTTTTACATAATCCCATACTTCTTGCAGGCTTTGTTCATTTCTTTTTCTTCTTTTTTCTTTTGGTTTCTCTTCTCGCTTCATTTCATTCATTTGATCCTCAATCACAGATACTCTTTCTTCCAGTTGATTGAGTCGGTTACTGAAGCTTGTGCATTTGTCACGTATTTCTCGTGTCATGGTTTTCATCTCTTTCATTTCGTTTATGACCTTCTCTGCATTAATTACTCTAGCCATCAATTCTTCCACTTTTTTTTCAAGATTTTTAGTTTCTTTGCGCTGGGTACGTAATTCCTCCTTTAGCTCTGAGAAATTTGATGGACTGAAGCCTTCTTCTCTCATCTCGTCAAAGTCATTCTCCGTCCAGCTTTGATCCGTTGCTGGCGATGAGCTGCGCTCCTTTGCCGGGGGAGATGCGCTCTTATTTTTTGAATTTCCAGCTTTTCTGCCCTGCTTTTTCCCCATCTTTGTGGTTTTATCTGCCTCTGGTCTTTGATGATGGTGATGTACTGATGGGGTTTTGGTGTAGGTGTCCTTCCTGTTTGATAGTTTCCCTTCTACCAGTCAGGACCCTCAGCAGTAGGTCTGTTGGAGATTGCTTGAGGTCCACTCCAGACCCTGTTTGCCTGGGTATCAGCAGCAGAGGCTGCAGAAGATAGAATATTTCTGAACAGCGAGTGTACCTGTCTGATTCTTGCTTTGGAAGCTTCCTCTCAGGGGTGTACTCCACCCTGTGAGGTGTGGGGTGTCAGACTGCCCCTAGTGGGGGATGTCTCCCAGTTAGGCTACTCAGGGGTCAGGGACCCACTTGAGCAGGGAGTCTGTCCCTTCTCAGATCTCAACCTCCGTGTTGGGAGATCCACTGCTCTCTTCAAAGCTGTCAGACAGAGTCGTTTGCGTCTGCAGAGGTTTCTGCTGCGTTTGTTATTGTTTACTGTGCCCTGTCCCCAGAGGTGGAGTCTACAGAGACAGGCAGGTTTCCTTGAGCTGCTGTGAGCTCCACCCAGTTCGAGCTTCCCAGCAGCTTTGTTTACCTACTTAAGCCTCAGCGATGGCGGGTGCCCCTCCCCCAGCTTCGCTGCTGCCTTGCCGGTAGATCACAGACTGCTGTGCTAGCAATGAGGGAGGCTCCATGGGTGTGGGACCCTCCCGGCCAGGTGTGGGATATGATCTCCTCATGTGCCTGTTTGCTTAAAGCGCAGTATTGGGGTGGGAGTTACCCGATTTTCCAGGTGTTGTGTGTCTCAGTTCCCCTGGCTAGGAAAAGGGATTCCCTTCCCCCTTGTGCTTCCCAGGTGAGGCAATGCCTCGCCCTGCTTCAGCTCTCGCTGGTCGGGCTGCAGCAGCTGACCAGCACCAATCGTCCAGCACTCCCCAGTGAGATGAACCCAGTACCTCAGTTGAAAATGCATAAATCACCGGTCTTCTGTGTCGCTCGTGCTGGGAGTTGGAGACTGGAGCTGTTCCTATTCGGCCATCTTGCTCCGTAAACTGCCTTTGGTTTAATACAAATTTTCTCTTTGTGGAAAATTGACTGCTATAATTATGTCCATTTTAAATTTTTTAGCATATATACTTTTCTGACTGCTAGATTTTTGTTGCAATGCTTCCTTTCTTCTTTTTTTATGTCTGGTTGAATTGATCTATTTTCAGCCCTTTATTATTTTATCAATTATAATTTTACTTTTTATTAGTTTTGCTTTTGTTTTTAACTATTTATTTTCTTTAGTTCTCTTTGTTGAATTTCTAAAATTTCATTCCGAAAATTTTAGTTACAAAATTCGTAAGAGTTGCCAATATAAAAAATTTCCTATATACTCTTTAGCCAGCTTTTCCTCATGTGAGCATCTTAAATAACCATGGTACATTTTTCAAAATTTAGAAATTTCAGACACAATACAGTAAAATAAATAAGAGTAATTTATAAGAGTGACTTGTTAGGTTTCACAGGTTTTGGAGATCTTGTTTATCATTTTTGTTGCAAATACTAAATGGATTATATAAATAGTGAATATTGTCCATAATTATATTTTTAGTTTGAGAACATTGTAAGTTCATGCAGTTAGTTATAAGCAATGACAGGGAGTTCCCTGAAAATTTTCCTTAATATCTCTCTATTGTGACATATTATAAGACTAAAAAAAATACAATCAAGGTGCATTTATTCATCAAAATAAAATTATGAAATAAATACATGAATTGTATGTGTTTATTATAGATTTACAAAGCTACGTATAAGGGACTTTTCTTCCCAAATCTCAGAAGATTAATTTCAAATGGTTAACTCCATTTGTGTAATGCTAACTGTTATTTAATTAATCTTATGTCATTAGACTTCATGTTTATTTTCCACTTGATATAATAGATTTCATGTGAGGTTTTATTTTAATGCACACATCTTTAATGTGTCACAGTCTACCTTCAGTGATTGCACTTCACATATAACATGAGAACATTGCAACAGTCTACTTCCATTTTCCCACGTCTCTTTTAGTATTGTTTTGTTTTGCAATAGAAATTAATTTTACAAGTACTATAAAGTATACTTTACACTGTTATTATATTTGCTTCATTTTGTTTTATCATTATATTTTAATGATAATGAAAACTTATTCTATATTTATCTACACAATTACCTCTTCTGGTATCCTTTATTCCTTCATGAATAAAACAAGTTTCTACCTAGTATTGTTTTCCTTCTCTATAAAGGAAATTTCTTTAACATTTCTTGTAGTACTCAATTATTGGTGATGAATTCTGTCAGCTGAATATGTCTATACGTCTTAGAAAATGTTTATTTCCTCTAATTTTTAAAAGATATTTTGGCTGGGTATATAATATTTGGTTGACAATTTTGTCCCACAACCATCTCCACCTGTTAGTATTTCAACTATTTCAACCCGGGTTTTTTTTTTTTTTTTTTTTTTTTAGCTGTATTAGTCTTTTGTGTTGCTATTAATAAATACCTCAGACTGGGTGATTTACAAACAAAAGACGTTTATTTTGGCTTACAGTTTTGGTTCACCAGCATGGTGTTAGGATCTGCCTCTGGCGAGGGCTTCAGGGAGCTTACAATCATGGTAGAAGGTGAAGGAAGAGCCAATGTGTCACATGGAGAGAAAGGGAGCAAGAGAAAGAGGAGAACGTTCCAGGCTCTCAAACAGCCAGATCTTGTGTGAGCTTGTATAGTGAGAGCTCACGCATTGCTGCAAGGATGGCACCAAGCCATTCATGAGAGATTCATGTCCATGATCCAAACACATCCCACCAGGCCCCATCTCCACCATTGGGGATTACATTTAAACATGAGATTAAAAGGGGACAAACATCCAAACTATATCATTAGATTATAGCATTTATGATGAGATGTTTAATGTCATCTTTGGTCCTCTGTAAGTAATTTGCTTTTTTCCCTAGCTGTTTTTAATACTATCTCTTTTTCTCTACACTTCAACAATTGAATTACATATCAACCTCATTGATGCTTCCTTAATATTTATTTTTCTTGTTTTATTAATCATTTTGTGTATTTAGAGATTTGATTTTCATCAAATTTTCAAAACAGATTTTGGTCATTATTTCTACCTGCTGCTTTTTTCCTGAAGCCCAATTACGTGTATTTTAGACTGCCTAAATTTACTCCACAACTCGCTACTGCTCTGTGTATAATTCTTCAGTTTTTTCCTTTTTGGGTTTTATTTGGATACCTTCTACTGCTACATTCTTGAGTACACGGGTCTTTTATTTTACAGTGTGTAATATGCTGTTCATCTCACACAGTGTGTTTTTCATCTTAGATCCTGAATTTTACATCTCTTGAAATTTGACTTTGCTTGTGAAGTTGTAAATGTATCTTCCATCATGCTCATCTATTCTTCTGCCTGTTTCTGTCGACAGAATTATGACTGGTTGTAGGTCGCATTTTTCTGCTTCTTTAAATGTGTCACAAATTTTTAAATAAATTCGTGTATTAAGAATTTTACATTTTGGTGTGCTGTATTTTCTTATATGACTTTAAAAATTATTGTGCTCTTTGGTATACAGTTAAGTAACTAGGAATTTTTTGAGGCTTTTTTTTTCTTTTTTTCCTTTTTTTTTTTAAGCAAATATAAACAGTCTTTAGTTCAGGTCCAATTTAGCCCAGTTATTGATAATAACTTCCAGTGGATTCTACTAATGCATCATTTATTAGGCCTTTTCATGAAATTATGTTGCCTATTTCTTTCCAGTGGTATTTCCCTAGCCCCAGGTAGTTTTCGTTCTACAGGTACGTATCAGTTCTCAGTCAAGGACTCAATGACAAGGCTCTGCTGTTCCCCAGAGCTGCCTCCATCTTTCCATGCAACTCTGTTTTCTCTGGCATTCTGCCTTGGCCATTCTAGCTGTCTTGTCCCTAGAACTCAGAAGCCTATATCTTCTACTCAGGTAAACCACAGGTTTAGCTTGAGTTTCCCTGTCTCCTTTCCTGCTCTCTAGTCTAGAAATTTTTTCAAGATGGTGAGCCAGAGGCAATCATGAGGATCATTTGTTTATTTCTATCATCTGAGCAGTCAGTGTTTTTGCTTTCTAATCCATTGTATGAAAGTCATTTTTTTTTCATATATTTTGTCTTTTTAAGATGCTTAATACTGGAGGATTAATTTGGTCTGGGTTATTTCAATATGAAGAGAAGCTAAAGCCTTCTATTTATTTAGCTCATACTACCAAAAAAAAAAGGAAGAAAAAAATAATTGCATAATATTTATATTTACTACAACAGTTTTCTGTTCTCATTATATTTATTTTAATTTCTTTCCTTTTTGCCATGTTTGGGCATAACTGCAAATCTTACCCACTCTATTTTTTAGGAAGTGGACACATAAACTTTTGACTATAAGCATATTTCCTTCAAAGTGGCAGTTGTGCCATTCATGTAAGTAATCATATCTGACCCAATTTTTAGAAGATAATTGATTGCCAGTGATCATAAACAATCTTAGTTCTCTTACACATTTAGGGTGAGTGTAAGTGTCAAGCCCCTGTGACGTCTGTTAGTAGAAATATGAAATACCATCTAGCATAATCTCAACTCAGCTAGACTTGTTGCTTTACCTTTTGAAGTTATATATATTTATTTCTCTAAAAGATGGACAAACAAAATTTAGAAAAAAAGTTTGTATTAGGGAGTATTAGTTAGCAGCCATAATTTATTCACTCTATTATTCCCTAAAGGGAAAGAATAAATTATATAGTGATTATTAAATAACCTCAGGTCAATAACAGAATATAACACAAAGGATTTCCTGAATCAATGCAATGTTCAATAATATTAATCTTAAAATGATAAGAAACAGGAGAATATTTTTAAAAGTCCATAAGTATATACTTATAGTTGCCCTTAGGATCTTCTCTTAATTTATTCTCATTTTAGCTACTCATTTATCATGAAATAACATAAATTTTTAGTTGCTACTCCACCTATGAATTTCCATTTTTTTGTTTCATATTATATATGAAATATTTTAACTGAATTATTTTCTTCTTAAAATAATGACCATGATTTTATCCATACATTTATTAAAATATAAAGATACTTTAATTAATATGCAGTTCTTAAGGATTGTTTTCTTAACAACAAACATTCTTAAATGTATTCTGAAATTTTTTTGCTATTACTGTGTTAGGTTCACAAATCATCTTGACTACCATTATTTTTTTCTTTGTAAAAAAGCTTTAAAAGTACATAATGTATATTTTAAAGACATTTAGTACATTAAAAATAAGACTTATGTCCATAGTATTTTCACTCAATAGTGATTTGACAGTATTTGGATTTGAAAGAAAGTTAGAAATCAATAGCCTTTATTTGATTAATTAGGACACTGAGTTTCAAAACCTTGTCTTTGACAAGAAGCTTATTGGTACTTCAATATCCACAAAATTTTATCAGTTTATTTCCAGTCTAAAACTAATTTGTTTTCTTTAATTTATATTCATAATAATGATGATTTAGGAGAAGCAGATCTACAGAACAGAGTTGTTGACTTAACGCTTGGTTAAATATGAAATAAAACCAGCAGTAACCCATTTCTCTATCACTCACTGTTTCCAAACTCTTTATCTTCATCCTGTCCTTGAAAAAGTGGCAAACAGGAACTCGCAGCTACAAGGAAGGGTGTTAGGGTCCAAGCAACTGAGGATAGCTGACTCCTTCAGGTACTATGAGCACAATGGAAAGTATTCTAAACTAAGTCCCCTGTTGGCTAAGCAATGTGTCCAGACCTATGAGCTGAAGAGAAATACAGTTTCAGATACTTTGTCTAGCTTCTGTAGATTCATAGACACATTTGTTAGCTTATTTTTAATATGTTCCATTTTGTTAAGCACTACTATATTTTGGCATCTGGTATGTCTAGTAGGAAGCACAAATAGTGGAAAATAGGTTTTGGAAGTAGTCGTAAATATGTAAGTTGTTAATTATGGTGACAATGAAGATGCCTTCAACCATAAATAAAGAAAAAAAGTTAATATGTTAAAATAAGAGTTTTATTATCTCACTTCTGTCGACGGGTGTTAATAGAGAGGAGCCAAGAATATTTAATTCTCAGGCTAAGTGCAGTCATCAATAGTTTATTTTCTCTTCATCTTCTCACTCTGCCATTCTCAGCAGGTTTTTTTTTTTTTTTTTTCTCCAGATATGGTCACTATACCTTCACATAACATTTAGGCGATTTATCTGTATACGCTAGTGTCTAGATAAGTAAGAAATTATGCCTCTCTTAACACACTTTTCATGAACAAGAAAAACCTTCCAACAAGCTCTCTGAATTGTTTCACGATGCCTTCCGTGGAAAGGCTCATGAGACTTTTCCAACCGGGAGTAAAACGCAGAATGAAACTCTAGTAAATTACTTGAGATACTGTGTTATTTATCTCAAGGACGGTATTATACATTGCCAGCACCATTTTAGACACATAGGAGAGAAGTTAGTTTATTCCATAAAATGAATGCCTTAGGGCATCTGAGTTAAATTCTTGCCCAGAACTCCAGGAAAAAAGCTCCAGTTGTGTAAACCATAATTCTTCCATGGATCTGTGATCTAGGGATGCAAACGTCTTTCTTCAAGTAAATAACTGCTAGAGTAAATTGAACTTAATTTAGTTTTTACTAGCAAATAAAAAGGTAGAGAATGACTTTAGGGTAGGAAATTCACTTTATTCAACATTTCTTTTTTTAAAGTACTATGCAATACATTATGCTGTGATATGTCACCCAGTTACCCCTTCAGGACTGAAATAATTATTTTGCCTGCTGCTGAAAGTGCTGGCAGAAGACATCCCTCAATTGTCAGACGTCTTTGGGAATGGTCTCAGCTAGAAATTTTTTTTTACTCCCTATCATGCCCTTTCCCAGAGGAGTCTGTATCTAATGACAAGACACATAAAGGCCTGACCGCTTTGCCTCAATTTGAGGCAACACTGAGGGTCCATTCTTGCATCAGAGGGGGTCAGATGAAAACTTTGCTGGATGTTTCCCAGCCCATCTCCTCCCTTTGCCCAGCCCAGTTTGCTTCTTTTCTTTTCCACAAGGGATGATCTCTCCAACACACCCAAATCAAACACATGCATGCCTGTCTGCATCTGCATCTTGGGTCCGTTTTTCCAGGTGAAAAGTTAGTTTGCAATCATTTTAGATCTAAGTGTCCAAATATATGAAGGGGGACATGAATGTTGATACCATAGTGCTGGGAAGGGGAGAGCGTCGTCCCTTTAAATGATAGGAAAGTGGGGAAGAGAAAGGCAGGTCCCTGGCTAGGGCTCCACCCCCACGGACTTAGATGAGGACAGGCACTCCTGCCTTCATGCAAATGTTGCATTTTCCAAGACCACCTTGGCTCGCCATGCCCCCATTCCGGTCCTATAAAAACCCGAGACCCTAGCAGGCGGACACAAACAGCTGAACGTCGTGAGGAACACATCAGCGGAAGAAGACACAAGCGGCTGGTCGTGGAGGACACACCAACAGTCACCGACAGGCTGGCAGGCCATTGATAGGTGGAACGACGCAGAGTTTGGCTGGGGCAGTTGGAGAAGAGCCCAGGCTTCCAAGCAGCCTGACTCCAGGGGAAAACCATCTTCCTTCTGGCTCCCGCACCTGCTGAGAGCTACTTCCACTCAATAAAACCTTGAACTCATTCTCCAAGCCCACGTGTGATCCGATTCTTCAAGTACACCGAGACAAGAAACCCCGGGATAAAGAAAGCCCTCTGTCCTTGCCACAAGGTAGAGGGTCTAACTGAGCTGACTAACACAAGCCACCTGTAGACGGCAAACTAAAAGAGCGCCCTGTAACACATGCCCACTGGGGTTTCAGGAGCTGTAAACATTCACCCCTAGACACTGCCCTGGGGTCAGAGGCCCACAGCCTGCCCATCTGTATGCTCCCCTAGAGGTTTGAGCAGCGGGACACTGAAGAAGCGAGCCACACCCCCATCGAACTCCCTGCGAGGGGGACAAGGGACCCTTTCTCATTTCAATGTCAAAGTTGTTTATGAAAAATGATAACTTGTGTAGACAGAGATCTCTCACCCAGTAATATGCCTGACATGGCATATAAATGGAAATACACAAATATGTATGTTAACCAATGCAGTTTTTCTTGAAGTTTATATCTCATTTTTATTTTACTTTTAAATAAATTTCAGAGAACTTGAGCTCTGCTTATGATCATGAAACTTATGTGCCAAAGCTGGAAAAATTCACATCTTAATACAAATCTCATGTTCACTCTGTTATATGCCACCGCTTCCTTGTGAGAATAAAATCACGCATTGAGAGAGAATCATAACAATCTGACAATAAATAATTCACAACAAAAATTGTACATTTCAGATGGAAAAGACGACTCAATTTCAAAATCCCAAATAAAGGAATTAAATTTCTAAATTGTCTGTAACTTATTTACCTGTGCTATGAGTTTATTTTGTAGAACGATGTGTGTGTGTATTTACAAATATATAGTAACACCAATTCTTTAAAAAATGAATTTTAATTTAATTTAAAAAAAAGAGTGAGACCCAATGTTACTAAGTTTAGAGAATATAAAATGTTCTGATGATAAATATCAGTACATCTAATGTCAGGAAATCATTCTAAAAAACTCAGTGTCATTGTGTATGATTTTCACTTTCTATATGACAAATCCATTATATGTGATGTAAATCATCATATATAAATATTCACACACATATATATGTTAATTCTCGTAGGAGGTTATACAGTGAAATAGTGTAGCATAAATAAAAGAGGAGGGGATGTTACAAAATTATCTTTTGCTGGATTTTCTACAAGAATGAAAGTTCAGAAACATATAATGAATAAAATACATAATGATTATGTCAATTCAAGAAACATTACAGTAGGAGTATAACATTTAAGTTTTAATTAGTAAGAGGTAGGCAGATGCTATATTTCAATGTGCAAATATCCTGCCAATTTTATAGACTGTGTTTTAAATGGAGACATGAGAATTTCTTGATATAGGAGTAGATTTAATTGTCAAGCAAAAAACAGCATCGGAATTCGCTTATTGGATAGATTTACAAAGTACAGTAATTTATTAGAAGGTTCAAAACATTTTGGTGCGGATGTGCAAGGCATAGAACTCACAGGCCAGCTCTTTTCAGGTCTTAATAAGAGCTTGTCATCTTTTTTGAATGATTTCTTTCTTTATATATATATACTTTATGTTCTAGGGTACATGTGCACAACGTGCAGGTTTGTTACATATGTATACATGTGCCATGTTGGTATGCTGCACCCATGCTCTGGTCATTTACTGGTGTCAGTAACACACTTTCAGTGATTTAACCTGAGCCTCTTTTATTATATCCATTACTTGATTCCTTAACCTTATATTACCAAAATTTGCATAGTATTATTGCACATATAGAAAGTAACACAGGGTACCATGTCTCTTTCACCACTCTTTTTTTATTACTAAAATTTTACTTTATTTTAATTCACAGGATACCTGCACAAGTTTATTACATGATTATATTGCATAATGCTGAGGTTTGGGATTCTAGTGAACCTATAACACAAAGAGTGAACCTAAAATCCAACAGGTAGTTTTTCAACCCCCACTTCCCTCCCATCCATAGATCCTAAGATAATTCTCAAAATTTAAAAATACAAAAAAGGTTTTTAACAACTACAAGTTTTAGTGATTCAAAAGACATAAATTTTATTTAATCAAAACATTTTTTTAAATATTAAATACTCTGTACCAGCAGGCATCCTTCATCTTACAAACCAGATTACTCCTGACTCCCTTGCCAATTCAGTTATGACAATTTTCTTCAAATCACTGTTCATCGAATTTTTGCTTCATCCCTTAATATCAACTGATTTTTCTCAAGAGTACTAGATTCCCATTAATCAAATATTTGATTCTAGTTTTCTCAAGTATAAAGAAGGAATAAACTTATTCATATACAGCTCCAAAATGACCTCAATCATTCATCTCCTCTTCAACTCATGTATCCAATGAATTATCTATTAATCTGTAATTGTTATATATTAGTTTGTAAAAAGAAACAAAACAAAATAGAAACCTTTTATTGATTCCTTCTAGACTTTCTGCTTCCATAAATAGACTGCAAGCTCGTTGTGAGGCTTTTATTAATACATTCTCCCATTTCCCATCGTTGAGATAAGGTTGGATGTTATTTCCTCTTCCATTCTCTCTGAACTTCTCAAAACTTACAATATCTAACATTCTTTTTTAAAATAAAGAAAAAACACATTCAAAGCATGCCATGGAAATCAATAGATTTTGGTAGAAAGAAGTAAATTTACAAAGTGTATTTTCTTCTCTGATGCATATTCCAGCTCAACCAGAATTGTATCTGCAGAAAAACGCCAGGACCTTGGAGCTTGGGGTGGGGTGTAGGGGGGTGAGGGGGTGAGGGGTGTGGTGGAGAGGATACTGGAAAGCAAAGAAATAAGCACTGGAATTCTATATTGTTATTTCTTTAATTCTAAAAGTGAACTGAGCCTAGGAAGCTTTCTGGCTTTAAGGAGCATAACATGTTATCCGGTATATCTAAGGACAGGAGGCCAGCTGCGGTGGCTCACACCTGTAATTCAAGCCCTTTGGGAGGCCGAGGTGGGTGGATCACGAGGTTAGGAGTTCAAGACCAGCCTGACCAATACGGTGAAATCCTGTCTTTACTAAAAATACAAAAATTAGCTGGGCATGGTGGTGTGCACCTGTAATCCCAGCTACTCAGGAGGCTGAGGCAGGAGAATTGCTTGAACCTGGGAGGCGGAGGTTGCAGTGAGCCAAGACCATGCCATGGCACTCCAGCCTGGGTAACACTGTGAGACTCCATCTCAAAAAACAAACAAACCAAAACAAATAAAACCAGAAATGCAAGTTAAATGAATGGTTTTGCTCTAAATCCCTGAAGTGGCAACAGGGATTCATATATTAATATGAGAAGTTCATATGAGAGTAATTGCATTTCAAACCTGGAAACGTTATTTTACATTGTTCTTCCCCTTTCTTAATTCAACCTTGATACCACACACATCAAAACAAACTACATTGTCTTACTCAAGGAAATGCTCATGTTTGTGGTATTCTCACACTGTTGCATCTTAGCACACTGTAATGTACATATATGGAACTCATACTATCTTGTAAATCCCTATCACCTACATAAAACATGTGACAGAGCACACAAACCCTCTGACTAAATGACTTTTGCAGTCCCACATGTTTCATTCCATATGTTTATTTTGTTTCCACCCCATTCTATCTTTTTTTCTACTATATATTGTTTCCCTTTATGACTGGGTATCAGTTATTTTACATTTAACAACTTATTCTACAAACATTCTTCAAACATAAACCATGTGTATATTTTAAGTTCAATTCATGAGTGGAAATACTTATCAAAACTATTTAAACTTATGCTATGTGAGCGTACGCATACACATATGTGGTACATATACACCACGGAATACCATGCAGTCGTAAAAAGTAACGAGATCATGTCCTTTGCAAGGACATGGATGGAGTTTGAACCCATTATCCTCAGCAAACTAATGCAGGAACAGAAAACCAAACACCGCCTATTCTCACTTATAAGTGAGAACTGAAAGATGGGAACACATGAACACATGTGGGGGAACAACACACACTGGGGTCTGCCAGGGACGGATGGAGGGGAGAGGGAGACCATCAGGACACATAGCTAATAGGTGCTGGTCTTAATACCTAGGTGATGGGCAGACTGTGAAGCAAACCACTATGATGCACATTTACCTGTGTATTAATAGCAAGCCTGCACATCCAGCACATGTGCCCCTGAAATTAAAATAACAGTTGAAGAAAATTTTTAAAAGAGTAAATAAACATTTGGAACATAGCACATTTGCCGATTTCCTTTTCTCCATTTTAATGTTGTGTCCCAAGTAATCTCCATCTGTAAAATTCATAGTCCTTTTCTAAAGGCTAATTCAAATGACACTTCCTCTGTTATTCTCCCTTATCCCTCATCTAGAAGCAATTTTTTTTCTGCCCCTGAGCATGAATTGTGCCTTTGCAGGGATGAAAGCAATCATATCTTCCTTACATCAGCCTCAATCGTATCTTCCTTTTGTCAACCTCAAAGCCAAAACAAAGTTTGTCTTTATAATTTCTATAACATGTAGCATGATTCTTAGCATATTGTACATCATAAATATATACCTCCTAAATATATAAATATGCAATATCTATATATTATTCTTCTAGATATTTTTGCTTGTCACATATACATTTTGCATAATACTGACGATAATGAATACAACTCTGATTTCTTTTCTTTCTTTCTTTTTTTTTTTTTTTTGAGACAGTTTGCTTTTGTTGTCTAGGCTGCAGTACAATGGTGCGATGTTGGCTTACTGCAACCTCCGCCTCCTGGGTTCAAGTGGTTCTTCTGCCTCAGTCTCCCTAGTAGCTGGGATTACAAGCGCCTGCCACCACTCCCGGTTAACTTTTTGTGTTTTCAGTAGAGACGTGGTGTCACTATGTTGGCGAGGCTGGTCTCGAACTCCTGACCTCAGGTGATCCACCCGCCTCAGCTTCTCAAAGTGTTTGGATTATGGGTGTGAGTCACTGTGCCAGGCTCTACAACTCTGATTTGTAAACGTTATCAATTAATGTATAAGATAAGCAGCATTGTTTGTAAGTTAAAGTGGAAAGTGAGTGAGAACATCTAAATTTGAGCACTACTATATCAATGACAACAGTAATTCTGTGTCGGAAGTTTGGTATATGCCAGCAATTTTCTGTGTGCTTAAATGCCTTATATACTTAAATTCTCATCAAACTCTTTGAAGTTTAGGTGTTTCTCAGATAAGGAAACTAAGATTAAGAAATATCAAATAATTTGCCTAAAGTTGCACAATTCAAAATATGAAAACAACAAAAACGCACATGCACTAACCAAAATCTCTTTTAGACTCCATGTTATATTGCAAAGTGACAAATATGACAAATCTCTAGATATAAAATAATCTAACTGTATAGTATGGAAAAAATATATAATTATTTTTCTTCACCACTTATTTTATCCAGTTCCTTAAGTTGCTTAAATGTCAGGTGGACCTCCCTGTCCTTGATTTGAACTCCACAATTCTATGAACTTCAGAAATGTAAGCACTTCCAAAGATCCCTAAAAATGTTGACAAAAGTTGAAATTCAATTAATAGAGGCTTATATCCTTTAGAGTCTTTCTTCCCTTTGGGTTTCTGCTTCCATTCCATTTGTAGTGCCTTTGAAAAAAACTGTGTTAGTCTAAACGTGAGATCACGCATACGCAAACATACATATACACACACACAAATTAAAATTACGAATATTCTGAAAAAAAATTCCATAAGCATTAATGCATTATTTTTAAATGACCATCGAAAAATGTTGTTAGAGACCATAGCAGAAATAACTGTTCCTTCACCAGCATTATCTTTTTTTTTGGCTCTCATCTACTATCCTTCATTCGATCATCTTTGCTCCCTGCATCCCATTCTTTAGAATAGAAAAGAATTTCAGAACTTCTAGTATAGATGTTAAAATAATACAATTATTGTACAGAGTTTTAATTATATTTTCTAAAATATTGGTTACCTAGAAAATACCAGCAGGAGAAATTATAATAACATGTCTTATCAACTGTATTATTGGAATTGACAAATGAAGTAAAGTATAAAATTATTTTCATTCTATTTTCATTGGTTGCATTTTTCTCTAAACTTGATTGAAGTTAATAAAATTTCTACCAGTTCATCACTTTTCTATAAGGTCTGATGTTTGACTTAGTTATTAGGGTAAAAGTAGATAGTAAGAGCTTCAGAATAAGACAACTAATATATAACTAAATTATTCATATAGTTTAGTAATTCAAAACAAGGTAAGTACATTTTCAGTTAACTTCAAAATATTATCTTTCAATGTCTATTGTTCCCATATGTATGTCCATGTATACCCAGTGTAGAGAGAGTGAAGGGGAAGTGCTGAAAAACTATTATGCCTGTTGGTTGGATACTATGCTTACTACCTAGATAATGAGATCAGTTGTAACCCCAAACCCCAGCATCATGCAACACACCTGCCCATGTACCTCTTGAATCGAAAATAAAAGTTAAAGTTTAATAAGTAAATCAAGTAAATTAAAATAAATAATAGGATACTTTCAAAAAATATTATCTTTCAAAACTCTATAGATTTCAGAAAATGTCAGGCATTTAAATCTTGTTTGTTTTATCATTTACTTACAAGTCTTATTCTTAATATTTTTAGCAATATTGACGATACCATAGTGAAATACTGAATATTTTTAAACATGTGAAATGAATAGATAACTTGCCACATGGAACAAAGTTTCAAATTTATTTTGAATGAAGTCTTCCTTTCCCGTCCTAAAGGATCCAGATTACGTCTGTATGTGCATTTGTGTGTGTGAGGTGTTGTTGTTGTTGTTGTTGTTGTTGTTTTTTTGAACTATTGCACACTCACAAACCATGTTAAATGTCTAAAAAAAAAAAAAATGAATGTAGTTATAACCCTAAATTTCCTAACTCTGCTTATCTCTAGTTCATGTAGGATTCCTGTCTTCTGAAGAATGTGGTAAAAATTTACTTTGGCATCACCAGAAGTTTTGTCCAACATGCTCATCAGCATTACCCTGGTGTTCCTCCCCTCTTGCCCTGTTCACCATCACCTCTCCTAGCAAAGCTAATTGTGGTTTTCTGTCCTATGTCATTGATGTGGCTGCCTATATGAGAACATGCTTAATAAGAATCAATATTTGCCTGCATTGGAAGAACTATAATAAAGACATACACAAAGATAAAATGATAGAATCTTCTTTGAGTAGAGAAAGAATTCCTCCCTGCCCTCTCTTCCTTAGTGTGTCTCGTTTGTAATGCAGTAGGCCCAATAAAGGCCTGGCCTTTTTATTTTACAGTGCAACATTGCAGATCTTCTGACACTTGGAACCAGAAACACGTATGTCTGAAATTAACTTAGGTTTCTCTTAGAGTATAAAGGAGATAATCACAAGGCATAACCATTTGTAACTCAAGTAGATAGAAGTTTTAATTGTTCCTTCTTTTACTTTACTGTATATATATGTGTAAAATTCTGTTCAGACTTCATAGTCACTTTATGTCACCTCCAATGTATATGCCAATATTACATTGTTTCTTCTCTCTTTTCTACATTGATTCAGAAGAGTCTTTTGCTGGCAAGATTACTTCCTGAACCTGTATTACTCAAAGGAATAAGGTTACCTAATAAATTTTTTCATAGTGAATTTCTCCATGAAAATAAATCACTTTTCTAAATTCCTTCACTCATCCTGGACTATACCATTCTCTCCATGTTTTCTCCCAATATATTCATCTAAGAGAAAAAATATCTGTATTTTAGAAGAAGTTTGACCATGAAATGCTATGATTTCCTATAAATGTTATATATCATTTGATTTATTTTGAATGAAGATATGATGAAATATACCACTCTGGATAATTTTTAATTTTGCCTCTCAAGCACAAAACTTTAGGGCTATTTTTTATGGTTTTACACATATCAAATCATCCACATATTAACTTGTTGGAATCCATGACTGTCTAGCAAAGACAGGGAAATTAGCTACATTTCTAGCTGATACATATTTGTTTGGTAAAGATGTTGTGATATGTATTCCTTTAGCAGAAATTTGTAGGGTGGTCTATCTGCCACTAAACACGTAATATTCTAGGGGTTTAAAAAGGCCTCTGCCTTAAGGCACTTTTATTACAGTAAGGTAATTGTTTAGTGTTAAATCATCTCTATTTATCTGATTGTTGAAAATTTTGATCTGTTGTCTCCTTGAAAATGAACCCCATCCTTCTTTTAATGTTAAGAACACTCTCAGACCATTCAAATAGTGTGGTTTGATCTTTTAACTTGGATTTCCCAATTCCTAGATGTAGATTTCACCACTTTTCCATCGTGAGTTAGAATTCAGTGTTGGTGACTACGTCTACATGGTTTAAGTCTAAACTCCATCATCTATGAGGGGTGAGTAAAACAAATTAAAGCTTTTATGATTCAGTAACTTTACCTGCATAAAAACAGATATTATTAGTACCTAATACACATGGTTGTGGAGAAAATTAACTGGTAAGGTACAAGTGGGTCACATGGAATAATCTCAGGAATAATTCTCAATTCATAATAACTAGTACCATCTCAATCTTGCTTGTCATCATTACTTCCAGTAACAAATTTAAGTGATTTCCATGAGAATATGGCAGGTTACTTCAGAAAAAGTAAGATTACACCATATATTACCTATTGGTATTAAAAGTAATATCTAACATATACATAATCTATTATACTTAAACACCACAGAATAAATGTTAAAATGAAGTGTATTTTATACTTGATGTCCATCAATGGCATTACAGTATGCTACAGCAATTAAAATAATGATACATGTGAAGAAAAGTTATATATTCACATTTAATAAAAGAATAAGAATTTTCTCAAAGTGACCACTTTTTCCTTTTAATACAGTCAAAACATTTTAATATAAATAACGGGTTTAAAATAAATGCTAAGAAAAATATGTGTGCAAAGAGGGTGGAAAATTCATAACTTATTTAACTTATTTGGATCTCAGTCTCCTTTTTGGCAAAATGGACTAGTACCTAGGACTATAATGTTAATTAGCCTTTGTAAAAACTAGGGTCCCCAAACAATAACTAGAAAATAGAGAAACGGTGCGCAACGTATTTTAAGCTATCAGCTTCAACATTTCCCTTTATATTTTGACAAGAACACAGCCCCAGTTGGATTATTCTTTATTCATTCAGTTGTCTTCTTCCTAAAAAAATAATTTGAAAAGATTAAGAATGGAGCTCCACTTCATTATCATCAACCAGACACTTCTGCTCCCTTGTGTCCTTTTCGCTAATGCTGGTGCTTTAATATGCAGAATGACTTCTCGTAAAACAATTGTGTATGCCTACTAAGGCACTTTCTAATATATACTCTGCATTTGCAAATTACTTGCTATAAAAATGTAAGTTTCTTTTCTTTCCGTCCTCGCCATCATATGTGATCCTGAAATAGTAATTTTTTTCTTTTAAATGAATACAGGAGAGCCGAGGCCAATATAAATCAACTGTAAAATGAATTATTTGAATAAATGCAATTAAATATATAAGAAAAAAACACAAAGCTTTGTGTTGTAGTTTTCTTAAATCCTATTAGACTTTGGAGTCTTCAAATAAAGAATATTAATTGTTATTTTTCAAGGAATAGAGAAGAATAGACATTTTCATTTAGTTTGAAAAGTTGATTAGTTTGTTTACTCAAACACATATTAAACATCAATCTTTGAGTTCAAGAAACAAATGAGTCTGGCAATTTGTAGACCCATCAAATGCCCTAGGCAGAATATATTTTATTAGATTTCAGGATTTAGACACAATTTTATCTAAAGACCTTGCAGAATTTGAGATTAGAAGACATATCAAACTGGAAAGAAACAGTTTTTGGAATAATACATGAATAGAAGTGAAGAACATTAGAAACACATATGTAGAAGAAATAAGAAAAATAAATATTAAAATACAAATAGTTGCTATTGTTAACATAAAATATTAATATTAACTGGCTAAAATGATATTTGAACAAACTACAGGTATGTGAACAATTCTTTAAGGCTTTTCATAAGAGAAAGAAAATGAAGGAATGGGGTTAGGTTGAAGAGGAGAGGGGTGATATAGAGAAAAACATACATAAAGAAGTTTAAAAACAGGACATAGAACAGTATATATGGAAGAACTGGATTGAAAAATAAAGGAAAGTAATACAGTCAAGAATAATAATATAGGCTAATAACATACTTCAGGAAGAAAAATTTTATTTAACTTATTTGATATATGATACTAGAGAAGTCAACTAAGTATAAAAATAAACTAAAAATTTTAAACTTTAAAGAAAAATTGGAAGCAAAATGCATTATTATAAAGAAGTAAAAAGACTCATTAGGTAAACATCATAGCTTAATACATTTCATCCACAAGAAGATAAAAGAAGTAACAAAAATGCCTGCTGATGGCATTTAGTATAACTGTTGTATACTGCACTAATTTTATAAATGGGAATATAAATTCTTAGAGGTTAAGTAATCTGTCCAAATCTTTTCTCAAACAGAATGAAAGGTCAGAAGCAACTGCCATGGTGTGCATAATTTATTGTATGTAGGAAGCATTTTTATTGTCTCCATAAATACTCTATTTTGAATGGTATCAGAATTACATAAGTCCAGTCATTTGATATCTGAATACTCAAAATATATCTGTCATTATTATTTTCCAGTTTGAGGTTATTACTCCCTATGTTTATCACATACTACATGAGTGTTTCATTCTGAAAATACAGGTTTTTTTTCATTCCCATGAAGTTAGAAAATATGTTTTAAGATATTTTTTAAAATATTTACTGATGACTTTTTTTCTGTTTTTTTAGCTCAGCTTTGGTATCCAATAACATTCTGAAATGTGGAATCAGTAAGAAAATGTTTTAAATAAGAGAACATCAGTAGAATATACAACTAATGCCAACTAAAATAGAACCTAATTCATTTTCGTGACATGAAATTATGCTGTTTCATCTTTACTAAATAATTTCGTGTAATTCTCTTTTTTAGTTCTAATAACTTCAGATTTGAGCTTATACAGCACATCTTTTTATAGTTTAAACAGAACTCTCTAAATATGATTTCAATCTGCATGCCTATGTTATCTTAAAGAACCAATAGCTTTTCCTAGAAAAGGCGAACTTTCAGATGAGGAAAAAAATAGATAGAAAGCCCTGACTTTCACATTTAAATAATCATTCTCTTCTAAACACTGAATCCACTGAGTCCACTTATTCAGAATGCATAAACTAAATGGTCTGTAGTTCTGCAAAGTGCTAGAAGACAAATTTATTAGAAAATGTCAGGCATTTTTTTTAGTTACATGACTTTATATCTTCTAGATATGATTGAATAAATTTGGGCTCTGGTTTCCATTGTTCTGTCAATACTGATAATCCTCTTACTAACATTTTAACATCACTCTTAACACTGATTATATTTTGCTACTCATAATTTACTAATTAATTTTTACTGCTTAAGATACAAAAAGGCATCTTAAAAATACAACAAAAGCATTTTAAGTATAAAGCTTGAATATGTTATGTAATTAGGTCCTCACTGGATTTTTTTTTAATGTAATGCTTGTTACAAACACCAACACGTATTAATTCCCCTCAAGTGTTTTAACACATTTTTGAATATTTCTCAGACTTTTCATCTCCATCCTTGCCTCACTGATACTGACTCTTAAAATGTGCATGACATTCTTATAATGTTTGGATATACTGTGGATGGTAAAACAGAGACAAATGCTGTGCTAACATGGATGCTGCTATTTTAAAGATAGGAAAGTGGTAAACCTTATGACAAATCCTGTGTTTTGGGATAAAATGCATCTGAAGGTGTCAACTCACTATGAAATTCAGAAACCCAGATTGGGTAATATTAGATGTAGTGTTTATATTGTGCTAAGTTCATATGAACACTTGAAATTTCTTGCATTTTATTATTAATATTTATTTGCCTATTCTGGCATTAAACCTGATTCTGCATGAATTTGCTCTTCTATTTTCATTACAGGACATGTTTCTTTTTATTATTCTTTATTTAAAAGCAGTTTTTGACTTTTTCTTGTAGCCATTCATTCAAATAAAGTTATAATATTTTCAAAAATAAATTATTAAAATTTTATTAGGGATTTAAAATAAAAATGTTATGGATTACCATGGAAGGTAAGTTTTACATGTAATTAATTAGTTTGTTTCTCCCGTTATTTTCAGATTATTTTTTCAGTACTAAGTACAATATTATCTGTTTTTGTAAAAGTTATAAAGGTGTATTTAATTTTAATTGCAAATGTTTCCTAAATATGATTGAGTTCAATGGAGATGCAAATAAGGCATCATTTTATTTACAGTATAAAATGTAAATATTAACTGTTAAGTAATACAAGTAGACACAAACTGAAAATATTAATAGTAGATGATGAGTTTGGAGATTTGAATTATCTGATTTTGTGCTACTCTTTTGTTTTGCAGGATTCTAACATTTTGTTTTACCTTTTTCCCCATCTGATACGGTTTGTCTGTATCCCCACCCAGATCTCATCTTGATTTGTAGTTCCCATAATCCCCACGTGTCATGGGAGGGTCCCAATGGGGTGTAATTTAATCATGGGGACAGTTGCCCTCATCCTGTTCTTATGATAGTGAATGAGTTTTCATAAAACCTGATGGTTTTGTAAGGGAATTTCTCCCTTTTGCTTGGCACTTCTCCTTGCTGCCGCTGTGTAAAGAAGAACATGTTTGCTTCACCTTCTGCCATGATTGTAGGTTTCCTGAGGCCTCTCCAGATATGTTGAACGGTGAGTGAATTAAAGATCTTTCCTTTATAAATTACCCAGTCTTGGGTATGTATTTATTAGCAGAGTGAGAGCAGACTAATACACCATCTAAGTTCCAAAGAATGCTCTGTGTAACTTTTAGTCTTTTTCTCTCTCTCTCAAAACGTATGCATTTTGTATTTTACAGTGCTTTCATATTGTTTTCCATAGTGGCTGTAGTAATTTACATTCTCACCAGCAGTATATGAGTGTACATTTTTCTTTACATTCCTGGTGGTAACTGTTATTTTTGTCTTTTTGATAGTCATTTTAACTGGGGTAAGATGATATTTTATTGCGGTTTTGGTTTGTGTTTCCCTGATGATTAGTGATGCTGAGCATTTTTTTCATATACCTGTTCATCAATTTTATGTCTTCTTCTGAGAAATGTCTATTCAAATCTTTTGTCTGTTTTTAATCAGGTTATTATTTTGTTAACCATTGAGTTGTTTGAGTTTTTTATATATTCTGTTTACCAATCTCTTGTTGGATGGATACTTTGCTAATATTTTCTCTTGTTCTACAGGTTGTTTCTTCACTCTGTGGAATGTTTCCTTTGCTATGTGGAAGTTTTTAGCTTAATTTAATCCCATTTGTTTATTTTTGCTTTTGTTGACTGTGCTTTTGGAGGTCTTAGTAAAAAAATTATTTGCACAGATCAATGCTCTGAAGCATTTCCCCAAAGTTTTCTCCTAGTAGTTTCATAGTTTCAGGCCATACATTTAAGTTTTTAATTCGTTATGAATTTATTTTTGCATATGACAAGAAGTAGGAATGCACTTTTCTTCTTCATATGGATATACTGTTTTAACAGCACCATTTATTAAACAGACTGTCCTTTTCACCAATGTATGTTCTTGCAGGCTTTGTTGAAAATAAGTTGGCTGTCAATGTATAGGTTTTATCTCTGGGTTCTTAATTTTGATCCATTGGTATAAGTTTCTGTTTTATGTCAGTACTATGCTGTTTTGGTTACTATAGCTTTGAAGTATATTTTGAAGTCAAGTACTGTGATTTTTCCAGTTTGGTTCTTTTTGCTCTTTTTATCTATGGTTACCCTACTGTGCTATTAAACATTTTATTCCTTTGATGTCACTCTCTTCTGATACCCATTAACTAACTTCTCTCATTCCTTTTTCTCCCTATCCTTCCCCGCCTCTGTTAACAACTTTTCTACTTTACACCTCAATGAGATCAGCTTTTCTTTAGTTCCCATATAATTTTTCTTTTTGGAAAAGATGAACAAAATTAACAAATTTTAGCTAGATTAACTAGAGAAAAAGAGAGAAGACCAAAATAAATAAAATCAGCAAAGAAAGGGGAACAACTGATACCACAGAAATACAAAGAATCATTAGACACTATTATAAATTATATGCCCACAAATTGGAAAATCTAGAAGTGTATAAATTTCTGAACACATATGGTTTTCCAAGATTGAACCATGAAGAAGTATAAAAACTGCAGATTTTTATTTAATTCTTCAATAATGAGTAACAAGATCAAAGCAGTAATGAAAATTCTGGCATCAACAAAGTTTAGGACCTGATAAATTTACTTCTGAATTCTACTGAACATTTAGAGAAGAATTAACACCAATTCTACTCAAAAAAAGAAGATAGAGTATTTCCAAACTTATTCTACAAGGCCAGAATTGCTTTATCTAGTTGTAGTCTTTTGCAGTATTATACAAATTTTATACTTTTTTTTCTATTACTATGAAAATGTCATTGCTGTTTTGAGAGACATTGCATTGAATCTGGATATCACTTTGGATAGCATGTACATTTTAACAATATTAATTTACCAAGTGTTTTTTCAACATCTATTTAAATAATTTTGTGCTTTTGTCCTTGCTTCTGTTGACATGATGTACCACATTTACTGATTTTCATATGCTAAATTATTATTGCATACATACGATGAATCCCACTTGATCATGCTAAATGATATTTTCCGTGTGATGTTGGATTCAGTTTGCTAGAATTTTTTTTTTTATTGTCAATTTCAAGTCGGCCAGAAGAGACAACTTGTAATGTTCCTAACACGAAGCAATAATAAAAGTTTAAGATGATGTCTGGATTTTCCAATCATACTCATTTGATCATTACATATTGTATGTCTGTATTGAAATATCACAGGTATTTCCATAAATATGTATAATCATTATGTACCAATAAAAATAACAATAAATAGAATGAAAAGAAGTTGTACATTCCAGGCTTCCCCTTTATATAGTGACAATATCTTTAAATCTTGTCCATGCCTTCAAATAATAAATATTTTTAAGTTACTTCCTTTAACTCCAGTCTTACAGATATAAACAGAAATTATGTAGAAAAAGAAATGTGACATCATTTCATGCCTAGAAAAAAAAGTGTAATTAAAAATTTATTACAAAATATAATTGAATTTGGTAACAATTTCTTATGCAATTAAATAAGAAAATTAATAATATCATATATATAGAATATTAAAGTTTATATTTAAAGTAATAACCTAAACTGTATTAGCAAGAGAAAATAAAACTACTTATGAATAAATTTATCATAAAATTGACAGAAATTACATGAGTAAACGTTGAAATTAATGCTGAGGACAATTTTGACAAATGAGATACATCTATATTGTTTGAATGGAAGTCACTGAAAACATTTTAAATAATGTAAAAAATTAATCCAATATCAATATGATTAACACCTCTTCTTATAAAATAGGGTATATTAACACATGTCAAAATGATAATGATATTCATAAAAAATAGTTGATATGTAAGAACAGCTTAGTTAGCCATCATCTCTTACTTTGAATATATAATTATAAAATCAAAATCACATGTTATTTCTTGCCTGAACTATTCTATGACTCCTTATCTCTTTTAACATAGAATGGCTTCACTTCAGTTTCAGCATTATTTTCAGTTATTTTTACAAATACACATGTGCACATGTGCGCATGCACACACATGCACACAACCACACATCTAAATGATTGCAATGATGTACTCTTACATAAACTCCTCAATTGTTCTTCTTTGCCACCATTTCTAAAGTTGAATCCATATGGTGATAAATTTCATTACTATTTTTTTACCACTCACCAACTGTGTTTCAATTGAACACTATTTTCTTGGTGACCTCTCTAAGAAATTCTCACATAAAAATAAAAGTTATAAATGTGCCATGACAAATGTAAGATGTTATGATATATGAATATTCATTTACATATATAATTCTCGATTACTTAAGTGTGATTTTGAATATCAAAATCATAAAATTAACCTTATATATTTAACACGCAAGTTCACAATTTTAAAAAAGGAATTGTGAAGACAGAATACAATCAAAAAAATACATCTTAATTTAGACTCTTCTCTCAAAACATAGAAATTCACTAGGAATACTAAGCATATTCTAATTAATTAGTCTATCCAATATTTTTCAGTAAATACCACTAGTTATAAGACATAAGAATGTATGATTTGGGTTTTAGAAAGTATGTAAATTAGTAATTAGAAAAATACAAATTATTAAAATATCTGACAAGTCATATTTGGAGAAGAAAAGACAGCTTGATAGCTTACTTCTCAAAAAAAATAGAAACTAGGATAAAAGCCAGAAAATTACAGTGTCATTTTTGTGATCCTGAGGAAAATATACACGTCATAGCTATCAGAATTATTCTTCACAAAATAAGGTCTCAAACAAAGAAATGTCCAGGTCCAAAAGTTTTCACTTGAGAATTTCATCAAGCATTAAAAAAAATTAATACCAAGGTTACACAATATTTTTTCAAAAACATAAAATAAAGGGAAATACTGCCCATCTCTGGTTATGAGCCTGTTATTACCCCAATACCAAAACTAAGCAAATCATTATTTAAAAAAATAAAACTCCAAACCAATATCACTCACGAACCTCCATGCATAATTCATTAAGAAAATATTAGCAAATCAAATTCAGCAATGTATAATTTATATGCAATGACAATTGGAATGTATTGCGGGTATGCAAGGTTATTTCAACGTTAGAAAACCAATGAATATAATACACTCCAGCAACAAGCTAAGACAGAAAAATTATAAGACTATATCAATTGGCTAAAAAATAGCATTTCACAAAATCCAATAAACAAAACCATCAATTAACTGAAAATAGAGAGAAACCATATAAACTTGATAGGCAGCATCTAAATATACCTGTTGTTTATAGCTTACTTACCATTGAGAGACCTAATGCTTTCCCCCTAAGTTCAAGATCAAGGCAAGCATGTTAGCTCCTATTCAAAATAGTTCTGGAACTTCTAGTCACTGGAAAAGAACAAAAGACATTTTGAAAGGTACATATATTGGAAGTGAAAAATACAACCACAATTTTTTTTTTTTTTTTTTTTTTTTTGCGGACAACATAATTTTCTGCATTGAAAATTTCAGCAAATTTATAAATAATTCTTCTGTACTAATGAATAAGTTCAGCAATCACACAAGTTAAAAAATCAACTTATAAAAATAACTAAAATGTCTGCACACTGGCAACTAACAAGTGGAAACCAAATTTCAGATGGAAACACAAGTTATTTATACTTCTTAAAAAGAAAATAAAATATTTCGTGTAACACAAAACAAACCAAACCATGAATGAAAAATTTACCATGAATATTGCAAAGTGGTGAGGAAAGAAATAAAAGTGATCTTTCTACACAGGGAGACATACCATGTTTGTAATTTGAAAGAATAAACATAGTAAAGATGTCAATTATTTTTAAATAGCCTTATGTGGCTGTGGCTACCATATTGCATACTACAGACACAGGACATTTCCAACCTGAATTTAATACACATAGCGTAATATCTCTCCTCTGGCCAATCCACCCTGTAAATCTCATTTATCAAGATAAGCTTCTTGTCCTAATCACTGACACCCAAGAACAATAACCAGAGGCTAATCTCCCATAAATCCATGGGAAATAGTGGGCTGAGTTTATAACCAATTTATTTGGCCTAGGTTCTGTATGCAAGGCAGATAACAACCAAGTTTCTTTGACTGTATTATTATGTTCTACTATTAGCATGACTTAGAATAGCACTAAACCATAAAAATTTATCTTCATAGGAGTGCAGAGAATACAAACAGCAGAGAGATTGGTTGACCCGTATGAAAGTCAAATGGCTTCCCCTATCGTAAGCTTCCCCTCATCTGACCTTTGGCAACATATCCTACATTCATTGTGTTTGGTCAAAATTCCTTGGTCAGATTGAAAATTCCAGTTGATTTTTTTCAAGTAGAAACCCCTTTCCAAATACTTGTCCTCAAAACAATACTGGCTGCAATTCTCTAATGCCACACACACACACACAAAAAGTCTTTCCTAATTGTCCCTTTGTACTAACCACTCTAGGGACAATAATTTTTGAGGCGGTGATGAAAACATGTGCAAGACATTACACAAAAGTGAAAAGAAACACAAATAATCATATCCAAGGAATTATCCACACAAATTAAACAAATGGCCCAAGGACTTAATCTCCTCATATTTTAAGGGCTATAACCATATAGTCCTAAGTAACTATTGACTTCTTAATGGGAGGTCTGTGCACTTGCTAACATATTTTGCTGTACTTAGCTAGATAACACTCAGCAAGTTTTTTGGATAGCAAGTGGCATGTACCAAATAATGTCACACTATTAACCAAACAGACTGAGCAAATTAAAATCTTATTTTCTGATCTATTCTTCTGGCTTTTTCTGAGGGCAGGCTAGCTGTGGAGAGGCTTTGAAATCCTGCTGTGGTCCCTTGTAGGATTCTTTGTCTTTAGAATGGTATGTCATTGGCTCCAAATTCAGATATTATGAAATACAATACAACTTGGATTCTTAAATGATTTGGAGCTAAAAAGAATGGATTTATATATAAATGGGCTAAAAATGGCACCTCTATATTGGCCCCTATGTTGTTTACTTCTTCATAACAAGCTAGGATCATTGGCTCAAAGGTTTAATTTGAGGCAGTGTATTAGTTCGTTCTCACACAGCTATAAAGATACTACCTGAGACTGAGTTATTTATAAACAAAAAAGTTTTAATTGACTCACAGCTCTGCATGGCTGGGGAGGCCTCAGGTAACATACAATCATGGCTGAAGGTGAAGGGAAAGCAGGCACCTTCTTCACAAAGCAGCAGCAGAGAGCGAGAAGAGCAAATTGGGCACTGCCAAACACTTTTAAAATCATAAGCTCTTGTGAGAACTCACTCACTCAGGAGAACAGCATGGAGGAACCATCCCCATATACAATTACTTCCCACCAGGTCCCTCCCTCATGGGTATTACAGCTGAAGATGATATTTGAGTGGGAACAAAGAGCCAAACCATATCAGGCAGAAAATTCTAATTTTTCAACATCCAATTATTTGAAAAATAGCCAATATCAACAAACTTTTAGCCATTTAGAGCTTGTCTGATTTCCATACTGTGTGTAAGTTCTCCCCTAACTACAGAAAAGACCCATCCTAAACTAGGCAAGTCCTTAACCTGCTGTTGTCCTTTGAGCTCTCTGATTCAGACTCCCAACCTTGAGCAACATTACCTAGATATGTAAGTTTCCACTAATTCCTCTGTTCCCTGGTAGTTCCCTTGCCCTTTCTGTTTCTGTGAGATAGCCCTGCACTTCCATCTTGGAAAGTTACCTACTGAGAAGGACTTCCTCTTTCATGAAACTCTCTCCAAGTGGTTGGACACCCAATAAAACTTGTTCAACACTGTTTTCTCATGGTCATTTGTTTTCCTTGATGAGTCCTTGAACTTAACACGTTGTCTCTTAGTTGTCAGCTATTCTCTTACAGTTATATTATGAAGACCACATTTACATTCTTGCCCTTTTCTAAGCAGTAGACTACTGTTTCTTGTTTCTTCATGACTGTTAGCTTAATGAGGAAGAATATAATTTATTATCTAATCAAAATAGTAAATAATATCTAACAAGATATTAAATGATGAAAAAAGGCCAAGAAGTAAAAATAAATTTGCAACTTAATATTTGAGGAATGCTTATAGCTGCAGCATGAAACATTTGCCTATCATACTAGAAATCTAAATAGAATATGATTTAAGTAAAAATGTTATTATCCTTAATGTAAAGCAGTTTTCTTTAGTTTTTTTTTAAGGTATGGAAGAGATTCCTAGTAATTTTCAGCCATCTAAATAGTCATCCCATTTTCTTTCAACAGACACTGATATTTAACATTTTAAACAAAGTGATTCTCAGTGGGCCTAGTGACTGTCATATTCTTCTCTAAGACTACAGGGGTGTCAGAGTTTCCAGATAACATTATTGAAATAAAACCTTATAGCAAGCATATCAGAAAATCACTGTTGTATAACAGTTTGAAAGCTCTGGGCTCTTGTTAAGTAGCTAGCATCACAGTTTGTCAGAATCATCAACCACCAACTGGGACAGTGATATAACAGTTTAAAGAAGCACTGTTCAAAAGCACTGTTACCTTTTCAGTGGATGTAATTAATATTTAAAACTGTTGCCTTCACCTTTTATATTCCTGTGAATTGAGTGAGTTGATTGTTTTAGGCTGAGCAAAACCATTATAACTGTGAATATAATCAGTGTATTCCTTTCCTTAAAGCTAGATTTTATAAAATAATTTCTGCTTAAATATATCTTCAGTTTAAGCATTAATGACCATAGAACAATTAGAGTCATTTTATCTAAAAGATTTATTATTATTGTTATTAATTTCAATGGAACAAAGGAAGATTTCCTGTCTCTTCCAGTTTTGTCATGTTAGCTTCAACATCAGGCATTGCATTAGGAAAATGACAGAACTGCTTTAATAAATTTCAAATGTCATTACATATCAAAATTTAAAATGAGTGGCAAATTATTTTTCCATTTATATGAATAACCAATGCTTTTCTTCTTCAATCTGTTCTGTCCAAACATTCAACTGAGGGAATTTGTTTTCATTACGGTAAAAACTATTTAAAAGTTGTTCAAATGAGACAACATATAAAAAATGTAACATTTACATTCTTAAGTAAAAATATGTACTTTAACCTGGAATTTATTAATATAATACTCAATTTTGTAACTTAACGTGTTTTGGATGTGTATGATGTTATAAATGCTCCATCTATAGCCCTCAGGCTTTCATAATTCTGATGTCCTGGACAATGCCCAGCTACCACTATCTCTCTCTCTGCCGGAGGGCTTTCTCTAGGGAAGGCTACTGGATGCCATCAGAGCCTGCCATTCAATCTGGGAGAATGTCTCAAATAAATTTATCCCAAATTCCTGTCTCTCAGATGGAGTAACAAATATGTGTTCTATGCTATTTCTTATGGTGCTGGCTGACCTGATAACACAACCTTATTAGCTGCCTTCTCTATCCAGTTTTAATTTCTGACTGAACTACTAGTATTTCTGTACCTCCAAAATGAACTACTTACACTTGAATTATTTTTTCATGGGTGGCTGCTGGAGGAATCCAAAGTATAAAATTCATCAGTTAACTTGCTGGTATTATTCTCTTACTGTTCTCTCTCCTGAATCACAAAATATTCGTGTTTCTTTTTATTCTCAAGAGAAATTAATTTCTCTATTCTAATAATAATGAGCTACAATATCTACATCATTCATTTTCTTATAAAGACTCTCTATTTACTCTTTTCACTCTCTATTTACTCTTTTCTCTGCTCACCTTCAATAAATACTTCTTGATAGTATTTCTTGTAAAGAACCACCTCCTCACATCGTACTCTTCAACTCACTCCAATGCAGCAAAAGGCTCTAACCCCTCCAGAGTACTACATGTGTTCATACCAAAGTAACTGTATTTTTAAAGCCAATAAATACATCTCTGTCTTCACTGATGTCAAAATTGCAATAAAATTTGATGTTATTGAATACACCCTATTTCTTATGAAACTTAGCCTTTGAATTTTTATGTCTGTAAACCATTTGGGCCATTTCTATTTTTTTTCTTTTATTCTTTACACTGATATGTATCTTTGCACAAGCCCTATATATTTCTTTTAGTTTTCTTTCTTCTTTATTAGTAAGTGTAGCAACCATTTATGCACAGCCTTGAGACAAATACCCATGAGACGTAAACCATTTTCTCTTTCTTTGTATTCCCAACATTTAATGTATTAAGCCGGGCGCGGTGGTCAAGCCTGTAATCCCAGCACTTTGGGAGGCCGAGACGGGCGGATCACGAGGTCAGGAGATCAAGACCAGCCTGGCTAACACAGTGAAACCCCGTCTCTAAAAAATACAAAAAACGAGGTACTGTAACAGCTACTCGGGACAGGCAGGAGAACGTGAACCCGGGAGGCGGAGCTTGCAGTGAGCTGAGATCCGGCCACTGTCCAGCCTGGGCACAGAGCGAGACTCCGCCAAAAAAAAAAAAAAAAAAAAAAAAAGAAACAAGAAGAACAACCTACTGTTGCATATAGCACCTTGTTTTTACACTTTCTCTAAGCTTTTCAGTATCTTTTGCCTAACCATGAAATTCTGGCCTGAGCCACCATCGGTTTAAGCCTGAATAATAAAATTGATTTCCAGCTAATATCTGATTCTATGCCGGCTTCCTTTCTCTAATCTCCTCTTCACACAGGAACCAGAGTAACATATCTGAGGCTTCGATCTGCCTGCAAGCTCCGCCTCCTTTCTCTAATCTGCCTCAGCCTTCACACAGGCGCCCACAACCTAATTTTTTGTATTTTTAGTAGAGACGGGGTTTCACCGTGGTCTCGATCTCCTGAGTGATCCGCCCGTCTCGGCCTCCCAAAGTGCTGGGATTTTTTTTTGATACAAGCCTGATATACAGTAAAGATACCATTTCAATTCTTCCTATTGCCTAAAAGTCCACCAGAATCTGGGTTTGCACCAGCTTTCAAAGACCATTTCCTAATGCTCTTCCATTTCTGTGTAGGCTTTTGACGTAAAGTTAGGGTGGAGTCATGTATTGCAAATCTTTTAAAAATAATACAGAGCAAAAAAATATTGAAAATAAAATTATATATGAACATAATACTAATTTAGAATGAACAAACAAATCGTAACAGATTACAAATGTTTAAAAACTTGCAAATTCTAAGGATATCACAAAATACAGAAAAACAAGACAATATTATTATTAGTTAACCGGTTGAATTATTCTGTAGTATTTTTTACTGTGCTTTACTGGTGGAATCTCTAATTGTGTCTTCATATCATAATTAGAATACAATTTTCTAAAGGGAAAGTAGAAAGATAATTCAGCCTCACATCATGTGATATTTATTATGTATTGTTTGATGTCTAAGCTATTTACAAACAAACATTCTGGTTGGTACTTTACAAACACAGATTCTGATTATTTTAATTTCAGGTATGCTAATCAAAACAAAAAATAACAAATTCTATGTTTATAATTTTGTGTGCCGCATTGTCAGTTTCTGATGAGAACTTCCATTTTAACTAGGCATTAATGAGAACTAGATCTTCACTTATGATTTTGCAGCCTTATGAATGTAAATGTTTTCCACTAGCTGCCTCCTGCCTGTGATCATGTTACATTTTAGTTATTCTACAGAGTCTTCATCCTTCTTTTTTGAGGTGCTAAAGCACATAAACTTTTCAATGCACATCTAAAAACTGGGTGAAGAAATATTTCTAGAAGCAAGTCCCATGCAAGTATGGTTAAAATTATAACTGTGTAATGTAATGTTATATATGTGTGTATATATACACACACACATACACATATATATACACATACATACATATATGTACGTATTCCAGTCTCTCTCTTCATTCTAGTCTCTCTGTTCATATATCTCATATATCTCTTCATATATATGTAATACATACATGATATATATGTGTATATATAGAATATATGTGTGTGTGTATATATACATATATACATATACACACATGCATTTGGCAACATTCATTCACTGGACCCCACAACTACTTTTTGTAGTTTGAATATTAATCTTAGCAACTTCTGTCCCCCTTGTAAGTGACTTTTCTCCTAAAAAGAGGCAACCATACTAGTAAGAGAGAAAGAATATTTTTATATAGGAATTAGAAGAACAAGGATCAGTTAGCATTCATTGTTTTGGGACACAACCAAGGCATTTGGGAATGAAAAAGGAAGATCTGAGGGAGGCATCCCAAGAAATTAGAATTCTAACAAATGAAATAGAGAGAAGAAAAAGAACTACCCCAAATCTGTAGAATTTGTCTCCACTGGGGGGAAAAAAAAAAGAAGAACAGGAAACAATGATCACTCGGAATTTTGAGTGTGGACCAAGCACAACCAAAATTTAGGAAAATAGTTATGTGAACAAAAGCCTGAAGTTCATCCAACTGCAAGATATTCCCTTTGGCCCAGAACCTTGCTGAGTACCATGCAAGATATTCTGTGCATGCAATACTACCCTCTTTCCACTGCGTCTTACATGCAGTAGTTTATTAAAGGGCCAAGGTACTTCATAAGTCCTTTAATGGAGAGGGTAGGGGGCTTTGACAAAGAGCAAGTTGTTGGTGGTATAAGAGGTTAAAGCCCTAAGAATAGTAGTTTTATGGAGATAAGTGTAAAAATTAATCCCATAAAACTGGTTAGTTTTTCATTGTTACTACTACCTACTGGATATAATCACCTTGAAAGACAAAGATAATGTGGGATAATCAATAAACATTTGTAGAATGAATGATTGTATGCATGAATAATACTTGTCTCCTTCATAGTACTATGAATTTGTGTTTGGATATAAGGCATGTGTTTTAGAATACAGTCAGCATTTGATTAATTCCTCTGTTGCTTACCAAGCTCTCTTATCCTCAGTAGGAATATTTTGAAAAGAAATAACAACATGATAGGTTTACCTAATATAAAAAATGACATGAAATGTGAGTGTCCTAGCTTTTTAATTTCAATTTAGAGATTGTCTGATTTGATAAAAATAGCAAGAGATTAAAGAATTCAAGCTAGATATTAAGTCAATAAAAAAATTAAAAGTAAAAAGTGAAAAATTCATAAGTATGGCCAAAAATATTAATACTCTCCTCTTAATAATTGATCAGTGAGACAAAAGTAATAAGAATATAGAAGAGTTAAATAATTCTATCAATCAACTTAACTTAATTGACACATGCACAACAGTCTACCCAACAACAAAATAATTTACTGTCTTCCAAATGTACAAAAAAGATTTACCAAAGTAGACAATATTCTGAGTCATAAAATAAGTTTGAATAAGTTAAAAATGATTCAAGTCATACAAAATATAGTTCTTTCACTATAATACATTTATATTAGAAGTCAATAACAGAAAGATATCTGGAAAAATCTCCAAATAATTTGAAACAAACTAGCAACTTTTAAAAATAATGCATAAGTCAAATAAGATATTTTTTAAATTATAAAATATGTTTATTTAATGAAGGTGAACAGTAGATAAAATGAATTTAGAAATCATTTTGAATTGAATGAACATAACACATGTAAAATATTGAGAGATGCCACCACTAAAGAATGATGATGTAGTGGAAAATTTACAGAAGTAAACGTCAATACTAGAGCAAAGAAATGGTTTTACATCAATGATCTCAACTTACAGCAAAAAAATCTAGAGTAAAAGTAAACCTAATCTCAAGTAAATAGAAGAAATTAAATAATGAAGATGAGAACAGAAATCAATGAAATACATATCGAAAAGACAATAGATAAAATTTAAAAATCCCAAACCTGGTTATTTCATACATTCAATAAAATTTATAAATCCATGGCCAGGCTGAAGAGAAAAAAAGTCAGCAAACAAAAATTACTAATGTAAGGAATGAAAGAGGTAACATCAATGCAGATTTTTATAGCTGTCAAAAGGATAATAAGGAAACACTATGAATAACCATATGCCAGTAATTCTACAACATGAAATAAAGAAATTCCCTTACAGACACAAATTACCAAAGTCATTCACTAATTAGGAAATAAACTGAGTAGCTTCATTTCTATTAAATAAGTTAAATTTGTACTTAAAAACCTTCCTACAAAGAAAATTCTAAGCCAACATAGATTTGACCAAATCCAACATCTATTCCAAATTACAATTCTCAACAATTTAGGTATACAAGATACCTAAATTTAATTAAAGCGGCATTTAATAAAACATATAGTTTGCATTATTTCAATTAGCAAAAGACTGAATATATTCATTCTAATATAGAGATCATGACAATGATATTTCATATTCCTTCTTTTTGCTTCTATTGAACATACTATGAGAATGTATTGTTGAAGCAATGCTGCAAAAAACAGAGAGAGAGAGAAGAAAAAAAGAAAAAGAAGGAAGGAAGGAAGGAAGGAAGGAAGGAAGGAAGGAAGAAAGAAAGAAAGAAAGAAAGAAAGAAAGAAAGAAAGAAAGAAAGAAAGAAAGAAAGAAAGAAAGAAAGAAAGAAAGAAAGAAAGAAAGAAAGAAAGAAAGAAAGAAAGAAAAGAAAGAAAGGAAGGAAGGAAAGGAAGGAAGGAAGGAAGGAAGGAAGGAAGGAAGGAAGGAAGGAAGGAAGGAAGGAAGGAAGGAAGGAAGGAAGGAAGGAAGGAAGGAAGGAAGAAGGAAGGAAGGAAGGAAGGAAGGAAAGAAGGAAGGAAGGAAAGAAGGAAGGAAGGAAGGAAAGAAGGAAGGAAGGAAGGAGAAAAGAAAAGAAAAGAGAAGAAAAGAAAAGAAAAAGAAATACATTCAGATTGGAAAAGAATTGGAAAACTGCCTTTATTCGCAGATGACATGATAAACCTTTGGTTTCCTCCTGGGAGTGATAGTGCTCCTCAGGAGACATATGTTAATATCTGGAGATATTCTTAATTACCACAAGTGAGGTGCTCTTGGCATCTAATATATAGAGGATCAGGATGGTGCTAAACATGCTATGATACACAGGATGGCTCCCTACGACAAATAATTACACAGTCCAAATCCCAATAGTGATTATATTGAAAAACTCTTTTCTATATAGAAAATACAGTGGAATACATATATTTTTAAATTTAATAAATGCATTAAGTGAGTTTAGATAAGTTTTTAGGATATAATGTCAACATGCATACATAATAATATTTATATAAGAGCAATGAAAACTTGGAAATTGAAATTTCAAAATATCACATACAAGCACTTCAAAAATTAAGAAATATTTAGAGATAAATATGGCAAAAGATGGGTAATATCCATATAGCTGAAATCTACAAATAAGACAAATTGAAAATACACAAATAAATGGAGATATATAGCTTGATTATTTGTCAGAAGACTTATTTTTTGACATTATTATCTATAAATTATATATAGATTTTGAGCAATCTCAACAAACATTTTAGCAGAATATTTGTAGAAATTAACAAACTAATTCTACAATTAATGTGGAAATGTCAAGAACCTAGAATAGTTAACATAACTTTGCAAATAAAAAATAAAGTTAGAATTTCAGCACCAATTGATTTCAAGACATAGTATAAAGTTATGGTGATCAAATAGTTTGGTATTGACTATTATATATATTATATATATTATATACATGTTATATACACATATATTCAGAACAATAGAATAGAGAACCCAGAAACAAACCTACATATATATGGACAACTGCTGTCATTGGGATATGATCATCAGTGTGGCAGTGTTGGGAAGTGTAGCCTAGTGAGAAGTGTTTGGGTCATGGAGGCAGATCCCTCATGAATGGTTTGGTGCTATTCTCACAGTAGTGAGTTCTTACACTCCCAAGACAGGATTAAGTCTCTGTGAATAGATGAGTTTCCAGGAGAGAAGAGTGTTATAAAGTGAGCTTTTCCTCTTGTTTGGTCCTTCTTCTCATGTGTACATGGTTGATTCCCCTTTGAATGTCTCCAATATGTTATGATGCAGCATGAAAGCCCTTGCCAGAAGTCAGGGCCATGCCCTTGAAATTCCCAGTCTGTAAAACCATGAACCAAACAAACCTATTTTATTTGTAATTACCTAGTCTAAGGTTCTGTTATAGCAACAGAAAATGGATTAAAAGTACTGATTGATGAAAAGTCTTTTTAAAAATGCAAGCAGTGGAGAAAGGACACTCTTTTCAATAAATGGTGATTAAAATAATTGGGTATGTATATGAAAAAGAAAAAAGTTTGATTCATATCTCTAACAATAACCAAAATTCACTTAAAATTGGCAATGAACTTATGTTTCCTAAAATTATGAAAAGATCTAGAGAAAAAAAAAAGGCAAATGAAGGTTTGGTAAAAATCTCTTAGATATGGCCTCCAAATTATAATTCATATAAAATGAGAGCTTTGACTTCTTCAAAATTAAAACTTTCCTTTTGAGTTTTTCTCTTAAAGGATTGAAATGAAAAAGCACAGATATAGATAATGTATTTCAAAATATATCTAATCAGAAACTTTTACACAGAACATACTCGTTTTCTATTGTTGCATAACATATTACCATAAATTTAGCAGCTTAAAACAATATCCATTTATCATCTCACAATTCTGTAGGTCAGAAGTCCAACTGAACTGATATGGGTTTTATGCTCAAGGTTGTAAGGCATTAATCAAGGTAATGTCTGGGCTGGACACTTCAGATTGTGGTCCTAGTGAAAAATTCCCTCCTAGGCTCACATTCACAGTACAATAAATGCCAGAATTTATTTCCTTGCAGATGTAGGACTGATGTCGTGTCTCATTTCTTTGCAGACTCTTAAACAAGGACATCTTTTACCTCCTTATGGTCATTCTCATTCTTTCTCATAAAGTTTCTTCCATTTATAAATCAGCAATGGTGCATTCATTCTTTCTTATTCTTCACATCCCGCTGACTTGTGCCACCAGCTTGAGAAAACTCTCGGTTTTAGGGTGTATGTGTTCAGATTAACCCTACTAGACAGTCCTCAATAATTTATTTCAGGATCAATTAATTGCCTATCACACAGAACATGTAAATAACTCTTAAACAATTTATTATTATTATTATTATTATTATTATTATTATTATTTGAGATGGAGTCTCGCTCTGTTGCCCAGGCTGCAGTGCAATGGCATGATCTGGGCTCACCGCAAGCTCTGCCTCCTGGGTTCACGCCATTCTCCTGCCTCAGTCTCCCGAATAGCTGGGACTACAGGCGCCCGCCACCACGCCTGACTAATTTTTTTTTATTTTTATTTTTAGTAGAGACGGGGTTTCACCGTGTTAGCCAGGATGGTCTCGATCTCCTGACCTCGTGATCCACCTGCCTCGGTCTCCCAAAGTGCTGAGATTACAGGCATAAGCCACCATGCCCGGCCCAAACAATTTAATTTTTTTTTTAAATGCAAAAGGTTTTTGAACAGATGCTTTACCAGAAAATATATATGGATGGTAAATAAACATATCATCATATACTCAACATTACTAATTACTACGGCACTGCAAAGCCAAACTACGTTAAGATAACACTATACACCTACTAGAATGACTAAAATTACAAAGTCTGACCATATCAAGTCTAGGCAAGAATGTGGAGTATTTTTCCCATTCACTGTTGCTAGGGATTTAATATGACACAAACACTTTGGAAATCCAACAATTTCATAAAAAATTAAACACTAATCTTTCATACAACCTAGCCATTCCCTGTATAGGTATTCACCCAAGAAAAATGATGGAGTATTTTTCTACACAAACTATTACATGAATAGTCAAATCTGCTTTACTGCAAATGTGAAAACTGGAAAGTAACAGATGCCCATCAATTGGTGAACAGATAAACAAATAAATACTGGTATATATACACAATGGAATATTATTCATAAACAAAAAGAAGGGGATTATTCATGTCTACAATAAATATATGAATCTCAAAATGTCCTGCTGAGTGTTAGAAGGCAGACTGCCCCCACCAACAGCAACAACAATAACATAAAATTGCATATGGTATGATTCAAATTGCATGAAATCCTAGCAAAGTGAAACTAATGTGTACTGAAAGTAGATCTAAAGTTTAGTAGGGAAAGGGTCATGAGGGTCAGGAGGGAAGAATTACAGAGGAGAATAAGAGATTTATGAGTTTATGGATGTGTTCAATGTCTTGATTTTGGTGATGTTTTATAAGCCATCAGTTTGTGCATATTAAATTTGTGCAGTCCACAATATGCAAATTATACCTTAATAACATTGTTAAAAATTGAAAAAGAAATGCATTTTATACAACCAACTTAATTTATCTTCAAATATTTTACACCACTTTCAGGTTTTTATAACAATTCTTAAAACTGTAAATGTGTATGTTTTTCTGTCTCTGTCTTTGTGGTATTACTTTTGCAAATATTTTTCTATATTTTCTGTAAGACACGAAATCTATAAACATAATTTATTTTTAATGTAGGTAACCAGTTATCTTGGAATACTCTTGAAAAGCCACATAACAATGTTTTATGTTTACCTATATATTTATAATTTATTGCTTATTTTATTTTGAATATTTGGATTTCTATCAGTATGATTTCTAGAATTCATATATATAAACTTCAATTTACCTGTGAGGTATGGCGTCTAGGAGGTAAGTTCATTTTTTAAAGATTTAGGGCAGCAAAAGTGTATAAGTCTGGAAGAAAGTGTGATAATTTGGAATATTTACTTTCAGTAATGGGAGGTGAATTAGACATGAATATGTCAATCTGGAGTCATTTGGATCAGAATGATATATTTTCCTGCAGGATATGCTTAAAAACTTCTACAAATGGCAGATTTTTTTCACATTTTTAGCCTCTTTGAAAGACATTTGATATATAAAAATATAAATCTCATATTTCTATTTTGCCTTCAACTAGAAAAGCATTTAAAACTGTTCATGATAAAAGTTTGGGAAAATTTTTAAGAGTTTTGAAAAAATTAATAATTGATTAAAATGTTTTTATAAATACTATATTTTACAGTGTAAATATTAATTATGAAAGTATTAACAATTTGATAGACATGCTAAGCGTTTCTAATAAGCAATATATTATTTTAATGTTATTGAGAACATGAAATATTGCAGAACAGATAAAATCTGTATGCAAAATAAGTTATTGAATAGTTTATTTTATGATTAAGTTTATTTAATTCCACTTCCATTGGAGATATCAATTTATGTAAACAGACAGCTACTTAGAAAGAAAATGGGAGCTATTACAATTCTTGACATCTTTGTTTTTCTCAAGGATTGATGGATTTCTTTTAAAGTAAGTGGTGAAATGATAATATTACTAGATATTGCTTAATAAGCAGGAAATTGGTATTATTAACATAGCTAACCTTGAGTAATTACTATGCTGAACACTGATTCAATAAGTTTATAAAACTTAAATAATTTAATTTTACAACATTACTTTGAGGAAGTCACTATTTATTAATAACTCTTTTTTCAGAAGACTGAGCTGTAGAGAAGTAACTAGTTAATAATTCCAAGCTAGAAAGTGGTGAAGCCAGGATTTCAACCCAGGAAAATGAGATACAAAGCTATATTCTTAATTAATTATGCCTAATTGAATCCATGAGACATAAGCACAGCAAATAAAATAAATGTAATTTGTTTAAACTCCAACTATTACTGGCCTGGCTTCACAATATTAATTCTTTAATGAGAATATTTTTAATCTGAAAGCAGAGCCAAGTTGCTGGATGATAGTAACAAGATGCTCAAACTATTACAGCTGTGCTTCAGCATTTCCTCCCTAAAGCACCACAGTGATTGTCACAAATTTATATAATTACCTGCCTGGAAATAAAAAGAGTTGGAAAAAAAATCCATCAAATGTCTACCTTTTATGAGCTTAGGACATTCTGACAAGAGTAGTACATTTCAAGCCTGTGGCTCAAAATCCCATGATACTGAAGATAAATCCGAAAATTGACATTATGCATTTTGCCCTACAGCAGCATGCCTTATTATATAGATGACTTCATCTATTTGAAATGCGCTGCAATTTAAATATCCTCCTCCAATACCTTTATATTTAGCACCTATTCTTAAATTGTGTGGTTAAAATAAAATTATTTGTACTTTCTGTGGCAGATGGTTTTGAAACACAAAGTAAAAGGAAAGCTAAATGTTTTGACCCTCCTCTTTCTCAATTTCTTGAAACACTATGTCACCTAAAACAATTACATTCTAAATATAAAATATTCACTGCAAAATATCTCATAAATTGGAATGGAAGGTACTTCAACAGGTGAGAAATTTCTGTAACTTATAAGGCTACAAAAAATATTTTCTTACACATTTGACCTATGCATCCATGATGACATCAGTAAAATAAGTTGAAATAGTCTATTGAAACTTGATCTTGACAAGAAGCATAATGCTATTTTTTAAAGACACAAAATATACTCAGAATATAAAGTGCATTTTAAAAAATGGCATTTAGAAGAAATAAGAAAACAATATAGTTATGCCAAATACTGTATAGAACATACACTTATTTTTGAATAGACTTTTTTAGAGCAGTTTTAGGTCAAAACCAAAATTGAGTGGAAAATATAGAGTTCACATTTATCTCTTGCCTCCCAAAACTCACAGACTACCCCATTATCAGCATCCTCCACCAGAGTAGTACAGTTGTTAGAGTTGGTGAACCTGTGTTGACACATCATTATCAGCCAAAGTACATGGTATGTTTTGATTTCTAAATGCCATTTCCTACTAAAAGGAACCACAGCAACTCGGTGAGATGGCAGATATTAGAATTGAGTAGGAAAAATATAAGTGAATTTAGACCAATGTGTAAACAATGTTGAAAATGTGAGCATTGCTGTTATTATGGTATATATATATATATAGTATCAACCCTCTATATACAAATATGTGTGTGTGTGTGTGTGTATTCATAGTTAAAAGGTTTTAGATGAGTAACGTAATATTTAAGCAACCTTAAAATGCCAAGTAGGATTCTCATAGAATTGTATAGTTGGTTCAACAATTGAAAGTCAAATTACTTAACCATATTAATTGAATATTTGAGAAAAGTCTTATAATCTTCTCATCAGAAACAGAAACACATTCCAAAAAATAATTAAACTCCCAATCATGATGAAACTTCTCAGAAAACTATGCATATAAAGGAATTTTCTCAATCTGATGAAATGCAACTGCAAAGGACTGACCTACAGCATACATTACGTTTAACGAAAAAAATATGGAAAGTCTTTTACCTAAGGTAAGGAAAAATGCAAGGTCTTTTCTTATAATTTTTGTTAGGCGCTATATCAAAGGGCCTGGCCAGAGAAACAAACAAACAAAAATACGCACACACACGAAGACTATACAGTTGAAATAGAAGAGACAACATCATCTCTATTTACCAGTGACATGACAGTATGATTTACACAGAAACTTCCAAAAATCTTTTGAAAACCTTATGAAATTATTCCATGAATTTTTAAGGCAAGATGTAGTCATTAAAATTCATTTTATTTCATCATACAAGAAATTTAAAAACTGAAAAATTAAAAATTATTTTACATACAATAGCATCAAGAATCAAAAATAATTAAGAATAAATTTACCAAAAGACATTAATATGCAAAACTACAGTGAATTCCTGAGAAAAATTAAAGACCTAAATGGAGGAGATATATATAACATGTTATTGAGCTGAAAGAGTTAATATTGCTAGGTATTAATTATCCTGAATTTAGTTTAGTTTCAATGGAATTGATATAAAAATTGCAACAGAGTTTTCCTTTGTAATGATTGAATAGTATTACGTAAAATTTATATGAAGGCTAGACATGGTGGCTGATGCCTGTAATTTCAGCACTTTGGGAGGCTAAGACAGGAGTATCACCTGAGTCCAGGAGTTCCAAACTAGCTTGGGCCACATAGTGAGACCTCATCTCTACAAACAAACAAACAAACAAACAAGTTAGCTGAGTGTGATGGTGTGTGACTGTAGTCTCAGCTACTCAGAAGGCTGAGGTGAGAAGATTACTTGAGTCTGGGAGGCTGAGATTGCAGTGAGCCGAGATCTCGCCACTAAACTTCAGCCTGAGTGACAGAGTGAGATCCTGTCTCAAAAAATATTATTAATGATAATAATATGCAAAGTTAGATCTATATAACAACCAAAATAATCTCAAAATAGAAGTATGAAATAAAAAGGCATATACTAGCAAGTCCAAGACTTACTCTAGATGTAATTTTATATGTTACATATTTATTTTTTGAAAAATCTGATTTTAGTTAGCCCAATTGAAAAATGCTAACGACATAAGAATTTTATAAAAGGTTCATTGATTATTTGATCTAATAGTTCAAACTTAGTTCTAAGAAACGTTGTCTCTATACTGTCAATTCTTCTTGTTGGAAAATGAAGTGACTTCTGTAGATTTCTATTGCTATATAACAAAACCGTTATAACGTTTTTCTTTAAAACATCTACAAAAACCATATATGGTACTGTCAAGAAAACGTAGGGTTTTAAAACGACTAGTTAGGCTACTTTAAAGTTTTAAGAAAATGTTCACAACCCATTAGTTGAAGATATGCAAACTGAATTGCAAAGTGTGCATGAAGAGTTGTCTCCATTCTTGGCTGCATTCTCTAACTAAGCTCAAAGGATATGGGTATTTCTGCTGGGTGGTTCTGCTGACCCGAGCTAGACTTGGTTGATCCCGATGATATTTTTCAAGCATTTGCAATCATAATTTGGGATAATTTTGGCAGATAAAATTGTGATGCTAGCTTGTGTAGTATGTCCTCGACATAGATAACTCTACACTTCAGCAGACTAGCCCACTAGGTTCTCATGGCAGAAGCTGGAATTAAGAAAAAGAGGTTAAGGGTACAATGTCTTTGAAGTTTTTATTCAGTGCAGCACATTATTTCTTCTGATTAAGTCCATTGCATAAAACAAGAAACACTGAAAAGGTCTTAGGCACAGAGAGGGGCTAAGAATTAAGGCCACTTTTTCAATCAATATTCAACAAAATTTTATTATAATTTATATTGATGGCTGATAAAAACAGAGATTGGACCATCAACTGCATATACAGTATAATTATCACTAACGAAAAATCAGACGCTTCTTTTTGAAAAACTTAATAAGTTCCAGCTTGTTTATTGAAGCTCACATTTTTGCTTTCACACTAATGTGCTGCAATGATAATAACAAATGAATTTATTACATCCTCACATTGCTTTATAACCATTGTCCAAAATTGTTTTCTTGATAATTTATGTTCTTCATGACTTCTCTCCGTAAGAATTGATTAGGGGTCACTTTTAACATCTTTCTGTCCTTTGGTTATCTTTTCAGTCATAATAATAAAAAAGCTCTAGATGAGGTCTTGTTTGTCGTTATGGTAAAAAACATACCTAGTACAATAAGTCCTCTAAAATCTTACATTTTCACAATGCTACTAAGAATCTCAGTCCAGATGGCCTTGCAATGACATTTCAACTAGGTTCCAAACTTTTATTTATTCATTAATGAACTACTAATTACCCTTTTTCCTATATTCCCAAATATATTAGATTCTGGAGAAATAAAAATTACTGATACATTGGACTTGTCCTTAAGTAATTTTCCATATCTTGGAGAGATTTGTTTATGAATTGGTAAGTACCATTTAGCCCTATGATAGAAATGCACACACTGTACAAGGGAATAAGTGAAAAAAATCTACCACTAGTATTTCTGTTTAACTCACGGTATTGATTCAACAACTCTATAATTAAGAATTAGCACAAATAAGATCCGGCCACTGCACTCCAGCCTGGGCGACAGAGCAAGACTCCGTCTCAAAAAAAAAAAAAAAAGAAAAGAATTAGCATAAATGTATAATTATAACTATTGATACAGTAATTTCAAGTGACTTTTTAAATAATTATAGACAAAATTATTAAGACTTAAATCTATTTATTTTGTGTTGGTCCCTAAGTCCGTACTTTTCCTTCACGTTATTTCCTATTGCACTTTGCTACAAGTTGTTCTGTGAAGGCCAAAAAGCACATAGTAAAGATTACAAATTTCAGATGATAAAAGGGCTAGGAATATCATCAAAATAAAGTCACACTTTTTAATAACAGGCTAAAATGCCCTAAACCTATTATCAATAGCTATTATGTGTGAGACTGTATTTGAAAATTGTATGTGTTTTATGTGTCTACAACTTTATAAAGTTATAATACATAATATGACAGAATTTTATTAAAAGATATGAAACTCTCTTAGTTGGCAATGTAGAAAATCACATTCTATCTGCATGAATTATCCAGATAATTGCAGTTGCAAAGATAGTTACTCAGGTGTAGATGCTATCCAAAACTTTGCAGTTCACTCCACTTGATTTCCATTAGGAAGTAATAGTGTTACTAAAACGTATCCTATGACTTTTTACTATGAAATTCTCAAGCAACTACCTTATTCTGTAAAGATAAAGTTATTCAAGCTCAAATTATTAACTTACCAAAATAAAAAGATATTTTCTTTTTAAATTTAACCTTAATTTTGGAATTTGAACAGAAATCAGTTTGTGAATTTTGATGCTTTTTTACATGTATGAAAATTATGAACTTTTTGTAATGTTTTCACCAAATAACTTGATATCTAGGAATAAATTTTAAGAAATCATTTATGCATTTAACAATTTCTATTCATAGATATTCATTATGGTGCTACTTATAGTAAATAATGAAAAGATATAAATAACAAATATTAGGAGACTGATTAAATCACTTATGCAAAAGATGAATGTTATGCATTCTTTATAGTTATTTTACTGTCATGGGACAAAAAATATTTTCAACATATGTTGCTGTTGCTATATTAAAGAGCAAGTAAAGACCATATGCATTATGAATCCAAATATTTTAAAAAGAAAAAGGAGAAAGAGAGGTAGAGAGAAAGGTATGGGGCATGGAGAAAAACTGTTGACCAGGTTGGTCTCAAACTCCTGGCCTCAAGCATTCTTCCCACCTCAGGCTCCCAGTGTTGGAATTTTAGGTGTGATACATTGCATCTGGCCTCTGTATGGTTTTAAATTAGTATTTGTGTACTGAGTTTGAACAAGAAACATGTAGGATACATTCAACTCCTTCATTACATTTCCAGTATCCCTGAATTCTACAGTATATAAAATGTCATCATTAGTATACATGGTTTTAAAAATAAAACTTTAAGAATTAAATTGATAAACCATAACTTTTGACCAAAAGAAGTTATGATTCCTAATCACGTGCAGACACTAATAGAATTGAAACTATATTAAAATTCTAAGAAATGTTCAATGATCTTATTGTAAAGCATCAACTGATATTGAAATGTTGATTATAAAAAATGTTAATAATGTGTCTTAAATTATCCAGGAAACAATTTACAGAGAAAACAAATTTTAAAAAATTACATATATGCAGATAACTTGGATATAATGGTTACAATATGAGAGGAAAGGATATTTTAAAAGAAAGAGGGAGTCAACATATTTAAACACAAAAAGTAAAGTAAGATTACAATTGACACTGGTTACTGATAATTTAACAAAAGTAACATCAATAAGGTGATAAGCAAAAAGTAATTTTTAAAGGGAACTGAAGAGACACTTAAAGAAGAAAAATAGGCAATTTGAGAATAAATGGCTCATTGTGGTACTTTCCTGTGTAAAGATGCTCAATTATAGTGAGAAGACAGAATTTGGCCCAAATTGAGCAGAAAAATAGAGGCTTGGAATTCAAACTAAGAGACTCTTATTTTATTTTCTAGATATTGTTGATAACTATTATAGATAGGATTTTAATTTTAATATTAAATTTTGGCAAAACAAAAACTTAAAAGTAATTTTGGGGCACAAAATAAGGGATGTTGAAATATCTATGGTCCTTAGAAGCTATATTTATTGTCATTTCCATATAAATGAAGTCGATTTTATTAATCAGATTATAGATATCATATAAAATGTGAATCTTTACTGATTTTTTACCAAAACATAATTTTCGTATTAAACAGCCATTCTGGATATGTTTCCTATTCCATCATTTATTTTTGTAAATTTAGGCTTTCTGTATTTAAAAGTTATGTTATTAAGTTTTTCTGCATTTATAATTATTAAACTTTCTAGAAGTTTAATGCTAGATATTATTCCTGATACCTATGTATTTATACCCTGTACCTAAACCCTCTTTATTCTTCCTCCTAGCTCATGTTGTAGCATGTATCAATAATTCATATTTTTTTGTTTGAAAAATATTCCATTGTATAGCTATACTACATTTGCTTATCATATTTTAATATCTGTTCATCAGTTGATAGACATTTTCTACTTCCTTGTATTATGTGTAATGCTGCTATAAACACTTATGTATACATTTTGTGTGAACATATATTTCCAGTAAGCTTGAGTGGAATTGCTGGATCATAATGACACCTCAATGCTTAACATTTTGAGACACTGTCAAACTCTTCTCCATAGTAGCAGTGCCATTTTACATTCCTACTAGCAATCTATGGGTATTCCAAATTCATATCCTCTCTAACTTTTGTTTTTATTCATCTTTTTTATTACAGCTATCTTAGTGGGTGTGAAGTTTGTGGTTTAGATTTGCATTTCCCTAATGATTAATGATGGCAAGAATTCCTTTATGCATTTATTGGCCAATTGCATATGATCTTTTGAAAAATATCTATTCAAATCATTCGTGCATTGATAATTGAGTTATTTGTTTTTATATTAGTGAATTGTAAGAGTATTGAGTTTAGTTTTTAATATGGAATCATGTGTCTATATATATATACTCTTCTATATGTATACTCTTCTACATGTATACTCTTCTGTACAGTAAATCCTTATCGGATATACAATTTACAAATATTTTCTCAAATTTTGAAGATTGTCTTTTATTTTATTGATACGATATTTTAATGCACAAGTTTTAATTTTAGTAAAGCACAATATATGTATTTTTTTCTTTGGTTGCTTGTGCTTTTGGTGTCATATCTAAGCAACAGCTGCTTAATGCAAAATCATGAATATTTGCACCTAAGCTTTCATCTTAGAGTTGTATGGTTTTAGTTCTATGTTGCATGAACTAAGATCTTAGTTTAATTGTATGTTTTTTGATCCTTTGAGTTGATTTTTGTATCTATGTAGAGTCCAAAATTATTTTATTGCATATGGATATCCAGTTGTTCCAGCAAAGTTATTTAGTTAATGCTTTCTTGTATCTATGTCAAAAATTAATTGAACTTAGCTGTATAACTTTATTTTTGAAAGCTCAATTCTATTTTATTTGTCTATGTGTCTATTCTTGTGCCAGCACTACACTTGCTTGTTTATCCTAGTGATACGGACAGGAGGCAGGGAAATCCTAGGTAGAAGAGGGTGATTCCCCAGCAAAGTCCCCACCCTCAAGCCTGGAAACTCGTGGCCCTAAATGGAAACCATCATTCCTGTTTGTGTGTCCAAATATTGCCTTTTCCAAGACCACTCTGTCCTGCCATGCCCCTAGCCTGTGACCATATAAACCCCAAGCTCCACAAGCGGACAAACAGAAGAGTGGCAGAGCAACAGAGTGGCAGACGAGAGAAGAGAAGGAACATGTGAACGTTGAAACGGTTCAGCTGAGGATGGTCAGAGAGGAGATGGGCCATGGGGCAGCCAAACTCCAGAGGAGACCAGAGGAAGATCATCTTCCCACTGTACCCCCTTTTCAGCTCCCCATCCAACCTGCTGATAGCCACCTCCATTACTGAATAAAATTCAGGCATTCACCATCCTTCTAGTCTGTGTGACCTGATTCTTCTAGAATGCCAAACAAGGACATAGGTGCCAAGAGGGCTGAGTGTAAAAGGCTGTCACCCTGACTCTCCACTAAGCTGGTTTAACACTTAGCCATCTGCGGATAGCAACTGCTAAAAGAGCATTAATTGTAACACAACCCTAGACATTGCCATGACTCTGGACCCCAAAAGCACTCACCCTGGCTCCTGCACCTGTCTGTCTGCCTGCTCTCCCTCCCATAAGGGGTTTGAGTGTATGGTGGCCAAGTAAACAAGCCACACCCCTCTCACAAGTCCCACAAGGAAGTCAGGGAACTATCTTGTTTCAGTGGTTTTTAGTAAGCTTTGAAATTGGGAATTGCAAGTGATCCACCTTTGATCTTTTTAAATATCTCTTGGCTATTCTACATATTTACATTTCCACATGAATTTTAGGATTAGTTTATCCATTTCAATGGAAATGCAGTTGAAATTTTGATAGGGATTGCATTAAATTTGTAGATTAGGAGGTATTACCATCTGAAAAAACCAAATGTTTGAATCCACAAATATAGATATCTTTCAATTTATAAATCTTCTTCATTTCAGAAATTGTTTTATACTTTTCTGATTTGAAGATTTTTACTACTTAGTCAAATAAATTTCTAACTTTTATTCTTTTGCTGCTATTATAAATGGAATTGGTTCTTTAATTTCAGTTTTGGATTGTTTATTACTAGTATATAGGAACAAAACCAATTTTCATAGATCCTCATGTATTTTAATTGCCTTGATTGGTAACACAAACTTCACATATAGTTCAAAGACAAACTTAAAACAATCCCTCAATTGATACATTCTCTTACAACTCATTTTTACTGATATTTCCCATCATTAAATGCTCAAGAATATCCATCTTTATAACTATGATCTATTAATTGAATCTGTGATGTCATCTATATTCTATATGTTATTCACATTGACTTTGTAACCTCAAGAAACCTTTCAACTCTCTTCGCGTATTTTTACTCATAGCAATATTATTCACAATAGCCAAGAGGTAGAAACAATGCAATGTACATCCATGAATGAATGAAAAAAGAAATTATGGTATATACAGTTGACTCTTGAAAACATGGGTTTAAACTGTGCAGGTACAAATACACTTAAATTTTTTCCAATGAAAATATTGGAGAATTTCGGGGATGTTTGAGAAAAATCACCAATGAACCAAGCGGCCTAGAAATATAAAAAACAATTTAAGAAAAAGGTATTTCATGTATGTATAAAATATATGTAGATATTCCTTGTCTATTTTATCATTTACTACCCTAAAAATATACAAATCTACTATAAGAAGTTAAAATTTATCAAAACTTACATGAACACAGACCAGATATGGTGTCATTCACACTGGAGAGACATGCAAACAGATGTAATGATGCAATATTAAATCGATACTGCATTAAATTTGCTGTAGTACATACTGGATGACTGCAATAATTTTGTAGCCACCTCCTGTTGCTATTGCAGTGAGCTTAAGTGTTGCAAGTATCCACTTAAGATGCCAAATGTATTTCACTAAAAATATAAAATGCTAATTATTTTCACATGAGCAGTTTGTCTCTCCAGTAAATGGCGTATCACAGTAAAAAGTGATCTCTTTTCACTTTTTTTTCTTTTTGTGAGACTGTCTCGTTTTGTCACCAAGGCTGGAGTTCAGTGGCATGATTGCAGTCACTGCAACCTCCACCTACTGAGCTCAGGTGATTCTCCCATCTCAGCCTCTTGAGTAGCTAAAACTACAGGTATGCTCCACTATGCAGAGCTAATTTTTGTGGAAACAGGGTTTCACCATGTTGTAAAGTCTGGTCTCAAACCCCTGGGCTTACATAATCCACCCACTTTGGCCTCCTGAACTGCTGGGATTACAGGCACGAGCCACCATGACTGGCTTCTTGTGTATTTTTAATCACTGTAAAGGTTTTCATTACTATAAACAAATAACACCAAGGGACCTATATGAAGCACCCCTAGTGATGCTGAAAGTGCTTCCAAAAAGCAGAAAAAAAAGTCATGTCATTATAATAAAAGCTGAATTATTTAATAAGTACCTTAGATTGACTCTGCAGCTGTGGATGCCCACCATATCAAGATAAATAAATATAGCATAAGGATCGATGTGAAAAAAAAAACAAACAGAAACACTTGTGACACCATCACTGCAGCGTGTGAAAACCTTGCGCATTTTATGAAATAACGTTTTACTTCATATTAAAAATGCAGCTTTTATTTGGGCACAGAGTTTCTATTAATATAAGGCATATTTATAGACATGAACATGATTTGAAATACAGCAAAGTCATTACATGGCAATGTAAAGCAATAGAAGCTGAAGTATTTAATGCCAGGAAATTATGGCTTGTGATTTCAGAAAAAGATTTTGCTTATAAAATACCATGGTAACAGGAGAAGCAATTTTTGCACACCAAAAGGTAGCAGATGAGTTCCCGGATGCCACTAAGAAAAATAATTGAGAACAAAAAATATCTACAATGAAGGTGCTCTATTTTGAAGAGAAAACAATGCCACGAAGAAGATTTAATAGTAAGGAAGGTAAGCAAGGGCCAGGATTCAGGGCAGAAATAAATAAGCTCATTCTACAGTTTTGTGCAGGTATAGTGGGGTTTATGAGTGAACTTCTTTTAATTACAAAGCTGTTAACCCATGGGACATGAAGGGAAAAGATAAACATCAGCTGCCAGTCTTTTGATTGTACAACAAGGAAACCTAGACAATGAGAGCCCTTTTTCTGGATTGGTTCCATAGATGGGTTGTCCACCATGTCAGGAAATACCTTGCCAGTAAGGGACAACCTTTTAAAATCCTTTTGATATTGGAAAATGCCCCTGGCCCTCATAACTAGTATAAAAAATCCCTTCATAGAAATTCATATGCCATTTTACATGACAAGTGTATGTATTTTTAAAACATCAGTAATTTGATTTCACAATGTAAGCAATTTCACAATATAAACAAATGCAGTGTATTTTTAACACATCAGTAATTTGATTTCACAATATAAGAAAATTTGCCATACATCACTGTATATTACAGTGCATTATGTAGCAAAGTTTTGTTTATAATTGTAGATGCTTATGTTTGCATGTATGTATATATGTACCTATGTATGTATATTTATCCATGGTATAAAATTGAGGTATTGTTGGCCAGATTATCAGACAGAAGCATACAAAGCCCTCCGAAGATGGTACACATGTGGCCTTTTTTTTTTTTTTTTTTTTTTTTTTTGAGACGGAGTTTCGCTCTGTTGCCCGGGCTGGAGTGCAGTGGTGCGATCTCTGCTCACTGCAAGCTCCGCCTCCCGGGTTCACGCCATTCTCCTGCCTCAGCCTCCAGAGTAGCTGGGACTACAGGCGCCCGCCACCACGCCCGGCTAGTTTTTTGTATTTTTTTAGTGGAGACGGGGTTTCACCATGTTAGCCAGGATGGTCTCGATCTCCTGACCTCGTGATCCGCCCGTCTCAGCCTCCCAAAGTGCTGGAATTACAGGGGTGAGCCACCACGCCTGGCCTGTGTTAAACTTAAAACAAATCCCTATTATTTTATGGACATTATCCAAGTCATTGAGATTCAATAGCCATTTGAAAAACTGAGACAAAGATTCATATAGAATCCCCAAAACAGGAAATAATTATACCCTTCTGAGTGTGAGGGGAGACCAAAAAACTCGCGCATGTCTTAGCTCCAGCTGCGTTAATAAAATATCATAAATTGGGTGGCTCAAACAAGAGATGTTGTACACCGTTCTGTAAGTTGAAAGTCCTAGATAAGCATGCCAGTGTCCGAGATCTCTGATGCATCTTCTTCTAAGAACACAAATCATATTAGAGTCCTATTCTCCGACCTCATTTACCCTTACTTATTTCTTTATATGTCCTATCTCCAAATAAGATCACATTGAAGATTAGGCTTCAACATAAGAATTTTAGGGGGAAACAACTTAGTCCAGAGTAGTACAGATGCTTCTAAACTTGTCAAATAGATTCTCAAAGACATATTTTTAGACCTGCATATTTCCAGCCTTCATTGTCTGTTTTTAGCAATGCTTGAATATTAATTAATGAAAATGTTTATTTATTGTTAATTTAAAATTCTAATTTTATAACTTCATTGTCAAAAAAAAAAAAAAAAAAAAAAGACTCTGGCAACACTTACCCCACATAGTTGCATAGCAATGATCAGACAAAACTGAGTCATCTATTCATTTTTGGAAGGATATTGACTCTACTCTAGGACTCACTATTCTCTAGATCTGAGGGTAAGTTTGAATTAGCTTTTATCATTTGTTAGCACTGTGTTACTTTTAGTTGGAATTAACAAATAAAAAAATGTTCATTTAAATAAAACAATGCCTGATAGAAACAATCTAATATTTACTTAAAATAGCTTATTATATGCTGGGCGTGTGGCTCATACCTGGAGATCACTTGAGGTCAGGAGTTCAAGACCAGCCTGGCCAACATGGCGAAACCCTATCTCTACTAAAAATATAAAAAATAGCCGGGTGTGGTGTCGCGTCTGTAATCCCACCTACTCGGGAGACTGAGGCAGGAGGAGTGTATGAACCCAGGAAGCGAGTTTGCAGTGAGCTGAGATCGCACCGCTGCACTCCAGCCTGGGCCACAGAGGAAGACTCCATCTCAAAAAAAAAAAAAAAAAAAAGGCGTATTATATATCAAGACTTCCCAAATGTAGAGCAATGTATTCCTTGAACAATGAGAAAAATCTTTGCTCATATTTTTTTGTTGTTTACATATTTATTTGGCATCCTTGAATATATTTTTCTTTTATGATTATAAAGGAAATAAAATCTTCAATAATAACGCATAATTCATTGATTTCAGAGAGTACATAAATATATATCTTATACAAACTAGTATAAAAGACAATTACTATTGCTGTATTTAGATTTATCTCATAAAACCAGACTTTTCACATGTATCTTCAAAATTCGTTTGTTCATTATCAATTAAGCCAACTTGTCCAAATTATTTCATTTTTATGACTACTCACTTGAGGTATAATAAGATTTAACTCTATAATAATACAGCTTGAACTGTAATCCTTTGCCAATTACTTATTTGTGTTTGATAATCTCTGCAAAGTAGTTACCATACCATAGTTACCAAAGTAAATATACCATATTATATTTTCAAGAAATGAATGTAGCTGTATATCAAAACCAAGTTTTCTCAGTACAAGTTGTATTATGTTTTCCCTACAAAATAATTTACTTTTCTTTTTTTTTGAGACGGAGTCTCGCTGTGTCGCCCAGGCTGGGGTGCAGTGGCGTGATCTCGGCTCACTGCAAGCTCGCCTCCCGGGTTCCCGCCATTCTCCTGCCTCAGCCTCTGAGTAGCTGGGACTACAGGCGCCCGCCACCACGTCCGGCTAGTTTTTTGTATTTTTAGTAGAGACGGGGTTTCACCATGTTAGCCAGGGATGGTCTCAATCTCCTGACTTCGTGATCCACCCGCCTCAGCCTCCCAAAGTGCTGGGATTACAGGCTTGAGCCACCGCGCCCGGCCAATAATTTACTTTTCTTATTTTTAATGTGTAAACTTTTAATTGTGTCATTTATAATGTAATAGTGCAAGCATCCTAGAACCCGGATTCGAGGTCATTTGAAAAGTAACGTATTTACATATGTGCGTAGAAAATCCCTGGCTAAGGCAGGATCAATTCATAATTCATCATTGCTCTCTTTCTGTTTTCCTCTGATGATTCCTGTCACTTCCAAATGTTGCCTTTATCATTAGTTTGGTATCTAGATGATTGGAGATATGCCCACATCAAATACAATGTGCAAAAATGGAAAAAAATGATCAAGTTATTCAGTAAAGTGAAGAAGTTTTACCCCATATTACGCCCAGGTGATATTTTCCCCTGTCTGATTAGCTGACTTAGGTTACAATCACATTCTTCAACCATTCAGCATTATGGACTTTGAGAGCTCAATAATGCGTTTGACTAATCAGAATTTGTAATTAGAGCTGAGAGTGGGATCAATGTCCCTCACGTCATTGAAATGATATACAGATCACTTAGAAAGGAAGAAGCAGGGAATTTATATTTTAAAGAAAACCAGTAAAAGTGTCTTTCACATTTGACTTCTGGTGTGAGAAAATGGTTACAGGATTAAATTGACTAGATCGCCAAATGAGATGGAGACATATATTCTTAAAAAAAAATCTATAAACACTTGTGTTTGGTCTGTGTATGTGTGGGTTTGTTAAAATCTGTGGGTAACATACTCCAAAAAGTAGAAATCTGAGTAAGATATAAATTGCTACTTATTGAAAAATAAACGTAAATTAGAACAAATTACATACACACACCTAGACACACATTTGTTTTTAATTTCTTTATGATGAAAAAGGAGAGAATGTTTTTATGTTTTAATATAGCTGTGAACACAAGGAATTTACTTGATAATTTGAGGGGAATTTTATTATTAAACTGCTGGGGAAGGCAGGAAATTTCAGGCATTTTACTATTGTTTATATTGTTTACTTAGGCTATGCAATCATCTTGTACTTTGGTGACATTCCTTGGGAACAAAAGAATAAGTCAAAATGAGGAATAATACTCTGTGTCCTTTTAGCACAGTGCAATTAGTATCAAAGTAAAATACCAACATCATTGTTTGTTTTTGAGATAAACTTAAGTGAGAAAAGTTCATAGTGGATGACAGTAAAATTAGTCTATTTGAGCCAAGCTATGTGGTAGTAACCAATAAATTCTGAAATCAGTGTTTAAGGACCAGAAAGGTTAATTTATAAATCACAGAAAATCTGCTGTAGTTCAGAGGAGTCAATCTTCAATACAGTGACTTAGTTTTCCATGTTCTGCTCTTCTTATGCTGCTGTCAGCTCCACATGTGAAATACGAAAGGCAGAGAGAAGAGGCAAAATAACAGCCTCCGCTGGACACATATCACCTCAATCCAACCCAAATGCATAAAAGACTGTGATATATAAGATAATGTATGTATAGGCAATGTGTACTAACTACTCTGCAACAGGAGCTTTGGCTGAGTGTGTGTGGAGTCAGTGTTAGAGGGTAAAAGAAGAAGGGAAGAACAACAAAGAGGCAGTGATAGATTTTATAACTGTACCCCAATATCCATGTCTCATCTCTTGAGTAATTATTCTTTCATGCTTGGCTACACATCACTTTGACCCATAGAATGATATTAGAAGAGATGTTTTCTTGTTGAACAAGAGACTCAAGAGCCCTGTAATATTTCATTCCTGCCAAGATGAGTGGATATGCTCCAGATAGCGTCTGCTTCATCAACACTACAGGGGACAAGAAAGGTCAATGGAGTGACCCATTGGACTTTCTTTTTATGGCCTCAGGTTTTTCAAGATTGTCTCAGCAACCTCACAGACACTCACTTTCTTCATTGCTCAAGTAAATGCTAGCTTTCTCATATGAAATTCCAGAGGTGATACCTGAAATGTACTAGGTTTATGGTCAAAGATCTGATGAAGGGAATCGAAACTAAGTGAAGCTGTAATAGACTCCATTTTGTTCCATCTCCCACTGAGGCTGAAGGACCAAGAGATTACAGCAGGATTCTAGCCAAGGTCTATGCTAAAATCCACTTGATTCACCTATGTACTTTCTGTTTGAGGTTAAGCTGTTAATTTTACATCTTTGTGGTGGTTTTCTCAGGTACCAAATTGGAAACATAATATCATCTAATTCAAGGATTTTCTTTTTGTTAGCTTATTTATGAATAATGCTATTTAAATTGATGCCTTAACAAAGTTGAATATTCTTGACATAGAACTGACTACATACACTGTCAAAAAATAATCATTTGATGAATTTAAAATGTAAAATATAGGATGATTAGAAATATCACATGTATTTACAGGAACAATATTTTCATATCTTTATAAGATAATAATTACAAAGGTGGCCTAATTTTTTATAACTGGAGGACACTTGTCCTATTATATAGGTCCTTTTTCTCAGTCTTACATTTGTTTCCCTTTTAATATAATAATTTTTACCTTCAAAACAGCAATGTGGGAAGAAGAAAAAAGTGTAAACATCAAAAATTTCCAATTAGGAGCATCTGGTTGCCAGCACATGTATACCTAAGAGTTTGGTGCTTTAATGTCTCAGTGGTTTTTAGATGCCCATTTCCATTCACATGTACCAATTTCAATGACTTGACCAAGTTTAAAAGTCTCTTCAAAACATATAATGTTAGTGGCTTAATGTAAAAAGGAAAAACTAATATAATCCCAGTTGTGCCTTGAAAGCTCATTTATACATAGAGAGCAGTTTTGAGATTTATTGGTTCTTTAGACTCAGTGTAAAGGAATCACAAAATACATTTTCACAAGGACAACTAAACAAGTTGGTTTATGGCATAATAAAATAAGGGAAATTACTGAGTGTTTTGGGGGCAACAAATGACAGTGATCTCACTCTGTTACCTCAGAGGTTTAAAATGGTAGAGGAATCTTGGTGTGCAGGCTATAATTGTTAATGGCAAAATGCTCAATGGAGACATGAAAGAGCAAAAATGATGCTCTGAGGACCAACAATGATTCAGAAGACACTCTAGGTAGCATGCTCAGGGTAGTAATTCGATTTGAATTATGTTTCTCATACCAATCAGAAAGAAAACATGAATTATTTGGAAAGCTAACCAAAAACATACTTGTTATTAAGTAATCTTCATCAGTATTGCTGCTCTAAAAAGTATTTACTTAAAAAAATAAAAAGTTCTGTTCAATATTTTTACAATATCAATTTAATTTGAAATTCCATTAATGGTGCATTAAAAACTGAGTCAAATTGGATTGTTTGTAACCCATAGGATACATGCTTAAAGGAATGGATACTTTATTCTCCATGATGTGCTTATTTTACATTTTATGCGTGTATCAAAACATCATACATACCCCATAAATATATGTATTTATTATACACCCACAAAACTTTTTTAAATAATGAAAAATGTTAAAAAATGAGTCAATTTCAAAAGTAGATTACTCTCATTCTGTTTTCTTAAAAAAAAAAACTTTGAATAGTTTTGAAATATATTCATTTTAAACTTAAAAAAATTAGTTTTATATAAGCATATTATTTAATGTTAACCAGATACATACAACATGAGGGTAATGAATATCTTAGAAATACAGAGTGACATCTCAGAAATCCGAAATTATTCTAAAATTGTTCTCAATTTTTCAACTTGCAAATCATTTTTGCACTTTGTTGCTCAGTTAAATGTATATATTTTTGCTAGCTAAGTAATACGGATTCAAATACTCAGTGAAATTTGTGTTTTATAGACAATAATTCTGAATCTTTAATTGAGTCAGAGCTGATGATTAATGACTATATCGCACAATGGATCCATTGAAATCTTTTCAGTGTACTTAAAAATTGTTCATGTATTTGAGCGACTATTTGCATAAACAGACTGGACAACTCAGATATTTAACAAACTCATGAAAGTCGCTTCTGATTAAAAACAAATAAATAAAAACCTTAGATATTTGTAAGTAGGTTTGCCAAACTTTTTTTTTTTTTACAGACAATAGAGGATACAGCCACATCATTAGAGGCACAATTTCTTTCTAAAGTAGTAATATTTATTTGTTGATTATTAATGGCTATATAAACTAAAAATTTAAAATTTCTTTGGAAGTGACAGCAAATCAGATTAGTATGTGTTCATATGAGAGAAAATAGTAAATTCCGTCAAAAAACACTTTAAAAAGTTACCACAAATATATAGAAAATATTCCTATAATATTAATGTAATATCTTCCTATACTATAGAGGCAAGAACAACAGTTTCAGAGTACAGAAAATTTTATCATAGACATAATGTACCTAAAGAAAATTCAATTTCTCAGTAGATAGCTTTTGTGTTTTTTCTATTCATCAAGTAAGCATTGAAGTCTTTATCTTTTAAAGACAGTATTTGAATGAAGACTTCTGAACTCAAGAATTACTTACAGCATTTCTAATTTATTGTCCAACCTTTTTCCAGCCACAGTCCACATGTTTTAATGCCACGGTGTTTTATATCATAGAACAGTGAATATGGTGCATAAAACAGAATAAAATATCTTAATATCTTAGGTTTTTTATAACAAATTATCTTCTGTTTTGTTTGATAATGATAAATCATTCACTTTAGAAATGTCAGCCGTCAATAGTTGATTAAATTATTAACAAAAATAAGTAATAATAATATTTACACGTTAGACTTTCTATTTAATTTTCTTAAAAAGGCATATTTGTAGTTTTTTCTTAGTTACACAAGAGTCACTGCATGTGTTCTGCAGTTAAATAAACAAATCAACTAACTAACATCTTTGTATTTACATGTTGACCTATTTGCCCCAGAAAATGTCATTACCCACATAATATCACTAAGATACACTGCTGAGCTGCATTATTGAGAAATTAGACCATAAAATAAAAACATTAATTAAAATTAAAAGCCCTATAAGCAAAATATACTTAGCAAAATGAAGGGAAGTAACTGAAAAATACAAAGAAAAGGATACTGCTAAAAAACATGGATATTTTATATGCTCACAAATTTTGAAATAACAAACCTGTCTCCTTCTTCAGCCTAGCTGAATAGTGCTGACAGAATATCCCAGGAAGCCTTGTAGTCGGGAGTCACAGGCAGTCGTAGACAGATTGGGGATTTAGAGGGCAAAGGAGATGCTCTAAGTGAAAGCACCAATTTATCAACCTCTGACAATACTGAATCTGAGAGAAATAGCAGGAAAGTGGGCAAATAGCAAATGACAATGAAAGAAGAAGTAGAAAACACGTTTATCTTTTGTTTCAACCAAGTTAATTGATAAAGAGGGAAGATTCTTAAGATATTTTTAAACTTTGAGTGAATTGTATACTATACTATTGGATTTCACTCAAATGTATTTATGGCTATGAAACAAACTCAATAAATCTCATATATAACTCCATGTAATTTTTCCTTAATGCAATGCATTTTATTTTTAAATCATTCAATAATGATTATATTATTGACTTTAATGTCAAATAGTCTTATAAAATATTACTAAGACTCTTAAATACCTATTAAATTGAAAAATGTGCATCAAATTTATGTAAGTATAGAAGGTAAACATTTGTATCTGTTTAACATTATAGAAACAAAGCAACAAACAGACATTATTTTACACTGATCAGTCATATTTTATTTTATTTTATTTATTTATTTATTTATTTACTTTGAGACAAATTCTCACTCTGTCGCCCCGGCTGGAATCCAGTAGCACAATCTCGGCTCACTGAAACATCTACCTCCCAGGTTCAAGCGATCCTCCTGCCTCAGTCTCCCGAGTAGTTGGGATTACAGGCCTGCAGCACCACACCTGGCTAACTTTTGTATTTTTAGTAGAGACAGGATTTAGCCATGTTGGCCAGGCTGGTCTCGAAATGCTGATCTTAAATGACCTGCCATACCCGGCGTCCCAAAGTGCTGGGATTACAGGAGTGAGCCACCTCTCCTGGCCTATATTTTAATCAAGTAATTTCAAAGTCACGCTACAAACTTATGCCAAATAGATGAAGCTTTACTGTGAAAATATTAGTTGTTGGCATATACGTGTTAAACACTAGTTGATTTTAGAGATGTCACATAATTTACAGGCCAAGTTTTTTCCATACAATTACACTAAAGGTTCTTTCAAGTTCTAAGCATATTTTGTTCATAGATATTGTGTGGTAAAGATCCAGAAGTATCCAGGAATTTTCCCAGGAATTTATTTATCTCTTCTAGGTTTTCTAGTTTATGTGTGTAAAGATGTTCCTAGTATCCTTGAATGATCTTTTGAATTTTAGTTTAATGTCAGTTGTAGTATCTCTTGTTTTGTTTCTCAATAAGGTTATTTGAATTTTCTCTCTTCTTGGTTAATGTTGCTAACAGTCTATCAGTGTTATTTATCTTTGCAAGAAAACAACTTTTTGGTTCATTTATCTTTTGTACTATTTTTGTTGTTGTTGTTTCAATTTCATTTACTTCAGCTCTGATCTTGGTTACTTCCTTTCTTTTGCTGAGTTTGGGTTTGGTTTGTTCTTGTTTCTCTATTTCCTTGAGGTGTGACATTAGATTATCTGTTTGTGTTCTTTTAGATATTTTGATTTAGGCTTTTAGGGCTATGAACTTTGCTCTTAGCACCACCTTAGCTGTATCCCAGAGGTTTTGATAGGTTGAGTCATTATCGTCATTCAGTTCAAAGAATTTTTTAATTTCCATCTTGATTTTGTTTTTGATCCAATGTTCATTCAAGAGCAGGTTATTTAATATCCATGTATTTTCATGGTTTTGAGTGTTCCTTTTGAAGTTGATTTCCAACTTTATTCCACTGTGGTCTGAGAGAGTGCTTGATATAATTTCAATTTTCTTAAATTTATTGAGGATCTTTTTATGGCCTAACATACGGTCTATCTTGGAGAAAGTTCCATGTGCTTTTGAAAAGAATGTGTACTCTGCGATTGTTGGATGAAATGTTCTGTATATATCTGTAAAGTCCATTTGTTCCGAGGCATAGTTTAAATCTATTGTTTCTTTGCTGGCTTTCTGTCTTGATGGCCTGTCTAGTGCTGTCAGTGGAGTATTGAAGTATCCTACTATTATTGTGTTGAATATTGCCAAAATTAATCTACAAATTCAAGGTAATTCCTGTCAAAATATTGGAATTAGAAAAAAAGTTTTAAAATTCATATAGAAGCAAAAAAAGAGCCTGCATAGCCAAAGCAAGAATAAGCAGAAAGAACAAATCTGTAGTCATCACACTACCTGATTTCAAACTATACTCTAAAGCCATAGTCACCAAAACAGCGTAGTACTGGTGTAAAAAAATAATCACATAGACCAATGGAACAGAATAGAGAAGTCTCTGCCCCCACCAGATTCAGGCAAGGGTCCCCACCCTCTTTGATTTCTCTCTTTTCCACTAAAAGAATATAGTGGAGACCATAATTAAGCAGGACAATGACTCAAATTATGGGCTTAAGTGAGAGATTAGAAAAAAGTCATATTTTATCTGTATCAAGTGTAAATATACTTCTTCTTCTTCTTCTTTCTTTTTTTAGGAGACCAGGTTTTACTCCATCATCCAGGCTGGAGTGCAGTGATGCAATCACAGCTCATTGCAGCCCAGGTTCCTCTTGAACTCCTGGGCTCAAGTGATCCACTCACCTCACCCTCTCAAAGTGCTGGGATTATATGTGTTGGCCACCACACTAGGTCTAAATTTACTTTTTAATGCATAAAAGCAAACTGCACGCTTCCTGCCAAACTGGCCTATTATGGCCAGTTTGGGAGGAAGTCAAGGTTTAAGCTGTGTTAAAATTTTCCCTTTCAATACTGTGATGATCATCCATGTAATGCATCTATTTGCTCACAGATGGTCTTCACCTTAAAGTCCAGAAGCTTGAAGTTTCATAAACTCAATTCCTTCATCTAAAGTACATTTACTAGTTTTATTGTCTAATATCAAAATACCCTGAAGAGGAGTTATATCCCCCTGGTAGTAGAATGTAAACTCTACAAGTATAGGATTTTTTGGTCTGCTTTGCTCTTTTTCTTTAGTGAATGGTCTATATTTCACCATTATGTATTCATGAAAGTCCATCATATACTTGTTGATTTGTATTTTTTTTAATTTGAAAAGCAAAGATTTGTAAAGTATTTTGCAAATATGTTCAAAGTTAGCACTTTGTATATGACTATTTTTCATTTTGAATTTCTATGTTCACAGATACTTTCTGGTTTCTCCCTTTTCTCCCTTAGATGTCATGTTTAGGTTATTATCCTAATCATATAACCACATAAAAAATACTTTGTTATTTTTGTAATTTATAATCAGAGTATTTGATGTTTTTTGAATTTATGATTATATGTAAAATGAACCACAGACCTACCTTTTTTTCCAAATGATCAGCTAGGATTTCTATCATATTCTATTGGTTCTCCTCTAAATTAAAATGCCATTTTACAGAATAAGTATATTTTATTGGATCGTCACTATTATGAAATGTCATTTTATAAAATAGATTATGATTTCTATAGAAAATCATAATCTTTTCCATTCTTTCTGTCTATTCTTTTTTATTATTATTATACTTTAAGTTCTAGGGTACATGTACACAACATGCAGGTTTGTTACATATGTGTACATGTGCCATGTTGGTGTGCTGCACCCATTAACCCGTCATTTACATTAAGTACATCTCCTAATGCTATCCCTCCCCCCTCCCCCGACCACAAGACAGGCCCAGGTGTGTGATGTTCCCCACCCTGTGTCCTAGTGTTCTCATTGTTCAATTCCCACCTATGAGTGAGAACATGCGTTGTTTGGTTTTCTGTCCTTGTGATAGTTTGCTCAGAATGATGGTTTCTAGCTTCATCCATGTCTCTACAAAGGACATGAACTCATCCTTTTTATGGCTGTGTAGTATTCCATGGTGTATATGTGCCACATTTTCTTAATCCAGTCTATCATTGATGGACATTTGGGTTGGTTCCAAGGCTTTGCTATTGTGAATAGTGTTATTCTTAACCAATGTTGCATTATTTCATGTATTGTAAGCCATTCCCACCCAACCTAAAATGAGTGTTAAAATGTCAATCACATCTGTGTTTGTTACAATAGTATTTAATGAGGGTGGTGGAGAGGTTAAAATTCATTGTTTCCATATCCAGCACTTTAATGCTTATGTACATTTTGTTAATAAAAAAAAAAAAAACCCTGATAACACATTTCTCATATTAAGTTTGTACAAGACTTCTTGTAAACTTGAGAGAAGATAGTGACCTTGTCCCTCTAGAGATTAAGTAGAATTATAGTAGACCCAGAATAAATGAGATATATGATTTCCCTGGTCTAGGCAAAAACAATGCTCTGTCTTCATACTACTTCCAGATTAGCTATCTATTAAAAGGACATGTCAAAAATACAATTAAAGTGAATGTATTTTATCGAAGGGCTTTTTCTTTCTATGTCTTTGATTATACATAATGGTTGATGGAGTGTTTCTAAGAGGTCAGATGTGGCCTCACAATAAAGAAAAAAAAAAAATTACCATGATTCCCTTTAATGAATGAAGCATTGAGTTTTAAGAGTAGATGTCTAGCTCACATTAAATTTGTTTTATTAACTTAATGCCATGCAATGGCCTTGAACTGTGGTTTATGAAGCAGGCTCTGAAAGCTCCTTGCAGTACAATGCACTGGAGAACTTGTTAAAATGTTGGAATTCTGAGTATCTCTTCAGATCACTGCAATCATAAGGCTCAAGAAAACTGCATTATTAAAAAGTTTTTCAAATGAATCCTATGGATATTAATATTTAGTGTAGGCTAATCTAGCAAATATGCAATTCCACTATTTTCTAAAGTAAGTCTATTATATTCTTAATTTTAAACCACCTCTCTGAGGAAAAAAATACAAACACTAAATTAGTTACACATTTAATTCATTTGTTAAAATAAATATAAGGATCATTTTAGATAATTTGAAATCCACTGTGCAAAGGAATTAAAATACAACCTGATGATGAGAGAAGGTATGTTATTAAGATAAACATTTGCCTATGGAGCACACTAAAAGGTTAATACTGACAAGTAAATTATGTCTCACTTTTTTTGTCTACATTCCAACTCTTGCCATATTTTCTGTTTTCCCATACTGACTTATAGCAAGAGATGATAGCAGCTGCATTCCTCTTGCCTCAGGATTTAAAACATATCAAGCTTTCCAACTGATGTAATCAATTCTAACTCCTTGTAGGAACTTTGAGCTTTATAAACAATCCTTCCTGAAGGGGGAATTGACAGACCAAGTAATTTTCAATAAACTGTCTACCATGAAAGGCCTTCCACATATTTCATGCTACTGCTTTAAACAAGTGGACATAAAAATTACTGTTCTTGCTTCACAATCCATCTGCCTTAGCTGAATTGGCAAGTCCTTACTTCAGAACACATTCCGAAAACAAAACCAAGCATGCCTTATTTCATTTCCGTGAGAGAATATATTTCCTAGGGCCCTAGTACATAAACTTACCTCTTCATTCCCGCTCCCTGCCATCTCCATGCCTCTCCTCTGGAAGAACAGCATGTCCAAGCTGAGAAGTAATAGAATGAAAGAGCTCATGCTCTCCCTATTTTGGCCTGAATGACCATAATTGTAAATTCCACTGTATTTCAGATGAAAACTATTAGTCGTCTTCAAATTAGAATAGTTTCTCCACTTTCATTTGTCATTAATGACTTGACATTTTTACAGAATTCAGTTTTTTTCATTTTGTAGAACCACATCTATTTGGGTTTGTCTTATGCCTCTGTTCCAATAGTATTTCCTTAGATTTGAATAAAGCGACATTATGAAATGTTACTTCTAAGATGAGGTTACAGAAAAATAGTGGTTTCTAACTTAGGTCCTTCTCTAATTTCCTAACTTGCTTTCTATGCAGACAGCTAGTTGACACGCTATCATCTAAACTATGGAAAGTCCCATATGGCAAGGAACTCACATTTCCAGGCAATGGCCAATGAGAACCTGAGGGATGTCAACAACTATTTGAGTGGACTGGAAGCTGATTTTGCCCACGTTGAGCTTTGATCTAACAAAAGCTTGGGCCAACATCTTGAACGAAACCTTTCAAGACACCCTGAGTCAGTGACACCCAGATAAGTTATACTCAGATTCCTAACTCTCAGAAAATCTGGAGACTAAAAAATATTTGTTGTATTATGCCTCTAAGTCTTGGGGTAGTTTGCTACATAGCATTGCATAACTACTTCAAATGCCTTCTCTTTATTTTCCCATATGTAAGACCTTGATTTTGAGGACCTGCTGACCAGAAAATGATAGTCTGGGCCTCAGAGAACTTAGAGTTATCACTTTATCCTATATTATAGATATTAGGATAATGTTATACTTTTCTTCATTCATCCAAGTAGCCTAAGAGGGTGGTTATCAAACTACAGTACAGAGTTTAGCAGTATTAGATAACTAAGTGTCACTACAGATTTTATGAAGTTCTGGTCAATTGTATCTAAGCTATAATACAATAATTTAAATCTAGGTATTTTTAAATATCCTACAATGTTTCTGTATATAGACAGGTTGGAAGTGCAATACTGTATACTTTATATTATTAATGTAATAAATATACTAATGAAAACATTACAATGTACTCTTCCTGGAACATAACTATTATAAAGTCAAATGCATTATATGATAGTGTCTTAATATAACTTTTCATTTAAAACAAAGGCCATAAAAAGTAAACTCAGCCTCAATGTAATGCCTAAGTTTGTAGAAAATATTGCCAGTCTACCAATCAATAAAGTAATATAACCTGTGCACCTGTCAGGTTCTTCATTTGATCCCATAAAATCCCTCTCTCCCCCCAAAAAATCATTGTGTTAGATATTTTATATTAAATTGGGATTTGGAGAAATAAATTTCATCCCAGGTTCTAATCAGAAAATTGCAAAAGTAGGATTTGTACCAGGGCACATCCAACCCCAAATGTACTACCTCTTGTGAACTAGAAAGTGCTGTGCTCAGTGGGATTAGGTATATGGTGACATTGTACACATATCACTGAGTGAAGGAACTCAGATTTCTATTTTGTTGATTGTGTTTGGGGCAGAACATCCTGAGCATATTCATTATGAATCTACTTTTTGTGTACTTGGGGAGCTACTGAACTTTCCCTTTTCAGGAAGTCATATTACCTCTTAGCCTAACGTCATCTATTATTTCAAAATAAGAAAGAGAAGGCAAAGAAAAAATGTAATGTTCAAATAAGAACTTAAAATATTCTCAACAATTACCATTTGTTCATTTATCTACATATTTGAGGAGCTTATATTTTATGATGACAATGAAATGATATGGCAACAATCATAATGTCCAACTCAGATTTCCTGCTGTTAGGAGCAATATTGACAAAAAGCCTCCATTACTGTGTGATGAATCTACCATCAATGTCAACGCTGAGGTACACTCCCCACAGACTCCTTGAAACTGGTAACTGAGAGCAGGATGCACTAATACAGACCCATACGTACAAACGCGAGATAGCTTTGATGGGAGATTTGGCAACATGACACTTGTTCAGCCTGGCTGAGTGTTTCTTAGATCCCTGCTAAAATCTGAGGGCCTTTCTACTGGATTTCCCAATCTTCACAGAATTAAGATACACACTATTGTATGAAGGCTCTTTTAATCTCTTCTGACATGCTCCTTTTATTTCTGTTAGAAGAAATTTTCTCACTAAATCTTTTGTTGGTCCAGTTCAGAAGCTTCTCAGAAAGCAGTGATGAAAAAAAAAAAAAAAAGTCCTGGTGAAGAGTGCCACTGAAGTATAGTGATTCAGGCATTAGAAAGATAATATTGGGAAATACACCAACACAGATGGTGATCACAGGCATCACAGGGTTCACATGTAGGTAAGGGCTCAATGTGAGCCCCAGAGGGGCTCTTTTGAGGTTTACCAAGAGGCATTTTTCCTCTTATAGATGCAACTAGTCAGCAGACAAGAGACTTGATGTGAAAGATTGGCAGAAGTTCAGAGATAATGCTTAGTTAAGGTAAGTCTGTTACAGAAAAATCATGACCTGAGTGTGAAAAATCTGGATTCTCTAAGCATGCGATGGAGGACGATTGGATGGACGCCCCTAAAGATGTTGGTTCAGAGCTTCTAGAGGTGTCCTTCCCTTCCCCAATATGATATAGCACTTTTGCAACAGCCACATTCAGTAATTGCTCCTATCTCTTCTCTTGACTGCCAGGACAAGAAGTAGGGTTAAATTCCAACATGCAGAGGGCCTGCCAAGAGAGGAAAAAGTCTAGATGCTGAAGGTATGACACTAATTAGATAGCAAATTCTGGAGGGACCAGATCAATGTCCTTGAGATTATATTAATAGCTTTAGAATGCTTAATCAAGGGGACCAGAATGTAAGAGTGGATAATCAAAAATCTATTGATTTGGCATTTTCTTGGGATATTGGATTTAACACCCTTTCAAAGACTCCAAGCAGTGGACAAACATGCTGCCAGCATGGCTTTTTGAGGCCTAAAATGTAAATGACCACTGCCTAGTGAAGTGAAGATGGCTGTGTTACTCCAAAAGTTAAGGAGAAATAAAAAGGCTGAGGAAAGAGGTCATGTGGAAATGCAAATTATAGGAGACATTAGAAAACTCACGAGAGGATTATGTGCCACAGAGGGCCCGGACGACACACCAGTCACCAAAGGCATCAGGAAACTGTGAATGAGAATGGCACCAGCATAACTGACAGCAGAAAAGACTGCCACAGAGATGGCATCATTATTACCCAAGAGAATGTTGGGCCCTCAAAAAAGAGGGCAAAGGATAGCACTTAGCTGGCAGAAGCCAAGAGATAGCAATGATCATAACAAGGCCGTGGAGACTCTCGGGATGAACATGAAGTCAGGAGGAATTACAATGGCAGGCAGCAACATAAAAACTGTTGATTTATGCAAATTGAAATGGACTCCCACCCAAACAGAGATAATACATAAAAAACAGTATTGCATACCAGGCAGCATGATAGATTAGTATCACTAGAAGAGATATAAATGTCTAAAGAATGTAGAGGCTATTGTCCTTGGTATATCTATAATTAATTAGTGTGGTCCTTTCAGGAGATAGATAATACCTGGATAATAATTATAGATGACCACAACCTTGACTAAGTGGTATCCTGATCACAGCCATAGGACTGGACGCCATCTATGCGACAACAGATAAATAAGACCCCATATACAACATATGCAGCCATTGATATGGTGAATGTATTCTCTTCCATTCAAAGAGAAAATAACATAAGGAACAGTTTGTAGTCATGTGAGACAGCTGCCAATATTCATTTACAATTTTGCCTCAAAGCTATGCTAACATTCTCACCCTCTGCATTATATACTCCAAGATACAGCGCAGACAGTCCTGTTACCCACTGCAGTTGCCAGTGTGTCTCTTCTTCAGCTCACATAGTTAGGGTAGGAGTAGGGGAACCATATAAACAGCTGGAGGAGGAAGAAATTCCCTGAGCTTGGATTATGTTTGACTTAGCCAGAGATTGGCTACAAACTAAAAAATCACCAGTGATTTCATAATAGCTACTTTCAAACTTTCACTTGAAAGACAGGGGAGAGGGTAACTATTTTGAATGAGAGGAACTATGAGTAGTTAAACTGGTATTCCCATTAATTAAGATGAAAGTGGTCAAGGGAATAATATGTATGTTTCTTAGTACTGATTAATGTCCTAGACTTTTGATCAGGATCTTGCAAGGAAAAAGACTTGAATATCTGAGTAAAGGAGATCTTGATGGAAAGAAGCACAGGGACAGATATATAGCAATGGCAATGAAGAGTTAAGATTATTGTATCACACATCAACACCCACCAAGAAGCATTCATCAATAAGAAAGCAGTGAATAATCAAGTATGCACATAAGTTGGCCAGTTGATATTAGTTACTTTATTATCAGCTACTCTGAAATGTGCTCTATGGACACATAAAGTGAGCGTCCACAACGGCAGTGACAGAGGCTGTGTATAGGTCCAGTAGCATGAATTTGCATTTTCAAAGACCAGTTTTACTACTATTGCCTATGAATGTCCAACTTCACAGCAGATGTAGTGAGAGAATGAGCCTATGACCTTGGGATCTATTATTAGTACCACATACCTCACCTTTCAGAAATAGACAGCTTCATAGAATGCTACCATTTCTTTCTAGAAACACAACTGAGGTTTCATCTCAGAGGCAATCCTCTCCAAACACAGTGTGCTATTTTTCCAGACGCAATATCTATTAAATCAGAACTTCATATGTGAGTATGGGAAGTCACAATGTTACTTCTTACTATCACTGCAAATGAACCACTGGAATTGTGGAGAGTGGTGTCCCTGCAACTCAGGGGTCTGTGGATTTGGAAGTTTTATTCCCCATAGGGGATGCTCACTTGCCAGGAGATTAGCAAGGCTCTCACTGAATTTCAAACTGTAACTGCTGTTGAGTCACTTGGGAACCCTTATATATACAGACTAGCAGATAAGGAGTCACCATACTGATGGGTATGAATGACCCTTGTGAGATATGGCAAGGTTTCTCTTCAAACAGCCTGCTCAGCTTCTTATTCTCTAATTCCAAGTAACCTCCACTTTCTTCTCCTTTTTCTTCTTTCTAATTTTAATACATACCTAGAATACCACAGCCCAAGTCCACATCCCTTTCCTTATTTGAAAATAGACTGACTCTCTAGTCCTCTGTAGATAACGCTTTCCCCATCTCCCCTCTCTTCCACCACTCACCCACCTTATCTAAAAAAGTTTAAATGTTTAGCCAATCGAGTCTAATTTAAATTGTGTGGTCCAACCCCAGCCAATGGGAAAAGGATACAGGGAGAAAACACAAGGTGAAAATAAGCTTCTACTCTCCTTTGTTCAGTGTGTCCTCGTGACAACCAGCCCTACAAAAAAACACCCTTCTGCAGAAAAGTAAATTTACTTTACTAAAAAATCCTTTGTTTAAATACTCATCTTTATTTACAACTCCAGACTTAATTTCTAACAACCCTGATCAGCAGAAGGGAGATTTGGTTTTAAACAGCAGAGTAGAAATACATGTAATATCCAGGTGAACTACCCTGGTATCTGCTGGTATTCATCTCCCCAATTAAAACTTAGTGGATACTTGCACCAATCCCAGATTAAAAAGAGAATAATGAGCAGGGTTTGAATTCTTTAGGAATGAAGTTATGAGTCATGCCATTTGTTAGGTCACCAAGATTGCAGAATTGACAATGAAAGGTGAAGAGAATTTAAAATTTAAAATAGAGCAGGAAGAGGATGAGTATTACTTGTGACACTGAAATCAAGTGGAATGGCAGGTAACTCTGTAGTTCCCCCCACTCACCTCTCACTTATGAGTTTTGTCTCAGGGAGGGAGGCTAACAGAGATCATAGAGGAACTGCTTTCCAAACCTGTGAGGAGAAAGAGGCCTGTGCAATACGAGGTATGAACTGTGATAAACATAAAATACACTACTCAACCTCCTCCTCAGGAAACCTAATTGACCGTTGGTGTCAGCTGCTGCTCTCTGAAACTAGCCGTCCATTTGCACAAGACCAGGTGTCCCATGGGATGCTCCCAGCTAATAACTAAATGCAGCAAGGATACAGTTGCCAGTTTCTTTCTGCAAGACGAAGAACTCTTCTGTCCAAGGACTTTGGCTCAAAGACTCCTCACTGGCCTGACTGAATCTTTCCTAGAACCACATACTGCGGTCTGAGACTCTTTCTACCCACACACTGTGCTTCCTCTGATACCTGCACACTGGTCAAGTCTGTATCACAATCTGAAATATTTTCCAGCCTCCTCTGCCCAATCCCACTTTCTTTCACAGGTATTTCTCCCAGTAAATCTCTTCCATGTCTAATCTTGTCTTGGCATCTGCTTCCCCAAACTACACAGATGAAAGTCTTACTCTAATGATATCATATATACTGTCATAATTTCAATTTTAGCCACTATCTATGATACATATATAATAGCAGTTTTTGAGGGGATTTTAATTTACCAACAATTAGGAAATACCTTTGGGACTTTTTTTCTGTGTGCTTGTTTGCACTACTGTAAACCGATATTTTGTTAAGAATAGATGCATAATGATAAAAAACATATTTTTATATTCTTATTTCTTGATTGTATTTCTCAAAGTGCTTTTAATATATTGTTCTTTGTTGTTTAGTTCATCTGAGTTCCATTAATTTTCATCATTTAATTTTACATATTGAATTAAACATTGTGTTCATTTATTAACCTCAATGTCAAAAGTCTATGATATTTTATTTCAGCATAACTTGTTTTACATGATCCAAATATTGTTAGAGAAAAAAATATTATTACCTCAGAAGATGAGAAAAAAATGATGTGTTTGTTGTATGTGGATGAATGTGTTTTAGATTTTAGTATTGTTCTCCAAACTTGGCCCTTTAAAATCTGTCTTTTCAATGTCTCATGTCTCTGCATTATTCATTGCTCTTTGTATTGCTGGTGGTATTATGATTACTTAAATCAGTTTAGATAAAATTGACAGAATTTTAAAAACCTGCCAAATCAACAGTTAGAATGTTTAGTAATGGAACTTGACTCAGTAATATTTATAATTATAGGCTCAAATACTTCTAGGCATTTCTCTATCACTTTTCTTTTTACTTTTCTGAATGTTTTATTTTTTTCTCATTGAGCACTGCCTTTAATCCCATGCTGACAAAATATTGAAATGTATGTTTTAATATTTTTTCCAATTAAGATTTCTGAAGAATCAAGTTTTTAAAATTGCAGAAATATGCTCTGATTTTTTTTTTTTTTTTCTTATGTCAAGTATTCTCTCTTAGATCAGGAACCTGCAGCTAGTGGGACCATAACGTAACATAAAAGATTTTTCTGGAACCACAGAGTAAAAGTGGAAAGAGGACCTAGTAGAAGGGACTATTTCATGAGGAAAAGAAAAAGATGTTTGCCAAAAAAACAAAACTAAAAGGAAAAAAATATCCACTCTATTCTAAAATTGATGCCATTATTACAGACTTTATGATATAACAGAGAGATGTTCAAACATGAGTTTTAGTATCAGTGTGAATCTAAATTAGGAAAAATTGAGTTAAAATTAACTGTTAAATATGAGAGCAAATTCCGAGATGGTTTGATCAGGAAAGTTTGTACTCAATAGCAATACGTAAAACCTGGAGATGATAGCAATATGTATAAACCTTTATTTTGTTTGAAAGAAGAGCAGAATAATAGCATTATTATGAGTCAAGCCCATCAGTCATTCTGATTATTATGTCAGAAATCATTCTGAGCTCCAAAATATTCCTCAAATACAGTTTGCAGTATTTGATTGGTACCTAAAATTGATTAGTATCTAAAAATAGAAAGTTGGCCGGGCGCGGTGGCTCAAGCCTGTAATCCCAGCACTTTGGGAGGCCGAGGCGGGCGGATCACAAGGTCAGGAGATCGAGACCACAGTGAAACCCCGTCTCTACTAAAAATACAAAAAATTAGCCGGGCGCGGTGGCGGGCGCCTGTAGTCCCAGCTACTCAGGAGGCTGAGGCAGGAGAATGGCGTGAACCCAGGAGGCGGAGCTTGCAGTGAGCCGAGATCGCGCCACTGCACTCCAGCCTGGGCAACAGCGTGAGACTCCGTCTCAAAGAAAAAAAAAAAAAAGAAAGTTCATATGCAATGTAACAACTTTTAATAGTCTATCACATTAATCCTGCTTTTCTCTGTTATTTTTATACCTTGTCTTTGTCATGTCACTCATCATATAGTCTTGTACTTACTTGTTTAATATCTGCCACTATCACTTGACAGTGAGTTTCTTAAAGTTAGAGACTTTATATTTATATCCTTCATAGTCTATAAAATGCCTAGTGTAGTGTATGTTCTGGAAAAAGTCTTTTTTAGCAAAAAAAAAAAAAAAAAAGAAAGAAAGAAAGAAAGAAAGAAAGAAAGAAAGAAAAAAAAAAAGAAAGAAAGAAAGAAAGAAAGAAAAGGACTATCCAAAACAGGAAATTTGTTACCACACATCCAGGATTTATCATTATAAAAAGACTATAATTTGAAAATAAGGAAAACAATCTATCTGAAGTTATGTTAGGTCCAAAACAGAATAATTTTACAAAAGAAGCATCTTTTACAAATAAAAAAATCAGACCTACTCATTGTTGGATCATTGAACTATTGACCACAACTAAGGTCATGTGTCATTTAAGGACTAGAGAACAGATAAGCATTTAGATGAAATTCAGGAGGTTGCAACTTCAATGCTTTTAGATATACAAGATCAGACTATTTCACGGTTTTTTTAAATAACAAATGCAAATCCTTTGTACCATAACAAAACCAGATTACACATTGTGATACTGAAATAGTTAAATTTGTCTCTCTAAACTATATAAGGCATAGTATTTCAGTTGTAAGTATGTTTTAAATATAAAATAAGGAAAGCTTAGAGTAACAGCAGGTAAAGATACAAAATAGATAGGATAGTTCAGGTTTTTTTAAAATACCTGATTTTTAAAAATACAAATGAAATCAGATAACAGGTAAGACAAAAAATGGGAAGACTTCAGATGGTTTTCATTTTGTCTATACTTGTTACTAATGGAGATAACCAGATAGGAAAATGTGTTTAACAATTTAAGCTAAAACTTTACTATAAAAAAAAAAGTGAAATACAGAATAGTGTAAAAGAACGGTGATATTTTTGCAAAAATTATAAAAGTAAAATGCAAGAAGAAATAATGGGACTAATATACAAAGTATGAGCTGTCTTTCAATATCTCACTTTTATAATAGTAGCCATAATTTCATGATAAATGATCATGATAAAATGTACTGTAGAGTTAAAATGTTTACCCCCACAAGATATGGAAGTCTTAAGGTATCAGGTGATAGTAAATTACTTCTTTCTAGTCACTGTGTTCAGTAATAATCTATTTAGTGTGTCATGTATTTAGAACACACAAGCTAATGTCAAATCATAAAATAAGTATCACATAGTTTTATTAATAATTGTAATATATTTATGCTATATTTCCTAATCAGCAAGACTGGTCCAATAAGTTGCTCACTAAGAATAAGTTAAATACTTTGGAAACTAACTCTCTCAGGCTGCTAAGCACCATTTAACATGTTAAAATTGTGATTTACTAAATGGCAGAAGTTAACCTAAATGAAACAAATGCAGTTCTGCCATGTTTTGTTTTGTTTTGTTTTGTTTTTGTTTTGTTTTGAGGCGGTCTCACTCTGTCGCCCAGGCTGGAGTGTGACCGGATCTCGGCTCACTGCAAGCTCCATCTCCCAGGTTCACGCCATTCTCCTGCCTCAGCCTCACAAGTAGCTGGGACTACAGGCGCCCGCCACCACACTTGGCTAATTTTTCGTTTTTTTTTAGTAGAAATGGGGTTTCACCATGTTAGCCAGGATGGTCTCGATCTCCTGACCTTGTGATCCCCCTGCCTGGGCCTCCCAAAGTGCAATTTTTGATTAATGTATTTTGTTGTGGCCTCTGCAGTTTACACTCTATATTATGCCTGATCTGAGTAATGCTCTTACAAAAGTTTAAGTAGAATACACTTCTTTGGATTGTTTCACCTAATATTATACTATTATGGCCAAGACCATAGGCTGTTGACCTCTGGGTGTTGGGTGCTTCCATTGGGTGGCTTCTAAAGACACATCAAGGGAAGTAATTAGAACTATGTGCATGAAAAAATTAATAGATGAGAAATGTCTGAGTGCCAATACATGTTTATTCTAAGAAGCCTTTCATGCAATTGGTGGGGATCAAGTCCACATCACATTTTTACAAATTTTACAATTACAAATTGCAATTATAATTACAAACTTCACATCAGAGTACACAACACGTATAATTAGAAGTCATGCTTATTTTGTCTTTTTCCTTAGTCATCACCATCAAGACACAATCACGTTCATTTCTTGTGACTCATGACTGTGCCGAGGAGATAATTTGAAAAAAAAAAAAAAAAAAAATCCAAAGGAAAGTAACTATATGAGATTTTTCAAATATTGGTTATGATTTGAAGATATCTATACTGTTCTTGAGTTTTCCTAAGGGAATGCTGATGTTCCTAGTATTATTCCCAACAAAGTAAAAAGAAATAAAAATAGATTTGCATATGCCCTTATTTTTAATAAAATATAGATTTTTATTCCATCCGGAAACACTTTTTAGTTATTTACTTGGTGAAGAAATATGAAAGAAAAGACGTGTGCCAAAAATAGATAAAATTCATTACGGCAATTTTATTCTATGACTTCTCATGCCTTTGCAGAACTGAAACCTATCTTTCAATATTTCTGAATGTTGAAATAAATGATCACAGATTCTTATGTGTCATAATACCAACAGTGGACATTTTGATTGGTTGCTTAAAATTATTTGTTATGAAAATAAATAGCAAGTAGCAACAGTGAAAATGTCATAATCATGATATAAGATGTTAATTTGTAAGACTGAAATTATTTAAATTTCAATAAATGTTTTGGACAACTTACAAATATAGTTAATATGACAGACCATAGTTTGGAAAATGAGTAAAAAACAATATTTTGAGGCAGTAATATAAATAAATGTGTAAAGTATTGATTCTGAGAAATCTGAAATATGTTTTAGAAAGGTTTTGAAATCTTCTTACCATCAACATTTCTACATCTTTTGAAATAACAGTTCTGTCTCTCTGCCATAAATAATTTACTTAGTTCTTTCTCCTAAATTTCTAAATTCTAATAACAAAATTCTTAATTATGTCTAAAACCAAAACTATCTCTTTGCATTACTGAAATGTCATGACCAACGGTCATTTGGGAATAAAAGAATTAACAGCTGGTCTGTAACTTTTTTTCTTCATTGAAGTACCTGGGAATAAATAGTGTAATCAAATTGCCTTCAAAAGATACTAATTGAATCTCTTGATAGCATTTATTAGCAGAATGTTTTCCTATTTATGGAATGTTTTTAGCAAAATATACCTGGTCTGTCTAGGTTACTTATGACCAACACACCTGAAATTTATGGATGTTTGTGGTATGACACTCTGGAAAATGTTTGAGTTAGAGATGGAATTGTCAGATGAACAAATATTGGTATTTCACGGTTGTGCTGATTATAAATTTATTGCCTCTCAACCACAAATTAATCTTTTTAGACTGCTCTGGGAACACAGATTTGGATCCTTTTAAATATTTATTTTTCCTGTACCAGCTGGCAGAACATTTTGTCAGCAGAGGGCACTGTAAGAGAAAAAGAGCTTTGTTCTGTACTTTGGATATGTTGGCTTTGTAGGTTCTGGTAGCGTTCATAGCTTCTGTAGCGCCTAACTCTCTCAGCTTAAGTCAGGCAGCAATACCTTGATAGCCAGCAGATTCCTTGACACATCCCATCTCCAGAGCAGTTTTGAAGAAGAGTGGCATTTTCCCAGTGTCCAGCTCCTGCAGTGTGTGGCAATCAAGTGGCACTTCACAGCACCTCTCAAACCACAGGCATTTCCACAGTATCTGGACCCTGCCATACACATTGGACAGCAGAACCATGTAGTAAACAGTCCAGTATCCCAGATGGTGGATTTCTGGCAAGTTCCAGAGACCATATTTCCAGCAAGTTCTGCTGGCATGACACCTCACAACTTCTCTGTCATCCAGTGAGCAACAGCTGTGCCATCTTCTACGAAGTTGAGAATTCAACAACTGCGTGATTTTCTCTCTTCATTGAACCCAGAATGATACGATAATCTAACTAGCTCCGTTTCTAAAAGTGATGCCCTTATTATATCATGTAGAAGCATAAATGTTAAATTTGGATGAGTGTCTTATAAAAAAGATCTGTGGGATGGGCTGGCAGTCTCAGGCTCTTCCACGCCGTGTCTGTGTCTTTCAATTACCTATAACCTTTTAGTTTGATTCTGAGCAAAGTATATGATTTTTGTGTCTAATTTCACAACTCACTCTCTTGTATTATCTCTGTATACGTGAAAAGAAAACACAAATCATCACAAAAATTACATTGCTGACTCTCAAAAATAAGACAAAGGGACAAACATTCACCATAAATCTGTATTACAAAAGCACTGTTGGAAAAGTACTAGTATGTTCTAAATAAAATATATTAAATGGCTTCATTAAAGAAAAAAGATAAAGTTGCCAAATGTAGATTTTTGGAATATAAGTGTCCTATATCTTCATTTAGTTCTATAGAATCCTTTAGATTTGGCTATCATTAAAAAAATTATTCTCAACTCTGGGTACCGTGCTAACATCTATTCTCCATTTTCCATAACACAAGTATCTTTCAAAAATACACTATTTTATTATAAACTCTATATTTTTAGCACTCTTAAGGCAATGAAAGTGAGAGTAGATAACCTAAGGATTGGGTGAAAACAGATTTAGTAATAAAATAGTTTGACCGACAACATGGTTTGGGCCATGTAATACCCACATGTCATGGGAGGGACCCAATGGGAAGCAACTGAATCATGGAGGTGGTTCCCCCCGACCCCTTGCTGTTCTTGTGATAGTGAATGAGTTCTCTTGAGATTGATGGTTTTATAAGGAGCTTCCCCCTTCACTTGGCTCTCATTCCGTCTCCTGCCTTCCTGTGAAAAAGTGCCTTCCGCCATGAATGTAAGTTTCCTGAGGCCTCCCCAGCCATGCTGAACTCTGAGTCAATTAAACCTCTTCTCTTAATAAATTGCCCAGTCTTGGGTATTTCTTCATAGCAGCATAAGAATGGACTACTACACTTGTTTATGTATTTAATAAAAATTAAGAAATAAGACATATGCTCAAAATCAAGGAATGTGTATTTTTAAATATTTCTTCATTTTTTTTCACAAATAAGACACAAAAAACTACTAATTGTGTTGCTGTGAAGATTCAATGAAATAATGAATGTGAACATTATCTTTTATTATTATTATTATTCAGGCTATGACAACGAATCTACAAAACAACAATTTCTAAAATTATGATGACTTATTACAGGAAGGTTTAGTTATTGTTCACAATACATGACTATAACTAGGCAACTCTATCACTTTTCCTTACCCCAGGACTCAGACAGAATGAGCAGCCACCAGACTAAATGTTAGCATTCTGCTGGTAGAGTGAGAGAGATCTCTGGATAATCTTACATTGACAATTAAATGCTTCAATTTGGAACTGGAACTTGTTCTAACAACTCATTGGGTAGGACTTACTATATATCCACCCCGCTAAAAGAGAGCCAGAAAATTACATCAGGGTTCTGAATATACAAAAAAGGAGAACTACTTATAAAGTTAGAGTAACTGTTGGCAAAAGAATTTGAGAATTTGAGAAAACTTTGGCTCCATTTTGAATTCAAAACACAATAAACCTTTTCACTGAAAGACACCTCAAGTCCAAAATCATATATGATATAAAATAGGTTCTATAACAGTTAGACCTGATCCAGACATTTATACAGTGAAAAAAAGTATCTGTCCCTTAAATACTTGATACATACACCACATTAAATGCTCCCATTTGACAAGAAAGAGAGAGAGTAGAAAACATAGATCTCACTGGCTTATAGCTAAACAGAAATTCTGCTGTGCAGTTATTATGGGGACCCTTCACTGTGGATGGGGAATGTTTCTTGATTAGGACAGGTTATTTTCCTAAAGAGTGAGGGATTCCAAAATGATATTCCTGCATGAACTTTGTCTCTGCCTCCTAAGATTTTTTTCCATGCTTCATTTTTGCTTGGTCAAATTTCAAGTGGGCATTAGAGGATGTATTTGCTTATGGGGCAGTTTTCTTTTGCCAACAGTTACTTATACCCACAGGTTTTTGTTTTTTTGTTTGTTTTGTTTTTTGAGAACATTTTGGTTATTAGATTTGCTATATTTTTTTGACGTTTTTGCTTGTATGATGGTCTCTTGTATTTTGCCTTTTTGTTGTTAATTTTTGTTTTAATTTCCATTTTAATTTTAGACTCCAGGGGTACATATGCAGGTTTGTTACAAGAGCACATTGTGTGATGCTAAGGTTTGGCTTTTATTGATCCTGTCAGCCAGCTAGTGAACATAATACCCAATGGGAGGTTTTTCAATCCTTACCCCTCTTCCTCCCTGCCCCTGTACTTCCCTCTCTCCCTATTTTTGAAGTCCTCAGCGTCTATTGTTTCCCCTTTATGTGCATGTGAACCCAATGTTTAGAGCCCACTTGTAATTGAAAATATGCCATATTTTGTTTTTGTTCCCACATTAATTCACTTAGAATAACAGCCTCCAGCAGCATTCATGTTTCTGCAAAGCACTTCCTTCTCTTTATTGTTATGTAGTATTCCATGTGTTTATGTACCATACTTCCTTTATCCATTCTACCACCGATGGCACATAAGTTAATCCCATGTCTTTTCTATTGTGAATAGTGCTGCAGTGAACATCGAGTGCATGTATCCTTTTGGTAGAATTATTTATTTTCCTTTGTGTATGGGATTTCTGGATCTATTTGTAGCTCTATTTTTAGTTATTTGGAAAATCTTCAGACTGCTTTGGAGATTTGCATTCCATCAACAGTGTATAAGCATTACCTTTTCTCCATAGTCTGCAAACATCTGTAATTTTTTGACTTTTTAATCATAGCCATTCTGATTGGTTTGAGATTGTATCTCATTGTCGTTTTGATTTCTATCTCTCTGAGGATTAGTGATGTTGAGCATTTTTAATGTTTTTGACCACTTGCATGTCTTGGTTTTGAGAAGTGTCTGTTCATGTTTTTATCCACTTTTCAATGGGGCTGTTTGTTTCTTGTTGATTCATCTAAGTTCCTTATAGATACTGTATATTAGTCCTTTGTTGGATGCATAGTTTAAAAATATTTTTTCATTCTTTGGGTAGTATATTTATTGATAGTTTCCTTTGCTGTGCATTAGTTCTTTAGTTTAATTGAGTCCCATTTATCTATTTTTTATTTTGGTCATCTCACCAGAAGTTTATTAAAAGACTTGAGAAAAGATTGTGAGCAGTGTCAACCATGGATATTATGTCTGCTCTTATTCTTTATCTCAGTGCTTTATTCTTCCTAATTATAAATCCTCACCCAGAATATTATTTCTCACATTTTATTGCAGATTTTATAAAACCTATAGACAAAAATTAATCAGGTCTGTGATGTACATTTAAACCCAGTCCACATGGATATTGATCCCTCCTGTAAATCCTTAATATTTCATAGTACATGCAGTTGTTCATCAGACATAGCACATTTTAGTCAAGACATCCCCTCATCAACATAAATATCCCCTACCAAGTTTTGGTCTCTTAATCTACCAAACTCTGAGAAATCATCATCCCATGCTGGAGTGCTACCCTCCTCGCTCCGGGCCCATGATACTTGGGGGTGACTATACTGAAACTATACCTGGCATCCAGTTCTTACTTCAGGGCCATAAAACTAAGATCGCCCACACATTCCCCTTAAATAAGACATCTTGATGGGCTAATGACTACCACCATATTAGCCAGTCATTTGAGCACTGTCATGCATTTGGTATTTTTAACTTTTGGGAGTAATATCACTCAGCATCGCAGAAGACCTGGTCCCTGCCGAATCCACTGTAGACAGACTCGGATGAAGTCCATAGTTTACATCTCGACTGATATGAGCAACTAAAGAGAAGGCAGTCGAGGTGTAACTACAGCTGAATGGTTCTCTGTTTTCATGCTAAGCGTGCTTCAATATTTTTTATCTGCTTCTTCTTACACATTGGCTGAGGTTTATACTATGGATCATTTACATTTCTAGAAACCTGAAATATCGGCATTATTCTCCTGCTCACAGACTATGGCAACAGCATTCATAGGCTAGTGCTCCCAGGAGGCCAGATATCACTCTGAGGCACTACAGTAATTACAAATCTACTATCAGCCATTCCGTATATTGGAACTGACCTTTTGCAATCATGATGTGATAAAAATCCATCATCAACATAATGCAAAGTAACTGAAAACCTTGAGACATTTTTTGACAAAACATATGTTAACTTCTCATTGGCAATTAGTGGTGATTCATACATAATTGAGTGAAAATTAAATAAATGTGCCATTTTTAAGTGTAAAATAATTGCTGTCACTTAAAGCATGTATGCAAAACTCATAATTTTCTAATATATGTTGACACAGGTTCTAAGGCTTTAGTAAAGGTTTTTATCAGGGAAAATACGTACTGGAAAATTATCTGTCTCTGAGAAAAATATGCAGTTATGCAACAAAACTAATATTCTACTCACAGGTAGCAAAAGTCAATATTGCTAAGGCCTTGGTCTGGGTAAACATTAGACAGGGTGAAAAGTAACATGAGCTTAATCTTGTTGTAGATCAGCATGGACTGAATGCTTATGACCTCACAAATTCAAGTGTTGAAATTCTAACCCTAAAGATGATGGAATTAAGAAGGGGCCTTTAGCATATAGGATTAGTGCCCTTATGGAAGAGACTCCATAGAGATCTCTTACCCGTTCCATCAAGTGAAGTTATAGCAAAAAGATGGTTACCCAGGAAGAGGGCCATCGTAAAACACTGATTCTGCCAGCACCTTAACATTGGACCTCCTAGCCTCCAAAACTGTGAGGAATAATTTTTTGATTGTTTGTATTCTACTGAAGCTATGAAATTTTGCTGTTGTAGTCCAAACAGTCTAGCACAAGGTCCCAAAGAATATGAGTATAAACATATATATGCATATATGACATATGTATGTGAGTATACACACACAGATTTCTGAAAAATTCACTCTTTAATATATAATTCTACATTTCTATTTTATTGTGTATGCTAAGATAGAATGAACCACATGAGTTGCTTCATTTAAATTCTTGTTCATTTTCCAGTTTGCACTTATACCATGTCCTTTTTTTGATTTCTAATATATATCTCTTCTCAAGACTGGAGAAGTACACCCAAATCCATCTTTCTACAGAAGTTTCCTGGAGAAATAATCTAAATAAATTGTAGTCATCCCTTCATATGTTTGGGCTCAACGTCAATGGATTTAACCACAATAGATCAAAAATATTTTTAAAAGTTGTATCCGCACTGGCTCTGTAGACTTTTATTTCTTGTCATTATTCCCTAAAGAATACAGTGTAATAAGTATTTGCATGAAATTTACATTACATTAGGTATTATAAGTAATCTAGAGATGATTTAAAGTCTGTGGGAAGATATGTGTAGGTTATATGTAAATACTACAACATTTAATGTAAGGGACTTGAGCATCACTGAATTTTGGTATGCATAGTGGAGTTAGTCCTAGAGCCAATCACCAACAGATACCAAGGGATGACTGTACTTCAGTGAAAGGGAATAAGTAACAAAAATAATCATTTAAAGAGACTACTCCATTAAAGAGACCACTCTTTTATTTGTTCTCTCCAAAAAATTGTTCCAAGACAAATCATATGTAAATTATTGTCATTTCTAGTCTTTATAAATAATAGAGTGAAATGAGGGGAAAATAATTTATATTACCTACATTAATAATGCTTTGTTTGGGGTTTATGCAACTTGGGGATGGTTGAGCCAAAAGAAAAATAATAATAATGACAATGATAATAATAAACAAGTAGAAGAAGAAAAGGAGAAAAATAACTGATTTGCTTAGTTCCAGATTACACTGAAAGTTTTAATTTTGAAAAATATGTTTTATGATGAAGAAAAACAAGAAGAAAAATGATAAAAAGAGACAGGAGAAAAATAATTGGATTGCTTAGTTCTAGATTACATTGAACATTTTTCTTTTTGAAAAATATATTTTATATCTAGTTATAATATTACTATACTGTTGAACTAAAAAGAAAATAGAACATTCTTGGTAAGCTCTTGTTGAGTTATAGTTTTAGGAATATTCAAGTATTCACCTGCCTACTTGTCTTTTTTTTTTTTGGATGTCTTACAGGAAAAACACAGTATGACCCAACTAAAACTCTTTATACTATTTCCCAATACCTGCTCTTAGTCAAATAAATACATCAATACTTCCTATATTTGTAAATGTTACCAATTTATATGCTATTATAAGGCCAAAACTTAGGAGTCACAGTTAAAACTTCATCTCATTCTCTTGAAATGTTAACATAGAACAGGTGAGGTAAAAGTAGAAGGCTAGACACTCTTGCACTGACCCCTCCCTTTTTACATCAGTGTAGATTCTTAGTAAATTGTAGGGAATTAAAATTCCCCAAAGGGTACATTTCTTCTGTACAATATTTATTCAGGCTATATAATTGAAGTAGAATTCCTTTATACCAGAGTGTGAAGACAAATTGCATGCGAACCAGAAGAAAAACCCCAAATACCCTGTAGAAAAGGAAGTTACCTACTAAATTTCATTTCATTCAGGTTTTTCTGAGTGAAATTAAGTGTCTATCTTAGGACCATACTTGTCCCCAGAAGGACCACCCATACAAAGCTACAGCCATAACAAAAAAAAAAAGAAAAAAGAAAGAAAAAAAAAAGAAAAAAGAAAAGAAAGAAAGAAGAAGAAAGAACATTATACAGTATAATAGATGGAGGGTTGTGTAAATAAACAGATAAAAAAATGTTTAAAATCATCAAAAGGATCTTTAACTTGTTTAACTGGACAAGAAGAACTGGATAGTGCAAAGATCTCTGCAGGTCATATGTCTGAAAGGGCTTACCAGAATTTGCAGGACGTACTCATGTAAGCCTATTATTTAGGCAAAGAAAAGGGACAGCACAAGATTGACCGTCCTGCATGTCCCTCTTTTAACCCAGTAAGGTCAGTGCAAAAAATGCATGTCAGATTTGCAAGTCAAGTTTGTTAAACCCGTTGGGCCAGTTGCAAACCACTGTTAAATATACTGACCCTGAGGGTCCTTCATCAAGTTTCAGACTTAAAGGGCACATTGTAAATCCACTGTTCTCATACTGGCCCAGGTTTAAAGAAAGTATTTTAAGTCCATCTGTAAATCAACTCTATCTCCTGAAACAGCTTAGTAAATTTCTTAATATTAAGTGACTGCATATTTATATCAAACATTATTTTTACTGAACATAAATGAATTACTTTGTTTTAACATGTGTCTATAGTGGGGTTTTTATTTGCTTGTTTTTTTAGCAGCCTGGAAATCGTCCAGTAAAGATGTACAAATTATAACTTCAATAATTTATGCAATATTAATTGGGTTAACACTGATACACAGGGATTCCAGATTTTCAAAAAAAAAAAAAACAAAAAAGCTTAGATACAATAGTTTTATTTTGTATTAAATGGTGATACATATCTGTATATACACATATATATATATGTATGTAGCTACATCTATATATAATTGCAAGAAATAAGGTTAATTGTTCTTTTTATTTTTATTTTTTAACTGGGAAATTTATTTTAGGTATATGTGGATGTGATTGTGTGTGTGTGTTCATCTAGTAGTGAGTTACTTTTCATTATAATTTTATTTTTATTTTATTTTATTTTTTAATTTATTTAGATTTTGTTAGAACAGGTTGGAGCTCAGGTCAAAATTGAGCAGAAAATAAAGAGTGCCCATCTATCCTCTACTGCCATGCATGCACAGCTTACCCCACTATCAACATAGCCCAGAATGGTATATTTGTTACAATTGATGACCCAACATTGACTGGACATTGTCACCCAAAGTCCACAATTTACATTAAGGGTCATTCTTGGTGTGCATACTATGAGTTTTGACCAATGTATTATATTTTTATATTATTATAATATCATCCAGAAAAGTTTGACTGCCCTAAAAATCTTCTGTGATTCGTATATTTATCCCTTTCTTTCCTCTAATTCTGGGCAAAAATTAATCTTTTTACTATCTTCAAAGTTTTGCCATTTTCAGAATGTCATATACTACTAGAGCTGAATCATATGGTACATACCATTTCTAACTGGCTTCTGACACTTAGTAATATGCATGTGTTTCCTCCATGCCCTTTCATGGTTGATAGGTCATCTCTTTTTAGCAGTGAGTAATATTTCATTGTCTGGATATACTAGTTTATTTTACTCAGTCACTATTGAAGAACATCTTTATTATTTCCAAATATTGGCAACTATGAATAAGCTGCTATAAATAGCTTTGTGCATGTTTTCATGTAGGCCTCCGCTTTCAATTCATTTGGCTAAATACCAAGGAGCATGATTGCTGGATTATATGCTAAGAGTTTGTTTAGTTTTTTTAGAAAGAGTCAAACTGTCTTCCAAAGTAGCTGTACAATTTTGCTTTACACCAACAATAAATGAAAGCCATTATGGTATGCTTCTCCTCCTTGAGTTAGAGCTGGTGCTGTTAGGAACATCAGTGACAACATTCCCATAATCACAGCTTAAAATATACCCCAATTGCCTGGAAATCATTTCTTTTCTTTTCTTTCTTTTTAATTTTTTTTTCTTGGCTGATAAAAGATAATGGAGGTTATAATTTGAGCGTCCAAGAAAACTCATATGGAATTAAAAATGTAGACAGGAGAATATTATATTTTGATCTACTTCCTAGATCATTCAGATGCTGGTATTCTAAACCATGTGAGTAATTTTCTTCTCAAATTGTAGAAAAATTGGTATCTTAAATCGACTTCATAGATTAATATTCTCTGTTAAAACCGCTTTTAACAGAGACAGAGTTAATGTGGGAGAAATTCCTAGAGAAATGACTAATGAGAAAGATTTTGAGTAGCCAATTTTTTGCACTGTTTATGATGCATTACATAGTTTGGACAGAGACAAATTTCCTGCTTACTATTTTTTTCTTTAGGAAACTAGTTTCTTAAATCCATAAAAATTCTAGTAGAGATTAATGCAATTTAAAATGAGATTGATTGAATAGCAGAAAGAGTTAAACTCCAAGAATCTACTATATCCAGGTCAAAAGCTTCGACAGACTATCAATTTAGACAGTAAAAATTTCTGGGAAAGAAGCCAAGTGAGATAGCACCAAGATAAAGAGTCGTAAATCTGAAGAATGAAGTTCTGTCTGCTTCTAAAGGACCACCTTATTTATCCTGCTCTTTTTAAATTTAAAGATATTTGCCTTACAAAATCTGAGGCAGATGGTGGGGACTTATCAAGAGTTAAAGGCAACAAGCATTCATTTTTGCCTCCAAGTTCATTAAGACATCAGAAATATTTAGAAGCTAATGCCAGAGTTCAGCTGTATGCCAGAGTTCACGTATTTAGGATGCTGTATGCCAGAGTTCAGGTATTTAGGATGAGATAAAGTTTGTTTTCATTCTTTTTTCATAGTGGGATTACCTTAAAAGAAAATACTATTATAATTTCGGAGGAAATAAATAAACATAAATCTGAGTTTGCAAAGTTGAAGTAACTGGAAATGTCATCATGGTTCCCTGGGTATGTTTTTAGAATTAGTTTATTCTGCTCCTGCAAAAATACCATTCTTGACTAAATAGAGCAAAGGAATACAGGCTACTGATTACTGGGCATTTAAAATGAGACAGCTCAGAGATGTTAACCTTCACCAAAATTCTAGCATTCGAGATACAACATTGGTAGTAGGGTTAGCGAGTGAAACTAAAACAATGATACAGATTTTGAGGAAGGAGTGATCTAATCCCCTATTTCTAATATAATTATTTATCTGATGCCTGTGAATTACCTCTGGGCATCAAAAAATAAATCATGTTGTATCTTCTGTTGATATAAGGACACCTGATATAATTTTATTTTGAAATATCTCTCTGCATTTCAATTTGTTTGGTAGAAAGTCAATGATCTGGGGGATGCATCAACTTCAAAACAAGTTCATGTTGACTGCCAGTATAGATTGTTTCACATTACCTTGAAAAAGCAAATAAAAGTCATATTTCCTTTTTGGTTACCAGAATATATTACTTTATCAACATTTCCATAATCTGAAAAAATAGACTATAAACAAATGAACTTTGAAGTTGGGCTTCTTTGGGAAGTGGAATCGGAGACAGAGATTTATATACAAGAGATTAAACAGGAATTGCTCTTTTGATAAACATTGTTGAAGACTGAAGAAAGCAGAATTGGCAGAACAATAATTTGAACTAAGATTCAGTTACTACAGAGGTCTTGGCTGGTCAAACTCAGAGCTCTGGCACAGGGATAACCCTACAGACTTGTCTTGTATTGAAGCCAGGAAACTTACCTTTACATTCGTTCCCTTGGCCAGACATTGAACACTGGCTTCTTGGGTAAGAGAATATAAGTTTAGGCAAGAAAACTTTTTTAGATGAGAGCCATTCTTAAGGAGGGGCTCAGGAGATAGATGTGAGCTGCCAACACTGCAAAAACCTGAAAGAAGTGAATGATTTATTCTGGTAGCAGGGGACTTCTAGGAAGCCCTAAGAGCGTAGACCACTCTTGCGTGCCTTAGAGCTGCTCGTTCATATAATGTGATAAGAAAGCACATTTTCAGTAATTTTAGCCAGCAACTCTTCCTGGAATAATTATAAACTGATATTTATGGGTATGCCTAAAAGTTCCCATTGCTATACTTGTTGATATTATATTCCTGCAGTTATATGCTCATAATAAACCTGATACTTATGTTATCTCTAATATACTACCAAGTCTAGATTTGTCTTGTGTTTGACTTATGATTCTTGTGGTTTCAGGGATTTACCTTACAGCTTGACTAAGAATTTTATCTCTGAGTGGTCTTAACTCCTGATCAATAAGCACTTCTCAGATGACATTAGTGAACTTTACCACTTACTTTCATTATTTGGCAAAGAATAGATGCACAAGTGAGTCACTTGGGTGCCTGAATATGTAATATTAGTTGTACTATCTCTTGATCATTTAAGTTCACTGTCTCTAAAAGGAAAGTGACTTGTTTTCTTGTCAGTGGTTCTCCTGCAATGAGGAGCATGAAGTGAATGAGTGACAGCCATAGATTCAAGTTGAATTGGACTCTTGTTATTTCCCCAATAGAAGCATTTTCCTTCTGAGAACAAAGGCTCCAAAACAGAACCTACAGTTGTGTAGACAGGAAAGGCAAAATCTCCAGATGGGTTTCTGGAGAATGCTAAAAAGTGACACTACTACTTATGTACCTTGGATTGCATTTTACTTATTAAGGACACAGGAATTCATAATTATCACTGATGTAGAGTGTATACTTTATCTTGGCACGTAGTGTCCATCAGCACAAGGCATCATATCCAAATGGCACTTCAACTTCACCTTGGACAGGCCATTTCTTTGCCCTATCAAGCCAGCACGTTCTGTGTACTGAATGGTGCAGTAATATGATTGGACTCTTGAATCTTAGATCATGAGTTGCAAAATTCTTGATATAAAATTGGTATCTTAATCCAATTCGGTATTATTCAGGATCCTGTGTTGGTGAATGAAACACTCTGTAACCCTTAAATATTGTGGGGCCAAGACATTATGTGCAGGAATGTCAATACCATACTTTATATGTGTTGATTCTAGACAAGATAAATTGCCACACCTTTTGGTATTGTAGGATCTAATGCAATGTCTCTTTGCCACAACAAAGTGGCTAGTTAATCCCCTTAAACTACAGTGACATGTCAAGAGTTCATAATTCGTCCCTGTGGGTTGCAGTTACAGTAGCTAAATTGCCCTTCACACTTTATGTTCACCACAACAGTTCTTTTTACATGTCTCCTACTCATGGTCTCCTAGTCTGTCATTTCAGACCTAGATCAACCAGCCCAGTCAAGCCATTCATATTGGGGTGTGTGTGTGTGTGTGTGTGTGTGTGTGTGTGTCATACTTTTCTCAGGCTTACTCTCTTTTCTCACAGAGTGAAGGTCCAGAGTTAATGTGAAAACTAACCATCAGGAAGATTTTCCCTCTCCGCCTTTCAAGGGCACATAAAGGAGGTCTCTAGTATATTCCAAATGCATTTTCAGCTTGCCCTGACATACGAAGTGAAATCACATACCATATCAAGACAATCTATCTGTAAAAACAAGCATGGTCTTTCTACTCTATCTGCTGGTTATATTGGAACCACCCTAAAGGGACACAGTGTGAGCTCATGGAGAGGCATGGTAGAAGCATGGTAGGAAATACAGGGGCTGACTACCTGCTCAAATAATTTACTTCCATCCTCCAATATTGCTTGTGAACTGGGTTTACCACATTTACTTCACCATGAAATCCTGCCTACCCAGCCAGTTTTATGAATTAGTGAGTGCAACGGAACTTACCTCATGGTTGGCATTTCTGGCTACCAGGCAACTTGGTGTTTTATGGACAGGCACTTCATCTCTACCTGGATTCACTATCATGCCAGGAACGGCTTTTCAAATGGTATTTTCCTCTGTGGATGGCATAATTTTATCAATGATCTATCAGGCTGCCTTATGATTCTCCCATGGGGGCTTGCTATAAATTCTACACAGTGTCTTTCTGTAATACTAACAAGTCTGGAACCATAGGGTCTGCCAAATCCTACAGTACGAAAATAGGATGGACTTGCATTACATTTCAGACCTTCTTCATCATCCTTTTCTGCTCTGATACTCACCAAGAGCTGTTAGTCTTTTGTGTCACATATTATATGAGTTAAAACATCATTACCAATTGTGAAACATGGTAATTCCATAAACCTAAGGGCCTACCAAATATTCTGTGTGTTTGTTTTTCTCTCTTATTGTGGAAAGTATAAGTTACAATAATTTCCCTATTACCTTAAAGGAGCCATTCCAGTATATCCATACCCTAAACCAATGGAAGCCTAATATTTCCTACTAATGATGAATGCCCCTGAATGTACGTAAGCTTTATTTCAACCCTCTGTAATGCATGTATCTTACCAAAACTTTTAACCTACTGGCCAATTCTTGCAAATTGGGAGAATTAATGTAATACAGTTGATACAGAAGATCAATGTCATAGTCTCTGTTTTTCTTCAGACCATATTATGGCAGAGAAAAGAAGAGTTGGGCAAGACTAGAAATGTATGTTGTTCAGGATCCCATCTATACGCAAATTGTTTGGTTTTAGTTGTTGTTATTTAAGGTCTTCTGAGAAGCACATACAAAGACGTAATTAGACAATGAAGAGATTTAATGGGCAGGAGAAGGTAGGCAGAACATTCTAACCTTGCAATAGGATTTATAACTATAAAAACAACAGGAAATAAAGAAGAATTGATTTGGGAGAGTCGCAGACTGCAGTGAAGCTCTGAGAAGTTCTTGACCAAGTAAACGAGAAGCCGCAGAGGAAAAAATGCCCATTAGTGGAGTACTACATTGGGCTAGAAACAACCCAACTTTATTCCCTAGTCATGCTCTTCTTTGTCTATGAGAAATCTGAAGAGAATGCAGCCTTGTCATGAGACTGCTGGAAATCCAAATGTGTGGCAGATGGAGGATTGTTACCATCTACGCTGCTCACAATAGGTTCTCTCAAAAGTACATCTGAGTAGCACAACTCCATGGCTGTCAAAACCTGACTCTGATCAGGTTTTAACACCTATATTTATAATTTTCTTCTGAAAGAAAGCATCACTTTTCTAGATCAGGCATTAGAATTAATTATAGCAATAACAACATCACTTTCCCTTATCCCAATCTCTCGGAGGCAATGAAATTAGGGCAGTTGTCAACTGCACTTTCGGGTTTGTGCCACAGAAGAGGAGCCCTCAAGTGACAAATCTAGGATCTTATAAGGAGCTGCTGTACAGCTGCCACCCTCCCCTCCTGAGGAAAGAAGAGAAACCTTATTTTCCTAATGTAAATAAATCTCAAATAAAAGTCCCTAGGTTTTTGCCTTCCTTCATGGCTTGAGGTTTTATTCCTCTTCAAAGTGTAAACACATAGATAAATTTATACATCTCTAAGAAGTATTTTATTCTTGAATTTCTGTTCAACAATCCATTATCCTAGATTGCCTGTATTTTTTGCTCTGAAAGCCATGAACATTCAGAAGGATAAAAACATTTTTTGTTACAATTTCATACTTCTTGTACAGCACAAATACACTTAACATATGCACAGGCAGGAAGCAGCTCCTCTCTGGCTCCTACGGGCCTCTCTTTCTCAGTTCAAATTTAGAAGAGGGAGGTTAGTGACATGCAGGCCCAGCTACGTAGTTGTTTTCAAAGCCAAGCTTGGCTCCCATCACCTTCTTCCTCTATTATTTATTCTAAATTCTCATGCTCAGCTATCATCTTTGCAGGTTTTGGTTTCTTATGTGGTAACTCAAATTCTCATTCCTGAGTGATGTGAGTTCTTCGCAACTATCCTCTTCTGAGGCCAGAACTGCTGCATAAATACATTTATGGTTAGAATTAGAAAATAAAACACTATGGTTTACTAAAGTGAATCATGTGGGTTACACACCTATTCCTTCCTTCCCTAATTGTGTAAAATCATCTGTTTTCTGCTGATCAGAAGAAATCACCCTTGTCAAGATCATGAGTTCTTTACTTATCTTCTGGTCCCTATACACAAAATATCTAAAGTACTTAGATGGCAAGCACCTAAAAAGCTAAAATGTGTAGTTTAATGTGATGCTTGCTGTATCATGAGAAAGTGCTCTTATGTAGTCTAAAATTCTCCTTAATTCATTATTACATCCCACCACCCTTGATTCAGCACCTTCAGAATCCAATCACACACATACCATCCCGTCTCCTTCTAGTAATTGTTGGCCAAGATCTGCAATTCATTTATGATGCCTTCTGTAACATTAATAAAAATGTCTATTCCTTTCCATACCAGATAATATTGTGAATTAATGCTTATAGTAGGCTAAATAATGGCCGCCCCAAAATATTAAGTCCTAATCCTTGAGACATAAAAATGCTAAGTCCTAATGCTTGTGACAAAAAAAATGTTATGAGGCAAAAGGGTCGTTCAGATGTGTTAAGAATCTTGAGAAGGGAAGATTATCCTGAATTACTAGGGTGAGCCCCAAATACAATTTCATGCACCCCTGTAAGAGGGAGGGAGAGGGAGTTTTAACATGACAGAAGAGGGGAAGGCAAAGTAAAGATAGAGGCAGAAATTGGAATAATAAAACCACAAGCCAAGAAATGCCAGTAATGACCAGAAATCCTGACAGCACTTTGATTTGGGATCACTGATACTGACTTCAGACTTTTAGCCTCCATAACTATAAGATAATACATTTCTGTTTCTTTAAGTCACCAATTGTGCTAACTAGTTAAAGCAACCACTGGAAACTAATACAATGCTAATCATTAAGACTGCACTCAGGAAGCGATGTAAGGTTAGATGATGAGGGGAGCACATTTTTTCAACAAGGAAGATAACTATGCATTTTTTCAATAGCTGAGTTTTCTGCTTTAGCACAGAGGACTGGGACATTATGCAGGTACAGAGGTGCCATGAGAGTCTGAGATTTGTTGACTTCTGAATACATTGACAAAGACAACTCTATATGAAGTCTCAGAGCCCCAATCCTTTCTATGAGGTCTCTGACCTCAGTGTAACATATTGCTAGCATTGAGAATACAGCCTTCTCTGTAACTAAGACTTAGCCATGATCCTGAGCTTTTCCTATGTTCCAGCTGTAGGAAATGAGTCTCTTTACATGCTGCCAAGGAGGCCATCTGGCTTTCGCACTTGGGTTTTAATTGGAGATTAATCATCCCCAGACGTTCTAAAGCATTGAAGAAACTCAGCAGCACCTGCTGGATTTTATAGAGTTAGTATTACTAATTCATATGAAACTCTCAAAATCCTGAGCCATTGGACTTGCTAGTATATTCCTTTGCATTGGTATTTCTTCTCAGTTAAATGCCAATGGAAGGTTAATAATTATACCACTACCACAAGCCATACTAATGGGCTATTAGTCATCCAACTACCACTAACGACAGGTTCTTCACAGCCAACCAACTAGCAAGCCATCCAACCCCAAACTCCCATTTTAGAGTTGGCTACTTCGGTTGACTCCTGGCTTCAAATGTTTAGGGTCAGGTTTCCTAGGAAAACAACTCTGACACACAGATTTACATAAAAAACTCTTTTTTGCTTATTTTTTGGTCTTTGTTTTGTTTGGCCGGGAAAGAAGGGGTTTTCTTTGTCATCCTGGTCCTTAATAGTTTAGCCAAGGCTCCTCTCAGCTGCTCTCCTGCCCTGCCCTGTCCTCTACAGCCCTCTCTTGGAAGGACTCCCCTGCCCACCAGTGGAGGATGCCAATGTGACATGAAGGCTGCTGGGAAATGTAGTCCATGGTCCTAAAGGGCCCGCTCTGAGTCCCAGGAACCCCTCTTCTAGCTGCAGGATGGGCTCAAACCTTTTAAGCCTAGAATTTACAACAGTTTGGGGGCCTTTCTCTCTTGGTTCTGCAATTAGCCCTATCCAGAACACTTTGCAAAGCTTAAGAAGAGCCCAGGGCTATTCACAACTTCCCCTTCCTCTAAGGCCTCCATCACAGTGAGGTAACAGAATTGTGATTTTGACATCATAGACAATTCAGTTCCTTGCACTGGGGGAAAGGGAGAGAATCATGATTACAGTTGGATCACCTAAGGCAGAGAGGGAAGGAACCAACAGGTATATGAAGAAGACTGTATTTCCTCCTCAGGAAGAAAAAAATCACTTATAAGTAAGTCTCCACCACCGTCTCTCACTTCAACCAATGTTTCAAGTCCTTTTTAAAAGCCCTGAATTTAGACGTTAGAAGGTGAAGAGATTGGGGAACAACTAGACGGTTACTGGTTGTTACGTAAATTTGAATCTCAGCTAGCATTAAAGATGGTTCAAAGAAATTGGCAAAATAATGGAAAAAGAAGAGGTTTTAAATAATGCCTTCATGCTGTGATTTCTTTGTAGGGCAGAATTTTAGATTTTTAATGTATTGGAAAGTAGTATTAATGCAATTAATTGTCATGGTTATATTTAGTAACAAAGTTCCCCAGAAACATCTGTTTTCTCTACATATTTTGTATTCTGCTTAAGCCTAGATAGATATTTTGAACCCAGAAAATTTGAGACAGGTTTCAGTTAATTTATAAAGTTTATTTTGCCAAGTTTGAGGATGCACACCCATGACACAGCCTCAGGAGGTTCTAATGACATGCGCCCAAGGTGGTCAGAGCACAGCTTGGTTTTACACATTTTAGGCAGACATAAAACATCAATCAATATATGTAAAATGAACATTGGTTCAGTCCAGAAAGGTGGGAAAACTCAAAGCAGGGAGGGGATTTCCAGGTCACAGGTAGGTGAGAGACAAACAGTTGCATTTTTCTGAGTTTCTGATTAGTCTTTCTAAAGGAGGCAATCAGATAGGCATTTATCTCAGGGAGCAGAGGGATGACTTTGAAAAGAATGGGAGGCAGGTTTGCCCCAAGTAGTTCCCAGCTTGAATTTTCTTTCTGGCTTAATGATTTTGTGGTCCAAGAAAATTTCAATGGTCAATTGAGACAAACAGATATGAGATATTTCCACTGATTACGACAGGGTGGCAGGTTTACGGATAACATTCATTAGGTTTCTGAACTTTCTGAGCAGACTTGGTGACACTGCCAGCTCTAGCAGCCTTCTTGTTCACACTTTGATGATGTTACTGAACCCTGATTTGAATGCTTGCTGTTCAAAAGAGAGATATGTGAGGCTGAGGCAGGAGAATCGCTTGAACCCGGGCAGCAGAGGTTGCAGTGAGCCGAGATACCGCCACTGCACTCTAGCCTAGCCTGAGCGGCAGCGGCAGAGACTCCATCTCAAAAAAACAGAAAACAGAAAACAAAAAACCCTTAGTCTGTAATAAAGTGTGCCTTTGTCCTAACTCTGCCAGAAGCCCTCTTCAAGGGCGACCTTTCGTGATTCTTTCCTCTTTAATTCTTACATTTACCATGAGATAAAAAAAAAAAAAAAATATATATATATATATATATATAGGAATATCTTTAACTTATGAAGTGACAGAGCACTACACTGAAAACGACCAAACTTTGATGAGACGCAATATCGTTATGATGTTAGTTCTCCCTGAAATAGTCGACTGGTAGTTCCAATGCTTCATTATATAATCCAAGAAGGCTTGTAATAAAAATTAACAAGCAGTTCTAAAGTTCATATAAGAATATAATAACTTAAAAAAATCAAATCAGGTTGAAAATGAATAATAAGTTGCAAGATACTTTAAAAAACTATACAGTCTTAAAGGAATTTTCTTTGTAATCATTGGTAGGAAATTTTCTTAGGGAGACTGAAGGAGCAACCATAAAATAAAGAAATTGATAAGTTGAAATTAATCAAAATTTGAAACATTTGCCCATCAAAACACCCCATAAAAAATATCAATTACATATGGTAGATATACTGCTTGAGAATTTTAGATTAAACAATTAAATAGTAGATTCTTAAATTACATTTTTAGCTACAAAATAAAACCATGCTCAGCTTTTGTTTTAAAACATATTCTAATTTATATTCATTCGATAAAATAATTATTTCCAAGTAAGATTAATACTGATGTGACATTAAGGGTTAACTGTAAATGAAGGTTAAGTGATCTCTAAGTAATTTTGAGAATGAAAACTTGTGGGGAAAAGAAAGAGAGATACACTCCATTTTGTTCTATATTTGAGATGCTGTTAATCTGTGACCCTACCCCCAACCTTGTCCTTGCAAGAGACATGTGCTGTGGTGACTCAAGGTTTAAAGGATTTTGGGCTGTGCAGGGTGCGCTTTGTTAAACAAGTGCCTGAAGGCAGTATGCTTGTGAAAAGTCATCACCATTCTCTTAATCTCAAGTACCCAGGGACAAATACACTGCCAAAGTTCACAGGGACCTCTGCCTAGGAAAGCTAGGTATTGTCCAAGGTTTCTCCCCATGTGGTAGTCTGAAATATGGCCTCGTGGGAAGGGAAAGACCTGATCGTCCCCCAGCCTGACACCCGTGAAGGGTCTGTGCTGAGGAGGACTAGTAAAAGAGGCAAGAAGTCCTCTTGGCAGTTGAGATAGAGAAAAGCATCTGTCTCCTGCCCGTCCCTGGGCAATGGAACATCTCGGTGTAAAACCCAATTGTATGTTCCATTTACTAAGATGGGAGAAAACCGCCTTAGGGCTGAAGGTGGGACTTGCTAGCTCAATGCTGCTCTTTGTGCACTAAAAAGGTTTATGGAGATGTTTGTATATGCATATGAAGGCACAGCACTTTTCCTTAAACTCATTCATGTCACAGAGATCTTTATTCATATGTCTTACTGCTGACCTTCTCCCTACCATGCTCCTATTATCCTGCCACTTCCCTTTTTCTGAGATGGTAAAGATAATGATCAATAAATACTGAGGGAACTCAGAGACTGGTGCTGGAGCGGGTCCTCTGTATGCTGAGCGCCGGTCCCCAGGGCCCACTTTTTCTTTACACTTTGTGTCTCATTTCTTTTCCCAAGTCTCTCGTTCCACCTAACGAGAAACGCCCACAGGTGTGGAGGGGCAGGCCACCCCTTCAAAAACTCTTTGAGGCTGAGATCTAGTCTATTATTAAAATAAAATGTGAGAAATTAAGAGATACAATTGTTTATAATAATAATATTACAATTTATTTAAAGTTAGCCTGATCCCTTTTTCCCAATATATGTAATTGGTAACTAAATATTATGAAGCACTATGCACCCTTTATCCTTAAGTCATTTTTATTCTTTAATCACAGAACACTGAAAATGATGACAATTCATATATTCATAGAATAGCTTCAGGTTACAATAAAAGTATTAGATGTACTTTCACCATTTCCACATTATTTTCTAAAATTATTTTAGTATTATCTGAGGAAATTGCCTTAATAATTTCTAAAAAGAAGAAAACGTATACATCTCAAAACTCACTTATTATTCAAGGGCTTCCAATAAAAGCTGTAGAAGCCTTGCTTTCAAAGGCAATTTTTACTCTCACAACAATTTTCAATTTATACTTCAAAATGGGTCAAAAATAAATGAGCTATTAAAGACTACTGGGTTAAGCATCACTGCTCTTATCATTTGCAAATTGATGTATCTTTATATCAATCAAAATAAAGTGATTCAACAATAATATTCATCTAATGTTTAGCTGTTGTTAGAAAGTACATTATTCTGTACAAATACTCAAGGATAGAATCCCATGGTAAATGTAAGAATTAAAGAAAGAGGAAAGAATCACGAAAGGTGGCCCTTGAAGAGGGCATCTGGCAGAATTAGATCAGAGGCACACTTAGTTACAGACTAAGAGTTTTTTTTTTTTTTTTTTTTTTTTTTTTGAGATGGAGTCTCTGTCGCCCAGGCTAGGCTAGAGTGCAGTGGCGGTATCTCAGCTCACTGCAACCTCTGCCTCCCCGGTTCAAGCGACTCTCCTGCCTCAGCCTCCAGAGTAGCTGGGGTTACAGGCACACACCACCATGTCCAGCTAATTTTTTTTTTTTTTTTTTTTTTTTTTTTGGATTTTTAGTAGAGATAGGGTTTCACCATGTTGGTCAGGCTCGTCTCAAACTCCTGACCTCGTGATCCTCCTGCCTCGGCCTCCCAAAGTGCTGGGATTACAGGCGTGAGCCACCGCGCCCGGCCTCAGACTAAGAGTTTGTAAGTATTCAAGGTGATAATGTTTATCAGAGGCTTGGACTGCTTCTGTGTCTTTTTGTTGTGCTTTTCTGGGAGGGAGAGTTGTGTGTCTGTTCCCATACATCTTTCTGCAGCTGCAGACATACACCCTGAGTCTGCTTTTAGATTTCCTATCTTAGTGCACCTGAAGGGAAAGGAATGTGCTTATTAAGGCCCACTGTTTTACTGGGGCTCATTGTATGAGAGTGGAGTTTGGCAGTTACCCAAAAGACTTTTCCCCCACCTCCCTCTGTGCCTGAGCTGTCTTGTCTGTATTTTATTGTCTGCTCTTTGTGGCTGCTTGTAGTTAGAAGAGAAGCTTCTACATGATTTCCTGGAAATGCGTGAGACTAGAAAGGGAGCTGGAACTTAAAGTGGCGGTGTTTGTCCAAGATGATGGTGCTCCTCCTCTGTTATAAGGACTACTTTTATAATTTTTTAGTTTTTATTGCTAGGTTATAAAAAGAAAATTATTATTATATACTAGATTTTACTAAAAAACATTTATTAGAATCCTTAGCATTTTCTTAACACAGACATATTATACACACATAAAAGAGTTTTTGCTTATTTCTCTATCTGTATCCTTTCTAGCTCTTAGATTATGCCACCATTTGTTCTTTCTAGTGCAATACTGAATATAAATATTAAGATGGGCCAGGCGCAGGGCCTCACACCTGTAATCTCAGGACTTTGGGAGGTTGAGGCAGGAAGATCACTTGACCCCAGGAGTTCAATAACAGAATGGGCAACATAGTGAGACCCTGTCTCCACACACAAAATGAAAGTAGCTGAGGTAAGAAGATTACTTAAGCCTGGAAGGTAGAGGCTGCTGTGAGCCATGATTGAGCTATGACACTCCAGCCTGGGTCAGAGACCCTGAAAAAAAAAAAAAAAGAGAGAGAGAGAGAAAAGAAAAGAAAAGAAAAGAAAAGAAAAGAAAAGAAAAGAAAAGAGAAAAGGGAAAGGAGAGAGGGATGGAGGGAGGAAGGAAAGAGAAAGAAAGAAAGAAGGAAAGAAACAGAAAAGTAAAAAGAAACGAAATGAAACAGAAAGAAAAGAAAAGGTAAAGAAAGGAAGGAAGGGAGGGAGGGAAAAGTTAAAAGTTAAGATAACATACTCTTAATCTCCAAATTAAAAGAAGCCATCTAATATTTTAACAATAATAATCTTAGTTGTAGATTATACACAATCTATTCTAACCTTAGAGTTAATTTCTATTCCTATTTTATGAATTTTTTTTTTTAAATTATAAATTGGTTTTGGATTTTGTCAATACATTTCCTGAATATGTTGAGATAATTCTTAAAATTTTTTTGTTGATAATGTGCAAGACTACTTTGTTTGATTTAAAATATTAAAACAAACTTCCATAATTGGGATAAACCCGTGCCTTAGTGTGTTAAAATTTTTATATGCTTTTACAATTTGATTAAGAAATTCATGTTTTATTTTTGAGTGACTTAAATGAGATAAATAAAATACAATTCACCTTTATTTCCTGAAAGAAGTTTATAAAATTACTATGTTTTCATTATTAAAAGTTTGACAAAATATACCAATGAAGCCACCAGGTCCTTGAGACTTTTTGCAAAATGTTTTAAAAGTATAATTCTTCTAAAGTGATGTAGGGCCCTTTAGTGTTTTAAATTCCTTTTGTATCATGTTTGCTAAACTGAGTTTTCAAGAACTTTGTTCATGTCATGTAAATAATTTATTAATGTAAACAGTTTTCTTCATATTGTTCGCTAGTTTAAAGTCTTTACAATGTCTAATGGTACCTCCATCATTTCTAATGATTATTTATTTTTTCATTTTTTATCTTGATCAACTCTGTTAGGAATTTATCAAAATAACTAATATGTTCTATCTGTAAGCTTAAATTTATGTTTCCAACTTTGTTAATGTCTACCTTCATTTTTAGTATTCCCTTTATTCTACTTTCAATTTGTGTGGATTGGCTTTCTAACTTCTCAATATGGTATATTACATAATCAATATACAATTGTTTGTCAGTATTATGATTTTTAGTTATAGAATTTTCATTTTAATAGATTCTATTTCTATAGAGTCTTGTTCAACCAACAGGATGACACTGTTCTTCATGTCTGTATTTATATTTATAATGGTAGCATCAAAGTCCTTGTCCTCTATTTCCAACATACGGGTCAACCCTTGATGTGTTCCTACTTATTGCAGTTTTTCCCATATACTACATGTATACACACACACACACATATACAAATGTATGTATACACACATACATACACACACACACAATCTCCTTGAACAGATTCAGGAGTATCCACCAGTAATTTAGTTGCCTGACAAAATTGCCTTCATAAGTTTCAATTAAATAATCCAATTGCTTCATGAGAGTTCTTCGCTCTGGCAGAGCTTTAGCTTCAGAAATGCGTAACCTTTGATTCTCTATGCATCAACAATGACTTGCTGCTAGGCTTCCCAGAGGCCTCAATGAATGGTCTTCCCAGAGGCCAAGCTTTTGGCCAAGGACTTTAGGAGAATCCCTTCACAGTCTTCTGGGTGGGGGTTCTCCTCTGTATAATTTTACCATTCCCAAAACCTGCCTAACAAATTTGCGAACTGAGAAGCTCTGATCTTCCCATGTATGCACCTCGGCTCAGCTTGGGATCTGCTTTCCTGATTAGGAATACATTCAAAGGTAAAACCTTGGGTGAATGTGGAGCTCACTTATGGATCCAGCCTCTTTGACTTTGCTGTTTGTTATCCAGCACCAGAAAACAGTTCACTTATAAATGTGTACAGTTTTGCAGTTGTTTAAAGTGAGAAGTTCACCTTAGCTATGGGTTGAGGAACCCATATTTTTAACACAACATGAAACAATAGAAAAGCAAATATTGTGAATTCAGAAAAGCTACTGAATCAAGCTTCTGCCTAAAACATACAGAAACTAATTTCACACACACACACAGATACACAAACACGTGCATTCATAGAAAATTATGAAGGTCTAATTTTAACCAAAATTATCTTGAGAACAAGAGGATTAGGAATGCTACTAACACTGTATAGTCACACCAAAAATCTGCTAAAAATATCATGACCTTAACCTGTTATTCAAAATGATTAAGAAACATTAAGATATTTATAGGACATATGAAAATACAATATGTGAAAGCTACAAATATCTGAAATGGGTGGCAGGAATGCAGAAATAATTAGTTTTTTTAAGTATTTAGAAATTAAGATTAAACAAATAAGAACTCAGGAGTGAATTACAAAAATAATAATGCATTAAGAAGCATAAAAGTTAAAAAGAAAAGAAAAAGCAAAATATAAAAGCAATATAAGTTTTTCACCACAAAGTAATGAATATTAAATGTAGACAATAAAACTCTGAGTTAATAGAAATTTCTGAAGCAGTAAATCAGGCAAGGGAGCAGAACATATACTAAAATGTATTGTTCAGAAAAATTTTATTGAATTAAAAAAAGAAAACTACATAATGTTCCAGAATGATCAATATGTATTCCAGTAAAACTGCTAGACTTCAAGAAAAAGAATCAGTTCTTTGAGAATCTAGACAAAAACAAAGAAAAAAAAAAAAGCATGAGGTATTTATATAGCATAAATTTATGGCAAAAATATATATCAGAAATAACATATTTTAAATTCTCAAAGAAAGACAATGGGGCCCTAAACTTTAGCCATTACTGAGAAATGGAATATTTAAGTTCCAAGAGTTCATAACTATTCCTTCAGTAAGAAAAAGAACAACTGAGTCTAATGTTGCCTTTCACTTGTGATAAACATTCTTTGGATGTAAATAACATTATGAAGAATAAGCTTCTTCTCTGAAGTAGTCAGAGAGCACAGATTGCTCATGATTATAGGCCAGATACAAGGACAAGAAAGTTGTAATAGTCAAACTTCATCTTTAATTAACTATTTTATTTATTTATTTATTTATTTGGAGACAGAGTCTCGCTCTTGCCCAGGTTGGAGTTCAGTGGCATGACCTCAGCTCACTGCAACCTCTACCTCCTGGGTTCAAGTGATTCTCCTGCCTCAGCCTCCCAAGCAGCTGTGATTACAGGCACGAGCCACCACGTTCAGCTGATTTTTCAATTTTTAGTAGAGACGAGGTTTCACCATGTTGGCCAGGCTGGTCCCGAACTCCTGATCTCAAGTGATCCCCTGCCTCGGCCTCCCAAAGTGCTGCCATTACAGGTTTGAACCAATGTTCCCAGACTAAGTAACATTTTAATCAAAAGGTTGTATGAGCATCCCACAAATCAACAAGTGGTTGAATTAGAACCCTAAACTACAGATTAGCCATGGCCCATGACAATCACTGAAGGTTAACTGCATCAGGAGAAACAATGTTTAGAAGCAAAGAGAATACCATTTGTGGATCAAGGATGGAAGCCTGGAAGTGTATGGAGTTGTTTTCTGTTCTTTCTCCCTGGTCCACTTGAGGTTATCACAAGAATAGAGAAACTGAAGAATCATACACATGCATCCTACTCTTTGACTAAAATAAATTCCAGAAATCAATCAGGTAATTTTTTTTTTTTTTTTCCACCAGAAAAATGGTTTTGCCTTGAACTTACTTCCAGGGGACATGGAGAAGTTGTTGGACTATTTGGAAGACCCGTGATAGTCACGAAAATAAATATTATTATTTCCATTATAAAGATAAGGAAATTGAAGTCCAAAGTAAAGGAGCCATTAGTTAAGATCACACAAATATTAAGTGATGAAGAAATAATCCACCTTATGCAGTCTGACCCAATGAATTATATACAAAAACACCATACTATACTACCTCTCTTTGCACTACACAGAATATACTATTGAATTTATGTTGTTATATTTATAGATACTATCTTGATTTTATGCAACGTACTCTTGCCTACTTTCTAGTTGAAGTATTTCTTCAAGAAAACCTTACATTATGTACATTCCAAATGTAGAAGCACATCTGGCAGCGCTTACACCACTGTCCTATTCTTAGGTTCACACAAAAACTGCAGTGAACTTCTCAGATCATTCAGTTTAGAACTGATGCTAAATGAGTGATGAAAGCCTCATGGATGCTTTGATTGCCTAAATTCCTTGGCTATTCACTGGGAAATAGTAAGAATTACATATTAACGATCAACATGAGGGAACCAATTGCTTTATGTTGTAATATGGCTTAATATGTACTTACAAAAAGATGCATTGACTCAAATAGCAATCTCATCAGCTGACCAGGTTACTCCTGTAATAGACACAGGTGAGTTATATTGACAATACGGAAGTAACTCCATTTGTAACACTGGTAATTCTAAGAAACATCACTGCTAGCTGTAGAAAATGTGACTCTGTGTATTTAATTAGCAATATTAGAATTACCTGACATTACACTGTGTCAATTCTAAACTCTTCAGTGAGAAGAAAGACTAAGAGGGTAAAGTAGAACAATTTGTTCATAACTTTACCTTGTGGCGTTACATAGTCTATACGTTTGTAATGTATGCATGTAGTGTTAACAAGATGTGTTTGTGTGCAAGCAAGGGCAAGTGATGTTGACTTCTCACCTCTGTAAGCCAAACAATATAGGGAAAAAACTTTAAAGATACCAGTTAAAATTAAATATCAGGTCTCACATGCTGAGGAAGAAAATATTTTGTACATATTATAAATGAGACTTTCAGAGTTAAAAAGCATGAATACTTTTTTTCTTACCACACAGTTATAAGTGACTGAGTAAATATCTGAGTCCAGCTTATTTCTAAAGCCCACATGTTTAATACTGTGTAGTTTTACATTTTTTCAGAAGACAATAATAATACATCAGCTGAGTGAGTATAAGCCAATATATGTACTTCTTAAATAAAAGTCAATATTTACTGTAGTATTTTCTTAAGGCTGCCATAAGAAAGTATCAAAAATGGATGGCTTAATGTAACGCATGTATTTTTTCACAGTTCTGGAATCTAAAAGTCTGAAATCAAGGTGTTGGCAGGGTGAGTTCTTTATGAGGACTTTGAGGGAGAATCTGTTCATTGCCTGTCTCCTAGTTTCTAGTGTGTGCCTGCAATCCTTGATTTTCCTTGACTTGCAGGTGCATCACTCCAGTCTCTGCCTTTGTCTTCATGCAGTGCCCTTCCTATCTCTGTCTTCTTCTTATAAGGATGCAAGTCATACTGGATTAAGGTCCCAGCCTTCTTTAGCAGGACCAAATCATAAATTAACTAATTTCATCTGTAGTTATATTATTTCCAAATAAGATCACATTTTGGGGTACTGGGTCATGACTGCAACAAATCTTTTGGAGGGACACGATTTAACCCAGAATATCTACTACATGCTGAGATGCTCTATGTAAATTAACATATTCAGAATGTGTTATTCATGACCCAAGGAGAAACCATATACGTTTTGAATCTTTCTTCCAATTGAGAGCTAAACAGCAACCTTGACTTCATAAGCAAGTGTAAGATTATTTTTACAAAATAACTCAAAATGCAAGAGTTGCAAAAATATTATGCAACAGAACAGTATAACAACTATACCGACTGGAGAGTGAAAAGCAAAAAGTACAAATAGCAATATAAATAAATACTTCATATCTTCTGAAAGACAGAAGATATGAAAAAAATTTCAGATATCTCTGAAATATAAGTCCAGTGATGTGCAATAATTAATAGACTTGTGAACTCAATTAATTATGTGTTTCTAGAGGAAGAACGAGAAAGTGCATTTTAGCAAGAATTCAGATAGATTCCAAGGATATCAGTAAAAGCAGAGGGGTATGCAGAAATTTGTTGTGGAGGTTATAAATTAAAGGGCAGTGATTATGCAGTTGTAGGCTCAATGTTTGATATTCATTATTTTTATCATTAATAATTAATTTCAAAAATTAATGTTATTTTGCCAAAAAATAGCATATTATAATTATATGTCAGCCCACATTGTTGAAGATTAAATTCATTATTGTATTAGCAAAAATGCTTTATAGCATTGAATTAATCAAAACATTAAATTTAAAACTTCATATAAAAGAAATTCATACTTCATATAAAAGAAGTATGGAGCTAAGTATTCCAGGGTTGAGCATCTATGGAGCTCTCTATACCATACTTCACTATTCTTGTTTATGGTTTTTAAGTCGATTGTTTTATTTTGACTTCTGGAACTCCAGTTATGACAATGTTAGGCTAGTATAAAAAACAAAGGGAGGCCCCAGCTGTACGTAGCTGCCTGGGTTATCTTGCGCCTTGGTAATTATGACACTGCTGAGTCAACAGCAGCCAATATCTGTTAGACATTCTGAGCCTCATTTACGCCAGCTCTGCGTTGACTATACCAGGATGCCAGAATAGTGGAAAGGAGAAAGAAAGGGAAGAGGGCAAGCCCTTCCCTAAAGATTCAGCCACATTGAAATGGCACTGTCAGTCTCACCCAACACTTGCTCTTATCATTCACTACCAAGAACTTCTACCTAATGGGACAAAAAAGAGGTTGCAAGTAAACATATTACTCACCCAAACTTTGTAAGGAATATTGTGCCCAGATTGAAAAAGAGCTTGTGTTTCTTAGGAGTAAAGGTAAGATGGATATTGTATTCTCTATTGGAGAACCCAAATATGAAACAGCTTGCTAGTGTCAGAAGTATTGAACTCAATCTTCAGATTTTCAATTATGTAGACAGGGTGAATTAAGTTCAAAAAGGTTATTTTGCAGAGGTCATCCCAATACTTAATGCAACTATAAGAATGTAAATCCAGGTCTCCTGGACACCAATTCATGCTTGATTTGAATATAATATGCCCCTTTGAATGTAATTTTTTCTAGACAAGGACAAAAATTATATTTACAGCTTAAATACAAAAGAATTACTTCCAAATGTTTAGTTTTTCCAGTCATCTTTAAAAATGAAATGTAAAACATGGATATAAGTGTTCAAATCATAAATGCTAAATTTCAATAAATTATTTAAAAATTAACAATTTAATAATCACACACCAGTTTTAAAAATTACTGATACTGGTATTGCTCCTGCCCTGCCACCTCTGAGTCAGTAATTTCTTCACACAAAGGGAAGTAACAGCTTGATTTTTAACCCCATAAAAGTTTGCCTAGCTTTGTATTCTAGATTTATAAAATCATATATTTGTATGCATTATGTTTCTAAAATTTAACTTAATATGTCAACATAACTAGTTTATTTTTTTAATACAGTATCCTTTTATGCAGACTTTTAATATTCTATTGATGATATATTTGAGTCACTTCTGTGTTCTGAATACTGCCTCTATTCTAAATACTGCCTCTATGAATATTCTTGCACATGGGCTTGAAGCATATATACAGTAAGTCCTTAACATTGTTGATAGGTTCTTGGAAATGGTGACTGTAAGCAAAATGATGTATAACTAAATCAATTTTACTGTAGGCTAAGTGACAAAAACAAGAGTTAATTTCCCATATCATAGTTCTGGTCACAAAAACATTACCCAACTTCCAAATAAAGACCTGAAAGACTTCTATCATTGAACATTAAAATAAATATGAGCTATATATACACTTAAGAAAGATTAATAAAAACAGGTAAGATAATAACTCACAATTTTTAGTGAATCAGTGAGTGATGGTGGTCATCGTGGTGAGTTAAATCAAGGAATAAGTGGTTGCAAAGCAAAAATTGTAAGGAGCACCTTCTACAGCCATGCAGGTCAAAAGCAATCACAAATATGGCAGGCTTGCTGAGAGCTTTCCTCCCACATCATTTATTGCTGTGCATTTGTCTAATCATCATATACTTTACAGATGTTTATTTTAGGACAATTTGTGTTTGGCATCCATTCACTTTCTAATCTTATTCCCCAGTGCAGGGGCACAGGTGACCACAGCCTATCCTGGCAGCTCAGGGCCCAAAGGAAGAACCCACCCTACGCAGGACAGTATTTCATTGCAAGACACACTCACACACACTCCCACCCTCATTCAGACTGCAACCATATAGACATGCCGAGGAACCTAACATGCACATCTTTAGGGTGCGGGAGTAAACAAGGAGACCTGGAGAAAACCCAGGCAGACATGGGGAGAACTTGCAAACACCGCAGGCAGTGGCTCCAGACAGGAATCATTTTTTTTTTTTTTTTCTCATCAAAATTATATGAAAATAACAAAATGATGTTGAATTAAATGACATTATTCAAGGAACTGTGCATTTCCATTTGCTAAGAGAGAAATTGCTGGGTTATATTTTGTGTATTTAACTTCACTGAACTCTCCAAAGGGTTTGCAATCATTTTACTTCCATCATCAGCTATTGGGAATCCTATTTGTTCCATATTTTTTTACCATTACACAATGTTGTGATTGTTTAGATAGATAAGAGAGAGAGAGATGATAGATAGATAGATAGATAGATAGATAGATAGATAGATAGATAGATGATAGATAGTAGATAGATAGATGATGATAGATAAGATAGATAGATGATAGATAAGACAGATGGATAATTGATTATAGAGATAGATAGATAGATAGATAGATAGATAGATATTACTCACGTAATAGACACAGGTGAGTTATATCTGAGCAAAGGCTTTTCCTCAGTGAGGAGCAAATTTCATTCTTATGGTTTCATTTAGAATTTCTTTGACTCCCTGTCTCTATGATGCATAAAATATTCAGGAAGTTGGAGTATTCTTTCTGAGAACAGCAGCCATTACGTGTGCAGTCCAGCGCTGGACGCTGGCTCGGCTCCATCTGAGACAATGGAAGATTTGGTATCTTGTGCACTCTGCTCTTTCTCCACTTGTAAGTTCTCCTCTACACCTCCCCAAAAGAAAACGACTGTGTTTTACAATTCTCGTATTAGTGCTATACGGCACTAATAACCTGTGTGTCCCGACTATTTGCAAATAATTATAATAAAACAAGTGAATAGTGCACAAATATAACCTTTTTAAGTAAGTATTTTAAAATATATTCAAAGAGAGAAAAAATCTAGACACTTTGAGGGATTTTTTTTTTTTTTTATGATTTCTCCAAGAAGCAATTTTCAATCACTGAAAGACATGTCTTTTTGAAAAAGCAATAGCATATAAAATAAAATGTAGGGACAACCTGAGGTAATCTCTCTGAAGCCCCATAACAGTTTTAAGAAACTCTTCAGGCACAAACAAAAAAATCTCATTAATATCACTAGCTTATTTGGAAAGACAAAAAGACTCAAAAATGGAATGGCTACAATTCTTCAGAAGCATCCATCTAGAAAAACTCTCATATTCATACATTCATGCTAATGTAATTCTTTTGTAAGCACAATATGGTGTCTGTGTATGTGTGTGTGTGTGTGTATACATGTTTATATCTTAGAATACCCTTTTAATAATGTAGAATAGAAAATAGGAGTGCTTTTTAATTTAAAAAGTTTAAATCTGATTCAGAATTTAAACTCACTATAATTTTTAGACAAAATATAATTTGACTGCGCTATATATAATATATCTCTGGAACTAAAATTGTAATTTTTATAATTTCTATTTATAAATGTTTCCTGTGTAGTTTTCAGTTTAACCTCAGAAGGAAAAGAAGAGGAATCATTATTTTTTGGAAATAAACTTCTCAAATTTGTAATTTATACTAATAATAATTGAGATTGTGCCTTAAACTCCAAATTAGTTTGCTGAGCATAATAATTGTATCACTGTAGTGAATTGAAAAGTAAACAAATAAACCAGTTTCCAATTTTCTGCCTGGATTTCAAACCTCCTCTGCAGATAGTAAATAAAAACAGTATCATTGAGCCCTTGCTACTCCAAGTATACTCCATGCACAGCGGTCACCAGCATCAGCTGTGGGTATTTTTCAGAAGGGAAGAATTTCAGAAGCCTCCCTGGTACCGCTCAGCCTTGACTGTAACAAAACCCCCAGTTGATCAATTTCTAATTGAAGTTTGAGAACTCTTGCTGCAGACCTATAATTGTTGAACTTGGCTGCATTTTAAAATCACCTGAGAGAATAATAAAAATGCTGATGCCTGGATTTCATACCCAGGTATTCTAATTTAATTAATACGACTGTGGCTTGGACATTGGGTTTTTGAAGGTACATTATATATTCCAATGTAGTGCTACTCTTCTAGGCTCTTCACAGAATGGTTAATCTCATGTAATTCTAAACGCAATCTGCAATGAAGACATTATTGCTTCCACTTTGTATTTGAAAAGTGAGGGCACAAAAAAACCTTAACATTTTGAAGTTTAAAGATCATAAGGCTGGGCACGGTGGCTCATGCCTGTAATCCCTGCACTTTGGTAGGCCAAGGAGGGTGGATCGCTTGAGGTCAGGAGTTCGATACCACCCTGACCAACATGGTGAAACCCTGTCTCCACTAAAATACAAAAATTAGCTGGGTGTGATGGTGGGCACCTGTAATCTTATATACTCAGGAGGCTGAGGCAGGAGAATTGCTTGAACCTAGGAGATTAGGAGGTTGCAGTGAGCCAAGATCACATCACTGCACCCCAGAGTGGGTGACAGAGAGAGACTCTGTCTCAAAATAAATAAATAAATAAATATGAAAATAAAGATCATAATGCAGAGCTGGTATTCAAATTATACCCTCATTTTTTCTGTAAAAGTCATATTGTCTTCGGCACATGATCATAGGTGTGAAATTTCAGGAGCATATACACTGAACGACACTAAATATATATATGTATAAATATATTTTATATATACATATAACATCTAAAATGAAAAGTTCTGACCTAGTCTTTTCATCATGGAATTATTAAGACTAAGAAGTTTACTAGCCAATTTCAATTAAAATCTGGCTTTATTCTTTAAACATTTTTTGCTATAAAATATCACAAAGACTACCACCAATGTTGACGTAGGGGAAGTAGTGATTTAACTAATCGCTACATGTCTAAGTGTATAGTATTTGTTTGTTTAGTTTTATGTTTATGTAAAAAATGGCTTATTCCAAAAGATACACGCAAATTAGAATGGATGCATGCAAATTAGTAAAATTCAAATTCTCAAATTGGATACCCATATTGAAATAACAAAGGGAGATTTGGTTAGGAATAAAACATACTTTAAAGTCATATTAATTGCTTGCTTAAGTATACATGCTCATTGTTACATTCGAGCAGCAATTATAAAAATTGAAATTTAAAGAGTTTCAGGAGCCATACTTTTCATTAGGCAAAAGAAAATAATTTTCATTAGGAAAAAACAGATAATTCAAAAATTTCAAAGAAAAAATAGATAATTAAAAATGAGAGATTTTATTCAAAACGCTTTTGCATAAAGAAAATGAACAAATGTAACATACGAAAAACACTAGCTGGATGTTTTTGTTGTTTAAATTTTTTAAAGCTTTTTAAACAACCGAATGTAAAGTAAAGGTGAGGAAATCTTACTCTAGAATTTTAAATTATGTTTTAGCAGCAGACTATTTTTATGAAAATATCACATGTAGTTGTAAAATAATTGAAAAAGACAATAGCTATCATTTGATTAAGCAAATATATGACACATAATTTGTAAGTTTTATTTTTCATATAGTTTGTAATAATTTCATTAGATATTATTGTCATTATATTTTATAGTTGAGGAAGGTATAGAGGAGATTGAGTTTAACTGAAAACTTGTTAAAAGTACAGCTATTAGACTGAGCAGCCAGAAGTGTAATCTTGACCTACTCATTTTTCCTCATTTTTATCAATAAACACTTTCATTAAATCTTAGACCTTACAAACCTGCTTTAGAATATGGTATGTAGATCAGGGGTCAGTCAACAAAATGGGCCAAACCCAGCTTGCCGCATGTTCTTATAAATAAAGTTCTACTGGGCCAGAGTCATACTCCTTTGTTTCTGATGTCTGCGGCTGCTTTCACACTACAATTGTTGACTTTAGTAGTGGTAACAGAAATGATAGACATAGCAAAAGACCTTCTCTTTCATAGAAACAAAAATGTTTACTATATGGCCATTTACTAAAAAAGTGTGCCCACCTATGGCGTGAAACAATATTTTCTGAAATGTAAGTTTGGAATATTAAAATTATAATCAATATGCATTGGAAAAAGTTTCTTATTGTCTAATATTTTGGGGAAAATGATAGATAAAATAAACTAAATTATTTTTCTTGTATGATTCCTCAGCATTTTAAATATATTAATATGCTTTTGATACTTAAATTGAGATTATATAGTATAGCTTTAATACAATTTTTAAAACTCTAGGATGTATATACATTCTTTTAGAACTACTTTGTGAGTGGTAGGAGTACAGCAGAGAACCATCTGGTAAGCACTGCAGTATGAAATTATAGTTTAATTTCTCCTTTCAATTAATATACCTTCTAAATATACATTTTACTTTAAGAATAAAATTAGATATAATTATTCCATGTTTGTATAATAATTATTTCCAAACATTTTTTAAAAATCAAATAAATAATAATTAGCTGAAAAGTTAGGAAATTATTGCTTTTTATATTTATTTCAAAATGATTGACTGTCTCAATCTATTTCTTTTACCTAATTACTTTTGAACACATCAACACTTTTCATAAAATCTTTTTAGAAAATACAAAAATGGTTTCATTGAGTATTTTCTTATTTTGTTGCTGCAAAAGCACAAACAAGTTAAAGGAATAATACAGAGAATGTCATTAAAATTCCATTGTCGTTCTCAGCCCCTCTGGTAGCTACAGTCAGTTTAGGAGTTTATTTCATAGTATTGAAAAGTAGAGTTGGAGGACATAATTTTAGTGTAATACTCCAAGAAACATTTGTTTCTCTGTTTAGATGCTGATAGCTTTTGGTAGCAGCAGGTTTGAGGTTACACTCTCTGGAAAAATATCATAAAAGGATTGCTATTGTAGTCTCTCATATAAATTCAAACATGTGTGCTTTGACAGCGTCCAGATCATTGGTATAATCAACATCAAAGAAGCCGGTAAGGATGGTGGGTTATTATAGAATTCCACACACACTGCCTTGGTAGCATTTCCAATGACAAAGTTTACTTGAGAAAAAATATTTTAAAATATTGATTGCAAAGTTAAATTGGTCATTTGTGTCCACATACCATTTAATCATGTTGACTATACGAAGAGTTTAGCAATGAAAACAATTAAAAGGTCTGTATTTTAAAATCAATATATTTGAACCAAATAAATATGAAAAAGGGAATAAAAATATTTAAAAACTAATAGTAGTTAAAATATAAATAGCCATCTACTTGAAAGTTTATCCCAAGCCATATTTCTTCAACATTTTGTAACATTTATTTAGATTTTAAGTATATTGGTAAAAACGTTAGTGCCTTTAATATATTTGTTTATGTACTATGTACTATGGCCCATCATATGTGAAATCTCTTTAAATAGGGTTAATGATATTTAGTACTACTTTTAGGAATTTGATAGAAAATATTTAAGGCAGCAGTTATTATATATATACATCAAGAAATCTGCCTTTCTCATAGCAGAAAAACTACCATTGAGTACTATCCTCATTACCTGGGTGGCAGGATCTATATCCCAAACCTCAGCATCATGCAATATACTCATGTAACAAACCTGCACATGTACATCCTGTATCTAAAATAAAAGTTGAAATTACAAAATAATAATAAAAGCTAAAAATGTTACAAACTCTTATCACAATATCTATAAAGGGTCAAAATAATTTTTAAAACTTTAACCAAAATTTGTTTTATTAAATATATTGTTGTTTTATACTCCTGAGAGAGAAATGAGAATCCTACTATCAACCTTTTGTAGTAAATAAGAATAGGAACTTTTAAAAAATTCAGATTAAAACCTCAACTAATTTAGTTTGTGTGATTAATTGGACTCCTTTCTTTTCTGACTTTGGTGTAATACCAGGACATGTTTGATTTAAAAAAAAGATAAAAATGAAATCATATGGGATAAGAAAAATGCACGGGCAAGTATATTCTGCTGTGCAATATGACAAAGTGAAAGAAACTGACCCACCCCGGGTAGCCTATGTGAGTCAGAAGTAATTGAAGGGAGTTGGCATTAAAAAATAAAAGTAAAACAAATAAGTGTCAGTTATTCAATGTTCCGACTCCTCAGAAATGCCTTTGCTATTGACTTCTGTATCCAGGCCACATCTGTCCTCAGGAGCATTGCAATAACCAGTTTGGTTGTAACAACAACTTTTCGTTAGTCAAAACATTCCACAGTAGCCAGGGTATTTTCACCCTGGATTTGAAGCGAGGAAAGAAGTAGCTTGAAAAGAGACACACTGATTTAGACATTTTGCAGTGATAGCAATATGCTGTCTCAAAAACAATAAGGGGAAAATAATAAATAGATTTTATTGATTATAAAAGTCACTGTACTCACAATTTTCTACTGTAAATCGTGAATGAATATTAAAAGGAACTCAAATTTGACAGTCTCAAAAGATACATCAAGCAAATTATATCTGATTGTCTTAAGAGTAAATCCTTGAAAGTCAAGATATCTGGCCTTTTAATATAAGAATGCTCATTTTTATTCTCCTAAATTCTGTGGATTCAAGCACCATAAGGCCTGTTAGCTGATTTTGATCAAAAACCTAAAAGACAACATGGATAAAGTTTTACATATCTCTTGTCTAAAGAGGGAAAATGGGAAGTATATCATATACAGAAAGTCTGTTTAGTGATGGTCAATGTGTTCAATATAGACAAACACAATACTTTGCCCTATCTTATGGAAATCTGATTTTTTACCCTTGTGAACGTTTTATCAAGTGTACATTCTAATTATTGATTTTATAGTCATTGCTTAACTAAAAAATATTATTTGTTTCATATTTATAATTAGCACTGTTAAAAAATAAAAAGAGTGATTTAGAGTGTGTCTGTACAAAACTGAGTTGTGTGACATTGACAGGACTACAGTCCGAATTAACTTAATATACGTTTGTGTATATTTGTTTGCATTTTTTCTCATTTATTGTTCTTCTGTTGCATATTAAGTGATTTTTAATATAATTTGTACAACAGAGGAGTGGAAGTATTTAGTCATTTTGGAGTAAAGCATATAAAATATTCAAGGCTTTATAATCCTAAACGATTACACATGTTTGAAAAAAACATATGCTTCACTGGTTATCTAATTTCATTTCACTATTAACAGGAAAAACATACTATCAGCATTTTAAATTTAAGATTATTACACATATTCAAAAAATCATTTATTGAAGATGGATGTGCATGTGAAATAGTTAAGCACAAGAGAAAAAAACAAAATTACAGATAGCCTTATGTTGTCAAAAACTGTTGAGAACAAATTTTATTAAAATAACTACAAAACTAATGTAACAAAAGATAAAAAAAAGATGATTTAATATAAATGTATGGTAACAAAATAACTGTCTAACCTTCCCTGGTTAAGGTAGAGAGGTATTTACAGAGCAGGAAATAGTGGAAAGGAAATAATTATTATTGTTCTTTCTTATAATTATAATGCTGCCATTTAGTAATAGGAAACAAGACTATTTGGGGAGTCTAAGGATAAAACATGTGCCAAACTACAGTTTAAGAAAGAGCACTGGGGCTGGGCGTGGTGACTCATGCCTGTAATCCCAGCACTTTGGGAGGCTGACGCAGGTGGATCAGGAAGTCAGGAGTTTGAGACCAGCCTGACCAACATGATGAAACCCCATCATGAAGTTTTTGCCCATTATAAGTCATGCTGCTATAAAGACACATGCACATGTATGTTTATTGAGGCACTATTCACAATAGCAAAGACTTGGAATCAACCCAAATGTCCATCAGTGACAGATTGGATTAAGAAAATGTGGCACATATACACCATGGAATACTATGCAGCCATAAAAAAGGATGAGTTCGTGTCCTTTGTAGGGACATGGATGCAGCTGGAAACCATCATTCTCAGCAAACTATTGCAAGAACAGAAAACCAAATACCGCATGTTCTCACTCATAGGTGGGAATTGAACAATGAGATCACTGGCTAACCCCAGTCCAGCATCACACACTGGGGAGCATCACACACTGTGGGGAGGGGGTGGGGGGAGGGATAGCATTTGGAGATATACCTAATGTAAATGACGAGTTAATGGGTGCAGCACACCAACATGGCACATGCATACATATGTAACAAATTTTCACATTATGCACATGTACCCTAGAACTTAAAGTATAATTAAAAAAAAAAAAATAGTAAACTGGGGCCGGGCACAGTGGCTCACGCCTGTAATCCCAGCACTTTGGGAGGCTGAGGTGGGCAGATCATGAGGTCAAGAGATCAAGACTATCCTGGCCAACATGGTGAAACCCCATCTCTACTAAAACTACAAAAATTAGGTGGGTGTGGTGGCAGGCCCCCATAATCCCAGCTACTTGGGAGGCTGAGGCAGGAGAATCGCTTGAACCCGGGAGGTGGAGGCTGTAGTGAGCCGAGACTGTGCCACTGCACTCCAGCCTGGCAACAGAGCAAGATTCTGTCTCAAAAAAAAAAAAAAAAAAATAGTAAACAGAAGGTGAAAAAATTAGTAAAAATAATGCTTTGAAAACACATGCAACTAGTAGTTTGTTCTTCTGAATAATATCTAAAGATATCAAAGTAAATGGATCACTTAGAGATCACGAAAATGACTTTATCTCATGTAAGATGGAAGATATCTAATCAAGCTCAATAAAATAAAGTTGCTCTGGTCTTATGTCTTAGTATTTTTATGAGGGTATTATTATTATTAAAAAACATAAATGTGAAAGAAATAAAATATATTTGACTTCATTGTCTTCCAAAGCCTGGGAATCTTTATTATCACTCACTCCACTTCTTAAAAGAAAATGAGTATCACTTACAGCCACTTTTAATTTATTAATTCACTGATGTATTCATTGACTTATCCATTCATTATTTTTAATGAAAGCTTTATGAGAGCAGAAGTTTTTGAAGGTCTCTACATCTGTTTATCTTATCTAACATCTATCAACGTATCTTAATATTTTTTTTAACTGCTGATTATTAGTATATTGAACAATACATAAAACATTGTTAAATTAATGAAAAAATAAACAAGTATCTTAGAAACCAAAAGGTTACGGACAATTAGAAACTGATTGAGAATCCAGAAAAATCTGAAAAACTAATTAGTCAAAGAGTTAAGATAAAGTAAAAGCCAATAAGTAGAATGATTTGTTTGATAAGAGTTCCAAAAGTTACTGGCTACAGAAGCACAATGTACCCCAAAAGCCAGAGCTGCCAAGTGAGGATTTGCATCTCTTTCAAACAGGGATTGGTTGAAAGATCTTTGGGGAGTTGTAAAACATTTAGATTCCCTTTTATGCACCATATACCATGTAACTGACCCACTTGTTCCATGGCAGAAGATGGGAGTTGAAACAGGGAGAGAGTGCTTTTCGCTGTGTGGAGATGTTTGTACACCCAAGAGAAGAAAAAAAAATGGAAATATAAAAATAAAAGAAAAGAAATCCTGAATCCCTAGCAATTATTACCTCAATTTACCTTCTCCTTTTATAGTTCCAGAATGCTGAAAGTCAATCTTGGAGACTCTAAGTAGAAGTCTGAACATATCTCACTAGGGAGTTGATCAAAATAAGAAAAAAAGAACTATCAATAAAAAAAATTTCAGTAACTCAGTGACTCCCAAAGAAAAGTGCTTTGCTGTTTTATCACCAAATTTGTGAGCATCACAAGTCAATACATATCAGCCATAGAGAGAGAGCTTCCCACCAATTTTTTTTTATTTTTTAAAATATTGTTTTAATTACGTGAGAAAAGAGGAATCAGCAGAAACAAAGCTTCCAGATGAAAGTGGAAAAACTTAAAGACATAAAAATTACCAAAAAAATTACACATGAAACAATAATTGGTACTTTCTAAAAATGCTAATACATAGTGAGATGTTTATAAAGATACATATATGTATTTATTTAATATAATATTATACATAATATAATGTATGTATTATTCTATGTTTTATGTATAATAGCAGAAATAAAAAGTCATAAACAACATTGGAAGGTAAAGTTGATTAAATATCAAAGAAAGTAATACATATCAAAGAAAGTAATAAACTCAAAAAACAGAGAGCTGTATTATGATAAAAAGAGATAAAGTTAGTTAAACTATAGGACAATTTCTGAATGTAGAAGAGAAGACAGTAAAATAGACTAGAGGAATAAATAAAATATTTTAAATGAATAGTTCAATAAAATTTCCCAAGATTGAAAAGTAATAATGTCCATAATGGAAAGGCTCACCCAGCAAGATGAATTCCCAGCAAGATGAATAAAGATGCACACCAACATTTGTCATAATGAATTATCAGAGCACCAGAGAAAAATAGATGTATACAAAGGGTCTAGAGAGAAATGAACTGAAAATCAATAAATAAGAAAAATAGTATCCTCTACACAGAAAAAGTAAAAATGGCATTGGGCATCTTGATAGTAATGTTAGAAGACAGAAGCAATGTGAGCAAAGTCTTCAAAATTATGAAAAAAGAATTATGTCCTGCCTAGAATTCTTACTTTCAGCCAAACTCTAAATATCTAAAACAAGAGTAGAATAAAAATATAATGAGATATACATCATTGTAATAAATTGTTTTTCCATCTATTTATGTGGCAAATCCACTGGGAGATGTGTTGCATACCCAACGTGCTGTAGTACACTAAGAAAAAAGACACAAATCTCAAGAAATAAACACTTCCGTTTTTTCCACACCCTTATCAACACTTACGTGTTGTGTTTTTGAAAATTGCTATTGTAAGGGGAATGAGGTGATAGCATATAGTGGTTTTGATTTGCATTTCCCTGATAATTAGTGATGTCACGCACCTTTTCATCTTGTCACAGAGGGAAAGTTGGTAACTATATGAAATGATGGTTATGTTAATTTGTTTCAGTATTGTAAGAATTATCTTATCTGTATATAGATATATAGAAAGCCATAGATATATATGTATGTATACATATACATATATGGATATATATAAATGTGTGTATGTACGTATCTCATAACATCATGTTGTATGCTTAAATATAAAAAAATTTGTTTAAAAATTAATAATAGAAGCACTCATAATCTTAAAAATAACCAAAATATCTGAGATCCAGGAAACATTTTCAAAAGAGGTTTAGAGAATTCTATGCATGAGGATTAAGGGAAGTGCCAGGATGCCTGTTGTGTGAAGCCACTGTGAGCAAGCACTCCAAACTGGGAAGGGAAAAAAACATTACTGTGGAGGGCAGAGGTCAGTGTGGTAGAGAAAGGACTATGGATGATGATGTCATAAGGTGCTCAATTCATGTGGAATGGAGATTCAGATCTACAGCAAGTAATTGCAAAGAATCTGTGAAAGGTTCATATAAAAATAAATCTAAGGAAAGCAAGTAGGCACATATTAACTCTAGAAAACCATAAAGCTAAGCAAAAGTTAGCCTAGATGTGTACAATTTAGTCTTATTTTCTTTTGTCTATATCTGGTAATTTTTATCTAATTTTTATTTTAAAAATAGCTGTTTCTTTTAGCTGTTCCTTTTGCCATATTCAGCATTTTAAATTTAAGGTATAATTATCAATTCATCTTATTACTTATTTGTTTCAAAATGCAGTTTAATGTTTCTTGAGATATTCTTTGTGCCTCCATATATCAAGTTTGGAAAACATTCTATAGATGATATATGCACATTATATTGTTAAGTTTATCAATTAAAATATAATGGACATAATGTTGACATATTTGAGATTTTTGTGTTTTTATATATGCATGCTATTATGATTGTATACTATTATAGATAATTAAAATAAAATGTCTTAGCCACCTATTAAATAAGCCTTATGTATTTTAATAATTTAGAATTTACATGTTTATATTGTGCCTACTGTATCTCTCAATGATAGTAGTAATAGAAGAAACACTAGTACTCATTTCAAGAAATAATTTAAAAATTTATGTTGGAAATTGATCTATGTAATAAGCTCATTTAATGCTCAAAACAATAAGCATTATAATTTTCCCCCTTTGATATAAAGATGAAGAAACAAACATAAAGTTTAAGTTACTTTATTAAAGTTTTACAGATAAGTGTCAGACAAGAATCCTAACCCAAGTAATCTCCTTCTACAGTTCATGTCTTTAAGCACATTTTATTTTTGCTTAAAAAGTACAGTTTAGCACTCTAGATTGACCAGTTTATTTGTACTTATGTTATGGAATTCACTTTCTACTGTATTGTAAAAAATTACTAATTACAGTACAAGATTATCCCAAAAGTAGTACCACTAAATTGTTTTAATTTTATTAATATTGATTGTTTTTAAATTTAGAATATAATACTGTTAAGCAAAGTATATATTTTTGACCTTCACATACAAAAGCCTGTATAAATATAGCCTATATAAATATTATACGCAGATATAAAAACTGTGTTTATGTTTAATAGTACAGCTTTATTGAAATATAACTTACAAACAGTACATTCTCACTCAGTGTGGTTGACAGATTTTTAAAAACTTGTCTTTAAGTAAAAAAAGACATAAAAAGAAACCAATCTGAGTATTTACCATAGGCTAACTGATGTAGGCAAGACTTAAATTCCTAAGGCATATTTCTGGTCACAAAAACATCATCATACTTCTAAATAAAGACCGAAACATTACTAATATCAAACATTGAAATATGAGCTACACATGTATTTAAGAAAGATTAATAAAAACAAGACAATTGCTGGGCGCTGTGGTTCATGCCTGTAATCCCAGCAATTTGGGAGGCCCAGGCGGGTGGATCACGAGGTCAGGAGATCAAGGCTATCCTGGCCAACATGGTGAAACCCCGTCTCTGCTAAAAATAAAAAAAATTAGCTGGGCATGGTGGTGGGCGCCTGTAGTCCCAGCTACTTGGGAGACTGATTCAGAGAATCACTTGAAACCCGAGAGGTGGAGGTTGCAATGAGCGAAGATTGTGCCACTGCACTCCAGCCCGGAGACAGAGTGAGACTCCGTCTCAAAAAAAAAAAAAAAAGACAATTATGTACTCAATTATTCCAGTTCAGGGTCAAGCGTGGCCAGAGCCTACCTCTGCAGCTTAGGGTACAATGTGGGAACCCATTCTAACAGAATGCCATTCCACCTCAGGGTGCACACACACACACACACACACACACACACACACATACACACACTCACCATACTGGGACTATTTAGACTTGCCAATTAACCTAATGTGCACATCTTAAGATGTGGGAGGAAACTGGAGTTCTCAAAGAAAATCCACAAAAACACGGGAGAACGTGTAAAGTCCACACAGAGGCCCCACTGAAAATCAATTATGTTGTTAGAGGACCTGCGGTATATCTACTCATTCAAAATGCACAATTCAGTGTTTTTTAGTATATCCACGGATATGTGCAACTATCACCACAATCAATTCTGTGACATCTTCACTGTCTTACACAGAGACTCTGTGCATATTAGCAGAGACATCCTTCTTCCCCAAACCCCTCTGGCCCTAGGCAACCACCATTCTATTTTCTGTCTCTATAAATTTGCATATTTTGCACATTTCATGTAAATGTAATCATACAGTAGGTGGCCTTTGTGACTGGCTTCTTTCACTTAGCATGATGTTTTCAATGTTCATCTAGGTAGCAGAATGTATCAGTTCTTTATTTCAATTGCTGAATAATTTTTCATTGTATGGATACACCACACTTTATTTATATATTCATCACTTAATGAATATTTGAGTTATTGCCACTTTTTCTTATTATAAATAATACTGCTATAAATATCCTTGCACGTGTTTTTGTGTGAACATATGCTTTCATTTCTCTTGTGTTGATACTAAGGAGTGGAATTGGTGGATCATAAGGTAATTCAATGTTTTAAATTGTGAGAAAATTTAAGACTCTTTTTCCAAAGTTCTGTACCATTTTGCATTCCTCACTGCACTTTATGAAGGTTCCAACTTTTAAACATCTTTTAAAATGCTTATTTTCCATCTTTTAAAAGAATAATTATTCTTCTCTTTTGAGATAAGGTTCTACCCAAGGTAGTGTGTGCAGTGGTGTAATCCTAGCTCACTGCAACCTTAAACTTGAGGGCTCAAGCGAGTTTCCCACCTCAGCCTCCCAAGTAGCTAGGACTACAGGCAGGTGCACGCCATTATGCCAGGCTAATTTTTTTTGTGTTTAGTATAGTTCTTTTTTAGATACAAGATCTCACTATGTTGCTCAGGGAGGTCTCAGACTCGTGTTCTCAAGTGATCCTCCCACCTCAGCCTCCCAAAGTGCTGGGATTACAGGCATGAACAACTGCACCTGGCCAATGACAATCATTCTATTGGCTGCAATAGATGCTGACACCATATTTGTATAGCATTCTGGACTATAAGCCAATTAAACCTCTCTGCATTATAAATTATCCAGCCTCATGTATTTCTTTATAGCAATGCAAGAATGGCCTAACACATCAGCAGTACTGTGGATCCTCACTGCTGTGTTTTAAACCTTTATATTCAAATATAATATCTTTAAATTGAAGCCTTACAAAATTTTCTAACTAGGTAACTACTAGTAGCTTGTATACATAAGGGTAAAGCTAAAGTTGTGTAAGTGTTTATTTGATAGTAATGGTATTTCATATGTATGTATGTATGTATGTATGCATTTATTTTATTTGTTTTTGAGATGGAGTCTTTCTCTGTTGCCCAGGAAGGAGCAGAGTGGTGTGATCTCGGCTCACTGCAACCTCCATCTCCCAGGTTCAAGCGATTCTCCTGCCTCAGCCTCCTGAGTAGCTGGGACTACAGGCGCATGCCACCAAGCCTGGCTAATTTTTGTATTTTTAATACAGACCAGTTTTCACCATGTTGGCCAGGCTGGTCTTGAGCTCTGGACCTCAAGTCATCCACTCGCCCTGGCCTCCTAAACTGCTCAGATAACAGGCATGAGCCGCCACGCACGGCCCACATTTATGTGATAGTATTTGTTTTTTAATATTTGGTGTCACTTTTCTTACAATTACTTAGTAAAAAAATAACTAGCTCAGTATTATAAATGTACCATATATAAATTTGAAAGCAGTAAAATAGAGGCTGAAAGGTCTTTGAATATAAATGGCAGTGTAAATATACGGAATACAATAATGAAGAGTAAAGAATGTGAAATGACATAATAATCAGATGGAGAGAACAGTTTTATAGCTAGGCCATAACAGAGTTAATCTTCACTTTCTGATTTCACTGTTTCACAAGATATAACTATTGTTTTCTTTTTAAAATATAGCCTAAAATCAATGGAAAACAATCAGTGAAAATAACACAGAATGATCGCTAACCAGTTCTATTAGACCCCCTTGATACAAATTATTTAAAGTCAAATTGAATACACATCAGATATGATTAACTCTTGCAGAAACAAAAAAATCAATCACCTCTGATTATTTTGTCATTGAACAGCCACCTATTTAAAGAAACATTTTTATGTTTACCCCATCTAAACAGTTTACTTCTTGAAATATGCATTATCTTAGTAGAGTATAGTAAGCACATAAAGCCACATAAAGCCGCTTACAGTAAGCACCCAATATGCATTAGTTCATTATGTGTTGAAGTTTGGAAAATATGAAACACTGGCAAATAAGTATACAATCATCCATTGATAGGCATGATTTTGGAGATATAGAAGGAAATGATATTCTATGGGGCAAGTAGTATTCCTCAGTGAGAATGAGAAATGGCCAGAAGGAAATGAAATAATCACCTGGCTTCATCATTACCTTTTCATCATTATCCAGCCCTATGCTTATTAAGGTGGCACACCTTAATAAGGTTAAGCATATAGTTAAGCATATAGTCTTCAGAATTACAGAATCTGAGATAAAATTTTCACTCTGCCAGCTTCTCACTTTATGATCTTAACCTACAAAAGCCTCTCTTTATTTCTCTGTTAAATGAGTATAAAAATACTAACAGGAGTGCTTACAAAATTAAACATTTATAATGTTTGACATAAGGAGATAGTGAAATATAAACATTATCATTTTTCTGTCTACATACCATGTTATACTTTTATACATGTTATTGTAGCATTAATATTAATTTGTATATTTCATAATTCTTTTTCTCAGCATTTTCTAGATAGCTAAGTGCCTCATTACATAGCAACATCTCAAAACTAGACGAGTGGCATTTACATGTTAACATATATCCAAATTATTTTGAGGAACCATTAAAGCATAGATTTCTACTCTACTCTCAAGTTTATGATTCAGTAGGTCTGGGTGGGACCTGTATATTTTATTTTCAAAAATTTCTAGGTGATACTGATTCGGCTCATCCAGGACCCACACTTTGAGAATCACTGCTCTCAGTAATAGAATAAATTAATTGCTATATTTAACATATTAACTTCCCGAGTCTAAAGTTGAATAGTATCTCCTTTTATCATATGCATCTAGATTTGTGTCTATCCTCAAATGTGAAAAGCTGGTTCAGACTTCCTCTAGCTTTTTTCTTTACCCTGACTTTAGAACCATCTCTGGAAGTTTTGAAGGTCACTATCTCTATTTCATTACAGTATCTGTTTGAGATCATCCTCAATATATTATGTACCCTGCGAGTGAAAGTAGCCAACTTTTTTTTTGGTCACTTTGTCGTCAGGCTGGAGTGCAGTGGCACTATCTCGGCTCATTGCAACCTCTACTTCCTGGATTCAACAATTCTCGTGCCTCAGCCTCCCAAGTAGCTGGGATTACAGGCGCCCACCTCCACACCCAGCTAATTTTATTATCATTATTATTATTATTATTATTATTTGTATTTTTAGTAGAGACAGGGTTTCACCAACTTGGCCAGGATCGTCTTCATTTCTTGACCTCGTGATCTGCCCGCCTCCACCTCCCAAAGTGCTGGGACTACAGGCGTGAGCCACAGCTACTGGCCAGCCTACAATTTTATAGTACTTACCATATGCCAAGAACTCTTCTGGACACTTTACATGAGTCACTAATGTAAGTCTCAAATGATCCAATGTGGTAAACACCAATATTGTCATTATTGTTTTGCATATGTGGTAACAGACAACATTTATTAGATTAATTGCCTAAGTTCACATAGTTCATAAAATGGCAAATAAATCTGAACTCAGCCAATCAATTTCCAGGGCACATTTTTTTTAGTTATATTATAAAATATCTCAATTTATAATGTTGATCTAAATTATTTTATGCCATCTACTCTTGCATATTTGGTTTACTTAGTTAAAACAACAATTGGATTAGGAAATGATACAAGGGCTAATCTATTTGAAACATACCTAGCAACTCTTTATAATATAGATTCCCTTTTTTTCAGCAACTTCTTTTTGAAGAGTTGCAATTTATTTGTTATATATGTGTGTAAATTTTTATGTTTGTATTTATTTGCCAGAACATTCCAAAGCCTAGCAGATTTAAAATATATTGTTAAAGGCTGAAAGAATATGGTGATATTTTTACTGTAATTATAATTAGTAAATTTTAAAAATTATTATGCCAAAAATATGTATTGCATATCTCAAAATGGCACCTAGTAAATATCCCCACTTTTATATCCAGAAAAATAGGAAAAAGCAAAGAGGGACAGATATTAACTTTATTTACTACTAAGCCTAATGTGGAGGTTACAAGTATGCTATCAACCAAATAATTCTACTAACTGAAGCTCTGAATTAAGCAGATTTAGTAATCATGATATTACTGAAAAAGGGCATTTCTCATCATATTCAAGCTCAGAGCTCACGCTTTGGACAAACTATGCCTAAGGAAAAGAAGGGCATTACAGTGTTAAGCATTGCTTTTTAATCATTTTCAAATTTTACTTTGTGAAATTAGTTAAAGGGGGTTGAAATTAGAAGAAAACATGGGGGAAAGGCTTTTTTTTTTTTTTTTTTTTGAGACAGAGTCTCGCTCTGTCACCCAGGCTGGAGTATACCATGGTGCAATCACGGCTCATTGCAGCTTGAAGCTCCTGGGCCTAAGCAATACTCCTACCTCAGCCTCCCCAATACCTGGGACCACAGGCACAAGCCATCACACCTGCCTATGCTTTATTTTTATTTTATTTTAGTTTTTAAACATTTTGTAGAGATGGGGTCTCCCTGTGTAGCCCAGGTTGGTCATGAACTCCTGGGGTCAAGCAATCCTTTAGCCTCAGCCTCCTAAATTGTTGGGATTACACGCGTGAGCCACCTTGCCCAACTGTGAAAAACTTATAGACATTGGTCTGGGCAATGATTTATTAGATGTGACATCAAAAGGATAGGTCACGAAAGCAGAAATAAGTAGGACTACATCAACCTAAATAGCTGCTGCACAGGAAAGGAAACAACCAGCAAAGTGAAAAAGACAATCCAAGGAATCGGAAAGAATATCTGCAAACTATATGTCTAATAAGGGGTTAATTTCCAAAATAAAGAATCATACAATTAATTAATAACTTGATTAAAAATGGGCAAAAGACTCGAATGGACATTTCTTAAGAGAAGAGATACAAATAGCCAACAGGTATATGAAAAAATGCTCACCATAATTAACTATTGAGAAAATGCAAATTAAAACTAAAATGAGATTCACCTCACACCTAGAATGGCTATCAGAAAAAGAAAGGATTGTAAGTTTTGGTGAGGATGTGGAGAAGAGAATGCTTGCACACTGTTGGTGGGAATGTAAACCAGTGCAGTCATTATGGAAAACAGTGTGGAGGTTTCCCAAAAAATTAGAAATAAAATTACCATATGACCACACAATCCCACCACTGGTATATATTCAAAATAATCATTATGGGAGATAGATATCTGCACTCCCATATTTATTGCAGCATTATTGAGAGTAGCCAAGATATGAAATCAAACTAAGTGTCCATCAATGGATGAATAAAAAAAAGTGCATGCATACACGCACCCCCACACACACTTTAGCCATAAAGAAAGAGAAATCCTATTATTTGTGACAACATGGATGAACCTAAAGGACATTATGTTAAATGAAATAAACCAGTCAGAGAAAGACAAATACTGCATGATCTCACTTAAATTGGATCTTAAAAATGTTGATTACAGAAGCAGAGAGTAGAATGGTGGTTACCAGAGACTGGGGTAGTTGGAGGAGGTTGAGTTGGGGAGACCTTGGTCAAAAGATACAAAATTTCAGTTAGACAGGAGGAAGAATTTCAAGAGATTTACTGTACAACATGGTGTCTATAGTAAATAACAATGTATTATTGTAGTATTATGATGTAACTCCCATAACCCTTGTTACAGTCTTTTGTTGTAATGTTGGGTGTGTTAGGCCTCAGGGATAGGCCTCAGGAAACAGGATCTCTCCGACCTTCTCCTGACCTTTCACTTTCTTGAAGGCAGGACTCCTGCCTTTTTATTCTGGGTCTTAAATATCTCCCCACAGAGGGTCCCAACCTATACCCTGGGGGAAGAATTGCTGACATTATGAAGCTTCCATAAAAATTCAGGAGGACTGGGTTCGAGGAGCTTCTGGATCTCTGAACACAGGGAAGTTCCTGGAGAGTGCTGCCCAGGGAGGCCATGGAAGCTCCATGCCCCTTCCCCTATACCTCTTCCTACACACCTCTTTGTATGTATCCTTTGCAATAGCCCTTATAGTAAGTCAGTAAATGTATAAATATTTCCCTGAATTATGTGAGCTGCTCCAGCAAATTAATGGAAACCAGAAAAGGGGTCATGGTGTTGGCAGTGGAAGAGATGGGAGTCACCCGCGGCATATCTGTGTGGGTCTGCGGCAATTTCAGCCTCTGCTTTTTCAGAAGAAAGAATTCGCTGAGGGGCATAAAGCAGAAAAGAGACCTAAGCAAATTCTAGAGGAGGAGTGGAAGTTTATTTAAAAGCTTTAGAACAGGAAAGAAAGGAAAGAATCCTTGGAAGAGATCCATGGGCACCTAAAGGTCAAAGAGAGAAAAGAAGGGCCTTTACCTTGGTCCTGGGACTTGGTAAGCTCACCTCTTTCTCATGAGTCGTCCATTAGGGCGGGCTTTCTGCATGTGCAGTGCCCTCCTTACCCTTGTGAATTGAGCACGAATGGTTTGTTTAGGAAGTTGTATGCATTTCCGTCTGAGGCTTTCTTCCTTTTTCCAGTGGAGTACACCTGGAAGATCATAGTTTGCCATTTTTGTCTCTTAAGGTGTATGCCGGCAAGTTGCTTCTCCCTGGGACTTGCCTTTAATTAACACTTTAATCTTAACAGGTGTGGACCATCAGGAACTGGCCTATTCCTCACACCAGCTGCCAATTTATCCCTTTTAGAGAGTCAGTGCAATAATTACCGAACCATCACCCAAGGTTCCTAGTGGGGTGGTAGGGAGCCCTCTCCCGCTCCATTCATGCCAGTCTCGCTACCTGTAATAATGGGAACCCCAGCTTGAAGCCAGTCAGTCAGATGTTGCAGAGGCCTGGGGTTGCAATTTGCTGTCTGAGGGTGTCGGGCAATTTTAGGGACGGAGCCCCCAACATGTGGGCTCTGTCACTCTCTCCAGGTAGACTGTGTCAGAACTGAATTGGAGGACACCCAGCTGGTCTCCACTGCTTGGTGCATGGGAAAACCCCACACATATTTGGCCACAGAAGTCTTCCTGTGTGTTGATGATTATTGTTGTGGTGACAAAGCAGAGGCAAACCATGGTTAGAAAGAGTTTTTCTCGATGTACTTATATTGTTGAAATGCAAAATAAGAGAATGTTAATTGTTCTCACCATAAAAATGAAACTATGTGAGGTAATGCATATATGAATTGGCTAGCTTTAGTCATTCCACAATATATATACTCTTCCAAACATGTTGTACATGATACATATAATTTTATTAGTCAATTTAAAAATAAAAATAAAAAATAAGCAATTACTTAGACATTTCTCTAAAGAAAATATACAAATGGCCAGCAGGTATATGAAAAGATGTTCAACATCATCAATTATCAGATAAATTCAATCAAAACTAAAATGAGATATCACCTCACACCTCTTAGAAAGGCAATTATAAAAAATAATGATAATAACCTCAAAGATTTCAAGTGTTAGCACAAAATGAAAAAATTGGAATCCACGGTGGGAAAGTGGAAATTCCCACTGCTGGTTGGATGTAAAATTTACAGCAAATATAAAAACAGAATGGAGATTCCTGAAAATTTTAAAATAGAACTGCCATATAATCCAGCAATGCCACTTCAAGGTGTATGTTCAAAATAATTGAAATCAGAATTTTGAAGTAATATATGCACTTCTATTTTTGTTGGCAGCAGTATTTATACTAGTCAAGACATGCAAACTTTCCAACTGTCCATCACAAACAAAAGAATCAAAAAATGTGATAACAATGGAATATTATTCAGTCTTAAAGATGGTGAAAATTCTTATATTTTCAACAACATGGGTGAACCTTCAGGGTATTATGTTAAGTGAAATGAACCAGTCACGGAAGGACATATACTACATTATTCTACTCATATGAGATATCCAAAATGGTCAAACTCATCAGAAAATAAAATAGTAGTTGCTAGTTCTTGGGGCTGGAGCAAATAGGGACTTGTTATTCATTAAGTATAAAGTTTTAGTTATGGTTAATGAATGATTTCTAGAGATCTGCTATACAAATATTGTCTGTAGCTAATAACAGCAATGTGCATTTCACAATTTGTGAAGATAGTGTATCTCATATTGAGAGAGATATACTTAACATGTATACCTCATGCATATGTTAATTAGCTAGCTTTAGTCACTCCACAATGTATATACACTTCCAAACATCATGTTGTACATGATACATGTAATTTTATAAATTGATTAATAACATGCACACACACCTGCATGCACACACACACATACACACAAAGACACAAGGAAATTTTGGGAGGCATTGTCTATTCCCTTGATTGTGGTGTCAGCATGCATCCACACTCATCAAGTAGTACAGATTAACTATGTGCAGATCTTTTTCTGTCAATTACACTTCAATAACGCTGCTAAAAAAAGATGAGAATGCTTACTACTTGGAAAGATCCATTAAGAAGACAGACTAAGTAATGTTTCTATGATTATTCTATAGCTGTTTTCTTCATAACCCATTGGGCTTAATTATTAGGACCATGATCTACCAAAAATTAGGTCATCCCCTTTGTTATAAGTGATTAAAAGTTTTTCACACAAGTTTTCCTGAGACAACTACTCTCAAACCAACCCCTTCTCCTTTGAGACCACTGGAAAATGGTTAATATTTTGTTGTCTGAGGCTCTGAAATAGATCTGAATAATATTCTAATTAACTTTTATGCCAAACCTACTTTGCTCCAAGGCTAACAATCTATTTTCTACTTAATTATCCATCCCAAATTAGGTTTGGGCAGATTATACAACATAGCCTATCAGGAGGTATTCTATGAGTTTAAATATTTCATTAAGAAATCTAATAATAAAATTCATAAAGGCATTTAATAAAAAAACAACATTATAGACATATTATAAATTTGAATATAAGCCCCCAAGTGGTATTAACTTTCCAGGGAAATATCAAAGTTCAAAGATTAAATCCTCCCACTCGTTAAATTTCAAAGGAATTCAAGTTTGAACTAAAAATATCCTGCCTTTGTGTGCTGAAAATCCAAAGGAATTAAAACCTGCCCCAATATTAAATTACTTTTTATTTTAGCCAAATGGTTCTCCAAGTGTAGGTGGTGTTAGAACTCTGTCAGTAGCTCAAGAATGAGGTTTCTTTCACTGGAATTACTGCAGTTTCTGAGACACAAAGGTTGAATTAGCTTAATGCCAAGTCTTCAGGTATCACATATTTTTATTTTACAGGGAAAAAATATTATGGAACTTACAAGCACCAAGGTTAAAAACACTGCAAGAGAATGAAAATCTAGGCAAAACTATTTTACCATGCTAAATTTATCAGTGATGCCCAAGATGATAGTAAAAATTTAGTGATATTTGAGTAAGTGCCAATGCAGATTTTAGATTTCAACTACATATGTTTATCAACCCCAGTTAACGACTATTGTCTAATACCAACAATGTACGAGTTTGAATTCAACTAGGAGTAATATCCTAGATAGACTTTTTGTTTATCTTTATGTGTTTTCTATATCTGGGCTGAAAATGTGCTTAAAACTTTAGGATTCACGAGGACTGCCTCCTAGGAGTGGCTTTCAGTGAATGTTCACATGTTTTTAAGTTGCAAACAGCATTTAGGAGAAATCTGAACTGAAGCTGGTATTTATAAATCTGCATTTTAAGCCCTTATGACCTACAGAGGACCAGTAACTAGTTCTAATACCAGTATGTAGAACTAGTTTACTACTAATACTGCCTTCTCCTTAGGGTACTACCTTTCTTCTCTTTAGATTTTCACATTTTTATAGGTAAGCTTACATGTTTATGTATTTAAATGTTGGCAGCTTGAAATTAACCATTTTCCCCCTACACATGATCCCATAGACAAGTTATATGAACTTAAGGTTAATGCTTTAATATGTCCTTATCTATTTGTGTCTAAAAGAATTTAGAGAAGTAGATCTAATTTCATCTACCTAACCTCACACTAATAATTTTTTGACAGTGATCTGTAATTCACTCAGAACTCATCAGTTAAGTAGTTTAAAAGGCCAAAAGGGCTTTATTATTGCAAAACTAAAATCTTTACTTCAGCCATGCCTACTTAAAAATATGTGTACCTGTGTAGAGAGATCTAGCAGCTTGCATTTTGAAGTTGCATGTCTCTGCAAAAGGCTGTGCAGTCTAGTATTTTGGTGAAGTTTATGCAGCTAATATTTGCTACCTTGACACTCCTATAGCAGTCTACTGAATTTATCTACAAATTTTCCATGCCTGGTCATGCAGTCCTGCATTCGCAGTGACTCACCAGTGGATAATCCCACTACAAACAGGAGTCAAAATGCCATGTGGTTTCTTCTTTGGTCAGAGCAGTTTAAAATCATCTAACTGCTGAAACAACCTGTCCAGTCACACATTAGCCAGTACAAATGGACAAGTTTGAAATGCTTTCTTCATATATTAAAACCTTAGATCTCTGTACCCTGAATCATCACAAGACTTTTGGCATGTTATTTTGGTCTGAAATTATATTCCTGGCTTTACTTATTTCCATTTCTAATCAATGTCCAATTGTTGAGGACTTTGTAGCAACCCAAATACAATCCCCTCCTTAAGCAAGGTAAGAAAAAAGAAATACCTGATGATGGTATCAATATTGCTCTTATTGCGAATAATAGCTTAATCATTCATGTTGTTTTGCAGATCAAAACAGGTCCACTAACAGAACTCAAGATTGAAAAGGGTTTATCCACCTAGACACACAGAGGCAATGTGGTGGAAAGTATGTCTTTATAGTAGAGAAGTGTCTGTTCTGTGGAGGACAAGGGAAAACCGTCTTTCAAAAGAGACACAGACATAGCTTAGCTCAAGATACCCAGTTTATTTTCTTGACTTTATACAAAAAACAAACAATACCACCTTCTCTTAAACAGATTGAGTAAGGGAAAGCTTTCCCTTAGGATCAATAGGGGATTTAGGCGGCAGTACAGGTCAGGTGTGTTGCTTGTACTTTAGTAAAATGATGAAAATCATATCCTTCTAAAACCTTATAAACTAGAATGTGCTACAACTTTAGATTTCGATACTATTTAATGCAAAGGCAATTATTAACTACATCAATTTTCTACATTTTAAAAGAAAATTTCTTAAACCATAGGCTAATTTATTTCATTAACTATGTTTATAAATCAATGCAAGTATTTTAAAACAGTCAAGATTGTATATTTAGTTCTACAAGTGGATCCAAACATAGATACACTGATGAGTTTAATTTCTAGGAGGTGGATGGGGGCTTGGAGAAATAATTATTATTGTTCACAACTTAAGTATAAATAATAAATAAACACAATTTGATGAAGAATGGCTAACTCCACCTTGGAAGAAATTCTTAGTTGTTTACCAGCATTTCAAAGCCTAAGTATTTTTTATTGATATTTATGAAATCTTAAAAATGAATAGAAACCATTTTTCTTTTTATTTATGTTGGTAAAATAAATATATTATTCTGTTTTAAAGGTATAACTTAACTATGTGACAAAATGATATGTTAAGTCTGCCTAAATACTAGAAAAGTTCATTTGTGTGGTTGGCCATTGGAACCAAATGGAACTTCAGAAATCATCCAACCCAGTCTTCTGAACTGTCGTATGAGTTAAGTCTCACAGCAAAGTATGTGGCAATATTTCGATAATACTCTGTTCTTCTGACTTCTGTTTCACTATCTTTTGTCTGTATCAAATTGCCTCTCCCTTTTTTTTTTTTTTCAAAAAAAAAGTTTTTTTCAAAAAAAAACTATATTGTATTATAGTTTATTATTATTATCTCTAATACTTGCTACTATTATTGTACAAAAAAAACTATATTGTATATGTATACAATATAGTTTGTATACAAACTATATTGCTGTATACAAGATAGTTTCAATTAGCTCTGGACAAATCACATTTAATGATTTGTTTGTGCATACTGATATTCTCAAATAGACTCAGTCTAGGAACAATCCTGGAGTCCTTATGAGTATTAGGAGTTTGGCTGACAGCAAACACTATCCCACAGTTCAGTTACAGAAAATGCATTGAGTCTTGTTTTCTCTAAATGATGCAGCTCAGGAAATAGTGATAGCCTGAGTTAATTAAGGATTGAGTATTAACGTTAGCTTCAGTGTAGATATACTTATTGCTTTCAGTGGAAAAAAATCTGCAATTAATTCATTTATTGACATAACATAATAGTTTAGGAAACAAGATGTCATACTGTTAGAATAATTCTCATTTAAGATAGTATATAAAATTGAAGGTTAATGATGTGGCAACAAATAAAATAAGCCAGACAAGTCCCAGATTATCATACAAACATGCAGAAGAGTGTGTACCATAACAGCTCTGGTCTAGATAAGGTCAATATTCTTCTTTCTATTATTTCTATTTTCAGAATTAGAGGCTGATAACTCTCTGCTTCATTACTCTCAAAGTTACAATATTAGGAAGGAAACCTGATTTCTAAGACACATTTTTATTAAATACATCTACAATAAAATATGAATTCTTTTTCACTGGAGTAATACATCAAAACTTCAAGAACCAAAATGTATAAACATGTGGCATTATGTAACTGCCACTTTGTTAATTTATTCAAGCAACAATTATTTACTGAGTAATGCATCTATCAATGTCCACAAACAAGACAAACAAGACAACAAGGAAACAAGAAACATTCTAGGTATTTTATACTGAAGTATTTTATATAGAGAATTGTATAGTTGACACAAGAGCTGAGACGACAAATAAGAGATGATGAAGTAACGTAAAGAACAGCAACTGGGAGGACAAGTATCACACAGAGTAGGGCAGATATAGGGAAAAATCCATTTACGAAGGCACTAGAGAATTAAGAATACCATGATGATTAGTCTTCCAACAGTGCCTCCCTTGGTTGAAACCACATGGTAACCATTGAGTAGAAGAACCTAGGAGATACAGTTTTCAGAACAGCAAAGTATGAACTGGAATACAAATCATGCAAACAGGCACATGTGCCAACGATGTACCAAGCATTCTTCTGGGAGGCAGGAATTCAGAAATAAACAAAACTGACCCAAATCCTTGTTCTCAGGGAGGTTTATAGGTGGGTTTATAGGTAATACTTAATATCTACATTGCTCATAATTTCTACAAATAATCCAATATAATTTAAATACACCAGTCCAGTAAGCCTCATAAAATATCTATAGGAGAGTATTATTATTGTTCTCATTTAGATAAGAAATAAAAAGCCCAAGAGGTTAAATACCTGAGATCCCAATGCTTGCAGTGCCATAGCCAAGATTTAAGCCAAACATTCTGGCTCAGAGTACATTCTCTTTAATCCTGTTCCATCCTACATTTTTATATCTTATACTTTCTATCTTTTCTTTATACCATAAATAATGATAATTACAATTATAACATTTAGAACTTTTTAAAGTTTTAAAATGTTTACATACAGATATCTAAAATTTTGAATAGCAAGTATAAATTTGTCCGCTATTGCAAAAAATATAAACACATTTCCCTTGCTTCTTGAACACAATAAAAGCGTACTAATATTTTTTGAGATGAAACTTTATAACTTCTAGGTAATATTTCCATACCTCAGTTTTTAAGGTTTTCAGTTGGTGAGACAGAGAATCAGAATCAGAAAACAATGTTGTAATTAAATTTCACATAGAGGTAGGGAACAGCATAAGGGCAGTGGGTACTTCTGAATATAACAAGAATTTAGCCTACTTTACAATCTTCTCAAAATCACAGAAAGAGACTAAACATACTAGTACGGTTTTCTAAATAAATGAATATATTATCTCTAATACTTGCTACCAAGTAAGAGAAGAATTATTTCTGAGTCTAGTCTGTGGTTTCCTATATAAATGTGAAAGCATTTTTATGGGAAGTAGGTTTTACTCTTTCCCCCTTATGTTTTCAGCAGATCGGAGGCAGCATTTGTAGAAATGTCATTTATTGTACTTTACTTCATATAGAACAGTAAAACCCAAATGTCTCCTCATCAGGGCTGAGGCACTATGATCGTAGTTCTTGTCCTCCGTCCATAGTTCTTCTTATTTTTATATTTTCCCATTTTTATTTATTGTTTTTAAGAAAGCCAGAATAACTGTGCCATGCCTCAAGTAGGTGGGACATTTGGCTTAAAATTATATCGTTTCAGGTCATAATGACTATGTGGTCTTTGATTTTTTTTAACTTCAAAACAATTCACATAGCTTAAAACAATTGAAATGTGAACTGATGACTTTGGGGAATCCTTGCTGCCCTTTGTAAAAGATGGATGCAATAAACATTTCTGCCTTGTGCATAGAATACTGACGTCATATAATTATGGCCATGCTAGGCAACAGCCCTTTAGTCAGAACACTATTAGAAAAACCACACCCTGTTCTAGAAGGAATTGATTCTGCATGAATTATAGGATACAATGGGAGGCTTGGGTTTGCAATTTGAACTCTTTTCTTCCTATTTCTATTTCTTGGCTAACAGGTTTACCTTTAAATATTATACACATCCAAAATTATTTCTTGTTCTAATTTCACACTAAGTATAAAAATTAAATTTCTTAAAATATTGAATTCCTAATTATACACCTACAGATTGTTACATAAAAGCCATTTTTTAAAGTTTATTCATCTGTTAGTGAAACTCTTCTTTTGTTAATATTAGGAGAAAGCTGAAGAGTAAAAAAGGAGAAAGAGGATATGTCATGATCTTCTTAAGCAACTAAATGAAAACGTAGTTGTATACAAAGCAGTATATAACTACAAAAGCCTTTTAGTTCAAGAGCTAGTTTAACTTTATAGTAACTATTCCATTGAAAATCTCTGGTCTATGGTTTCTGTCTCCTGATTGGATCTTGACAGATCCAAACATAAATGCTGAAACCAATAAAATAATTTGGTCTAATGTTATATGTTTTACTAATGTTTTCACATGTTAAACAGGCTAATACATTTTGAAAACAATCTTAATTCCATTATATTAAGAACATAACTATAACAAGAATTAGTTTATCAGAAAAAAAATTAAAAAATTAAACAATATTGTAATGTGATACTCTAATAGCTACTATTGAAATAGTAAATTTTATTGAAGGGAATGTTTAATATTTAACAGTGCAGCTATTAACTATCTTCTCAGTCTATCAGGCCATTGATAATATCAAATAGAATCTGATTCAGGTCATTTTATATATTGTCATCACAGGAAGTTAATATTATGTTAGTGATGAATGTAGCTATTATAGGTGACTAATGGCATTTGTGATTATAAGATCAGATATCAATTATGTTAACTTGAGGTATCATAAGTGGATGATAATTATGATAGTGAATAAAAGAGTTATGAGTTATTGGTAGTTATGAGTTATTGGGTAAATTATAACTATAATGAGTTTTAAATATTGGGTTTGAAATTTCATTTATGTCATTAGATCAATGAGAAATAATATTAGAGACTCTGTAATTGAATAAGGTCATAAGACTTCTCCAACCAAAGCATTTCAACAGAACAGCATACGACTTTAAAGGAGATTTTCACAGCCAGGTACAGGAGCCTGAGGTGGGAAGACTGCTTGAGGTCAGAGTTCAAGGCTTCAGTGTGCTGTAAATAGGCCCTGCACTCAAACATGGGCAACACAACAAGACCCTTTCTCTAATATTTATATACATATACACACACACACACACACACACACACACACACACACATATATATATATATATATATATATATATAAAATGAAAAATACTTTCTTCCACAGACAGACCTAAGCAGGTTTTAATATCATCTTTGGGATCAGGTAATCCTAAAATCATGAAGACAGAGAAAAGATGTTCCCCCAAACCATGTAATTCGTATAATATCAGGACATTCTCTAAAGGCAGAATTTTAGTATGTCAAACTGGATAGCAGACTATCACATCTGAAATAATGAGTATTTGAACATGCAAAAATGGAGAAAAGATGACTCCTTGAACTTTATTCTCATAAGTCTTTAATAATCAGTCCTCAATCTGGGGGTCGGGGAACAGTTGTACTAACCCCTTGTAAGAACAAGAGTATAACCTTACTTTTTTTTTTCTTTTCCTTTTAGTGAAATTTCCCTAATATCCCCTGGCAAAATAATTGAAATGTTTCCTCTTGCTATGATCTTAACCTGTATATATTAGGATCTAATTTATACTCTTGTTCAAATATGTTATATTGCTTGAAATAAGTTTCTATGCCTATTTTCTTTGCAACAACCTAAAACTACGAACACAAATTTTTCTACAATAAGAATGATATTAAATTTCTGAAGAACAAGGGAGGCGGGTAGTTAGGAATAGCTGGTAAAAGAGAGAAAAAACAATTTCCATCTGCAAAATAAAATAACATTGCTGAAAAATATGTGCACATGGATAGGTAATTGGACCAAACACATAGTGGACATAAAAGCTATTAAAACATTGTTTAATTATCTGTATAACTATTTGACTGAAAATCCTGCACCTGAGAGAAAACATCACAATCAATCATGTATTTTCGTGAAAGTCATTTAACTGACATTTATATGGTACCTACTCTCTGCTAGTTATTAAATATATAAGTGCCTGAATCTTCACAACATTATTATTCAACAATTATTGCTACCACTTTACAGATGGAAAACTCAACAGATATATGATAAATAATAGTATAACACATATCATATACACACATATGTATATATTCATTGTATACATTTGTAATTACTTAGTTTTTTCTAAATACACATTTGATTGCAAACTTTTTGCAATGAAAATAGTAAATCCAGTTGAATAGAAAAGGGAATTTTCAACAATCTTACATTAACTTGCATAGCAAGCCAATAAAAACCTATTTGCTTGAGGTTAATGTTAAAGGGAAAGAAGAATCCTGAGCATCAGGGAAAGGAAGAATTATATTTTTCATGTCTATTGAAAAATATGCAAACTTATTTAAATAAGACAGAAAACGGGCATTTTACAGCAAGCACCCATTATTTGTGTCCACCATGGTAGGCATCCTGTCTATGATTTAGAATTTTTCCACATTATGAGACAGGCTTTTCTAAGGTGAAAATTTAAGAATTAACATTTTCAGATTCTTTTGCTGCTAATATGCATATATGTTACCTAAGTGCTTCCAGTTTGAAACAAACCCATTAGGGGTTGAATTAAAGCATGAGGCTTTAATTCACAAATGGGCAACATGAGGATGTAGTTGCATGTTCTAGCAACGGTTTGCTATCTTTTTTTGGTGGCAGATGTGGTATGACATATTAATCATTTCACTATAGTTTGAAATATAAGTTGTTCCTCAAAGTTTGACATATGTATATATAAATGTTTTGGCATATAATTTGGTTAATAATTTTAAATCTTTCATAAGATAGAGTCTCAGTGATTAATAACTATGGATATTGGCTCTTTAAATATTTTCATAAATATCTTATTAACTGATGCAACTCTAACCAGCTCTGAATCTATCTTGAACATTAACCTTCAAAGGCACTGAATATTATATTTTAAAATGTCAATTTGATGGGTGAAAATGTTGCTATATTAAATGTTATTTATTTCTGCATTTGTCTTTCATTGACTATATATTCATAGTTTATAATCCATGTGTCTTTTATGTTTTCTGATGATGTTCTTTAAGTAGTTTGTTAATGATGATCTTTTTGGTCTTTTAGATTTGTAAGTTATAAATATATCATGCTAAATATATATATTTACTGTATTTTAAAAATGTGTAAGTGTACAATAAATTACTATTGACACTAGGTACAATGTGGTAGAACAGACATCTAGAACCTATTCGTAAGTGAAACTTCATACCTGTTGATTAGTATCTCCATTTTCCTCTTTTCTTAGCCCTGGACATCCACCATTCCACTCTTTGATTCCATGGTTTTTATTAGTTTAAAAGAATTAAGTAATTTATATAAGTGAAATCATGCAGCATTTATCTTTCTGTAACTGGCTGATTTCTGTTAGCATAATGTTCTTAAGATTTATCCAAGCTGTTGCATACTACAGAATATTCTTCTTTTTTAAGGCCAAATAGGATTCCATTCTATGTATATTCCAATTGTATTCCATTGCATGTATATTTTCTTCATTCATTTACCTGTGGATGAATGTACCGTATTTTCTTTACCTGTTTATCTGTGAATAGACATTTAGGTTGTTTCCACATCTTGGCTGTTGTGCATAGTGCTACAATAAATATAGGGGTACAGATATCTCTTCAAGATACTGATGTTATTTCCTTCAGAAATATGCCCAGAAGTGAGATTGCTGGATCATATGATAATTATATATATTTTAATTTGTTTGCAGAACCTTCATCCTGTTTTCCATAATAGCTGTAACAACTTAACATTCTTGCCAATAGTGTATAAGCGTTACCTTTTCTCCACATCCTTGCCAATACTTCATTTTTTTTTTTTTTTTTTTTTTTTTTTTGAGACAAGTCTCTCTCTATCGCCCAGGCTGCAGTGCAGTGGCGCAATCTCAGTTCACTGCAAGCTCTGCCTCCCAGGTTCACGTGATTCTCCTGCCTCAGCCTCCTGAGCATCTGGAACTACATGCGCCAGCAACCACGCCCGGCTAATTTTTTTTTTTTTTTTTTGGTATTTTTAGTAGAGACGGGGTTTCACCGTGTTAGCCAGGATCGTCACGATTTCCTGACCTCATGATCCACCCGCCTAGGCCTCCCAAAGTTCTGGGATTACAGGCGTGAGCCACCGCACCCGGCCACCAATACTTCTTGTCTTTTATTTTCTCGATAATAGCCATCCTGACAGGCGTAAAGGGAGATTTCATTGTGATTTTGATTTGCGTTCCCATAATATAATGACATTGAACATTTTTTCACATACCTATTGTCCATTTGTACGTTTCTTTAGAGAAATGTCTACTCAAGTCCTTAGCCAATTTTTAAATTAGTGTATTTGATTTTTTGCTGTTGAGTTGTTAAGAGTTCCTTTTAAAAGTTAGTAGAATCAGTGAACCTTATTTTTGTTTTAAAAACCGAGGCGACTTATTAGATGTCTTGGTTTTAACCTTCAAATTTCACCAGTTAGAATGCTTAAACAAAAACTCGCCAAGATTGCTACTTCCAACAAGACACAAATTTGCCAGAAAAGTGGAGTGCAGCAGAACTTTATGGTTCGTAAGCCTTTTAAATATAGGCCAAAGAATAGTATGTCAGTGTGCATTTTCTCTTTGTCAGAGTTATAAATGCCCAATTCTTTGCCCTTCTTTTTTCCTGTGACAAATAGGAAAGCCCATTTTCTGAGTCTGCTCATGTAAAGACAATACTGAGCATAAATGTTACAGTGTCTGGAGAGTAAATGATTGAAAGCATTTTGCACATTTTCAGAAAACTTCTAGGTTTGTATGGTGATTCTGCTTAGAACACTTAAAGTCGATGTATGAATACAATCTCTTCTATGCGCGAGAGAATGTAGGGAATACAGGGAAAGGATCATCTAAATTTTGCATGACAATCAGGAAAGAGCCAATGTGAAACTGATAGTATAGGGACAAAACGATGTAAACAAATAAGCAGCAATATTGAATAAACATGGCATATTATATGATTGATTATTTATAAGAAGTGAATGAAATGGCCTTGTTGCTAAGTATCTAAAAGAACAGATATTCAAGCAAAGATTCCATATACTCTATTTATTTATTTATGTTTTGAGACGGAGTCTCGCTCTGTTGCCCAGGCAGCAGTGCAGTGGCGCGATCTCAGCTCACTGCAAGCTCCGCCTCCCGGGTTCACGCCATTCTCCTGCCTCAGCCTCCCGAGTAGCTGGGACTACAGGCGCCAGCCACCATGCCCGGCTAATGTTTCTTTGTATTTTTAGTAGAGATGGGGTTTCACCGTGTTAGCCAGGATGGTCTCCATCTCCTGACTTTGTGATCCACCCGCCTCGGCCTCCCAAAGTGCTGGGATTACAGGCGTGAGTCACCTCACCCGGCCAGATTCCATGTAAAGACTTGTGAATTGAGTCTTATTTACTTGTCTGCTGAGATAACATGATCTGTAGAAAGATAAAATAGAGCTAATAATTGTAATTTTGAAAGTCACTCACAATAGAGATTTTAAAATGTCTTATATATTCCCTCTTAGAACCAAACATCCAAAAGTGTATTTTAATTGAAAAATATTTATATTATATATCTACATTTGTCTATCTATATCTTCATATGTTTAGTTTTTCTATGAAACCAAAAAATTGAAAACCTAACGATATAACAGATTACTGATTTCACTTCTTCTGAATTTTTATTTCTACACCAAAGATATATACAAAAGATCAATAAATCTTTTTTTTTTTTTTTGAGACAGAGTCTCACCCTGTCATCCAGACTGGAGTGCAATGGCACGATCTCGGCTGACTGCAACCTCCACTTCCCAGGTTCAAGAGATTCTCCTGACTCAGCCTCCCGAGTAGCTGGGATTACAGGTCACACCCGGCTAATTTTTTGGATGGGGTTTCACCATGTTGGCCAGGCTGATCTGGAACTCCTGACCTCCTGATCCGCCCACCTCAGCCTCCCAAAGTGCTAGGATTACAGGTGTGAGCCACCACGCCTGGCCAATAAATATATTTTTTAAAAGTTTAACAATAAATATACTTCTTCTAAATTATTAGTCATAACATTCACTTGACATCTAATTAATATTTTACCTTATTTTTTGTCAATTGGAAAATATTCTGAGTAGATGCTCTATGAAAATTACCATGTGAATATAGATAAAAGTTATTTCCTATTTTACTTCTTCTTTATGTGCATCTTATCTCTTAAGAAGATTACTTTCTCCATCAACATATGTGCTGTGTTTTCATTTTCCCCATAAAGCCAAAAGCAACTACTATAATCACAATATGTACTTAATAATTAGTTTAATTAATTACTATTATCAGTGGTTATTAGTATTAAGTAATTGTATCATTATAGACAAAGAAGTTGCAGAGTTTGATATACAAACATTGGTATGTATGAGATTGAAGCATCTTCTTGTGAGGTAACAGGATTTCAGCAAGGCAAAATGGAACAGATGCATTTTTTTAAACTCTTCATTACTCTATAATTTACTGGTGGTAATTTTATTGCAATTTGGAATTTATAGGCTAGCAATCTAATTGATCAACTAGAAGACGCTTAAAGTATAATAAAACTTGCAATGCTGTTATTTATTTCCATAATGAGTGAATTAGTGGTTATTTAGTTTTTAACATACTTTCATATTTTGTTTTATTGTCTGAGAAATCAGGTTAGAAAATTTAACCTCCCAGAATTTGTTTTGAAACTGTAATAAAATTATACCATAGTATCGAATAGTCTATAAAGTTTTCAATATGCTGTTAAATTTCAGTTTTATGATTAAAATATGTTTATAAATTGTTTTGGTCACGTGTTCCTACTTAATCAGCATAAAAGTTAGTGGCTGAAAACAAGCATCAACAAAGAATTTCCCATTGCCTGTGACCTGTTTTGTATGACCTGCTAACTATTGATGTTTTCCACATTTTTAAAAGGTTGTAAAAACAGGTGCCATATATGAATCACAACTTCTAAAATATTTAGTTTGTAACTTTTTCTTAAAAATGGTTGCTAACATCTGGCTTAAACCAAACCACCAGTTCATTATAGGGTTTACCTGGCTGTTTTCTGATCTTTTATCTGATCTCTTATGCGATTGGACTCAGGTGGTAGTTGGGCCTATGGCTAGAGGTGGTTGTTTGTAACCTTATACTTTTCATGTGGCTTTTTTCTCTGTTTGGTAGTTTCCTGAAGGACTCCAAGAGTAAAAAAGAGGGAGTTGCCTTAATGCTTTATTTATACGTGGACTAGAAATTTAGAATGGTACTTCCTCTGCAGTCCATTTATTTGTCAAATGTATCACGACTCTGCTGGAGGGATTTAAGTTCCATATTTTGATGGAGAAAAGTAATTATTTACAAACTAGGAAGGGCAGAAGTTTGGGGGACATCCAACTCTCTGGCCACAATAGTTTATTTCTTTCCTTGTGTCAATTATAGCCATTCCATTTTTAGACACCGTCCTGCCAAAGTATCATTCTTTTACATTATCAGCTTGAATTCTAGAATTGCCTTATCTTTTGTGAATAAAGTTTCTTTGGTGTGGAATCTCTAGTTCATCTACTTAGATATTGTCCCTTTTGATCTGAGAACCTTTAAAAACAGACAAATTTTCAGTACCCCATTCACTAAATATATAATAGTGAACAAGGACAAAGAATGTGTAGTTGGCTCACATTCAAATAGAGTTAAAGTGGTAGGAAGAGAGTAATAAGCAGCTCATAACATTTTTTTCACACATTTTTAAATTATACTTTAAGTTCTAGGATACATGTGCAGAATGTGCAGGTTTGTTACATAGGTATACACGTGCCATGGTGGTTTGCTGCACCCATCAATCCATCATCTTCATTAGGTATTTCTCCTAATGCTATCCCTCCCCTAGTCCCCCGTCCCCCAACAGGCCCCCGTTTGTATGTGATGTTCCCCTTTCTGTGTCCATGTGTTCTCATTGTTTGACTCCCACTTATGAGTGAGAACATGCGGTGTTTGGTTTTCTGCTCCTGTGTTAGTTTGCTGAGAATGATGGTTTCCAGCTTCATCCATGCCTGTGCAAAGGACATGAACTCTTCATTTTTGTGGCTGCATGGTATTCCATGTTGTATATGTGCTACATTTTCTTTACCGAGTCTATCACTGATGGGCATTTGAGTTGGTTCCAAGTTTTTCTATTGTGAATTGTGCTGCAATAAACATACGTTTGCATGTGTCTTTATAGTAGAATAATTTACAATCCTTTGGGTATACACCCAGTAATGGGATTGCTGAGTCAAATGATATTTCTGTTTCTAGATCATTGAGGAATTGCCACACTGTCTTCTACAATGGTTGAACTAATTTACACTCCCACCAACAGTATAAAAGTGTTTCTATTTCTCCATATCCTCTCCAGCATCTGTTGTTTCCTGACTTTTTAATGATTGCCATTCTAACTGGTGTGAAATGGTATCTCATTATAGTTTTGATTTACATTTCTCTAATGACAAGTGATGATAAGCTTTTTCTCATATGTTTGTTGGCTGCATAACTGTCCTCTTTTGAGAAGTGTCTGTTCCTATCCTTTGCACACTTTTTGATGGTGTGGTTTGTTTTTTTCTTTTAAATTTGTTTAAGTTCCTTGTAGATTCTGGATATTAGCCCTTTGTCAGATGGATAGATTCCAAAATTTTTCTTCCATCCTGTAGGTTGCCTGTTCACTCTGATGGTAGTTTCTTTTGCTGTGCAGAAGCTCTTTAGTTTCACTAGACCCCATCTGTCAATTTTGGCTTTTGTTACCATTGCTTTTGGTGTTTTAGTCATGAAGTCTGCCCATGCCTATGTCCTGAATGGTATTGCCTAGGTTTTCTTCTAGGATTTTTATGGTTTTAGATTTTACATTTAAGTCTTTAGCCCATCTTGAGTTAATTTTTGTGTAAGATGTAAGGAAGGGGTCCAGTTTTGGTTTTCTACATATGGCTAGCCAGTTTTCCCAACACCATTTATTAAGTGTTTATTTTTTTGTCAGGTTTGTCAAAGATTAAATAGTTGTAGATGTGTGGCATTATTTCTGAGGCCTCTGTTCTGTTCCATTGGTCTATATATCTGTTTTGGTGCCAGTACCATCCTGTTTTGGTTACTGTAGACTTGTAATAGTTTGACATCTGGTGGTGTTATGCCTCCAGCTTTGTTCTTTTGGCTTAGAATTGTCTTGGCTATATGGGCTCTTTTTTGATTTCATATGAAATTTAATTTTAACATAGTTTTTTCTAATTCTGTGAAGAAAGTCAATGGTGACTTGATGGGAATAGCATTTAATCTATAAATTACTTTGGGCAGTATGGCCATTTTCATGATAGTGATTCTTCCTATTAATGAGAATGAAATATTTTTCCATTTGTTTGTGTCCTCTCTTATCTCCTTGAGCAGAGGTTTGGAGTTCTCCTTGAAGAGGTCCCTCACATGCCTTGTAAGTTGGATTCCTAGGTATTTTATTCTCTTTGTAGCAATTGTGAATGGGAATTTACCCATGATTTGGCTCTCTGATTGTCTGTTATTGGTGTATAGGAATGCTTGTGATGTTTTGCCCATTGATTTTGTATCCTGAGACTGCTGAATTTGCTTATCAGCTTAAGGAGATTTGGGGCTGAGACAATCATGTCATCTGCAAACAGAAACAATTTGACTTCTCTTCCTATTTGAACACCCTTTATTTCTTTCTCTTGCCTGATTGCCCTGGCCAGAAATTCCAATACTATGTTGAGTAGGAGTGGTGAGAGAGGACCACCTTGTCCTGTGCCAGTTTTCAAAGGGAATGCCTCCAGTTTTTGTCCATTCAGTATGATATTGGCTGTGGGTTTGTCATAAATAGCTCTTATTATTTTGAGATATGTTCCAGTTTAGAGAAGAACATAAAGGACCTGATAAAACAACAGTTTTTAAAATATCCAACTGGGTACCTACATGTGGTTCCTTGATTAGACCTTCTAGTTTCAATGAAGTGGCTCCCCATAGATCTTGGCTCCATCCTCAGGAATTTTCATTTGCCCTCTGACTTAACCTCAGTTTTCTATAAGAAATGGCTCATGCTTTTAAAATTTTGAGGTCCCGTGTGATCTCTTTTCATTATAAACTGTCTCCTTTTGTTTCAGTTCAATATGCTATAATTCCTTCAATAAGCTTTGTAGGTTTTTAAAATTTATCATATTATAATAAAACTCATTAGACAAGAAAACACATAAAAACAAAAAATAGCACTCACATTCCCTTCAGAAGTAAGAGCTTCTGTACCTTAGACCTCACATCCAAGGCTACTGAGGTAAAATTTTTCTTAAAATTTTCAGAAATTCTATTGTTTGACCTGGCGGTCTTTTTGTCTAGCTGAAAATTTCTAAAGGTGACAAATTGAAGTTTTTTGAGCCTTAACAAAGGCATGTACAGCTGATCCCTGATCTGAAATTTACACAGAGATCAGTTTATACTGGTAATGGACAAGATTTGACCTTTGCTCTGAGGCTATTTCCTGCTTTGAAAGCTTTTTTTGTGTTCCACAGAGACTGAGAATAAGGCAAAGTTTTATTTTTGAAGACAGAAAAGTATTGCATTTTTGTATTTTCTCTAATTTATCTTGAAAAATTGAGCACTTACTTTTTAGCCCTTCTGGCTACTCTTGTACTTTATCATCAACTGATATACAAATTTGATATTTATATTTTAAAAAGTTCATACTCTCAAAACTTTTTCTGGTACTATCTTTAGACAGATCAACAAGTTGGGGTAACCTTTTCAATTTTTCATAATCCTTTTATTGATTATTTTATTAATTATATTGCTTTTATAGAACTTGTATCTCTTTCTTTCCAGCTCAAATAATAACTTCCAAAGTTCCCTTCATGCCTAACAATCTTCTCAAGGCATTTCCAGCTTCCATCTCCCATGATGTCCCAAAGTGTATAATATGTATGTGAAGCTTTTTTCAAAAGCAACATTCCACTTAACATTAAAAAATCTATTTCACTTCAATATTTTTGAATAAAAGATAACTTCCAAATTTGGTGATTTACACAATAGGCATTTTATTCTGTAAGCTGGCAGAAGCAGAGTGGTTAGGTTGCTTAATAGATTTAGCTTGAAGTCTCTTAAGTGAGTCAAGTCACATGACTGTTGGGCCTACCAGCTGGGTCTGGATATCTGGTGCCTGTGTATTTCTCCATGTGGCCTCTCTGTATGTTGTGTCTCAGCTTTCAAGACCTTAACAAGTGGTTTCTCTCTCTAGCAGAATAACTTGCACTCTTACTTGGAATCATAGTTTTCCATGACAGGGAGAGTAGATTGCCAAATCTTAATGACAGTGCTCAATAGCCCAAGACTGCACTCTGTCCACATTCCACTGATCAAAGCAGTCACAGGCTCAGCTCAGATTCAAAGAGCATCTCCACTCTTGACTGTAGGTAGTGCATGCCACATAGAGAGTAGTAGATCGGTTTCACACTATCTTTGGAAACGTGTGTGTGTGTGTGTGTGTGTGTGTGTGGGTGTATTCTTTTATCATTTAAACTAAAGTTGTTCAAAACCAGGCTTGTAAACGTTTTCTTATTTTTCTTTCCATTTTAAGGAAGAAAGCATGCAGGTTTACCCATTCCCTGCCGCCCCAAAAATGAAATGGCTACTAGAGATGAAGCAAGATGCTGTATAAACTAGAATGTTGTTTGTCAGTTTGCAAAGTTTATCACTTTCAGGAGATCACTTTTATTAATCTAGTTGAAACACCAAATTGGCATTTTATGATTGTGACAACACTGGAGTTTGTAGCAGAATTTGGAATATATTTTATCTCTGATTTACGAGAGGGGCATGGACTGGATGAAATGACAGAATAAGATTGCCTTGAAGAGATGAAACTCAATCTCGGAAAAGAAGCCAGATCACTCACCATTACTAGTAATATAAAAATTGCAGAGCTGGCATTTGGAGGATGTAGAGTCTCAGAATAATCCACATCTTTCTATGTGTAGCCTAAGACCCTGATCCCTCACCTTGACAGTCACACACATTTGACATTGAATGTGTCCAGTATATGGTCATGTGCTGCCTAACAATGTTTCAGTCAATGAAGGACCACATATACAATGGTGGAACCATAAGGTTATACTATAGTATCTTTTTATTTTCTATGTTTAGGTAAGTTTAGAGATACAAATACTTGTATTACATTGTATTACAACTGTTTGCCGTATTCAGTACAATAACATGATGTACAGGCTTGTAGCCTAAGAGCAACAGGCCATACTATACAGCTTAAGTGTGTGGTAGGCTATTCCATCTAGGCTTGAAAGTACACTCTGATGTAGAGTGTGTAAATACACTCTGATATTTGTACAACGATGAAATCACCTAATGACACATTTCTCAGACAATATCGCCATTGTTGAGAAACACATGCCCCTATTACTAAATTTTTAATGTTGAATAAATGGAGCAATATGTAATCATAATTAATTATAAATGATAACTAAGATTGTTATAAATTGGTAAACTGTTCAATTTAGAAAAAAAATCTAGCAGTAAAATTTAACGTTCACTTACTCTTTCTTACTGATATTAAATACTATTTTGTTGCTCTTTAAAAAGTTATATTTGCATTATTTTGTGAAAGCTTTGAAAAAAAGTAAACAAACTGTTGAAAGAGCTCTTATTTCTTTTCTATGCCTCTTAAAAGAAAGAAGTTCAAGTTTTCCTAAGGTATTGTTATGGCTAATACATTTTTAGCCATGATAACATCTCACATACAAATGTTACTCGCATAATATTGTCATATTATGTATTATTACTCAAATGCTGGTTTCAATAGAAAGCATATTACATGTTCTCAGAATTTGAGTTGATTCCCAGAATTAGAAATTCAATGCAACCACATATGAAAATTATGCATGATAACTGCCAACTTCAGTTTATTGTAACATCTTTTGAAACTTGCTGAATTATTGAGTCAAATACTCTCTTCAGCATCTCCTCTCTATGGTGAAAATGCCTGTATAATAATTTTATATGTAGGCAATATTTCATATATATTACATTTTTAAGCTAAAAATATGTGAATTTTAGAAATTTAGCAAAATATGTATTTTAATGTAATTTCCACTTGGGTAATTATCTTGTAAATAGTTTGCATGCTTTTCAGTTCTTCTCCTTTACCATGGCTGCATATCTGTATGGGTCCTAGTAGAGATGGAAACTCACTCATTAGAATTCCTGCAATCTGTTAGTGTTATTCTTATTGTGCGAAATTTACAGTCTTTGCGTGGAGTTGATCCCTGAATAAGTGAAATCTCTTTAGATCAGGCCAGATACACTTTAGAAAAGTAATTATTCTGTACTTTCCAAGTAACTACATCAGATTGAATAGATAAATTGAGCTTTAGAGACATATTTTTCTGAACTCTAATGTGCAATAGTGCAGCCTAATAGTAAATCTTGGAATATCATACCAGAAAATAGGCTTCTGAGCAACTAAAAGGCAAATGGCAACTTTTGCACTCAAAGAAGATGAACAGATTGTGAATAATTTAAGGAAAGACTTAAAATATTCCAAACCTACTATTCCGGAATAGTAGGAATAAGTCACAACACATCGTGAATTGATGGTGGGAAGTGGGGCTGGTGTGAACGTGTACACCAAAGTTCAAAGAGTTTTATAGTTAACAAAGCAAATTTAACCCAGATAGCTGCCTAAATCATTAAAATTATGGAATGAATTACATAACTCCTTAGTCTTATGGAAGGTCATAATACATAAATGTATTAGCCGTAATAATGGAAGGTCAGTGTATTTCCCAATATGATAACAAATACCCATAGCTTATGATTTCATGTTTCTTTCTGGTTTCAAATCCTATTGCTGCTAAATGTTCTCTTTTACCTGCTGCTGCCATGTCATGTTTCCCTGCCCAGCATTAACTCAAGTATGGAACACAGAAATGTTCCTTTGGTGTGCCTGATAAACCAATTAAACAATATGGTTGTATTTAGATAGCAGAAGATGCTCAAGATTTATGGAGAACACGGCTAACATTGCAATACAAATGGCAGCTAAGGTAGAGCTAAATCTGACATTTTAGTTTCCTTTGTTTAGATAACTTCAATAATCCTACTATATTCCACTATGATGTTTTACACCAATTATGATATGCTTCATATCTATCCCTTTTATATCTTCTCCAAACACAGGATATTTCTAAACAATTTAGATAGATTAAACGGAGAGAGAGAGCCTCAGAAATGGGTAAAAGCCTGAGAACTCCCTTACTCGCAGGGGGATGGGCATCCCTGGGGAAAGAGTTGTGGTTGCATTCTTTGTTGAAATAAAGATCAATTGCTTTTACCTTTCTAACATGTTAAAATGTTGAATATAATTGAATTGAGAACATATATGTAAAATGATGCTAAAAATTTACCATGATCCAACAACTGATATTTAACAACTGTTTTTAGCGTATTTCCTCTTAATCATTTGATATTTAATGTATGACTACACATCCAGAGGTAATCTCATCAGACATTACGCCATGTTTCTGTGTAGTGATTTTCATGTGCAGATTTGACACTGTTGAGGGCAAGGTTTATCTATTAATGTAGAAAGTATTCATTAATAGTATTTATTGGATCTAAATGCAAGATAATTTAAAAGGGAAGATGAAACATGTTTGCTCACAATGGATGTTTTATTAGTATTCATACTTATCAAATAAAATCCAATAATTCAGGTGATTAATTACCAGGTTTAGAATTAATGAATAATCAATGATATTTCATGGTATTAAATAGCACTTATATTGTACATTTTGTTGATTTAAAAGTAGGTTTTTAATATTGATGCTCCCTAAATGCAACTATATTAATTATTTTTGTCTGGTGTTATAGTAAAAACATATTTGTTGTTTGTTTTTCAAGTGATCAGATGCATGAAAATATGTCATCTGCACTGTATGAATAAGAAAATGGCTCAAGAAAGACATGCCTTTTTGCAGGGAAAATAGGTCAACAAACTCTCGACAAAGAACAGAAGGGAACTCCTTCAACTGAAAAACATCTATAAAGAGCTACAACCAGTATCATATTCAAAGATGAACATCTACATGATTTTTCCTTACAATCAGGAATATGGCAAGAATCTCTCTGTTACTCAACGTAGTACATGAAATTCTAGCCAGTGCAATTGAGCAAACCAGCAAGATAAAGAGGTAAAGGACCTCTGGTTTAAAAATGTTTTATTCACAGGTAGTATGAACCTGTATCTGGAATATCTTAAGGATTTCATGAAACAATTTATGAAAACTAATAAGCTCATCAATGACTCTGAGTAAAGATCAATATATAAAAATCAAATGTATTTCTACATACTAGAAATAATCAAAACATGAAATTAACAAAGCAAGCATATATGTATAGCACTAAAAAAAAAACCTGCTTAGAAATACATTTACTGAAAAAAATGCAAAAGTATATACAGAAAACTACAAAACTTTCCTGGGGGAAATTTGAACAGATTTAATTAATGGAGAACATTATGTTCATGCATTTGAAAGAGCATTATTTTTAAGATGGCAATTCCTGATCTGTTGATTTAATGCATTCTCTATTGAAGTCTGAATAGAATTTTTTCACAAAATGACAAACCAGTTGTAAAATATATATGAAAAAATAAGACACAGAAAAGTACAAAGTCTTTTTTAAAAAGTTAGAGAACTTACATTACCTGATTTCAACAGTTAATATATAAAGGAATAGTATCAGCAGAAAACTCAGAGTAAGTAGCTCCTAAGGCCCATCTCTCTACAAAAAACTACTAATAAAAGAAAATACAAGCAGAAAGTGTCAGAATCAACTCATTGGCACTCTGGAAAACAGTCAGAGGTTCACAGGAACCAACTAAATGTTAACCACAGAAAAACCACCTTAAAAATGTGCAGAACTTGGTAGTATTGTTACCTGTTCTTGTGCCACCTCAATTCCCTGCCTACCAGCGGTCTTGAAGGTGGCAGCTCATGTTCTCAGTGAGACCCTGGTCCCTGGCTCCAGAGGGAACAAAGCAGACCTTCTATGTCAAGAATTGTGTTTGTCTCTTTTAACCTGTCTGAAGACATCCTGAGGAATGGAGACAAGATGTTTGCTTTGTTTCAACTAAACTGAAACTCTCTCAGGAAGAAAAGGAGTTATGCAGAGGGCAGGCCTTCAAAACCATGAAAGGTAAATGGACAGTCCCTCTACCATCTGGGACAGACAATTACAGTGAGGCAAACAGCATGTGGAAACCTGAAAGGAGGCTCAAGTTACCCTCTTGGCCCTCTTCCAAGTGTCCTTTAGTTACATCTTGCTCTAAAAGTTGTCCTAAATTTCACTCCTGCTCTACAACTGGCCTCAGTGTCTTATCCTGCCTTACGCTCCTTGGCTGAAGTCTTTCTTTCAATGAGGCAAAAATCAAGTTGGGGCAGACCTGTATGAATTCATCACTGCTAACATTGCCTTCACATTTCTAAGAGGCTCGGTAAGAATTAAGCTTCATTTTGTGTGTGGCAGCAGGGACCAGATACAACAAACTTGTTCTTTGCCTTGAACAGGATAACTTCACATGCTCATGCCACTGTAACCTTTGAAATTTCTCTGGGATGAGAGGCCACTGAATCTTTCTGGGATTTATTTCCCACCTTTTGACACACAAATGTCTGTTCAAATGTGTAGTTTTCTACTTCCTGATCACTAACAATCAGCATATCAACGATTTAATGAACCACTGTGATGTCTCATGGAAGGGAAAGGGGATCAAGGTCCCCGCTGACTAAATTATAACATAGCTTATCTAAGAAGCTAAGATACTTCTGAAATGACAGTGAAGGTATTTTGCTCTCCTTGCCAGCTGAAAGTAAACTGCTTTGGTGGTCTTCATTAACAGGTACAGAACAAACAGCTGTCAACCTGAAAGAATCCAAAGGGTCAGAATCCAGTTTTGAATAGTTTATTCAAAGGAAAATCTAGGAATAGCCATCCAGAGAACAGACTCCAAAGAAATGGAATCAATTCTCAGACATTTAAAGTTATAGTCTTGCTTATATCGGCAGGAAATCAAGTTTAGTAGGATTATAACATTTTATTCAAGGCTGGTTTATGAGTCACAATGATTTAATTAGTTATAGTTTGCTTTCTTTTTCATACAGCTTGTTTTTATTTCCGTTTCAATTTAAAAGAGTATATTTAACATTCCATCTTAATATATGGCAATAGTCATGAATTGTTTTTTGTGTGAAAGGTAAGAGGGAAATTAATCCATAATGAAGATCGACAGTGAAGAGAGACATAGTCTTCCTTCGTGATCTTTAGTCATTTACAACATTTTATAAAACAATGTAGGTAAAGAAGAATCTAATCTATAAAGAGAACCATAGGTTATAGATAGCTGTCTAGGTTACAACTGCCTGATATGAGTCTCCCCTAATCACATTTCCCCAAGGCTGAAAACATTTTAAAGTTTCAACAGCTTAAATTTTGAATTACTGATTTCCACACAGCATTTGCCAGATCAATAGCAGCATACAAGGTTACAGGAGAGGTGTTAATTTGCTCAAGGAACGAAAACACATCTGCAACAGCAACTGCAATTTGAACATTTACAATAATCCACTGTCCCCTTCTCCAAGATCCATTTGTTTTCTGCGTATGCCAAATACATGACTCGAATAAGGCTCTATGGAAATCGCCACGCCTGCATCTTTCAAGTCTGTGATGGTGGCACTAATCTTTGCCATACCTCCAGAAATGCATTATTGCTTTCAGTTTATTATATGTTGGGGTAGAGGCAATTATATTGGCTTACACTTAAAGTTTTCTACCACAATAACTCTCAATATGCAGGTCAGGGAACCAATGTGTGGATTCTGCCAGTTGCCAAGTATGTCTAATCCAATTTTACATTCTAGAACTGGAAAAATAACGTAGAATGGGTTCATGGATACATTGGTCCACTGTGAAATTGAGTTGAGCAAAAATTCCATAATCATCATAATTTCTCAACTCTGGTATACTACAGTAACATTCTGGGTATTCAGGAAAGAGTGTGTCATTTCATTTCCAGTCTCCAGTAATCTCCAAAATGTTTGATTATTTCCCCTTTTCCATTGCATCATTACCTGCAAACATCCATAGGTCCATTTGGAAAAGGATGGTAAAAATAAATAAATAAATAAATAAATAAATAAATAAATAAATAAAAACAAGCAGTACACATTTTCGTGGTGTAGAAGTGTCCTGAAAATTGGTTCATATTTTAGAATTGATTGATGGGTCATGAATATCTTTTTTGGTAGATATTAGACCTCTATTCACTAAACCTGTAACTTTCCCTTTTACACAGATCAAATAAGACTTTAATAGACTGTCCATCTATTAATTTTCTAATTACACTAAGTACACTGTGATTAACTAGCCCATACCATAAGTCACTGCAAGTCAAAGTTTTCTGATTACTCCTCAGTTTCTGCTGTCCATTAACCATGCCCACCTTGTCTTTGGCAATTAACTGCAGTCATGAGACCACTGCTGCCCTGGACTATCATTATTTCCATTGCATCTTGAGGTCACAGTTTGACAACAGAAGTATCTACTCTAATTTCTGACCTACAAATAAGAACATTCAAGACTTTCCTTACAAATTTATTTCCCATGGTCAAGGTGAAAGGTGTGTCATAGGGGTGTTCCAGGGTAATTGAGCAAATCAGTATGATAAATCCATTATAAAATTGCAATATCTCTACTCTCTCCCTTCTTGTACATTATACCAAAGTACTTTTAGCATTTTAATTTCCTTTAGTGTGGAACATGTTTGCTCTTTCAACCCCTCAAGGTAAAACATCAAATCTAGAATCTCTACTTAGGGTCTCATGTCAATAAATTCAGCCTGACTTAATTTTACACTCTTTCCTCCTTGAATCGACATTCTTAAGATTCATTCCCAAACATATTTCTCAGATCTTATTCTGTATATATTTTTAAAAATATTTAGTTATTTGGCTGGGTAGTGTATTTCCTCATGGATTCACTTTGCATCTTACTCTTTGGGGCCTGCCGAGACTTGAATTAGCTTTACATCTAAAATCACAGAGAGGTGGTAGAAACAGGTACTGAGAAGGATCAGCAGTGGCTGATAAGGCAACTACCTCGTGGGATGGGCTAACCCACTCAAGCAAGGAAAGAATGGCTGCTTTTACTGGCAAAAACACTTAGCAGAGTTCATGGGTCCTTCATCAGGATCTTCCTACATCTCCTATTTCAATTTTCATAATCCCATTTCTTCTCAATCAATGCCTCACTTTAACAGAATCTACCCTGTGGGGTTAGGATAGGAATTCAATTTCCGTTGTAATTCAGCTATTCACCAAATGAAACTATTAATTTTGTTTTCAGAAATGTCTATGGTACAGGCACATGAGATAAAGGCTCTTGTTGCATTTACTTTCTCTGGAAGCCTCTACTGCCCCCACTGAAGCACTTTGGGTGATAGCCAGCTGCCAGAGCTGGTGAATTCACCAGGGACTCTGCCACCACATTACAGTAGGTTTCCCACATGCAGCACCCATGCCATAGCTGCCAGAGACTGTTGCTGAGAGTTTCTTGCTACTGCACATCACCATTGCCCCTCTGGAGTACATTTGCCTATAGAGCCATCACCATCCCCACTGGAGCACTTCTTGCCCACAGTGCTGCTGCGGAATGCTTTCCTCCCATGGCCTCTGCTGCCCAAGACAGAGCATTGTTACCAACAGTCTGAGAGTACCATGGCCCCTCTAACCCAGCTAGTGCTCAACCTCAAGGGACCAGAGAACAAAGATAAAGGCCCAGTCCCTGCCACTCAGAGCACAAAGCTCGAGTGTGGAGCTGAGCCTTGGCCCTCTAAAAGAATCTAGAGGCTGATTCATTTAACTGTACCCAATGTGTACCATAATCAAACCCTCAAGGGCAATCAAGAACGTAATAAAAACACAAAAGCCCAATCCAAAGGATAGCAATTCCAAAAGATAAAGGAACGTCTTCCCTCACAGATGAGAAAGAACCAGTATAAGGACCTCTGGGAATTCTGAAAGCCAGAGTGTCTTCTTACCTGCAAACTATCACACTAGCCTCCAAGCAATGGGGCCTACATATTGCAGATATCAAATAATTAAATAATGCATACTTATATTTAAAAATTTTAAAAGGTAGTTCACAGAAAAAATTGTTTTATAATTCATAGAAATAAATAAGTAGTTCTCACATTTTAATGATTGTTATGATATGTAAATTACATTTAAACTGTGCATTTTGATAAAATTTGATGTATAGGCACTCCTGTGATACCATTACCACCAATTAATCAAGATAATTTAAAGGCATGTTGGCAAAGATGTAGAGCAACTGGAACTCTTATGCACTAAAGCTTGGAATTTAAAATAAACGATCACTTTCAAAAACAATTTGGAGATTCTTAAAATATTAAACATACACAAAACCGTATGACTCAGCCATTCTGCACTTAGATATTTACCTAAGATAAATGAAAGTCTATGTCATTAAAGAAAATTTGCATATAATTTGTTCATAATAGCCCCAAAATTGAAATAAATTACATGTCAATCAATGGGTAAATGAATAGATAAATGATGTTATATTCATAAAATGGAAAACCATTCTACAATAAAAAGGTGTAAACTCTTGATACAAGTAGCCACGTGGCTATATCACAAAATAACTGAAGTAAAAACATTAAATAAAAGAATCCATACTGCATTAACCAAATTATAGCAAACATACAAAGAAGAGCTAGTATCAATACTACCAAAATTATTCCAAAAAATTGAGGAAGAGAGACTCCTTGCTACTCCATTCTACGAATCCAGCATTATTCTAATGCCAAAACCTGGCAGAGACACAACAAAAAGAGAAAACTGAAGTTTTCTCTTTGTCTCCAATGTCTCCGATGGACATAAACGTAAAATTCCTGAACACAATTCTAGCAAACCAAATTCAGCAACACATCAAAAAGTTAATCATAATCAAGTGGGCTTTCATCCTAAGATGCAACGGTGGTTGTGCATACCCAAATCAATAAATGGGATTCATAAAATATAAAAAATAAACATGATCATCTTCACAGAGACAGAAAAGACTTTTGATAACATTCAGTATCCTTTCATGTTAAAAACACTAAACAAAATAGTTCTCAAATAAAAATACCTCAAAATAATAAGTACCATCTATAACAAACCCACAGCCAACATCATAGTGGATAGGCTAAAGCTGGAATCATTTCCATTGCGAACTGGAACAAGACAAGGATGCCCACTTTCACCACTTCCATTCAAGATAGTACTGGAATTCCTAGCCAGAGCAATCAGGTAAGAGAAAGAAAGAGAAGGCATTTAAAAAGGAAGCGAGGAAGTCAAAATATCTCTCTTCATGGATGATGATTCTATACCTAGAAAACCTAATAGACTCTGCCAGAACACTCTTAGATCTGATAAACAAGTTTAGTAAAGTTTCAGAATAAAAAGTCAATTTACAGAAATCAGTTGCATTTCTATACACCAATAAAATGCAAGCTGAGAGCCAAATCAAGAAAGCAAACCCATTTACAATTGCCACAAAAATAATAAAACAGCTAGGAATACAGCTTTCTAAGGAAGTGAAAGATTTCTGACCAGAATCACGAACGACTAAAGAAAGAAATCAGAGATGACATAAACAAATAGAAAAACATTCCATGCTCATGGATAGGAAGAATCAATATTTAGAAAATGACTGTGCTGCCCAAAGCAATTTACAGATTCAATACTATTTCTATCAAGCAACCAATGTCATTTTTCACATAATTTAAAAAAAAAAAAACTATACTGAAATTCATATGAAACCAAAAAGGAACCCAAATTGCCAAAGCAATCCAAAGCAATAAGAACGAAGCCAGAGACATCACACTATTCAATTTCAGTCTATATAACAAAGCTATAGAAACAAAACAGCATGGTGTTGGTATAGAAATAAACACATAGACCAATGGAACATAATAGAGAACCTAGAAATAAAGCTACAAATCTAAAACTACCTGATCTTCAATAAAGTTAACAATTACAAACAGTAGGAAAAGGACTCCATTTTCAATAAATGGTTCTGGGAAAACTGGCTAGCCACATGCAAAAAATCTGAATCTGAGACCATTTCTTTCACCATATACAAAAATTAACTCAATATGGATTTAAGGCTTAAATTTAAGATCTAAAACAATAAAAGCTCTAGAAGAAAACCTAGCAAATATCATTTTGGAATTGGCCCTGGGAAATAATTTTTGACTACCCAAAAGCAATTGGAATAGAAACAAAAATCGACAAGTGGGAACTAATTAAACAGCTTCTGCATGGCAAAAGAGCTAACAACAGAGTAAACATACAACTTACAGAATGGGAGAAAATATTCACTGTCTATGTATCTGATAAAGATCTAATATCCATAAGAAACTTAAACAATTATATAACCTAAAAGCAAATAACCTCATTAAAACATGGGGAAAATACATGAGCAGACACTTCTCAATGAAAGAAATACATGTGGCCAACAAATATGTGAAAACATACCCATTATCGCTAATCCTTAGAGAAATGCAAATCAAAACCACAATAAGATACTATCTTTGGTCAGAATGTAAATTAGTTCAGCCATTGTGCAAAATATTTGGGAAATTTCTCAGATAAGCTAATTAGAACTACCATTTAATCCAGCAATCCTGTTACTGGGTATACCCAAGGAAAAATAGATTATTATGCCAAAAAGACACATGTACACATATGTTCAACCTGGCACTATTCACAAGAACAAAGACATGGGATAAACCAATTTGCCAATCAATAGTAGACTGGACAAATAAGATCTGATACGTGTACATCATGGAATACTACACAGCCATAAACAAGAACAAAATCATGTCCTTTGCAGCACATGGAAGCAGCTGGAGGCCATTATCCTAAGCAAACTAATGCAGGAACAGAAAATTAAATGTTGTATGTGATCACTAAAACATGAGACCTAAACACTGAGTACACATGGATACAAAATGGGAACAACAGACACTGGGGACTGTCTCCTTGAGAGGAGAAGGTAATGGGGGTATGGGTTGGAAGGCTACCTATCTGTTACTATGTTCTCTACCTGAGTGATGGGATCATTCATACTCTAAGCTTCAGTGACATTCAATTTATCCATGTAACAAACCTGCCCATCTATCCCCAGAATCTAAAAGTAGAAATAGAACAAAAACTATATATATACACATATATATGTATATGTCATATATATCATATATGTGGTATGTATGTATATATCATATATGTCTCATATATATGTATATATGTTATATATGTCATATATATGTCATATATATGTCATACGTCATATATATATGTAAAAACAGTTGAAGCAGAAGCAGTGATGAAGAAACACCATGGGGTGGGAGTGGATCCATGACCATGAGGTCCACTGATGTAGCATATATTATACCATCCAGAAGACTGCAGCATTTACCCAGAGGTTAATACTGTTGTCATGGTTCAGCCAGGGAAACGTTAACATGGAAAACAGCATGCATAGGTCAAATAGAAAATCCAGTATCCATTGTATTAGTCTGTGAACCTGATATTTAAAATTTAGTAATAAAAGTAAGGATTATAAGGCAAAATTGCCAAGCTAAAAGAAAAAACTTTTTTTCCATTAGCTATCCCAACCATATTTACATTGATTGTTTCTTTGATTCATATTATTTCAACTCAGCTTCAATATATGCTTTATACTGTTAATTTATGTTAATGAATTACCAGTTACAGTGATTGCTGAGGGGCAAAGTTTAATGGGATGATGTGTAACTTTAAATTTTACACTTTATATATATATATATTACTTTCACAGAATGTTTCCACAACTATGCATAGATAAAATAATTTTCTCTGTTTGGAAATTCTAATAACATCACTACTTTCATGGAGGTGCATGTTGGGCTAAAAGTATTTGATGAACTTAAAAAAGTATACACAAGAAGTGGTTGCCTTTAAGCTTCACCATCCAGCAATGGTCAGGCTAAGCACATGTTGAATTATAAAATAGTCCTTAAACTAAATGAAGTATATTCTAATACTTAGAGAAATTTTACTGTTACAATGAAGAGATTTATTCTGAGAAAATTGTATTTACTGTTATGTGATTAAAAACAATGCTATGTTCTTAGAATGCATACAGATGCTGACAATAAAGAATATTAATTTATAAAACTGGAAAGTATGTTATAAAAACTGTTTTGGCTTGGCACAGTGGCTCACGCCTGTAATCCCAGCACTTTGGGATGCTGAGGTGGGAGGATCACGAGGTCAGGAGTTCAAGACCAGGCTGGCCAAGATGGTGAAACCCTGTCTCTACTAAAAATACAAAAAAAGTTTGCCGGGCGTGGTGGTAGGCGTCTGTAATCCCAGCAACTCTGGAAGCTGAGACAGAGAATTGCTTGAACCTGGGAGTCAGAGGTTGCATCTTATATTAAATAACAAAAATTTGAAAATATTATTGAAATATTTATTGATTATAACTTGATAATATACAATGTCAAATCCTTCTAGACCATAAGTATATAAGATTTGCTCACATAAAGTATCATAGGAAATCTGTTTAAACTAAAATAGTATGTACCAAATGCCAAAGTTTAGAGACATGGATGACAAAATTTAGTTAAATAAAAAAATTAGATATGCGTCAAATAAATAAGGCCCAAATGTATACAGCCCTAGATCACTAAGCTTATTTGGTTGCTTTATTTAATGTTTATAAATAAATCAACTGTTTTATTACTTTTCTTGATTTTTGAATGTTAAAAAATGAAATAAAATTTGTAATGAAATATTTTTACATGAAAACAGCATAACTCTGTCAATGAAGAAAAACTGTTGAAGCTTATACTACTGTACTGTTAAAGGTCAACTCCAAATCCCAGTTCAATTGACTACAGTTTAGAGATCCAACTCTGCATGAGTGAGTGAGCTGAGAAATCTACACCAAAGGGAATCATCTTTCTAGAAGTGAAATCAAGGAATATTTGACAGAGCAGAATAAAATATTTTTTATTCTTTAAGGAAAAAACAAAAACTGTTCTAATAGACATTTTCATAGGAAAATACAATATGTTGTAAAATATTTTCAGTTTGTCTCTCATATAACATTTTAAAATGAAATAGTAATAATGCATAAACAATCATTTTAAAATCATTTGACCTTTAATTGTATATGAACTTTTTAATTTGTTTCCAGTTTTTATTTTGTAAATTTCACACTAATATTTTTAACATATTCTAGTTATAAACAAAAGAAATGTTGAAAAATAATATATGAATTCTTAGTGAATTTTGAATATAATATAAATGTCTACTTCGTGTTAAAGAAATACATATTACATCTAATTCATGTTAAAGAAGTAGAGAGACATTTATAAAGAAATCTATATAAACTCACCAAAGCAATTATTTTAAAGTTAGAAAAATACAGTATATTGGAATATGTTATTATGCATACTTCAAAACAGATATACATTATGAATGTTTAAAATTAGCCATTAACAGCTTGTGAAATTTTGGAGTTCACTTTGAAAAAAAATCCACAGCTGTGCTTTGTGTTTATCTTATATTAAATAATGAAAATTTGAAAATATTATTGAAATATTTATTAGTTATAACTTGGTAATATACAATGTCAAGTCCTTCTAGACCATTAATAAGAATATAAGATTTGCTCACATAAAGTATCATAGGAAATTTGTTTAAATATTCACCAATTAGAAATTTGGTTACATGCTGTGAGACAGATTTTTATTAAAGATTTAGCTTGGACAGCTCTATGTAAACCCCACAGATGACACATGGCTCATAAGTCCTCAGACACTGTTATTGACTTTGTCTGTTCCCTGTGACTGACATGTCAACTTTTATTTCTGAATCTGAAAATCCCTGATGCATCTATGTTTTCTGTGATTCCTGACACCCTCGCTCAAAGATGAAACAGAATTTTGGACAAGTTTTGACTTACTGAAATTTGAAGTTGGAAGGGATCAGTAAACTTTCCTATTTATAAATCTATAGATAGGAAATAAGAAGTTCAGAACTTTTAAGTGGCTAAATTTTTCTAAGGTCAAACTGACTTAAAAAACTAGGATGTATCTAACTGCTAGTTTCTACTTTCACATTACCTTTTTATTTTTTTCCTGAGAGTAAGAAAAGAAGTAAGTTATGTGAACAGTAGTGTATATTTTTAAATACTACCACTCATATCTTTCTCTATTCACTGGCATCGCTGCACTGCTAGTAGTTAGTTCAGCATCAAGAGTGAGGCCAAAAATAGTCTAAATATAGAACTAGAGCTTTGTTCTCCTCTGTGTCAGGAAAGTCACTTCAGCAAAGCTGAGAAATCAGTTATTATGTGCTAAGTGTTCACAGCTGGCAAGTGAAGTATGTGAGATAAACAAAAAAGTATAAAGAGGCAACATCATAGGCTTTGAAGAATTTATGTTTGGACTATAAAAATAAAAGGTAACAACTAAAATATAAATAGACAAAGATATGTGAGTGTGAGTGTGTCCAGAAACTAAAAAGGTGCCTGAGGAAAAATGCAGGCATGTTAAAACAAGATACAAGCCAACTTGTGTAGGATGTACTTACAAAATATGGGACAATTTGAATATCAACACATGTAATAGTAATAGCAGACTATAACTTAATAAATAAAGTAGAATTCATGAGGTTAAACTGATATAAATAAATATATGAGTAAATGTGAGAGAAGAAATAGTTCTTCCTTAATGCGGAATGCCAGGTGGTAAATGTGTAAGAACTGATGAAATTAAAGAGTCACCATTTGGCAACAATCACAGTTACAATTGACCAGAGAAAAATCATCAATTGATGTTATAATTATTGGGTGAAAAAGTAATGAGAAATCGGACTTTAGTATCAAAGAATCTTTCCACAAAAGACTTATTAATTAGATACATTAGTTAGATACATTGATTCAAAAATAGCAACAGAAGAAATTTGGCAGATGCCACTTTAACCATAAGACCAAAATTAACATCACCAGTAATGAAATAAATCAAAATCTTGTAGCACCTGGTAAGACATAATGAGAATATAGTATCACTTCTGTGATATTTTTGTCCTTAATGTTTAACTACAATCTAAGCAGGGTAGGAAGAAGAGAAGTATCAGATAACCATAAAAATACTCAACAAAATGGAAGCTTAAAGTTTTTAAAAATACTATGATCATCAGAGATAAGACTGAGGAATCGTTGTAGATTGAAGGTGACTAAGAAGATATGACGAATAAATATTAGGTGTGGTTTTGGATGTTTTAGCTCAGTTCCTTATTGGAATAGTGGGTAAAATGTGAATAAGTTTACGGATTAGATGGGTAGTATTATTATGAATATTAATTTCCTAAATTTTATGGTTATATTATACTTTTGGAAGTATTCTGGCTAACTATTGATCTTTTTGAAGAAACAAAGAAGGAAAAAAGAGACACATGAAGAAAAAAAAAGAGGAAAGTAAAATTGTGACTCTAAACAAGTGTAGGTGGAGACTAGAGAGGCGTTGTAGGGTAGAGAGCTGATCTTCCCAGCAGAGACGTAGAGAAACTTAGGGAAAGAGGGAATCATGACTGCAGGACCTCAACTTACATTTAATTGATCCAGAAAAAATATGTTATGTCTGCTTATTCTTCTACTCATTTATCAATCATCCTTAGAGAGGAAAAATATGATAAAGCAAATGTGGTAAAATGTTAGCAATAGGAAAGAAGGGATTTAGAATATTCTAGTGTTTTCTGTCTTAATCTTGCAAATTTTCTTCTAAGTTTTATGTTATTTCAAATTAAAAAGGTAAAACAATAATGCAAATGATATGTTTGATGTTATAAAATGTTTATGACTAGCAAATATTAGTTTAATCTGATCTATTAACACAATTTATTTCATATAAATGTTTCCTAATATTGCACCATATTTCCATTACTTACTAATATGGCATGATGTTTGGCTTTAATATTTGATTTCGGATTTTTGAGACTTGGTTTTCAACTGATATTGTATAAATTGGTGGGGTGGGGAGAGGGCACTACAAGGAGAACCTATACCCACCTGGTTTACTATAAAAATCACAATGACTTATAGACTTGGGAGAGGAACTTACACCCATTTTATGAATCTCACTGGAAAGAGGTCCTTTTATTTGGATTGATATGTCAGGTGAGTAAATGCAAAAGGAGTCTGATGGAAATCCATAACTCCATAAGTAAGTACATATTATTTTAAACTAATTAATTACAAGATAAAAAGTATGCTGTCCAAGAGAAGAATACACAAAATAACATACAACACCTAACTTGATTTGGTAAGGCTGAGCATTTCAACTTCATTCAATGCTGTTTGAACATTCCTCATAAGGGAAGTTCATTTATTGACAGCCATTGTTTATTTATTTGTGGACTTTAGAGTCAACTCTTAATTGCTTCCAGTTTGTTTGAAGATGAATTTATGTTTTAACTGGGAATAGAGATTACATTAAGCCACTCTAAATATTTATAACAGTGAGTGAGTAGTCCATATATCTCATGGATAGTTTATTAATATGACATTTTCTCACTATTCTTTCCTAGTTACTGTAAATTTAGAGCCCTAAGGTTTCCAGATCTCCTGTGGGAAGATCAGCTCTCTACCCTACAGCAGCTCTCTACTCTGTACATACATCTGTTTAGAATCACAATTTTATTTTCTTCTTTTTTTCTTTATATCTCCTTTTTACTTCTTTCTTTCTTCTTTTATTCCTATAAACAGATTCCAATTATTTTATATTTTCCAGAAATCCCTCAAAATCATCATCTGTAGAAAACATTTCTAATAATTATTTGTATCTGTATCTGTATTATACTAAGTCTGTATTTACATTTATCTATCTATATGTCTTTTCAAAGTCAATTGGAAGTCAGGGAGATGAAGTAAGATGGCTGAATGAAATCTCCCCGATCATCACCCTCAAAGAAATACCAAATTGAACAAGTATCCACACAAGAAAACACTTTTACAAGAACCAAAAATTAAGTGGGTAATCACAGTATCTGGTTTTATTAGGTTGGTGCAAAAGTAATTGTGGTTTCAGACTAGGAATTTTAAATCATTATAACTAGGTTCAAACACATCTTTATTAATCAAAACAGGAACTATTACAATCAGCACATGTTGCTAACGGAAAATAAAGTTTGTTTATTCCCAAAGCATAAAAATCTGTGCTTTGGGATTCAATGAACTCTTGGAAACCATTTTCTGCATCCTGCTGACTGTGGAAGCATTTTCCCTGCAAAAAGTTGTCTACATGCTTGAAGAAGTGGTAGTGATTGGCAAGAAATCAGGTGAATATTGGAGATGAAGCAAAACTTTGTAGCCCAATTTGTTCAACTTTTGAAGTATTGGTTCTGCAACACATGGTTGGGTGTTGCTGTGGAGAAGCATTGGGCCCTTTCTGTTGACCAATGCTGGCATCAGGCATTGCAGTTGTCAGTTCATCTCAGATATAATGGTTTCCCGGGGATTCAGAAAACTGCAGTGGATCAGACCGGTAGCAGACCACCAAACAATGACCATGACTTTTTTGTGGTATAAGTTTGACTTTGGGAAGTGCTTTGGAACTTCTTCTCAGTTCAACCACTGAGCAGGTCATTGCCAGTTGTTGTATAAACCCACTTTTTGTCGCACGTCCAAATCAGATAGATAAATTGCTTGTTGTTTCATAAAATAAGAGAAGAAAACACTTCAAAATAATGATTTTTACAATTTTTGCTCAGCTCATGAGGCATCCACTTATTGAGTTTTTTCACCTTTCCAATTTACTTCAAATGCCAAGCAACCATAGAATGGTCAACGTTGCGTTCTCTGGTAACTACTCATGTAGTCGTAAGAGGATCAGCTTCAACGATTGCTCTCAACTGGTCGTTGTCAACTTCCAATGGCTGGTCACTACACTTCTCATCTTCAAGGCTCTTGTCTCCTTTGCGAAACTTCTTGAACCATCACTGCACTGTATGTTCATTAGCTGTTCCTGGGCCAGATGTGGTGTTGATGTTGAGAGTAGACTCTGCTGCTTTATGACCCATTCAGAACTCAAATAAGAAAATAGCCTGACTTTGCTTTTTGTTTCACATCATTTACATGGTTTACAATAAACAATAAACAGCAAATAATAAGTCATTAGCAAATAAATAAATAAATAAAGCAAGAAGTGCCCATTAAGATGATGTATAACATAAACACATTTACTTACATATGTATTCCAACATCAAATTCCAACAATAAAAAAAGTTCAATACTTTTGCACTCACCTTATAGCATCATCTCAAGGAAAAAGGCAGTGAAGAGCACAGAAAAGACAATTTCAGATGTTCTACAACCACCTCTCTCCCATTCTCCAAAAGTTCCACACAGCAGGGGAAGAGAATCAGTGTGCTTGAGAAGAGAGAGTGAAGTGATTATGGGACTTTGCATTGGAACTCAGTACTGCTCAGTCACAAAAGAAAGCAACACAGGGTAGAATTCAGCCACTGTCCATAGAGGGAGCATTTAAACTAACCCTAACCAGAGCGGTATCATCCATCCTAGAGGTTGGAACCTGAGTTCCAGCTAGCCTCACCACAGTAGGCTCAAGTACACTGGTTTTTAAAATTTAGATGTAGGAGTTTCTTACATATTTTGGAGTTTTTACCCTTTTGAGATTATAACTATTTTCTCCAATTCTATACACAGTCTTTCACTCTGCTTATTATTCTTTTACTCTGCAGAACTTTTTAGTGTGATGTAGTCCCACTTCTTTGTTTTTGCTTTTGTTGCCTATGCTTTTGACATCTAGCCAAGAAATGATTGTCAAGTTCAATGTCATGATTCTTTCTTCTCATGTTTTCTTTTAGAAATTTTAGAGTTTTAGGTCTTATGTTAAAGTTTTTATGGAGTTGATTTTTGTGTGTGATAAGATAAAAGTCCAATTTTATTCTTTAGAATATGGATATACAGTCTTCACAATGGTATTTGAAGAAACTGTCCTATATTTATTATTATTTTTACCATTGTTAAAAAATCAATTAACTGTATATGTATGAACTTATTTCTAGTCTCTCTATTCTGTTACATTACTCTGTCTTTATGCCAGTACCATACTAATTCAATTACTGTAGTTATGTAATATGTTTTCGAATCAGGAAGTATGAGGAGAATCTGGGGCTTGATAATTTTCCTGATCCTGTTATGCTGAGTTGGCAGTATGAGCAATGGCTGATGAGTGCATACTGGTAAATCATCACCTTGGCTCTCAGCAGTTCCCAATATGGGCCCTTTTCTGTTAGCTCTCAGATTCAGGCAAGACAGAAACCAGTCCCTTGATCAGTCTCCCGAGAGTCAAAATATTGAACTTACTGTCCAGTTATCTCCTTCCCTCCCCAAGAAGACTCTGAGAGCCAGGAGTTTTCACCCAATTTGGCAATTGCCAAACAATTGGCAATTGTTTGGCAATGTACTGAGGGGAAAGTTATAGTGAGATAATTTTACAAATTTTCCTACCAGTTTTGGTGGTTGGTTTCACACTTGCTCATAGAGCATGAGCCTCTTAATTGGTCTCTGAATTTCTAATACATAGAATATTCTGTATATTACTAAACTGGTGTGCCTGCGGGATAAGAAAACCCAGGGCTTCCTAATTCTCCATGTTGGTGGTGATATCACTGACAAATTTTACTAGTGAGGAAAATGAATTTCAGAGCAACCAATGTACTTTACCAATGCCACATAGGCATAAAATATCCAAGATTTAATGGAAGCAAAAGGTTTTTCCCTCTTTTTTCTCTACATCTTTGGGGTGTTGAGTTGCTTCTATCTCTACTCATATGCCTTGTCTATGACACTATAAAATGAAAAACCTGTGTTCACAGTTCATCCTTTAGTCACATGAAAATAACAACTTTAATTGAGCAAGGTGCATATTTAGCCCATAATCTGTAATTATCTTCATTTACTGATTTATAATTTGAAAGTTCTTAGAACTTAGAAAATTAGACCAACTCCTCTTAAGAATTGTTCTGCCATTCCTGAAAGATATAACGAAGATGAAGAAAAACGTTTTCATCCTTTGATCAATAATTGTAATTTTAAAATTATATTTATTTAAACTGTACCCTGACTCCTACAGAATTCCTAAGAAGATTGCTAATCTAGCAATTAAAAATCAATGACTTTTTTCAAATTTCATGTTCATAACTTCATGATTACAAGTCCCTATTTTTCACTGTTTGATTTCTTAATAGCATATATTTAATTCAACTTTATTTTTGGTTCAAATATTTTGCATTTACTCTGTGACTTCTTTGCACTGCATCTTCAAGTACTTGTGGTCATAAGTGCCCAGTGATGGCATTCAGAATCAAGTCAATGCATTTAGGCATGTAACCAGTAAGGAAAAGTGCCTCTTCACTTAAAAACAGACCTTTCTTCATAGTCTGATGAATGTTTATAAATTTTACGGAGGCAATTGTGTCTATTTAGTTTGATAGATGATTATTCAAATGAGGCATGAAGAAATAAAAAAATGTAGATGAAATTCACAAGGTCATAGACTTGTGAAATATGATGACCTTGATTAAAGGTGACAGGCTTCTTAAAGAATGTATGCATGAATCATGTATCATTTCTAATAATTTACAAAAAGGCTGCAAATTCATGTGGAGCTTCATTAATTATGACAGATAAAATATAGCTACAAATGCAAAATGGGAGATCTGTGAATGTGTTACAAAATACAAGGGTTGTATAAGTTGCCACTATGTTAACTAAATAATAAAGTTTTAGCATCCCTAAATCACTGTTGAGCACTAACATGACCACCCCAAGAGGAAAATTCAACACGTAAGTACCACAAACTTCATGCACAAAATTACTTAAAATGTTATATAAAATTACCTTCAGGGTATGTATATAAGTTGTTTATAAAATATAAATGAATTTTATGTTTAGATTTGGGTCTTATTATGTACAGGCAAATATTGCAAACATTTTTGAAATTCAAAGCACTTTTGGTTCTAAGCATTTTGAATAAGGGACACAACGCACACACCTTTGTGCTCATTAAACAACAGTAAACAAACCGTCCTATTATCCAAAAATACACGAGGACAGAAGTTCAAGTCCAGTCTGCCCAAGGCAGTGAAACCCTGTCTCTGTTAAAAATACAAAAATTAGCTGGGCGCAGCGGCAGGCGCCTGTAATCCCAGCTACTCAGGAGAATCGCTTGAACCTGGGGGACGGAGGTTGCAGGGAGCTGAGATCATGCCACTGCCTTCCAGCCTGGGCAGCAGAGTAAGGCTCTGTCTCAAAAAAAAAAATGTTTTTGGTTGTTGCTTTTGTTTGGCAGATTAAAATTTGTTGTTGTTTTGAGGAGCTATTATAAAAGCAGTATCACAATTTTTTTTTGTTTTTTTTTTTGGTTTTCTGATGCTACAGAAATGTTTCTACGCTCTGAGAACCCTTTGTGCATGGATGTTAGGCTTTTTTACTCAAGAACATTGATGTCAATGGGCAAGTACAGCTATTCTTCTAGGGCGTTTATAGATCTCATTGATTCTTCTTGGGGGCAAATAAAAACTCAGTTATCTTCCAAATCTTGAGGGTATTTTGTCCTTTACAAATTTATTTATTTTAATAATTCCATCAGTATTTGTTTTTTAAACAGCTTTATTAAGGTATAATTGATATATAAAGAACTACACATTTTATTGTGTATAATTTGATGGGTTTGGATATATACAAATATCTTTGATACCATTACCAAAATCAAGGTAATTGCGTCCACAAAAAAAAAAAAAAAATGCACTCAAAATATGTATGTTATGGTTCCTCCTATGTTGTTCTTCCTTGACTTAGTTTATTGCACTAAATAAAAATGTATGCACCCTGTGTGTCTCATCTACAAATTGACATGACTAGAAGTAAAACCACAAAGTTAATCCCCAAGTATCTTACTATCTTTTTTTAACGTTAGTATATGTCATTACAATTTACCAATTAGTAGTTCTGCCAGAAATTTGGAAGAAATGGGTACATCTGATTCCTCATCTATTGCTTTCGTTGATACATTCTATGTGTGGTAGAAAAGACAGAGCAGAAATGGTATCATCTGTCTCTCTCCACTGTATTCTGTTTTCTAATTTTTAAAAAAAGCTCTTTCAGAGAATGAATATCCTGTATCTTCAGCTTTTATGAAGGGATAGGAGTTTGCCAATAATGATTACAATAAAATATTGTCTTACATTTCTGTTTCCCTCAGTAAACTAAACAGCACGAAGGCAAGGTTGATGCACATTTTGTTCAAAATTTAAAACCTGGAGTTGAATATTACTTTTCACATTTTAATTTACCTTTTGGATATCCTATTTAAAATGTTTCTACTAACATAACTTTTGGTTATGTTTCTTTTTCATACGTCATGGATATTAAACTCTGCATATTAATTGCCAATATATTCACTAGTGTATTATTTATTATTTAACTTTATTTATAAGAACTTTTGTTCTTCCAAAAGTTGTTTCTAATTAGGAAGATCTTCATAACCTCAGTGTTGTATATTTGTTTACATTTTTTTGTATTTAAGAATTTAAGAAATTCTGCTTTACACTAATTTGTTGGATAGCCACTGATGCTGCTCCACCATACATTTGCTGCCTTGAAAGAACAGAATAATTTTCTTAAATAAAAAAGGAAACACCAGGGAGCCCAGGAACTGAAAGCAATTACTGAAAGATAAAAGTGGGAACACTAGGTATGTTCTACTATAAGCACAAGAAGATGGGCCGGGAGTAATGCCAATGTTTGTCAGAGTATTACCGTGAGTACCGCCAACCAGTGATCTCCTGCCTAAGTCTATCTCTGCCCACCATTCACACAGAAAACTGGAATAGACATCAGAGACCAAGGTGGCTACCTCTAGAAGAGCACACTGAATATGGCATACTGTATTATTAAGAAATAACTCTTCCCTGGAAGTCCAGTTTCAGTACGAATGAGGAGTGAATACCCTCAAAAGCTAGCAGACTAAGGTGCACCCCATAAAGGCATTTTTCTATGCTTTATAAGCTCATAAGAAACCTGGCAGAAGGAAAACCCCAATGGTGAATTGTGGAAACAACAGTAGAAGACAATTGATGACAAAATGGAACTACAAAGAGATTACACAGAGGTCATTATTAAAGAAATCAATATACTTTGGAGAGAAAAATAATGATAAAAATTAAAAAGCAACATCAACATTTTAAAGAAAAACCATAAAAATAGTTGCTAAAACATTAAAATGAATACAATTAATATAATCAGAGAAATAAGGTGACATCTTAATCCTAAAACAAAAAGGATAATTGTTTCTTAAAAAAAAACTCTGACTGGGAATTTTTCTAGTAAAGCTGCTTAAATCTTTGCACTTTGATTCAGTGGGAGGCTTTACAACTCATGCTTCAGGCATATTTGGGTGACTTTTATGATTACTTTTTTTTTTGTCTTGCTCATTTCTTTTCCCTCTCATTTCTTCTGGACTTGTAACAAAAGCATTTAGCTCCAGACTCTGCTGGCTGCCATTCTAAAACCACCAGGGAAAGCAAGCTTAAAATCATACAAAACAAGAGTAAAAGAAAGCAAAACAAAGCAGAAACAAATGATCAAAAATCAAACAAATAATATGACAAAAAAAGAAGTGAACATTTGGAGGGATCATTGAGCCAGTTTCTCTTTTTCAGAGCTGAAAATATCTTAACCGATAACAGAAACAATGCTTGTTATGACAAATCTAGATAGAATGAATACAAGTGAAAAGTAAGCTGCTGACCCAGAAGGTAGAACATAGGCTAGCCGACTAAGGTGCACACACTAATAATATGTAGTTAAAAAGTATATCCGCATAGTAAGAAAAAAGGTATTAAAATATACTATATGCTATGGAATAGTATATAAAGATGTAATAAAAGTTTACATATGTAATATTGAAAATGTCAGGATGTAAAATTTGTATAAAATATTTTGTTATTTTAGTGAGAATTAGAGAAGGGAGAATATTTTAGTGGATATACTGTCATGCTATGTAGAATAACCTTGGTCTTACATTAAAGTATATTTTGTAAGCAAAGATGATGTTTTGGAAGTATGATTTGATGAGTTTGAATATATACAAATATCTTTATTACCATTACTAAAAACTACCATAAGAATTCAAAGTCATAAAAATAGTTTATTACACCCACCTGGACAACATGGTGAAACCTCGTCTCTACTAAAAATACAAAACTAGCCAGGTGTGGTGGCAGGTACCTGCTATCCCACCTACTCAGGAGGCTGATGCAGGAGAATCACTTGAGCCCAGGAGACGGAGGCTGCAGTGAGCTGAGATAGCTCCACTGTACTCCAGTCTGGGCAGCAGAGCAAGACTCCATCTCAAAAAAAAAAAAGCAATTTTTTATCATTTCCTTCAAGGATTTCTATCACTTCATTTTATGCAAGATGTTGAACTGGTTTTTTCTATTTTATTTTCTGAGAAAAAAATAGAGTTCTTTGAGTTCTGAATTTAATTATTATAGATTTGAGTAAATATTCGTATCTTCTTGGTATAGAATTACATAACATTTAATTCTTAATAGCAGGTACTTGAACATTGTGTTTTCTTTTATTTTTTTAAATTATACTTTATGTTATAGGGTACATGTGTACAACGTGCAGGTTTGTTACATATGCATACATGTGCCATGTTGGTGTGCTGCACCCATTAACTATCCCTCCCCCTCCCCCCACCCCACAACAGGCCCCGGTGTGTGATGTTCCCCTTCCTGTGTCCAAGCGATTTCATTGTTCAATTCCCACCTATAAGTGAGAACATGCAGTGTTTGGTTTTCTGTTCTTGCATTAGTTTGCTGAGAATGATGGTTTCCAGCTGCATCCATGTCCCTACAAAGGACACGAACTCATCCTTTTTTATGGCTGCATAGTATTCCATGATGTATATGTGCCATATTTTCTTAATCCAGTGTGTCATTGATGGACATTTGGGTTGGTTAAAACTCTTTGCTATTATGAATAGTGCCTCAATAAACATACATGTGCATGTGTCTTTATAGCAGCATGATTTATAATCCTTTGGGTATATACCCAGTAATGGGATGGCTGGGTCAAATGGTATTTCTAGTTCTAGATCCTTGAGGAATTGCCATACTGTCTTCCACAATGGTTGAACTAGTTTACAATCCCACCAACAGTGTAAAAGTGTTCCTGTTTCTCCACATCCTCTCCAGCACTTGTTGTTTCCTGACTTTTTAATGATTACCATTCTAACTGGTGTGAGATGGTATCTCATTGTGGTTTTGATTTGCATTTCTCTGATGGCTAATGATGATGAGCATTTTTTCATGTGTCTGTAGGCTGCATAAATGTCTTCTTTTGAGAAATGTCTGTGCACATACTTTGCCCACTTTTTGATGGGGTTGTTTGTTTTCTTCTTGCAAATTTGTTTGAGTTCTTTGTAGGTTCTGGATATTAGCGCTTTGTCAGATGAGTAGATTGCAAAAATTTTCTTCCATTCTGTAGCTTGCCTGTTCACTCTGATGGTAGTTTCTTTTGCTGTGCAGAAGCTCTTTACTTTAGTTAGATCCCATTTGTCAATTTTGGCTTTTGTTGCCATTGCTTTTGGTGTTTTAGACATGAAGTCCTTGCCCATGCCTATGTCCTGAATTGAAGGGGTGGCCTGCATCTCCACACCTGTGGGTGTTTCTCGTTAGGTGGAACGAGAGACTTGAGAAAAGAAATGAGACACAGAGACAAAGTATAGAGAAAGAAAAAGTGGGCCCAGGGGACCGGTGCTCAGCATACAGAGGACCCACCCTGGCACTGGTCTCTGAGTTCCCTCAGTATTTACTGATCATTATCTTTACCATCTTAGAAAAAGGGAAGTGGCAGGATTATAGGATCATTGTAGGGAGAAGGCCAGCAGTAAGACATATGAATAAAGAACTCTGTGACATAAGTTTAAGGAAAAGTCCTGTGCCTTGATATGCATATGTAAACATCTCCATAAACCTTTTTAGTGCATAAAGAGCAACATTGCACTAGCAAGTCCCACCTTTCACCCTATGGCAGTTTTCTCCTTTCTCAGTAAACAGAACATACAATCGGGTTTTACACCGAGATGCTCCATTGCCCAGGGACAGGCAGGAGACAGATGCTTTTCTCTATCTTCGCTGCCAAGAGGCCTTCTTTCCTCTTATACTAGTCCTCTTCAGTACAGACCCTTCACGGGTGTCACGCTGGGGGACAATTAGGTCTTTCCCTTCCCACAAGGCCATATTTCAGACTATCACATGGGGAGAAACCTTGGACAATACCTAGCTTTCCTAGGCAGAGGTCCCTGTGACCTTTGGCAGTGTACTGTCCCTGGGTACTTGAGATTAAGAGAATGGTGATGACTTTTCACAAGCATACTACCTTCAGGCACTTGTTTAACAAAGCACACCCTGCACAGCCCAAAATCCTTTAAACCTGGAATCACCACAGCACATGTCTCTTGCAAAGACAAGGTTGGGGGTAGGGTCACAGATTAACAGCATCTCAAATACAGAACAAAATGGAGTCTCTCATGTCTACTTCTTTCTATATAGATACAGTAACAGTCTGATCTTTCTTTTCCCCACACTGAATGGTATTGCCTAGGTTTTCTTCTAGGGTTTTTATGGTTTTAGGTCTAACATGTAAATCTCTAACCCATCTTGAATTAATTTTTGTATAAGGAGTAAGGAAGGGATCCAGTTTCAGCTTTCTACTTATGGCTAGCCAGTTTTCCCAGCACCATTTATTAAATAGGGAATCCTTTTCTCATTTCTTGTTTTTGTCAGGTTTGTCAAAGATCAGATGGTCGTAGATGTGTGGTATTATTTCTGAGGGCTCTGTTCTGTTCCATTGGTCTATATCTCTGTTTTGGTACCAGTACCATGCTGTTTTGGTTACTGTAGCCTTGTAGTATAGTTTGAAGTCAGGTAGCGTGATGCCTCCACTTTTGTTCTTTTGACTTAGGATTGTCTTGGCAATGCGGGCTCTTTTTTGGTTCCATATGATCTTTAAAGTAGTTTTTTTTTCCCAATTCTGTGAAGAAAGTCATTGGTAGTTTAATGGGGATGGTATTGAATCTATAAATTACTGTGGGCAGTATGACCATTTTCACGATATTGATTCTTCCTATCCATGAGCATGGAATGTTTTTCCATTTGTTTGTGTCCTCTTTTACTTCATTGAGTAGTGGTTTGTAGTTCTCCTTGAAGAGGTCCTTCACATCCCTTGTAAGTTGGATTCCTAGGTATTTCATTCTCTTTGAAGAAATGGTGAATGGGAGTTCATTAATGATTTGGCTCTCTGTTTGTCTGTTATTGGTGTATAAGAATGCTTGTAATTTTGCACATTGATTTTGTATCCTGAGACTTTGCTAAAGTTGCTTATCAGCTTGAGGAGATTTTGGGCTGAGACGATGGAGCTGGTACCATTCCTTCTAAAAATATTTCAATCAATAGAAAAAGAGGGAATCCTCCCTAACTCATTTTATGAGGCTAACATCATCCTGATACCAAAGCCTGGCAGAGACACAATAAAAAAAGATAATTTTAGACCAATATTCCTGATGAACATTGATGTAAAAATCCTCAATAAAATACTGGCAAACCAAATCCAGCAGCTAATCAAAAAGCTTATCCACCATGATCAAGTGGGCGTCATCCCTGGGATGCAAGGCTGGTTCAACATATGCAAATCAATAAATGTAATCCAGCATATAAACAGAACCAAAGACAAAAGCCATGTGATTATCTCAATAGATGCAGAGAAAGCCTTTGACAAAATTCAACAGCCTTTCATGCTAACAACTCTCAATAAATTCAGTATTGATGGAATGTATCTCAAAATAATAAGAGCTATTTATGAGAAACCCACAGCAAATATCATACTGAATGGGCAAAAACTGGAAGCATTTCCCTTAAAAACTGGCACAAGACAGGGATGCCCTCTCTCACCACTCCTGCTCAACTTAGTGAGTAGGACTTCTGGCTAGGGCAATCAGGCAAGAGAAAGAAATAAAGGTATTCAATTAGGAAAATAAGAAGTCAAATTGTCCCTGTTTGCAGATGACATGATTGTCTAGAGAACATTGTGTTTTCTATTTTACTTTAAAGTAAATCAAATGGATCTGTTTGATGTTTTTTTCAGAATAAGATACTTAAAATCTCTATTATTTACTAATTTATTGTTTCTATTTTGAGTTTCAGTTTTCCATCTGATATTTTGTAGGTTTGTTTCACTGTTTTTTGGTTGTTGTTGCTGTTGATGATCAGCTTTCCTAACTTTTATCTTGCTCTTTCTGTTTATGTGTGTGTGTGTGTGTTTGTAGATAGGTAGATATAGATATAGATATAGTTTAGTTATTAAATCTGATTAGTGTTGACTTTTATAATTTCATACTTGTATATTGTTTTTCTTCATCATATATATATCAATAAAAGCATTCCAACCAAAGATTAATAAATGTTTTGGTAGATTTATTCAAAAGAATTTAAAACTATATTTTCTTTGATAGACTTCTGGTTATTTGCAAATAAATGTTCTCTATAAATGTCTATGTTTCACTTATTCATTAAGCACAAAGTTTGCTAAATGTTTGTATCTATGTTTAAACTAAGCCGAATAAAAATGTGTTTTCTTGGGCATTTACTAGTAGATGGTACAATCTTTATTTGAACAGTATAATTTATACTAGTTTACATTTCATCTGCAACTGTTGAATGTATAGAAATATACTACAGGTGTTATGCATATGCACACATGCATGCACACTTGTACAGTTATATACACCAGCATACTGATGTAGACTAGCAAATTTGCTAATGGTCTGATTGAATAAATAATTGATTGAATAAATTAATAAAGAAAAAATTGAATGAGTAATTAAAATCAACTTATGTATTTTATTTATTGAAATCTGAATTATAGAATGATTTGATCAATAACATTTTGTTTAACATTACACAATTCAAACTCTATCTCTTTCCTAAAAGTAATTAATGTATGGAAATCTCCAAGTGGTGCTTTTCTTATAAACTTTATTATTATTAACCTATTAAATATTTTGCCAAACATTACTTCCATAAATCTATTTGGGAGACCAGGAGCAAAATCCTATTTTTGCCTGACTCAATCATACAGCTGATGTTTAATTAAAAACAAAAAACTGATTATAAGCTAATGATTCAGAACATCCCCCTAGGGGATCAGAGAGGAAAAGTTGACATAATGTGACAGACGCTTTCTTTCAGCTGCTAGTTACAGGAAGCACTTCCAAATGTAAAAAGTCAATTTATTTTCAGAAAACATATTATTGTACATAGTAAAAAGAAAATTAAACAAATAGGCTTTGAAATAAGTAGATATCAGGGTTACAAATAGCAAATCTCCAATATTTGACTTGGAAATAATAAAATAATAATATGTTTCTTCAACTGTACTTTTCTCTATGACAGTGAATTACAACAGGAGAAAAATCAGACATCCATGCCGTGGATGCTAGTGTATTTTTAGAAGCTGAAAGGTAAGTAGCAGCCCCAGCTAGTAGAGCTTTTTACTGATTTCAATCCATGGAATGTACCTTAGTTAAGTATAGATACTTATGACATAGTGATATAATTTAAAAGAAAGAAATGCCATTTATATCTCACAACAAAATTTTTCTATAATATTAGTTACACTGAATTTACATGTAAGCCATAAATGTGAAAGATGAAGAAATCCAAGAAAATAAAGATATATCATCAAATGATTTTGATTTAGGATAAATTGTTTTAATAATAATTATACAGTAAAAATTATATCTTCATAGTAATAAAAGATATTAAAATCTATTCTTCATTTTGACATGCAAAGAAAAATAGGTAATCAAATGAAAAGGGAGCTGATGGAGACCAATGAAAATAAAACAAATTGTATGATACATAGTAATACATTTTGTAAGGTCTATGTTTTTGATTATAAACTAGATACAAATTTACACACCTTGTAGAAATATAGTGTGTCAGACACTGTTAGGCCCTAATCCAATCTATTTTTAAGTTCTTTCTTTTAAGCTTCCAGCAAGAGATGACCAAGTAGCTAGACTCTGGCTGATAGGATTTCTGATACACTCATACTGGGATGTTTTTAAATTTTTCTTATATAGTCAAACACCTTTCTCCTCTTCTTTCTCCATGATGAAATGCAGACATTGCAACAAAGATATAGGTTCTATATTGAGACCATATGATAATAAGACTAAGAAAAGAAAAATACAGTCATGAAAACACAGTTCTGGTAGAGTTGATCTAGTTGCTCCACTGAACTGACAGTCCTAACAATGCTTGTCATCATATTCCAGAGCCTTGGATGTTAGCTGCATTCCAGTATCTTTAGACTAAGCCCTACAAGAAACCAATACAAAGTACATTTCTGCTTGTGCCTCAGTTCCACTAGTTATAAGTAGATAGTACAATTGCAGAATTGTTTATAGGTTAATTGATAGTTTAAGGGCAAATTACAATCTAAGGAGATACTGTAAGAAGATAGTGCAAGGAGATCTTGTTTAATTTATTTTAGGCTGAGAAGATAGAATTAAAAATCTTGCCATACTCTAGTCCTTATATTGACTTCAGCTAATCTGTAATTTATTCAGGCTACCTGAAAATGATTTTATCATGCTTTCCATCTAGTTTAAGGTTCTTGGACCACTGTATCTTCAATTCTTTTCATATATCTTTTGTCTGATTTGTGTCATGCATCTTATATTTATATTTTTATAAACACAAAATTGTTTTTTATGATTTTCCATAGATAATTATCTTCTAAAATTAGTAAAAATATAGCTTTAAGAAATAAAAAGAACATATTTTATATTGCCTTTATTTAATTCATTACTAGCATGCTCTGTTTCTTTGTGTTGATCCAGGTGTTGTGCCAATGAATGTCTTTATTCATTTTTAAACGTTAAAGTCTATATTTCCTTTTAACATTTGAAGATATTTTAACTGGATATAGAATTCAGGCTTGACAGGTTTTGTTTTGTTTTTCTTTTCAGCACTTTACAGATGTCAATATATTGTCTTCTAGACAACATGATTTCTGACATCTGGGGTCATTCTCACTTTTTAAAAATATATTATCTTATATTCCTCTGGTTACCTTCAAGATTTATATATGTTCTTTGATATTATTTATTTGAAAATGATATTCCTCTATGTTTTATACTCCTTGATGCTCTCTGAAGGTATTGATTCTTCAGTTTGTTGTCTGTCGGTAATTTTGAAAAACATTTTGGTTATTATTTCTTGAAATATTTCTTCCACCCTATTCTTTTTAACAATCAAATAGGCATCATGTTGCTAGGTCGCAGGAACATAGTCTTTACTAGTGCTTCTGTACCTCCCCTGACATTCTCCCATAGCTCTTGGATGCCCTATTTTGCCCCATATGCCTATTATCTCTGGACCTGTTTCGGTTTGACTAACTTCTGTTAACCTAGAGTCACTTATTCTTTGTTCACATGTGTTGAGTATATTAATGAGCCCTGCATCAGTGAGAGAAATATAATCAGTCGGAGTTAAAGAGAGAAGAGGGGGGAGAGTAGAGAATGAGTGGAAGGTTTTACAGCAAAGTCTATCTGTGGGGCAAGCCATTAAACTATATACTATCATGCAGGAGCTGAGGCTACAGTCTTCCACAGTGAAACTTATTTGCTCTCATGGTTTTTAACTGATTAGATGATACCCATCCAAATTATTAGGGATAATTTATTTTACTTAAAGTGGAATGATTGTTGATTGTAACTACATCTATAAAATACTCAAGAACAACACCTAGATTAGTGTTTAATTGAATAACTGGATACTATAGCCTAGCCAATTCAACACATGAAACTATCACAAGCCAGTGCAACACATTTACTGTCTGTGTTGCTGTGTTTTCACTTCTATAATTTTTGTTTAATTATTTGTTATAATTTTCATATCGCTGCTGACATTACCCACATGATCCTGCATGTTCTGTACCTTCCCTGAAACACTTCAACATATTTATCATAGAGAGGGAGATCCTGCATTGGTGTTGTATCTGAATATGACTTTGGATCTTGGATGTGTATTGCTTTCCTTAGACTTACGTATGCCTCATATATTTCTTTTTTATGACATAAGTTGAACTGAACTACAGTAAATAAAATAACAGCTTTTATGCCTACAAATGACTACACCTTCTCTTTTTCAATTGCTACTTAATGTAAGAATTTGAGCTATTATGATTAGGAAATGGACCAGTTCTCAAGTCTTGCCTATTTTACATTTGTTCTTAGCACTTCCGGATGTCAAATTCTTATAGAAATAATTTGTGTTTGAAATGGGAGGAGCTACTCTGATGAAATATTTATTTTTACTCAATGTCTGCTCTACCCTTAGCTTTAGGTCTTACCTATGTTTAGCATCTCAGAGATGGCCGTCTTACAAGATCTTTCCTTCTCTACCTCTCAACAGTGTTTTACTATCATTGTTACTGGATTTTTGTTAGCCTAGTGGGAATGGGAGTGGCTGGGGACAGGCAGACATTCTTTGTTGTTTAAATGTAGCCTCAGTGGATCTCACCAATGTGGTCTTTTCTAATGCTTCTGAGCTTCCACTGGCTTTAGTGCATAGCCCAGCATGTATACCTGCTCCTTAATAAGGTATAGGTTTATTTAGATTTTGGTCCTTTTCTCAAGATGAAAAGGGCTTTCCCTAGTTCCCTGACAGTGCTTGTGCCCTTACCTCAATAAACTGAACATTTTTTTATTAGGAAGTAAAGGAATAAAATTCTGGGTAGAACTTCTTGTCTCTCATGCAGCAACTTCCCTTCTCCCAGGTCTGCATCACAAGGGACACATCCTTAAAATTTTTCCAGTCTATTCTGTGAGTGCTCAGTAGGGTTCATAAAGAAAAAATCTATAGAGGATACACATGTCCCCATTTGTTAAAATCCCTAGGGGATTCACACTCCTCAGTCCACACTTGGCCTCCTCCAATTAGGGAACAATCCTGGCTACACTCTTCTTTCCTGTGTCCTGTTGCCTCTAGCCTAGCTAAAGCTGTCCCACGTTCATGCCTCCTTACAGGCATTCACCCCTCCTTAAATAGAGCTCTCTGATGCATTCAAAATAAGTCATAAACTTGAAGCCTACCTTGAACTTTTCGTTGTAAGAGTGGGTGTGATGTCCTTTCTAGCTCTCTATATCCTCTACTGAAATCACAAGTCCCTCCCTCCCTTCTGTCTCCAAACCCCATCAGTCTGTGTTTGGTCCCTGCATTAATTATTTGTCACTGCATAACAAATTACCACAAACTGGGTGGCAAAGGAACCCATGTTTATCATCACATAGTTTTTGAGGGTCATACATCAGGATATGTCATGGATGGATCTTCTGCTTCAGGTTCCTTCACAAGATTGTGATCAATGTGTCAGCCAGGCCTGTGTTTCATCTGAAGGCTCAACTAAGGAGAGATTGACTTCCATGGAAAAGTATTCACAGGAGGTTTGACTGAGGACCTCTTTTTCTTGCTTTGATTGTAATTACCTATAGTTTCTTGCCATTTGGGCCTCTCTAACATACAGTTTGTTTTACTGAACCCAGCAAAGGGAATAGTCAGAACAGAAGTTACACACTTATGCAGCCTAATCATGAGAATAGCCTTTCCATCCATCCATCCACTTTGCTTTATTCTATTGGTTAGAAGTAACATACTAGGCTAACTTATACTCAAGGGGAGACACTATTATACAAGGGTGTGAATAAGAGGCAGTGGATATTATTGAGGACCTTTGTAGTACATGCCTGCTGCAATACTCAAAGTACATATAGTTACTGAACTTTGCTGATCCTTCCATATCTCCAGGATCCATGACTATAACTGCTACCAACCTCTGGGCTGCAGCAGTGTATTGTCCATAACCCAAATAAGGTAATGTAGGAGATTTTACTTCCAAACATGTTATTCCCCTAGTCATTTAATAATAAGTTAATATTTTCTGTATATTTGGGGTGCTAATACCCTATATGGTTATAATCTCTTGCCCTGTCAATCCAGAAACAAATGCGCTATCCAAATTATCCAGGAAGAAAAATAATTTATGGCTAATTTGTAATTAAATGTAATGTTGAGATAAATTGAACATATCTATATTGTGGCTGAATTACTGCTGTGGCCCTTCCATTTATATCAAAAGTAGTTTACCAGTATCTAGTGCTCTGGAAATTTTATTAGTCTCTTTGTTTTTAAATTTCTAATTTTAAAAAAGTATATATTCTTTACTTCTTGCTTACACCAGCATCTTGAGATGAGAGTGGTAAGGGAGATGTAAATTTAAGGTGATTTTTTCCTCTTCTCCTTTTAAAATCACAATTCTAGTAATATTTGACTATAAAATTACTCTCTTGGCTACTGGCAACATTCCTGAAATGTTTACTTATGAGAACAGTGTGATTGATTAGGATACTGTATTGGATACTCTTTCTCCATTTCCAATACTGAATATGACAAATACACACACCCACACCCCACAACAACAATAACAAAACACAGCAAAGATCAAATATGGAGTAGCCAACAATATTATGTCATTCAGGTGCCCAAGAGAAATGAACCTGATTTAGGGATATGGTGGGGGCTAACCTCATCAGTATACGTTGCAGTTACCACTACAAAAGCGGTTTCTTCCTCAGTTAGTGGAAGATTTCACCTGCAGAAACATAGAATTTTACTTAAGATAACCAATTGGTTATATTTAATTGGCTTATTGCCTGGCTGTGTGAGAAAAATACAGTTGCAAATGTCACAAAAGGAATGAATAACTGTCCTGTAAGATACTCAAGTCATTCACTTTAATTTCAACCTGCTGAAAAGACTTTTTTTCTATTTCTCTACATAGCTTTTGATCCCACAAAAGGAATCTGGAAATAAATCATGGGGCAGATGTTTTGACCTTCACATCAGTGGATATTTTTCTAGGTATTTTGCTTTTCAGGAAAGCAGAGTCTTGATGATATATCTAGTGACTCAACTTATAAACAGGAAACCAAAGGTACTGTGACCTTAGATAGATGTGGTCATTTGTAAGTGTCCTATTGCTTGTGAAATCACATCATTAATTCAATTATATATCTTATTAAACCTAGTGCTACGAACCTGTGTCCTCATAAAATGTATATGTTGAATTCTTAACCCCAAGTATCTCAGAATGTGACTGAACTTTGTTATAGGGCTTTGGGAAAGTAATTGAGGTGAAATGAGGTCATACAGTAGGCCCTAATGCAATGCAACTGCTGTCCTTATAAGGACAGGGGGTTAGGACAAAGACTCACAAACAATAATGACCATGAGAAGATGCTGGAGGAAGACAATTATTACAAGCCAAGGAGAGAAGCTTCTGTAGAGACAGCCCTGCCTACACTTAGATCTTGCACTCTTAGCCTCTATGAGAAAATAAATTTCTGTTGTTAAAGCCGCCTTGTCCGTGGCATTTTATTTTAACAGTTCTAACAAACGATATACCTAGGGACTACATCTCTTGGCTGAATTCTAGATTTCTTCAGGTTAATATTTTGATGATGATCTATCTTCAGAACCTGTAGTACATTATCTTTAGCTCGCAGCCTGATGTTATTATTGAGTCTTTGGTCCTCCGGGAGTTACAGCTAGGGTCTGGGTTGGCCAGAGTCTCTCTGGATGAGTTATTTTTGGATAACTATAATATTCCCATAATTATGTAAGTTTGCTATACAAAAAAGTATTGTTTTCTATATATGACTTGAAGGGAAAAAGTGAGGACTTATGATATCATTTTTCTGCAAAGTAGTTTCCCTCAATTCTCCCCAAACCAACCTAACAAGGCTTGCTCCAGCTGCTCGCTAGAATTCTGACTGATTATGACTGAAGGCATTGTAAACAGAAGGGAGTTTTTTGTTGTTATTGTTGTTATACTTGCTGTCTTCCCGCAGAATACCATTACTCTCTTTTGACTTTTCTTCTCCCCGCCATTTCTATCAGAAGCCTTTAGTAATGAGTCACTAGGCACACACAGCCACCACAGGAAGGTTAATCCTTTTGAGTCGAACAGCAAATATGTCAGGACAGCAGTAGGCAGGACAGGCTGAGCTGGGGCTAGAGTGTTCAGTGGAACTGATTTTTCAAGTTCTCTGGTGCTGGTAGGCTGACGTAAGAGCGTGGGATCTCTGATAGCTGCTGCCAGGCGGGTTGGCTGCTAACTCATTGTTCTTTCACAGTTGAGGCGACACTGGGCCTGCGTGGTACAGCGGTCCAGGTGTACTTGGCATCGACAGTTAAAGACTAGTCACCCGTGGTGGTAGTGATAGTAATGGCAACATTATAGGCTACAGTAGTAAAGGAATTTTGCTTGTAGAGAAAAAGAGGAAAGGTAGCGTGGCAGAGGCCACTGAACCCCCACATTGGAAGACAAAAAGAAGCAGCAGCTTCCATTCCAGATGGGAAGACACAAACAGGATTTTTGTAACCCTTAAATTCCTTTCACAACCAGATTTTAATTTCCATTTATCCACCAAGACTTCTTTCTGGGAAGTGTGAGGATTTACTTCATGAATGGCACTTGCTGTTTCCCTGAAAGCTGAATAATGAATTTCTTTAATGTTTACCTGTGTATTACAAATTGACTGTGTTTGTCCCAGAACACGTGTGGGTTTCCTGGCATAGCTTTTTTGATCTATTTCTTATTCTTCTTAGTCCTTTCCCCAGTGTCTCCAATGCAAGGTAATTCTGTTGATCAAAAAAGTAGCTTCTCTGGTTCATCCAACGAACATTCCTGGTCTCACTACTAGAATAGTCTCAATTAGGTCCTCAGTCTCTGAGCAATATTATGTCTTATACTAATGATCTTCTGCACTAAATCATGGGAAATATTATGTTCATTTTTATCTTTCCTCCACTTAAGCAAGGTACCTAAACCCCATTTTGAGGGCTACAGAGAGGACTACATTGAGACTTGGCAAAGTCCTATAGAAATTTTGGTTTCTTATGGTAAACTGTAAGTATATAGTTTATTAATGATGCATCAGACAGATAAACATTTGATGAGCAAAGCTTCCTTAGGTTTCCCAGCTCCTCACAGGGAGTAGGCTTGAACTGATGATCATTTAGGCTATTTTTCAATTGTCTCCCAACCTCTTTCCTCTCAGCACCATCTCTGACCTGCCTCATAGCCCAGGATTCTAGTTCTGTGGACAGAATCACACAGGGGTGTGTGTGTGTGTGTGTGTGTGTGTGTGTGTGTGTGTGTGTCTCCCTGTATGTCTTTAAACTGGTATCTATCCAAAGCATTCACAGGAGTTCATAAAATAGGAGAAAAGAGAAATACAGATATTTTCTCACTGAACAACCTTCTAATTCATGGATTGCATCCACACATTTATTTCAATGATTATTTAATATGCTTCCATTGCTTATGAGAAAAAAATCCATACCTTGTAACATGAAATTTAAAGACATCAAGCAATCTGCTACATCATGGCTTTCTGACTACTTCCCTGACCTCTGCTATACCTTCAGGTATAAAGATTTTTTATACTTTAGTGCCATTTTAATATAGCGCTTTTGTTTAAGCTACCCTCTTTCTCCACCTTGATTATCACCCTGCACTTGCCTAATTATTACACAGTTCAGCTAATTATCTCCAACTTAAACACCATAAATCTCCAACAAAACACCATATGTCAGGTGTCATAATTTCAGGGAGCTCTTTAACATGCTACTTTTTAAACTTTTAAATGTGTCTCTACTGTGCTATCAATAAATTTTGTACAAATGTACAAAAACAGTAGAATAAATACATAAATCTTGGTATATTTATACCACGAAGCATAGTACAACACTAAGAATGGATAATTCTTGTAATCATAGTGTTAAAGTAAAGATTCCAGGTACGAGAGAGTACCTGTTGTATGACTCCACTTTTATAAATTTCAGAAACAGGCTACAGTGTTAGAAGTCAGGAAAGTGGATACCTTGGTAGTGAGTAGCGGAGAAACGCAGATGGGAATGCTGTGGGACTGAGAAATTGTAAACATTGCTTAGTGGAGTGAGGAAGATGTAAACAAGTGGAAAGATAGACCACATGCACTGTTGCTAAAATGCAATACTGTTATCAATTCTCTATAAATTGACCTATAGATTCAACAAGATATCAACAAGACTTTCTATGCCAGCTGCTATAAAAGCACTAACATAGATTATATAATTTACCTTTAATTGAAAGGGACTTGGAATAGTCAAAACAAATAGAAAAAGAAGAATACAATTGAATATCTCAAAGTTCCTGGTTATAAGACTTAGTATAAACTACAATAATCAAAATAATGTAGTAAAATATTGGCATGTGGATATACAAAAATATAATCATACTAGATAACCAAGAAATATACCTACATATAATTCAGTTAATTGACTTTGCTTAAGTTGAGTGAAGTAATGATTAATATGTGCTTTTTTAAAAAAATTAGGGCTGCAAAGACTGTAGACACACTAAAAGAAAAGAATACTAATCACTACTTCACATTATGGACAAATATTAAAGTGACATGTATCTATATTTATATATTTTCTTTTAATAAAGATAAAATATTTATAACCATTAGGTAGAATAATATTGTAAACAGCAGAGAAAACAGTGAAAATAACACTTTAAAATATCAGAAAATTAGGCATTATTAAAATCAATAATATTTGTCATTAAAAGACACTATTAAGAAAATGGATAATTCACAGACACAGAGAAAATATATTCAATGCGTATACCTAATAAAATATTGAAAACTAGAGTATATTTTATTTGCATGAATTAAATAACAAAAAGAAATTAACATAAATAGTGACAATGAGGAATGATATAGGACCCAGAGTTCACCAAAAAATAAATGATTGTTCAATAAGGCCTTGAAAAAGTGTTCAGCTATATCAATTTTAGGGAAAATGGCTGAAATTTAAAAGATTATACTTAAAAGACTATAATGGCCAAAATTAAAAGAAAGAGAAGCATAAATATGTAGAAGAATGTGGAGCTCCTGAGACTTTCATACATTCATGGTGCAGGTACCAAAAAGAACCAGCTAAGAAAGTGTGTCTTTGTTTGTTTTCTGCTGCTTATAGAATATATCTGAAACTGAGTAATTTTTTTAAATGAATGTATTTCTTATAGTCATGGAGGCTGAGAAGTCCAAGGTCAAAGGGTCACACCTGCTGAGGGACTTTTTTCTAGTAGGACTCTGCAGACTCCCAAAGCAGTGCAGAGCATCACATGGTGAGGAGGATGAGTGTTCTAGTTCAGGCATCTATACCTCTTCTTATAAAGAAAGCCACATCCCACTCTCATGTCAGCTTATTAATCCACTAACCCATTAACCAACAAATCCATGAATGGATTAATCCATCTATGCAGACAGAATGCTTGTGACGTAATCACCTCTTAGAGACTCTAACCCTTCAATACTGCCACATTGAAAATCAAACTCCAGCATGAGTTTTGAAGAGGACAAATACTCAAACCATAGCCTCTTGTTTCTCTTGGATAATCTGGAATTTTTAGACTGCAGTCAAACAGAGGAAAAAAGTGGTTCTGAGCTTCTGTAACTTATAATTAACTCATTTCCCTGCATTTGGAGTGCAGGGGATAAAAGTTGAACATCACAATGAAAAATGGTATACATAAGAAGTTCAAATGTAAAACAGAAGCCTATAGAGAAGAAACGGTAAGTTCACTTGCTTGTGTTGATCAGTATATTACGTGGCACATTTAGACATAGAGAAGGAATCCAGAGAGTAAAAATAGTTTTAACCAATACATCCTTGCATTCCCCTTATGTTGAGCAAAGAAAGCTGATGTGGTGGACTCTTACAGTTCTTTAAATAAAATAGCAAGTTACTTTAGCAATTTATCATGCCATTTATTAAAGTACTTTATATTTTGCGACAAATTTGGCTGGATGGGTAGAGATGAGCTTTTCTTACTTAGATGTTCACTTTTGGGACAACTTTAAAATAAACTTTTATTACTTTTTGTTTCCTCAAGTTCGTGCTCTGTGGGAGGCGATCTATTATAAGGTAGATTTGTTCAATAGGTCCTGCAGGGCTTGACAAATACATGTCTCTAGGGATGTTATTTTGGTGGTATAAAATACAAAGAAAACTACTAAATAAATGTAGGAAATAGATATAAAATATACAAAAAACAACGAATATGTTTTTATTTTAGATATTTAGAAATATGAAGATTAACGTCAAAGAAAGCTCATCCATTGCTTTTCCAAAATGTAGAATTAGCTTGATAAAATATAATTCCTAAAAGGCATATATTTTTGCATTTTAGCTGTCTCTCTAATAACTTCCTCAATGAAAACCAATTTTCCAAAATTATTGACATGATTATTATTATTATTATTATTATTTTATGGAGTCTCACTCTGTCACCCAGGCTGGAGTGCAGTGGCGCAATCTTGGCTTACTGCAAGCTCCGCCTCCTGGGTTGATGCCATTCTCCTGCCTCAGCCTCCCGAGTAGCTGGGACTACAGGCGCCCGCCACCACGCCTGGCTAATTTTTTGTATTTTTAGTAGAGACGGGGTTTCACTGTGTTAGCCAGGATGGTGTCGATCCCCTGACCTCATGATCCGCCCGCCTCAGCCTCCCAAAGTGCTGGGATTACAGGCGTGAGCCACCGTGCTCGGCCAAGTTTTATTATTTTTAATACAAATTGTCACACTATATCTAGAGAAGAATACAATTTTAGCATTTCTAGACCATATTCTTAAGATATGTATTTCTAAATAAATCTCAATATCTTTTCAGCCATTATTCAACAGATAAACTTTGTGGGTTACCAGAAAATAGTCTTAGGTATGAAGTCAAATAAACAACAAAATTATCAGCATATTGTTAGCAGCCATTTGAACTTCAAACCTTATATCTTTAAATGTATGGCTTCTTTCCAGTTTAATCAACAACATTAAAAATATTATTATCATTATTATTTCATCCAAAGAGTAGCAATATAATTTCCTAGTTATATGGAAACTCTGAAGTCAAAATGCCTCGATTCAAATCCTGACCTTGGCACTTACTAACAATGATACTAGGCGAGTTACTTTGTCTTTTTGCACCACAATTTAGTTTTGCCACGTACAGAATTAGTCTAATACTATCCACATTACACATTTTGTGCGAATTCAATTTGTTTATCCATGTAATGAGCTTTGAACAGTGTATGGTGCACACCATGCAGTTTATAAGTGATTATTATTAATATAATTTTCATTCTCTTTGAGAAAACAAAATGTTATCATGACAAAGCTACTTCGGTCCAAGTTTTTTCCAGCCATTAATACAGCCCATCAAACACAGTTAGTTGTCTCTTTCATTAACTTCTGTCTAGCTAACTACCTTCGTTACATTTCTAAAACCTGCTTTCTGCTTCGTTGAGAATATTGATTCCAATTTTAAGTAGATGTCCTTCAGTTTTACATGATGGAAGTCATTTACCTATACTTTGAATAATAGTTCCACCTCCTCTTTCCGGACTTCGTTCCTCAGTCATTTACCCAGTTTATTTATGTTGTTTTTCTCATTCTTTCTATATCCTTAACTAACGCACATATACAAGTATCGTCACTCCTTTATCTCTTGATACTTTACCAAGTATCATCCCTCCCCACTTTACACCTAAAGAACACACCCTAAATGCACTCTCCACTGCCTCACTTCCAGTTTTTGTATGTATCTCTGTTATGTCTCTGGAACAATTCCCATTAATAGCAGCTGCAACTTTAATGGTGCTATATGAAATCAGCAAGTATAGCTTTTGTTTTTAAACGTACATCACTGCCAAATTTCAAAATGTTACTCATTTGTTTTTGCAGCTCTACTCCCTCAATTCCATGACTCAACATGCTCCTTGTTCTTACACCTTTGTGCGTAAGAATTTTGCAACATCTCCTTTGTGGGCTATTAAACTTTGCCGTGTCACTTAAACGCTGGTCTTTTGAAGGGTTCTGCACAAACACTGTTCTCTTAATCTTTTTTTTTTTTTTTGAGACGGAGTCTCGCTCTGTCGCCCAGCATGGAGTGCAGTGGCCGGATCTCGGCTCACTGCAAGCTCCGCCTCCCGGGTTTACGCCATTCTCCTGCCTCAGCCTCCCGAGTAGCTGGGACTACAGACACTCGCCACCTCGCCCGGCTATTTTTTTGTATTTTTTTACTAGAGACGGGGTTTCACCGGGTTAGCCAGGATGGTCTCGATCTCCTGACCTCGTGATCCGCCCGTCTCGGCCTCCCAAAGTGCTGGGATTACAGGCTTGAGCCACCGCGCCCGGCCTGTTCTCTTAATCTTTAAGCCTCCTTCCTTTCTTGGAATTTTTTCTACCAATTCCATATATTAACATTTTTCCAGTCCATGTAACACTTCCATACAGTAAAATGCACATATCTAATGTACAGAGTTGAATAATCTTTGACAATGTCATCCTAATCAAAGTATAAAATATTTTATTTATCTCAGAATGTTACACTATGTTCCTCTAAAATGTGCTATGTATTAAAATATTCAATTTAACTTAAATAAAAATCTTCAGTTGTTTTATAATTTAAAAATGCACATATAGATCATATGTCATTCCGTTTTTAGTGTTTTGGGTACAGTTCATAACATTTTCCATAGTGGCTGCACCATACTTTATCTTCATCAACAATGTATAGTGATTCCAATTTCCTTACATCCTCATCAACAATTGTTATCTCTGTCTCTCACTCTATATATACACACACACACATATATGTATGTGTGTATATGTATACATATGTATCTAGGTATATATGTAATATATAAAATATATGTTATATATAGGTTTAATATATATTATAGATATTATATATTACATGTATCTTATAATATGTAACAATACCTCCTTGTGTGTGTACCATATATTACTTCCTGGTATGCATTCCAAAAAAATTGAAATCAAGATTTTGAATAGATACCTGCATTTCCATGTTAATTGCAGCATTATTCACAGTAGTCAAGATATGAAAACAATCCAAATGTTTACCAACAGATAAATGGCTTAAAAAATATTGTATATACTGCCGGGAATGGTGGTTCATGCATGTAATCCTAGCACTTTGGGAATTCGAAGTGGAATGATTACTTGAGCCCAGGAGTTTGAAATCAGCCTGGGCAACATAGTGAGAGTCCATTTCTACAAAAAATTAAAAAATATATATTAGCTGGGTATGGTGGTGCGTGCCTGTAGTCCCAGCTACTTGGGAGTCTGAGGCAGAAGAATTGCTTGAGCCTGGTAAGTTGAGGCTGCAGCAAATTACTATTGTTTCACTCTATTCCAACCTCACAGCAAGACCTTGTATTGAAATAATAATAATAATAATGAATATAGCATATACATACAATGGAATATTATTCAGCCTTTTTTAAAAAAGGAAATATTGTAGTCCCAGCTAGTCGGAAGGCTGAGGCAGGAGAATGGCGTGAACCCGGGAGGCAGAGCTCCTAATGAGCCGAGATCGTGCCATTGCACTCTAGCCTGGGTGACAGAGCAAGACTTCGTCTCAAAAATAAATAAATAAATAAATAAATAAATAATTTTTTTTTAAAAAAGGAAATATTGTCTTTCATTACAACATGAATTCATGTAACTGGTAGGACATTATGCTAAGTGAAATAGACCAGTTACATAAAAACAAAGACCACATAATTCTGTTCATATAAGATGTCTAAAATAAACTCACAGAGCAGAGAATAGAAAGATGGTGGCCAGGAGCCGAGGACAAGGAAAATGGGAAATTGTTACTCAATGGGTATAAAGTATCATTATGTGAGAAATACAAGTTCTACAAATCTGCTGTACAGCATACTACCTATACTTAATACAGTATTTTGCACTTTAAAATGTTAAGGGGATAGGTCTATTTTAAGGGTTCATGCCACAAAACACATGCATACCCACATAAGGAAATTTTTAGAGGTGGTATATATGTTTAGTACTTTGATATCTTTAGTAATATTATCATGGTGTATACATATATCCAAATTCATCAAAATATATACATAAAACATGCAATATTGTATATATTAATTATATCTCAGTTTATTTGGCTCAGAAAACAAAAAATCAAACTTTATGAAATTAGATATATTCATATATAAAGAAATATTTATATAATTAAATGCTTATTTTGAAAAAAAAGAACAATCTCAAATCAAAATCCTAGTATTTTTTTTACAAAAAACAAACAGTAAAGTAAACCCAAAGCAAGCAAGGAAGACAATAATAAACATAATAGAAATCAATGAAATTAAAAGCGTAAAATAATAAAAATCAATTAAACCAAATATTGCTACTTTGAACATAAAAATAAAATTGATAAAACTTTAGCAATGCTAATGAGATGGATGGGAGAGACAGACAGAGAGAAAGAGAGAGAGAGAGAGAGAAAGAGAGAAAGAGAGAGAGAGAACAAGGGAGAAATTATCAATATTAAGAATGAAAAACAGAACACCACTCTAGATTCTCTAGATATCAAGAGGATTATAAAGGAATATTACACATGACTTCATGCCAATAAGTTTACTGAGGTAAAATAAATGAATTCCTTGAAAGACACAAACTACCAAAGTTACTCAAGAAAATATACAAAAGGAATAGCTCTGTAAATAGTAAGAACACTGAAAAATTTAATTAAAACATCTTCACATAAACATATGTGCACACAGACGCATATTCACAAGCAGACCCTCAAATCATCATGCCCAAATGGTTTCACTGGTAAAATCTTACAAATATTTAAAGAAGAAATAAAAATTTCTACATAAAACATTCCAGATAATAAAAGAGAAGGAATTATTAACATTAACCAACTCACTTTCCATAGTATTACTCTTTTTCTTTCAATTCTTCAGATTTTAAAATTTCTATATATATTCAAGTTCACTCTTTTTTTGATAATTCTAATGTAATGCTGAAACTTTTTATCTGATTTTTATTTTAGTTAATAAATTTTAATTTCTAGGATTTTCTTTTTTAAATTTCTGTTGAGTTTCTTCACCAATAGTATATTATCTCTCAGTTATTGAAAGTATTTTCTTTTAATACTTGAGAATATTTATGCTAGCTGATTTGAATTCATCATCTGTTTAATCCAACATTTAAGCCACTGTGAGTCAATTCTGTTGACTGATTCTTCTGAGTTTGCATATCACTTTCCTGTGCCATTGTGTGTTTAGCAATATTTAGTTAGAAACTGAGTATTTTATACAATACGTTGTAGCAACTTTATATTCTGTCACATTTTTCTGTTAATTTTTAATTCTAGTAGATTAATAACTAGCATGGCTTCTCTCTGAAACTGTGTCTCCCTGTGGTATGTAGCAGCTGATTATCTCTAGTATGATGACTTCGAACAGTGGAATTTTTTAGCTTGGTCTTCATATATTTCCCTTGGTCTTCAAATAATTGGTGCTCAGCTAAAGATCTAAGCGGAGACGGAAAGTAAGCCTTCTTTTGGCTTCCATGCTTCTGAGGTTATTCCTTTATTTTCAGAGTATTTCTTTCATTCATTCCCTTATAATCTGTACTCTGACATTTCAAAGCTACTCAGCATCACATTTTTGCTAACTGAGCTGTGACTGGTTGAGAATGTAGTCAGTTAAATGAAGCAACAAACTGACACACAAGCTTCCTGAAGCTCTCACTTCCATGAGTGAACTCTCTTTTGGTATCTACTTGCTTTTTTTTTATTTTTTAACTACTAAGACAGAGATCTCCTTTTTTGCATTCATAATTTAGCTTTGAGTCTCATATTTTGGGGAGACTGCACTGATTGGGTTCTCACAGTTTCTGTGATTCTTGCACAGACCCTTTCATGCTTCTTTTCAAGCCCTGAATTCTGATTTTATTGCCTTTAGCAAGTAGTGCTATGACTTTTCCTACCCCTGGTTTATCTTGGTTTTGGAAATTGAGTTGTGCCCTCAAACTAATAAACAAAAACTGTCAATAAATATCACATTCAGTTGCATTTTCATACTTAAATTATTCTACAACTTCTGTTGCATATTGGATACTTTCCAATGTCTTTTACTTTTTACTAGTTTTTATATTTGTTTTTGCACACTGATCACATTGCTATTTATCTCCTTTGGCATTACCAAAAGTCCTGTCTCTTTTTTTTTTTCTTACAGACCATGTTTTCATACCTTCATTAAGGTATATTTCTGTCTAAGTCCATTTGTGCTACTCTAACAAAATACCACAGACTGGGTAACTTATAAAAAAACAGAAAATGATTTCTCACAATTCTCAAGGATGAGAAGTCCAAGATCAAGGTGCTGACAGGTTCAATCATCTGGTGAGGATTCCATTTCTGCTCTCAACATGGCACCGTGAACTCCGAATTCTCCTCAGGGGATAAAAACACTGTGTCCTCAAATGGCGAAAGGCAGAAGGCAAGCTGGCAAATTCGTGTGAAGCCCCTTTTATGAAAGCCCTAATCCTACTCACAAGAGGAGGAGTCCTCATGATCTAATCACCTCCTAAATGTGCCATCTCTTGGTACTATCACATTGGCATTAAGTTTCAGTGCCTGAGTTTTGGAGGAAAAATATTACTATAAAACTTATAGCAACTGATATAAAAATTCACATACAGTATTTTAGGAATACATCTTGAGTTGTGACATATGCATGCATCCATAAAACTATCACTACAATCAAGCTAATAAACATTTAAAAACCTCAAAGTTGTGTCCCTTCTATATTTCTTTCCCCTATTCCTTGCCCTCCTATTCCAGGCAATTACTGTTCTGATTTCCATGACTACAGATTAATTTATATTTTCCAGAGTTTTACAGAAATTTAATAATGCAGTATGGACTATTTTATTTAATGTTTTTACCTCACTTATTTTGTGATATAGCCACATGGATACTTTTATCATGAGTTTACACCTTTTTATTGTAGAATGGTTTTCCATTTTATGAATATAACATTATTTATCTATTCATTTACCTGTTGATTGGCATTTAATTTATTTCAATTTTGGGGTTACTATGAACAAATTATATGCAAATTTTCTTTAATGACATAGACTTTCATTTATCTTAGGTAAATATCTAAGTGCAGAATGGCTGAGTCATATGGTTTTGTGTATGTTTAATATTTTAAGAATCTCCATATTGTTTTTGAAAGTAATTGTTTTAAATTCCAAGCTTTAGTGCATAAGTGTTCCAGTTGCTCTACATCTTTGCCAATACTCCTTTAAATTATCTTGATTAATTAGTGGTAATGGTATCACAGGAGTATCTATATATCAAATTTTATCAAAATGCACACTTTAAATGTAATTTACATACTATAACAATCATTAAAAATGTGAAGACTACTTATTTCTATGAATTATAAAACCATTTTTTCTGTGAACTACATCTTTAAGTTTTTAAATAGAAGTATGCATTTATTTAATTTCTGCAATGTGTATGTGCTTTTCCCCCACACAGTAATTCACTGTTCGGTATAGGCTATACCAGATGAAAGAAAAATGTTTTCCTTATGTGGCATGCTCTGCATTTGCTTTTTTGTTTGTGTGTTTGTTTTGGACTACAATAAAATTGTGTATGTAATGAGAATAAGAATCAGAAAATAATTTCCGAACTTTGCAAGCCTCTGATCCCTAACTCAAATCTCCTGCTGGGTTATGCCACGTTGTTGATCAACAAATCTTTTACAGGTTTGGTGTTAGATATTGATACATGGAGAGGGTGAGGAGCATCTAAATACAATCTGCTGCCCCTGGATAGGTTACCTCCAGCCTTAGGCAGCATTTTACAGCTACTCAGTGAGTTACAAACAGCAAAGTTTAAGGGCACATTTTGCTATCCCCACAGGCAGCCAGAGAGCAAGAAAGATGAGCAACATCTGATGCTCACTACTTGGTTTTTCAATGCAAAATGTACTTGAATATCTATTGGAACAACCAGGAGGAGGGTGTGTTCCTGCTGATAGTTGACAAGGAATCTGTTGCACTGCTGGAGGAATTCTTATTCTAAGTGTCCAAGAAACAGTACACTGCCCAAGATGTTGGATTTGAAAGTAGGGAGCTTATGCTAGACATCTGGTAGGTGAATCTACAAGCAACAGTTTAGAAACTCTGCCATCAATAACACAGGCTATTTCATTCCATTTGGAACTCTTGTACTTTTAGAGTCATTCAAGCTGCAACATGATACCCTAACCAATGCATATGTACTCTGCAAATTAGAGCTTCACCATTATTTTCAAATATTTTACGTGATAGCTCTTAGAATTATTAGAAAAAATAACAGTATCACAATTGCAGTGAAAGAAAAAAATAAATTTGGGGATTCTTTAAATGTAAATTGTGTGACATACAGAATGGCTGTAAAAATGGCTTTAAACCTGTTACCATCTATTATGAAAAAATGTTTTCTCAGTGGCAATTCTCAAAATGTTTGCAAGACTATTAACAAAAAGTTTATAAAAACAATTGTGTAAACCCAGTTCAAGTAAAATAACATATAAAATTGTGTTAATGGCAGCAAATGTGTTTAATATAATTTTGAAAAATCTTTATCTGGATATTTCAAACAACTTTTATTTTGATAGCTATCTTAGCACTTTACATTGATCACAGTAGTATAGAATCAGGAAAATTAATTGATTTAATTACATTTATTTGTCCCACATAGACATGCTCCATATAGATAATCACACGTTCTCTATAATTTGTTACAGTTTGCCATCCATTTTCTATGGATGTAATCTGAAATTTGAGAAATACTATCCAAGCAAATGTAATACCAAATAATATCTCTTGAGATTATTCTTGTTACTTCCAGTCACCTGTGTGAAGATGATAATCTTCTGAATGTTCTCTTTAACTGACATTGCTCATCTTAAAAATGCAGGACCTCTTTGACAGAAAGGTTGTATCCGTTTCTCATTTAGAAATTACAAGATGACCCATCTAGAAAAGTAAGGAGGTGATCTGAAATATTGAGTTACTTTCCTCAAGTTTGAAATTGTTGGACATTCAATTAAATCATGTTTTTTTCCTAAATAATGTAATATAGTTTGAATGTTTGTCACCTCCGAATCTCATGTTGAGATGTAATTCGTAATCTCGGATGTGGGGCCTGGTGAGAGATGATTGGATAATGGGGCAGATTCCTAATGAATGGCTTAGCACCAACCTCTTGGTGATAAGTGAGTTCTTGGCCAGTCAGTTCACATGAGATCTGGTTGTCTAAAAGAGTCTGGGACTGCCCCCTTCTCTCTCTTGCTCCTGTTTTAGCCATATAATGCACTGGCAGCTCCTTCACCTTCACCGTGATTGTAAGCCTCCCGAGGTACACGCAAGAAGCAGATGTCCCCACTGTGCTTCCTGTACAGCTTTCAGAGCCATGAGTAAAAACAAAACCCCCTTTCTTTAGAAATTACTCAGCCCCAGATATTTCTTTGTAGCAATACAAGAACAGACTAGCACACAATGGAAACATAGAGCCAAATATTAAAATGGATTTCTGAAATAGTAATAAGGAATAATTTTTTCGATATTAATATTTTCCTCCCTAAAAGTGTGTGCAGCTTGCTTCTTAAAAAAAAAAAAAAAAAAAAAAAAAAAAAAAAAAAAAAAAAAAGAGCACAGTTACACATATCTTGGTAAACTTCTCAGTTCCTTATCTTTGGTTCCATCTTCCTTCCCTATTTCTGTAAGGGTAATTCCATTCCTCCAGTTACTTAACTCAAGCTACTTAGTATCATATTGACTCGTCTATTTCCCTTATATTTATCAGAAAATACAATTGATCAGAAAATACCAATAGCTCTACATTTGGAGCTATCTTGCCTGCTGCATTGCTAATATTCAGCACTCAGGTGTGATTATTTAGCTCTTGAATTACTGCAATAATCTCCCAACAGATTATCCTATGTCTTTTCTTATTCCTTACAGTCTATTCTCAACAACAACTAAAAAGCTAAGATCATAATGTGTAAATTTGTCATATCATTTTATTCTTTGTTCAAAATCCCACACTGTCTTCCATGTTACTAAGAGTAAAAACAAATTCCAAACTCCTAATAATGATTTATTTTAGGCCAAGGAATGATATATCTTATTTTTTTAACCTTATGACATCTTTACTAATACACAAATTAGGTCACAATGTTTCAACTATTTGGAACTGTTAAAATTTCCAGCAAATACAAATAATACCCACATTAGGGGATTTGATTTATTATTCCCTTTGCCTAGAATATTCTATTCCCAGATATCCACTTATATTAGAACCTCTCCTCTTATAAATCTTGGTTCAGATGTCACCTTTTCACTGACTCTTATCAAGTTCTCAGCATTTCTGTTACTTTTATGGCTATTAATACTTGTATAATAGAAACATAATTTATAAAAATATGATTTATTTTTATATGTATTTACTGTTTAATGTCTGTTATATTAAGAGGGAGACACTATGAAGAAAAATAAATTATTTGATTATTTTACTCATTGGTGGATTCCCTGCACATAGAAACATCTCTTACCTAGACAACCTACTGCATACGTTTCTTCTGAATAGATGAATAAATGCAGAGATGAACGATGCATTTTAGAAGGAAATGTGTCTTTCTAGCTCATTTAGTGATTTAACCAATGATCTACTCAATTAGATTTCATTTAAGAGTCAGAAGAGGAATATGGAGGTAGCATTTCTTAAGTATATCTCTGGAATAGCCGAGTGAATTTTTCTTGTAATAATTAACTTTTCTCTGAAGAAATCTCTGAAGAAAAATGACTAGAAATAGAAATTTATACATATTTGGTCTTATACACAAAACTTAAACACAAAAAGAGTAGAGTTTAGAGGAAAACGGATAATACAGAGTTCTGACTTAGCACATGATTTGACTAAACCCCATGGCGTCAATCACAAGGATGTGGAACTATGAGAGAAAAAAAAAAAAAAAAAAAAAAAAAACCTAAAATCACAATTTAATTTAATTTCTCTCCACTCAATGAAAGATAAGAAGGACTTTGCTGGAATAAGTAATTTATACTTCAAAAATATTTGTTTTCTATAAGGCAGTAAATGTTAGAGAGAGGAAGATTTTTAAGTTCTAAATCTTATTTTACAAGAAGAAAATGTAATCAGGTGAGTTATTAGGATAAGCATTTACATTCAAGGAGACTACTCAATAACTGCTTATATTCCACATTTTGCCATGATACTATTACTACTTCTCTAAGAATGCTAGTTCCCTCGGAAATTGATGCCCTCACAATGGGCTTTTCAGAGAAATTTCTTTCAGCTGCTGTTTCTAGAAACAATTTTAGTCACTTCCTTCCTATAATTCTTTAGTCACAAATAGTTGAAGATTCTTAGAAACTTGATGTCTTTGCATTCATAAGAGGCAAAAAATAGCAACCTCTCAGTTCCTTTCTCCCCTCCAAACTGTGATGTAGTCACGTCTATTTGACCACTAGGAAAGTGACAACCTGAACAAACAGGTCACAGAGAATTAAGACTTTTTCTCTAACGGTACTAAGTGAGAATTGATGAAAATCTTCTATATTTAATTATTTAAAACTTATGCCTACCTAGAGGCACATACTATTATTCATTATTCAGTGATAAGGATATCTAGAGAGATTCTATAAATTAATGAAGTTTATATAATTAGAAGATTGGACAGTCAATATTCAGGCCCACGTTTCCCTGAGCCAGACAAAATGACTCTTCCCCTCCTGACTGCATTATCTGCAATATTTGGATATAAATGAATATGTGGTCCTACCAGGCTATCATGTCTACCTTGTTTTTCCACATGAAGCTTAGGCTATCAGTGTGCCCAATCACAAGTCAGGTTCATAGAAAAAAATTAAAACTTCATCTTTAATAGCTGTATAACTGAAAGACCATTAATTAGCTCTAGGAATTTTAATAAATTTGAGAGATATTTTTCTTGAGAGCAGGTTAAATATTTTAAATTGTAGGCAAAGTAATTTATGTAGCAGTGTCGAAACTTCTGAATTAAAGACCCAATTAAAAATCTAGACAAAATAAAACATTCCTATAGATAATCGCTAATTAATATGTCATGAAAATTGTTACTTTATATGATTAACTGAAATACTAGGCAATTAAATAAAATTTTGAAATCGATAGACTCCAGGTAGTAGTGGTGAGGGGGGCTGCCACAAAAACTACCCATCTCAGCAAGCAGTCTCTGTCCAACACAGCCACAGCAGATACAGCCAGCACATGTTCAGCCTTGGAAGCCTCTTCATCCTTATAGCTCTGAGATTCCCTTGCCCACTGAGAGATACCCTGTGGGATATAACCCACTCTGACCCCTAAGGCAGGACAAATAGGACCAATTGGGACTGACTAGTGAGAGCCACAGTCAGAACCACTTAAACCAAGCAGACAAAAATAGTACTGCAAATGTTTGGAACTTAAATTGTCATTGAAAACAGTTCAAATAAGCAGGATAAACATGCATGCTAACCTAAATAGGATACCTGTCCAATATAATAAAAGATTTATATAGTGCCAAATACTTCCTAATATAATAGGTAAGTACCCAGGATATACTTGAAAATTCTTCATCATACCAAGAACCAAGAAAATCTCAACTGAATTAAGACAGGACAATTAACTGTCATGAACACAGAAATTAAACAGCTGTTGAAATTTTCTGACAAGGATTTTTAAGAAGTTATTATAAAAATGCTTCAACAATTGATTTTTGTAATTGATTTTCTTGAAACAAAAAAATCAGAAATTCAGAAATTCTGAGTAAATATTTTGAAGTTATAAAAATAGCTAAATAAAAATTATAAAACTAAAAACTAAATACCAGATACAATTTTCTAGATGAACTCAAGATGAGAGTAGAGTTGACAGAGAATAGAATCAGGGAACTTGAGGACAGATCAACAGCATCCATCCATCTGACCAACCAAAAACAGATAGGAAAAAAAAAAAGACAGGAACATGTGAAAAACAACCACCAAGATTCAACATTTATATTATTTAACTTTCAGAATAGAGAAATACTGTAATAGTTAAATATTTTCTTATTTTATTTTATTTTTATTTTTTTAGACAGAGTCTCACTCTGTTGCCCAGGTTGGAGTGCAGTGGCAGGATCTCGGCTCACTGCAATTTTTGCCACTGGGTTTCAAGCTATTCTCCTGCCTTGGCTTCTCGAGTAATTGGGCCTATAGTTGCACGTCACCATTCCCAGCTAAGTTTTTGTATTTGTTTTTTTTTGTAGAAACGGGGTTTTGCCATGTTGGCCAGGCTGGTCTTGAACTCTTGAGCTCAAGGGATTCACCTGCCTCAGCTTCCCAAATGCTGGGATTACAGGCGTGAGCCATTGCGCCTGGTCTGGTTAAGCATTTTCTAATTTGATGAAAAACACAAACCTACAGAGTTAAAAATCTGAACGTACCCCACACAGTTAACCCCCAAATAATGCCAAGAGATGTTTAATTGTATTTTTAATACAATTTTTGAGACAAAAAAAAGAAAGAAAAAATCTGAATTCTGTGAGAGATAAATGATGTGTTACCTGTAAGACAGTACCAATTCTAGTAAGAGTAGTTTCTTCATCTGAAGCCGTAGAGGCCAGAAGAAAGCAGTGCAACATTTTTCAAGTGTTAAAATAACTTTTCAGCTGTGAATTCTATAACTATCAAAACTATCTTTCAGAAATAAAAAGTAAATAAAAACATTCTCAGACAAAGGAAAATTAGATTGCTTTGTCAGTAGCATATACCTAAAAGAAAGTTTTCAAAACAGAAATGCAATAATAATATAAATAATTTTGAAGCATCTGGAAGAAAAAAAGAGCAACAGAGCAGAAATATGTCTGCATAAAAGTAGTCACCTCTTCTCAGGAGTTCTATAAATTGTGTTTGATAATAATAATTAGATTATAACACTAGATGATACCCATCACAATAATACTTAAAAGTGGGGTCAGTAATTGAACTTAAATGGAAGTGACACTTTATTGAAAGTGGCAAAACATCAAAACCATCAAACTGTAATTAATCATATATGTAAATCATACCCAGGGCGACCAGTAAAAAGAAAACATACAAAAAAATACAATGAGAAACACAAAAAAACCTGTTAAGTAACTCACAGGAAGGCGAGAAAGAAGAAACAGTGGAAAAAGAATCAGAAGAAGCGAAAAGCAAATAATGAGAGACAAACTTAAGAGAAAAAAAAAATTCTGGTACAAAATTTGAAATCTAAAACTGAAATATTAGAAAATAAAACAATCTTTAGCCAAAACAATCTAAGAAAGAAAAACTTAGAGTTTTTAAAGGGTAAACAAAATAGAAGAAGGAAATATGCTACATTATTAAGGAAATACATTTTAATGGAAGACTTTTAAAAGTAAATCCAGGTAATGTATTTTGTATGTGGCTATAAATATTTGAATGAATACTGTATTTTCCCATTAGGAACTTTTTAAGCCTATTTAGAGTTGTAATATCATCCCTATATTCTAATTCTAGAACATTTTCAACACTCCCCCCCCAAAAAAAACAAAAAATCTACATACTCATTAGCAGTAACTCCTTATCATTGCCCTTTCCTCTCCACATACAACTACTTGTATGGTCATAGACAACCATTGCCTATAATAATCAATTGACTAATCAATTGCCTGGCATCATAGTCAATCATTAATCTACTTTCTCTATACATATATAGATTTGTTTATTCTGGAGATTTTATATAAATCAAATCATACATTATACAATCTTTTATGACTGGCTTATTTTATTTAGAATAATGTTTTCAGGGTTCATCCATGATGCATCTTGTATTAATACTCTATTCTTCTTCTTTTGGAATAATATTCCATTTATGAATATATGACATTTGGCAAATCCATTTATCAGTTGATGGATATTCGGGTGGCTTCTATTTTTGGCTACTATGAATAACATATGAACATCCATGTAAAAGTGTGTCTGTTTGTTTGTTTTTGGTGCATATATGCTTTTCTGTCTCTTGAATATACACCTAGGAAGAGATTCTGTGTTTAACATGTTGATAACTGGCAAATTCTTTTCCCAAATGGCTGGAACATTTTATAATCCTACCATCAGCGCATGAGGCTTCCAATTACTCCACATTGTCTCCACAGCTTGTCTCCTTTTTAAATTATACACATCCTTGTAGAGTCCAGCCCTACTGGTTCCATGGGTTTTTTCTCTTCACGTACAGAGATGAAAGATCGTAGAAATAAAGACACAAGACAAAGAGATAAAAGAAAAGACAGCTGGACCCGGGGGACCACTACCACCAAGACACGGAGATCGGTAGTGGCCCTGAATGCCTGACCGGGCTGCTATTTATTGTAAACAAGGCAAAAGGGGCAGGGTAATGAGTGTGAGTCATCTCCAATGATTGATAAGGTCATGTGAGTCATGTGTCCACCGGACACGGGGCCTTTCCCTTTTGGGTAGTCGAGGCGGAGAGAGAGAGGGCAGCTTACGTCATTATTTCTCCTATGCTCTTGTCAGAAAGATCAAAGACTTTAACACTTTCACTAATTCTGCCACTGCTATCTAGAAGGCGGAGCCAGGTGTACAGAGCGGAACGTGAAAGTGGACCAGGAACGTGACCACCAAAGCGCAGCCTCACAGGGAGACCGTTTAGACCTCTGGATGGTGGGGGTGGGCTTCACTGACGTCAGGCCTTCCACAAGAGGTGGTGGAGCACAGTCTTCTCTAACTCCCAGGGGGAAAGGTCCCAGTCTGCTAAGTAACGGGTACCTTCCCAGGCACTGGTGCCACCGCTAGAACAAGGAGCTCTCTCGTGGCCCTGTCCGGGCGTGACAGAGAGCTCACACTTGCCTTCTGGTCACTTCTCACCATGTCCCTTCAGCTCCTATCTCTGTATGGCTTGGTTTTTCCTAGGTTATAATTGTAGAACAGAGATTATTATAATATTGAAATAAAGAGTAATGCTACAAACTAATGATAAATAATATTCATATATAATCATATCTATATTCTATTTCTAGTATAACTATTCTTATTCTATGAATTTTCTTTATTATACTGGAACAGCTTGTGCCCTGGGTCTCTTGCCTTGGCACGTGGGTGGCTTGTCGCCCACACATCCTAGTGATTATGATGTATTGCTGTCATTTTCATTTTCATATTGACTATTTTTGTATTGCTTAAATGTACTTGACATAGGAGTGACATTTTGAAATAGAAGACTTTTTAAAACATGTTTATTAAAACAAGAAAGAAGGACTAGAAAGAATGATGCCAAAGGGAGAGAGCTGTATGGTTAATACTAAATTAGTACTCTTTTCAGGCTTAGGAAAATCCAATTACCCATCTTACTAAAGATACCATTTGCTTTCTTTTAGCCCATTCAGACATGTCAAGGAAATAAAACATTATTTTCATATATTTTCTCATAAAATGAACTCAAGTATATTAAATTATGAGATACATTATTTACACATAATAAACTAAAAGTCTAAAATAATACTACTGTATTTATTTTACAATTTTAGATTTCACTGGAAAACTTCATCTGAAGCAGATTTTCTCTATATTGTAATGTATTTCCAGAAGAGCTGAACACATATCCATCTCTATTAAATATAACTATTTAAAAAATTTTTCTGAACCCCCTAAAAAAAACACTTAAGAAAGATGTTCTGCAAAAATCATCCGCGAAGTTCTCCAATTGAGGCGGCAATGGGGTCCACTCCTTCCAGGCCTTTGATCCTAGAACATGTATTGTATCTCCTTCGATTTTCAATTATCATCTATTTCTTGAGGTCGTTTTATGATACCCTACGTGCCATTTAAAATAATTAATCTTTCATAAGCCTTCTAGATGTCATACGATATTGTAATATTTCTGGATACAGCTAACTCTTCAATACTCATTTGCATGACTAAGATAACCAAGCAAGCTTGTAGCCTGTTGAGGCCTTTAAGGAACTGTAGAGTTTGGGGAGATATATTGCATACTCAGAGCATGTGAATGCAGCACAGACACAGAAGGAACCTGAGCTTTAGTAAATTAGAGAAGAAAGATAAAAACTGGAAAATGCTGTTGAAAATTGCTAAATGATGTAAAGTAAGACCATAAAAATAGATATGAATTGCAACAGTGAAATTCCTATCTACATTTCTAACTGGACATTTATCAGGACTGATTTAAATTAGAATAATCTCTTCTCAAACTAAATATTGATTAGCCCTGTCTTGTTCATTTTCCAAAGTTAGCATTTTACTTGGCAAACATGATTATGTTACTCCACTGCTAAAACCATCAATTAGCTTCTACTTCCTCTAATCTACCTATCAAGCATATTTATTTGTTATGCCAGGCATTCATTTTGTGAATTATGAAAAATGCAGTGTTTCAAAATGTGTGTACATCAAAGATCCTGCATGACCTTGCCGGTGTTTACTTCTCCATTTTAAGACTATTTTTCTTTCAAACATTCCAAACTTCAGATCTTACATTGCAACTCTATCAAGAAATTGCATGGGGACTGGAGTCAAAGGGCCAGTTCTCCTTCTTCCATCCTTAATGCACAAGTAGTTTTTCTTGATCTTCACTTTACTCATTTCAATAAGAAAATTTTACTAGTCTTGTAGGCAATGACCTGTACCAACATAATTATTTAAAGTAATTTGAAGCATATGTCCAAGTAAAGAGTTGCAATTTAAATAAGGCTATTTTCAAAGGGGAGTTTGCTTTTCCTTTCCCTACATTTCAGGTATTAGTAAATCTTTTATTTTTCATATACTGATATAATATGCTTCATGTGCACCTATGTATTTGCATGTATACTGATAATCTATTAATCGCTGCACATTTTATATAGCTAAATATTTTTATTTTCAAAATTCTTTTGAAGCATTCCAGAAAATTGTGGAGCTCTATGAAGAAGATCAAGTATTTTCTTATTTTTGAAGACACTGCAGAAATAAATGAAACATCATCTAGATAAGTGCAAAAGGTTGATTACTATTAATATAAAAACACAGCTTTCTGAATGATTTCCTGTTATGAGAAAAGAACACTTAGGAAAGTAATTGACAATTACTTATATGTTCATTTATTTAAAATATGTTTGAAGACCTAGTAAACTATTAACATATTAATATACTCTGATGATCTATTTCACTAATTAATACTCTTAGATTTATATACATGATAATATATAATAATAAGTTTCTCTTTAGTTGTTTTGTCCATTTTGAGAGTTTTCTATTCTCAACTATACTCCCCAGGCTAGAGGGGAGATGGTATTATTGGTAAATGGAAACTTTCAGAACCCTTTAAATCACACTAAGCAAGTAAGTGTCTACTCCAATCTCTTCCCATTTCAAAGTTGCATAGGAGAAAAGAACACCCTTCTGTTAGGTCAAAAGGCTCATGTTAGGAGCTCTGTACTATAAAGCAAACAATTACTGAATCTTTGTAGCTTTAAATGCCAAAGATAAAAGGATGTACTAGACCTCTGAAATTCTGAAATGTTCCAAATATTTCATCACTAAAGAGGACAGAGCACTGGTGATATTACCATTCTAAATACCTCTTCCCCCCCCCCGCCCCCCGCCGAGATGGAGTCTCACTCTGTAGCCCAGGCTGGAAGTACAGTGGCGGGATTTTGGCTCAAGCAACCTCTGCCTCCTGGGTTCAAGCAATTCTCCTGCCTGAGCCTCCCAAGTAGCTGGGACTACAGGAGCCCACCACCACACCGGCTAATTTTTGTATTTTTGGTAGACACAGGGTTTCATCATGTTGACCAAGCTGGTCTCGAACTCCTGACCTCAGGTGATCCACCTGCCTCCGCTTCCTATAAATACCTAATTCTAAATAAAATCAGAAGTTTTGAAAATAAAGCAGGCAACTTACTTATTAGACACAAACGTGGACCTTTACATAGTGAGAAAACAAACAACAGATATTCCAAATAATTCAAAAGGTTTAGAAGCACTGTATGATACATGAAATTTATGTTAGTAATGTGCTTTAGCTTAATTGATACATACTTTTAGCATTACATCTTAATGATCAGCTTTTAAGTATAACCTTGGAATAAAGGTGATTGATAAGTTAACTGATAAAAGTTTTAAACATTGCCTTTCTTAAATTATGGTTAACAATATTGCACCTAGCATGTCATTGTCACATAATCAATTTTGATGGACACAGGATTTATAATTCTATAATGAAATATAATAAGATATTTTTTAAAAAGATGCTTCTATCAACCTACATTTGAATGACTTTCAAGTGCTTTACTCGTAACACTAAATTAATGACATTAGTGTCATTTTCTTAGCAAGAAATCATCAAAGAAAGGCTTAAATGTAGGGGAAAAAAGGCTTTTATTCAAGCACACAACTTCAATAATGCAAGGGGAGTGTACCCAATTACCAGTAGGCAAATTGGTTTTTGTAGACATGTTCTATCATAGTCAAACTTTCTCCAGTGTGAATTTTCCGGCCAAAGATATCAAATATAGATATACACACATAGTGCCATTGTCTAATGAATTTCATAGGATTTGGTGACAGATGAAAAACACTTCTGTTACATGAAAGCAAGAGCTACATTCCTATCCATCATGAGTTTAAATATGTCATTGAATTTTTAGTTATGTTATATTTTATATAGGTTCCTGAGACTTGCAGAATTCAGTGAGAGGCAACATTAAAACTATAAATTACCATTGAATTGCATTAATATTAAAATATTGTGTGTGTCTGTGTGTATGTAAGCCACGCAGAATTTATGTTTGAAAAGATGCAAAATAACTGAAAGAATAGGCTAAAAATAAGATTTTGTAAAGATAAAGTAAAAGGAGGGAAATTATCTATATCTGTATCCTAGGATCTCAATTTCTATCTAGATAAATGTATTTGTAGGCAGATGTAGACAGATACAGATATAGAATAGTGTTTTATTACTTGGAAATATGTATGTTACCCCTCCGTTTTTAAAATTACCAATTTTATAATTAATTGCATTAAAGAAATCATGTCCCATTAGTGAGAGTTATCAAAGAAATGATGAAGATTAGTCCACAGTTTTGGTCTTACAATCCTATTTATTTTTTGGTAAAACTACAAACATTCTCATTCTAAAATCGATTTTAGTACTCATTCTGCTTCAGATTAAGTGTAATAATGGTTCTGACTTTATGTTTTTAGGTATATTTACCTGTAATCATTTAAGTTTCACATCTTCTTCTTCTGGATCTGCCTCACCTCAAGGCAAGCTAATACAAAAGCCTGGGTGCTCACTCCTTTGCCACTGGTGGGAAGGTTAACCACATAAGCACCTAACTTCACACAGCTCCACAGAAACCATAACCCAGTCATCCAATCATTTTTTCCCAGTCTCTTCCACAAGGTGCACTTTTGTACCAGCTTGGGAAACCTGCATTATTCTCTCCACAAAGCTTCAAAATGTTGGTCATTAAACTTCTTAACTCTCTTGGTGGGTGGGTGGGGGTGTGTGTGTGTGTGTGTGTGTGTGTGTGTGTATAGCATCAGTCTCAATATCTAAACCAAATTTTGGCTAGGAATCCATCCTGACTCTGAAAAGTTGCTCTAATAGTGAGAACCTTACATTCTCACATATTTTGTTAAATATAACAATTATTAACATTTATATTATCATAATTTGATTTAATACTAATTTTGATGCAATTTAAATAATATAACTAAAACAGAGCTATAATTAAAAATAGAAAACATACCAAAGTATGGACTTAATGTATGCGTAAACTTAAAGCATTTCTTAAAAAGCTACAGTTGCAATAAAATAACACATTGCCATAACATAAAGCTAATTCCATTATATTGAAAAAAATGCCTGAAATGAATATTCAATTTTAATATTTTATGACTAAAATAAACCCATATTTATAGTTATATAAATACTGAAATCACCAAGATGGCATAATGAATTAATAAATTGCATATTGTAGCAAACATTCATTGGTGCAAAAAGGTTAGATATGAACAAATTGGGTCAATATAAATAATGTTGACCCAATAATACTAGAACAACTCATTTTTTATGAGTTGTTCTATTTCAACTCATTTCTATTAGTGATTACATTGATTTTGTCTTGTAAAACTTAATTTAAAAATAAATAACATAAAAAGCTAGCATTTCTTAATTCAGGCTAAAAATCCTTTTATCTGTTTAAAAATAATCATTGCACATAGAAATTAATATTGAAATTATCATAATTATAAATTTTATAATTTTACTGCAGTCATATGTTTACAATATTAATAGTTATGTAATGAAACACATTAACCTCATAGATTGTGATGCAGACTGCTTATACAAATTATAAATTCTGCCATGTCATATTGTGGAAATCAGTAATTATAGTGCATATTCCTAATGTGCTTATTTTACCATTTTGCCGAATAAATAAAAATTAAATACCCAAATGTTCCTCTCTGATCATTAGATTCATACCCAACTACCTGTTTCAATATTACTTAGGTGTCCACTAAACTTTTTAAACTTAGTGTGTCCAAAATTTAACTTCTAATGCAAGTTTCTATTTCTCTGCAATTGAAACTCTTTCTGTAGTGTGTAAACCCAAGTAGTTGTAATCATTCTTGTTAAATTTTCACCTCTGCTGTGGCTTGAATATGTTCTATTTAAAATTCAGATGTTGTGATTTTGATAGTGTTAAAACATAGGGCCTTTAAAAGGTGATTGGGCTGTGAGGATTCCTCCCTTGTGAACTAAGGCCCTTGTAAGAGGGATTTCACACATTATTTGGCTAGCTTGCCCTTCTGCCTTCTGCCATGTGAGGACACAGCAAGAAGGTCCTTACCAGATTAAATGTAGGCACCTTGATCATGCACTTTCCATATTCCGTAACTGTGAGAAATAAATTTATATTATTTATAAATTACCTGGTCTCAGGTATTTTGTTGTAGCAAGACAAATGGACTAAGACAACATTATATGTCCATTAGTCTGCCATCTACTATTTACACCTCTATTCCCAAACTAGGTCCAAAATCTGACCAGTTCTCAAACCTTTGAATTTTGCCACATTATGAGCTAAGCCAACATCACCGCTTAAAATGATCCTTGAAGATCCACCTTGGTGGCCTCTTTTTTTCATTACTACTATGCATATCTCAGCTCTTCAGCAAAATTGGTTGCTTTATATGCCATGTCACATAGCACTTAATGCGTCTTTACTACTGTATTTGTTTCCTCTAGCTGCTTTAACAAATTACCAAAAACTTGATGGCTTAAAAACAAAAGGAAGGTATTCTTTTACATTTCTGGAGTCTCACATTCCCTCCACAGGCCCTAGGGAAGAGTGCTTTCACACTGCGCCTACATTCTCAGGGTTTCTAGTGTCCCAGACTCTGCTTCCATCTTCACGTAACCTCCCCCTCCTTTACTTGTGTGTGTCTTTTCTGCGTGTCTCATATAACAACACTTGTCATTGGATTTAGATCTGATGCAGCTAATCCATGGTGACCTCATCTCATGATCCTCAATTAATTATGTCTTCGAAGACTCTTTTTCCAAATAAGGTCATATTTACAGAATATAGGATGATTCAGATGTATCTTTTAAGGGCCATGATTGAACCCACTGTAACAACTGTTTATGTATTTATTTCATGTGAACTTTTTTCTTTCTCTTTTCTCCCTTTCTCTCTTCCTCCTTCATTTCCTTTCTTCCTTGGACTAATGTGACATGAATGAGCCAATTGCATCACAAAATCAAAGGGAATAGACACACATACAGCTAATATTCAGAATAAGTAACATTATAAGATATGTATTAAAAACAATGAACCAAATACCAATATTTTTAATAAAGACAAGATCAGAATTACTAATTTTTTTTCAAGCGCTCTAAGATAGTTCTTTTTTATATATGTCAGTTTCAGGTTTCTCTAATTATCTCTCTCATACGCAAAACAATGTCAAATTCCTCACTACAGTCTTAACTTTTGTTAAAGGTCAATAATTATCTTTGTCTATTTCACCACATAATACAACATATAGCATTGATACAAAGGATGCACTAAAGGATGTACACAAATGAAGGAATTGGGACATGAGTTTCTTCTTAAGGAAATTATTCTCCATTCTTTGAGAAGTCAATTGAATAGGATGAAGAAACTGCTTTATATTATCAAGTTTTAAATTTTGAATTTACTTATTTACTTTTGTTGTTACTTAAATCAACTTTAAAATAAAATACAATTTATATTTGAGTACAAAATGGTGCACAATTCTTACAAAAATAAAACAAAAAAATAGTCCCTGGTGTGATTCCGTCCTGCGCGGCTGTTCTCTGGAGCAGCGTTCGTTTATCTCCGTCCGCCTTCTCTCTCACCTAAGTGCGTGCCGCCACCTGATGGAAGATTCGATGGACTTGGACATGAGCCCCCTGAGGCCCCAGAACTATCTTTTCGGTTGTGAACTAAAGGCCGACAAAGATTATCACTTTAAGGTGGATAATGATGAAAATGAGCACCAGTTATCTTTAAGAACGGTCAGTTTAGGGGCTGGTACAAAGGATGAATTGCACATTGTTGAAGCAGAGGCAATGAATTACGAAGGCAGTCCAATTAAAGTAACACTGGCAACTTTGAAAATGTCTGTACAGCCAACGGGTTCCCTTGGGGGCTTTGAAATAACACCACCAGTGGTCGTAAGGTTGAAGTGTGGTTCAGGGCCAGTGCATATTAGTGGACAGCACTTAGTAGCTGTGGAGGAAGATGCAGAGTCAGAAGATGAAGGGGAGGAGGATGTGAAACTCTTAAGTATATCTGGAAAGCGGTCTGCCCCTGGAGGTGGTAGCAAGGTTCCACAGAAAAAAGTAAAACTTGCTGCTGATGAAGATGATGATGATGATGATTTTGATGATGAGGAAGCTGAAGAAAAAGCACCAGTGAAGAAATCTATACGAGATACTCCAGCCAAAAATGCACAAAAGTCAAATCAGAATGGAAAAGACTCAAAACCATCATCAACACCAAGATCAAAAGGACAAGAATCCTTCAAAAAACAGGAAAAAACTCCTAAAACACCAAAAGGACCTAGTTCTGTAGAAGACATTAAAGCAAAAATGCAAGCAAGTATAGAAAAAGGTGGTTCTCTTCCCAAAGTGGAAGCCAAGTTCATCAATTATGTGAAGAATTGCTTCCGGATGACTGACCAAGAGGCTATTCAAGATCTCTGGCAGTGGAGGAAGTCTCTTTAAGAAAATAGTTTAAACAATTTGTTAAAAATTTTCCGTCTCATTTCATTTCTGTAACAGTTGATATCTGGCTGTCCTTTTTATAATGCAGAGTGAGAACTTTCCCTACCGTGTTTGATAAATGTTGTCCAGGTTCCATTGCCAAGAATGTGTTGTCCAAAATGCCTGTTTAGTTTTTAAAGATGGAACTCCACCCTTTGCTTGGTTTTAAGTATGTATGGAATGTTATGATAGGACATAGTAGTAGCGGTGGTCAGACATGGAAATGGTGGGGAGACAAAAATATACATGTGAAATAAAACTCAGTATTTTAATAAAGTAAAAAAAAAATAAATAAATAAAGCCTGCCTAAAAAAGGAGGGAGGAGAGTTTTACAAGAAAAAAAGAAGTACAATTCAGAGAAATTCATCAGGAGAAGAGATTCTTCCAATGATATTTTCATAGAATACATCTCCATTTAGAAAAGATTTGCCAAAATTTTTGAGCACCAAGGATATATCAGGCCTTAAAGAGCATTACATTTGAATCCATGAAGCATAGTATCTCTGAAATTATTGGTTTTTTTTCTGCATTTATGGGGTCAAAGGCAAAAACTTTGTTTATTTACTTTCTTACAGCTCGGGAGGCTCACATTCCCTCCAGAAACCCCACAAGTAATGTTTGGTGAACTAGGAATGTTTAGAAAGGCAGTGTAGACTATCTAATAATTATTTAAATATACCTATTCTGTTTCTTTTCTCCTTTTACCTGCATACACACACACACACACACACACACACACACACACACACACACACACATTTTTTTCCATATATTACAGGAGTGACTCTTTTAAAGCCATTTAAAACTTCAGACAGATTGACTGTGGATATAGAAGCAAAAGGGCAAAATTTCCCCATTCTCAGAGCCTTAATATCAATATATTTCTGGTATTTTTATTCTCATTAATCAATACATCACGCAATACTTATTGTACCAATGTACAGATGTACCGCATACTGTGCTAATTGATAGGGTGCAACAGAGAACATGACAGACGGTGTCCTTGTTCTGCTTAAGCACATGCTATAGTGAGGAAAAAAGGAAAACAATTATTTAAAGTATTTAAATACACTATTTAAATAAATAAAAATCACCATTAGTTTTATGAAATAAATAAATTGGGTTCTTTGATGAAGACCATCAAAAGACTAATCCCTTAAGTGTCTCTAAGAAAACAGAAAGTCTTCTTGTAAAAGGCATATTTATGCAGTGTATGTAGAAACCAGAAAGGGGAGAACAAGCCAGGAGTAAGAAGATTGAGGGGTGATAAACACACATGCACACTCATACACACAGACACACACAGACACGCACATGCATGTATATTAAATAGTTGTAAAATGCAGGCAAGTTGTTTTAATTGGGACAACCTAAGATCTATATTTCTTTTTTATCAAATCACATACCTATAAATAACGTAACGATGAGAAAAAAACTGTGAAATTGTTACAAGTTTTAGAGATATTAAAAATTGTGTTCAAAGGAAAAACTCACTTGTAAGGAAGAAAATATATATGACTAATTTTTACATTTTATGGAAATATAGATGAGACTAAAAATCATGACAACAAAGAAATATATGGCATAAAATCATGTAAGGTCTTTAAAAATCTTGTATTAATAAACAAGTAAAAAATTAAACATCAATGTATTCCTGCCAAGAAGATGTTTACTCTTTGAAATATAAAACAACTTAGTACATTAGATATCTAGCTTTTTTTTTTTTTTTTTTTTTAAGATGGAGTTTCACTCTTGTGGCCCAGACTGGAGTACACTGGTGTGATCTTGGCTCACCGCAAACCTCTGCTTCCCAGATTCAAGTGATTCTCCTGCCTCAGCATCCTGAGTAGCTGGGACTATAGGCATGTGCCACCACGCCTGGCTAATTTTTTATTTTTATTAGAGATGAGGTTTCTCCACGTTAGTCGGGCTGGTCTCAAACTCCCGACCTCAGGTGTTCCACCGGCCTCAGCCTCCCAAAGTGCTGGGATTACAGGTGTGAGCCACCGTACCTGGCATATCAGTTTTTAAATAGTGAAGGTACAACCATGCAAATATATCATAGATATCAAGTCAGTGACAATGTTATATAATTAGAGAATAGTTGGGACACTTCTCAGGGTGTTTTTCCAGCTTTACTGAGGTACAATCGACCAATGAAAATTGTATATATTTGAAATGTAAAACATGATGTTTTTATATACATTGTAAAATAATTACCACAATCAAGTTAATTAACACATCCATCATCTCACATAGTTGTCCTATGTTGTTGCTGTTGTGAACCCTTAAGACTTACTCTCTGGAGGCTGGTTAATGGTACAAACATACAGTTAGGTAGAATAAATAAGTTTCATTGGTAGCAGAATAGGGTGACCATCAGTAAAAACAATGTATTGTATATTTCAAAACAGCTAGCAGATAGGGCTTGAAATGTTCCCAACACATAAAAATGCCAAATACTCAAAGTGATGTAAATATTCTGACGTAATCATTACACATTTTATGCATGTAACAAAATATTATAAATATGTAAATAGTACATATCAATTAAAAAATGTATTCAACAAACTGTATGTAGATACTTTAAAACAATAGTAAATTGAGGAAACACATATAGCTTTAGAGAGTAAGAAACATATTAGTCAATTACAGTGTATGGCACTTATGTGAACAACAATCTATATTAAAAATCACATTTCAACAACAGGGAAATTTTGAATACTGACTACATAGTTTTCTAGATTAAAGAGTGCTATATTGTAATTCTTTAAAGAGTTTTCATCTTTTAGAGATACATACTGAACAGTTTGCTAATGAAATGTATGGGATTTTGTTAAAAATGAGCACAAAATAAATAAAATAAATAAAACAATGTTAGCCTTGGAAAAACAAATTATCTTAACAAATTTGAAGTAAATATTATTATCTACAGTGACTATACTACATGTTAGAATTCCAGAACTTATTAACCATATAACTGAAAGTTTATATTCTGTAAACACAACTTATACACAATTATTGCAATATGAGAATATTCTGAAATTGACTATAGGTTTGCCTCTACTAGTGAGTTTTATACTTTCATGTGTTTTCATGTTGTTACTTAGTATCATTTAGTTTCAATCTGAAGAACTCTGTTTAGCATTTCTTGTAAGGCAGGACTAGTGGTGATGAACTCCCTAGAAGTCACCAAAAAAAAAGAGGGCTTTTATTTGTCTAAAAATGTCTTTACCTCTCCTTTATTTCTGAGAACAGCTTTGCCAGATATAGTTTTCTTGGTTGACAGGCTTTTGTTTGTTTGTTTTGTTTTTTTTTGTTAGCACTTTAGATAATCCTACCCCTTCCTGGCCTAATCTATCCTCCGGTTTCCTGATTATTCTGATTATTCTGCTTGATTGATTCTGCTGCTGAAGATCTGCACTGATTCTTTTTTTTTTTTTTTTTTTCGGTTATGCCATTATTTTCTTCAACTCTAGGATTTCTGTTTGGTTCTTTTTCATGGTTCCTATTTCTTTTCATTACACTTCTAATTTTGTTCACGCGGTGTTTTCCTGAACATTGTTTAGTCATCTAGCTACGTACTTTTGGATCACATTAGACTTCTTAAAGATGAATATTTTGAATTATTTGTCAGGCAATCTGTAGAGCTCCATTTCTTTGGTGTTGATTACTACTTGGGCTTTATTAGTTTCCTTTAGTAGTTTCATGTTTGTCTGATTTATCATGATTCATTTAGCCTTACATTGATGTCTATGCCTTGGAAGGAGCAAACACCTCTTCCAGTGTTTACAAACTTGTTTCAGCAGGAGAATGACTTCTCCTTTCAGGTTCCTGAGCTGATACAATTGCCTCTGTAATCATAATAAACTGTGGTCAAAGCTGGTCGATGCAACTTTTGGTGGTTCTGCAGTTAGTTCTTTGCTTGGCAAACCTGTTACCAGGGACTAGGGCAGCTGTGGATCCTGTCTGGACCTTGGCAGGCTGGCTGCCTCCAGGACCTTGTTCAGCAGGGCTAATACTGGGACAAGGGCCTGCTTTAAGGTCTGCAGTTGGTCAACAGGTAGGGGGGTCTGACACCAGGGCATGGATAGGTGTGGCTCTCACCAGACCCTTTGGTAGGTCCGTGGTTGGTCAAGACTGGCCAAGGACTGTGGCTAAAAGGCAGTGGGACCAAGTTACAAGGGTTCTTTAGGGTGTACAGTCTGCAGGCCTATCTCCAAGGGCATATGGGCATGCTTCCTGCTGGCTTCCTAGGGTACTTGTCATAAATGGTGTTTCAGTGATTTTTAAACATATTCTATTGAATTGTTCTGTGGTATAGTTAATTATTTATAGGAACAATCAATGCCTTTGTAGTAGTTAAAATAGACAAACTCTGAAATAATAATCTTCTCGTATTTTTTGTAAGTACAAAACCAATGTAATTATTATCTCTGCCTACCAATAACTTAGTTTATTGGAGAAAAAATGTAAAGAAACAACTATCATATAAAGTGATAAATTTTACTATGGTTGTAAAGCAGTTTTTGGGAATATAGGGTTATGGTTAACCTGGTTTAGATAAGACAGTAGTTTTCTGAAAGATGTCAGATACATAGAGATTTATAAAGGGGATAATAAGTCAGGACACAATTCTATATAAGCAGATTTCAGGTATCTGTATACACACACACACACACACATGCAAATATCAACAAGTTTTCAGGTATTAACGAATTAAACAAACTCTACAATAGCAAAAAAGGGACATAGAAGACATATTCCCAAAAGCAACCCCATCTAAAACATTGGTTTCTTTTACTGTTATAGTTTCTTTCATACTAATAATCATTATTTCACATTAAGTTGCTTACATATTTGTGTACCTTTTGTCTAATTTTTACAAGGTCAACTAGTTCCCTGAGGAGACACACACACAAACACACACACACACACACACACAAATGATTATTTAAACATTTTAAAATAAGAGTAATTGCTATTATAAGGTATAATACAGATGGAGAAAATACGAATTATAAGAGAAAAAATAGGAGCATAAATTAAAATAATAATTAGAAGAAGCATTTATGAAGAAGTAATATTTTGGTGCAGACAAAATCAGATTCACATTAGAGTTTGATGAAACTTTTCCAAGTATCTTTTATTCCAGGGAAATATTAAGATAAATATGCTATTAGCATTTTGTCCTTTCAATATCAAACTACTTCAAAGAGCTTTGTTTGTCAGGCATAGTGATTTATTTAGCTAGCTCAAATAAAGGAGTAGAGAAATAGTGTAAAAACATGAAAGAAAACCTATTAAGATTGCAAGCCAATGTTTATCTATGCTTCAGATGAAGAGAACCTAGAAAATTGTAGTTGTTGAGGTCAGTTTTTCCTTTCTCAGAATATGTATGCTTTCTTTGTTCCTGCTTTGTCTCGTAGTCCTTATGATTTCTTTCGTTTGTTTTCCTTTCTTCACAGACTGTTTTCCTGGAAGATTATTTTGTTTGCATGTAGCCCAACACAGACACTGAGCTAAGTAAATACCAACATACATTCCAGTGGCCACCACCAAGAGATTATACTCATAACATCTACCAATAGACAATTGTAAGAAAAAAAAAATACATTAGGTGGTTTGTTTATGTTTGTTCAACCTTGTTAAAATAAGTTGTTGCTCAGAGAATCATGTATATTTTATTATTTAATTTTTAGAACAACATTGGTGTGATGGTTAATTTTGGTGTCAACTGACTGGATTAAAGAATATTTAGCTGGTATTCTTGGTGTGTCTATGAGGATGTTTCCAGAGAAGATTGGTCTCTGCCCTTAATGTGTGTGGACACCATCCTCTGCCCTTAATGTGTGTGGACACCATCCAATTGGCAGGGAGCCTGGAGAAAACAAAAAAGAAGGAAAAATAATTTTCTCTCTCACACACACTCTCACCTACTCTTGCCCCTCTGCCTTCCACCATGGGATTACAAAGCAAGAAGATCCTTGCTGGATGTGGACCCCTTGACCTTGGACTTCCCAGTCTCTGGAACTGTAAGAAATAAATATCTGTTCTTTATAAATTACCCAGTCTCAGGTATTCTGCATTAGCTGTACATCTGGGATAAGAATATTGATTTGATTGTTACTTAGAAAATATTTCCTATTTCAGTGGTCTAAAGTACACTTGCATTTTCCTAGAACTTTTTCTACTGTAAACGGCTGATGGTGCTTCATATATGGATTTTCACTACAACTCAAATACACAAATTGATTTAATCAGCAATTAAGATGGACCATGACACCTTCTCTAAGTAAGAAAACAATCAAATTTTGTCACTCAATAGTTCACAACTGTGATGGACAGACCCGAAAATGACTCAAAAATGATTCCTGACTTCAGGTGTTCATGTCTTTTTATAAACTCTTCCTCTTGTGTGTGGACAGAAGCTGTGACTTTTGTCTAAATAATAGAATTTGGCAAACATTAGGAAAGATTGCTCCTGTGATGTCTTACTTTATAAGATTCCATTTTGCTAGTGGAAATGGGCCTTATTATCCCCCCAGCTTTAAAGAATAAAGCTGCCATTTAGTGAGAGTCTGTGGAGAGAACCACATGCCAATAAACTGCTGGAGATTTCTAGGAGCTGATAGCAGGCCCCAGACAACAGCCAGCAATAACTCGGGCCCTCAGCCCTTCAACTGTAAGGAGAGTTCTGCAAACATCCTGAGGGCGCTTACAGAAGGATTTACCTCCAGTTGAGCTTCCAGATGAGAACCCTGCCCTAGCCAGTCAACATGTTGAATATACCTTTTCAGAGGAGCAAGGTAAGTTGTGCCCAGACTTCTGACCCCCAAAGACCGTGAGATAATAGCTAATCTTAGACACCGTTGTATGTAACACTCCAGGGAAGTAACTTTTGACAAAATGTTGTAAATGTGTTTCTATACAATATTTAAAGCAACAAACTTGTATTTACATTTACTTGCTAATTATATTTTGATTATATCATATATGATACTTTTTCTGAATAATTACATAAAATACAAACATACATTTACCATAAATAATTCATATGATCTCATAACTGTTGCATACTTGTGATGACTTTCTGCTGAGAATAATTTTGTCATGTTAATACAATGTCCCAAAATGTTAGATTGCCAGTAAATTATAAATAATTCTATACTTTCCTCAGGATCATCTTCCAAATAATTTACAAACTTCAGTAATTGCTTGTGGAGGTGCGTTTTGCCCCTGCATGATCAGAGATGCAACACATTGATATCCATCTAATGCTCTTGCCATTCTTTACTCAAGTGGTCCTACTGCCCACCTGTCTTTGCTCTTACAATATGCAGGTCCTAAAGTTAAGGCTTATCTAAATGCTAGAATACTCCCTCACTTATATGACTTTATTTCATTATCTGTATTTTTCTTCCATAAGTTATGACCCCATTTATTTACCTTAGTCCCTTAGATAAATCCGTCCCTATCTGAATCCCATGTGTGGCCTGTGTTTAAGTTCTCTTCCAGTAGATTCTTGGCCACCTGCAAATAGAGTGGTATGCCAGGGCTTCCAATTACACTTATGCAAATCCCTGCTAATTAAAAAATCTCCCCAGGTTTACAGCACTTGGCAGTTGGCTTTCCCCAATCATCCAGAACTTGTCTAGGACATATAATAACATCAAATAACAGCTTAACAAGTACATATTTATTACTAACCATAATATAAGTTTTTTTTATTATTATAAACTCAGACCAGGCCCGGGGGATCATGCCTGTAATCCCAGCACTTTGGGAGGCTGAGGGGTGAGGATCACGAGGTCAGGCATTCAAGACCAGCATGGTGAAACCCTGTCTCTACTAAAAATACAAACATTAGCCAGACATGGTGGTGGGTGCCTGTAATCTCAGCTACTCAGGAGGCTGAAGCAGGAGAATGGCTTGAACCCAGGAGGGACCGCAGGGAGCCGAGATCATGCCACCTCACTCCAGCCTGGACAACAGAGCGAGACTCTGTCTCAAAAAAACAAAACAGAACAAACAAACAAAAAACTCAATATAAAATAAAAAATTAAAATCAAGCATAAAAAATTAAAGAAAATACAAAACTCCAGCATTCATATACACCATTATATTTCTTTACTTAAGGCAAGCATTCTAAATTATATAATTTTTTTATAATACAAATCTATATGCTTTCTATTTTCAAAATTATTTTGAATTATAAATTTTAGTTTAAAATACAGAGGTGCTATGGATTGAAAGGTAACATCCAAAACCTCACGCTGAAATGCAATCCCCAATGTGGCAGTATTGAATGGCAGTGCTTGGAAGAGGTGAGTAGGTCATAAGGGCTCAATCATGGAATAATAGATTAAAGAGTTAGTAGATTAAAGGGTTATCATGGAGGTGGAAGTGGTGTCTTTGTAAAATGAGGAGTAGAGACCTAACCTAGCATGTAGCCTATTTGCCATACGATGACCTGTCCAGATTTGAGACTTTGCAGAGTCTCCAACAGCCAGAATGCTCTCACCAGATGTGGCTCCCCAACCTTAGATTTCTCTGCCTCTATAAATGCAAGAAATAAATTCTTTTCTATGTGCATCGCAGGTAGTCTCTTATAAGAAAGAGAAAATTGACTAAGATAAGAGCTATATAGTATAGGTGTTTTGAAACATTACCTGGTACAAACACATCTTTAAATAATTTGTGTAAATTTTAATATATTTCACAAATATATACGAATACACACACACACTGAAATATGATTATTATAGGTGGTTTTATAATGTCCAAAATGATAAAATTCAGTTTACCTTGAACTTGTCAATATATCATATAATTCTCAAAATATTTGTGAGGTAGGCAACAGAGATAAGTTTACCTTCATGATACAGTAAAAGTAGGGGCTCCAAAAACCTAACACAGTATTTTTCACAGAATTTCAGTATCCTTAAAAATGCTGGAATCAGAAATCAGTTAGAATGTTCCAAGGTAATGTTAAATGCGTCTGCCAAATTTTCTGGAAGCTGAAACTTAGTAAAATTAAAAATATGCCTAAAATAACCAGAAATTCAGAAACTTTATTTGCTTGGTTTGTTAGCAGCATGGGGAGTTAACCTCTTGTCAATGAAATTTTGCAATCATAATCCCAGAAAACCTCAGTTCTCTGAAAGGCAATTTTCAGATTACCCTGATATTTATTGATTGATTGAAATACAAACAATGTTTCTATCATCATTCATTCCTTCAGCGAGTACTTCTTGGCTACCTATCTGGCACAATACACAATGTTAGGCTAGGTACTCTATCTTTTTATTTGAAATATATAGAGACATTATCTTTATATTTTCTTGCTGATTATTTTACAGATCTGAATCCCCAAATCTTGGAAAACTAAAGGAAGTGGACTGAACTTGGTCTGTTGAAACATATCATCTCTTCAATGTAGTTATTTTTTTATTTTCCCAAACAATATATTTGATGCCATTTAATATAGCCCTGTGTGATCTGTACAGAGTGGCTCCTTTCTGAGTGATTGATTTTGACTTATTTAATAATATCAATATATTGAAAGAATGTCTGATAATGCTGATTATTAGACATTATAGTATATTAGACATTTTAAAGATATATTATTAGACATTATATATTATACATATATTATGACATTATGTTGTAATGTCTAATAATCAGACATCATAACATGTCTAATAATCAGAATTTTTAGACAATATATTGAAAGCCTTTCTAATAATGCTGATTATTAGACATTATAGTATAACAAATATTTTTCATCTATGCTGTGAATAGCTGATATATTTATGGTTTTAATATACCACTTGCTTATATTAACGTATGTCATTAATAGCTAATGACAAAAGCAGCTTTCAAAAAAGAAGTCTCCTCTTCTCAGATTATATGTATGTATAGACACACACGAACACTGTAACTGTCAATGAATTAATTACTAAAACAAACTCAAACCCAGTATGTGGAGAACTTAGTATTTTTAAAATTATTCTATCATAGTGAATAAAACACAATATCAAAACAATCATTTATGATTGGAAAATAATGATCTAAGTATACTTTCATATTATTCCAGTAATATTCTTAAAAGGTAAAACACTTTTAGATCACAAGTTACAGAAATGATTCATACTCAATTATTTTTAATGAATATTCATTTATTAGTACATGAGAGACTCTGCTGGGCACTAGGGATCTTAAAAAACACAATTAGAACCTGGCACCATGGCTCGCACCTGTAATCCCAGCACTTTGGGAGGCCAAGGCAGGCAGATCATGAGGTCAGGAGTTTGAGACCATCCTGGCCAATATGGTGAAATCCCGTCTCTCCTAAAAATACAAAAAGTAGCTGGGCATGGTGGCGCTCGCCTGTAGTCCCAGCGACTCGGGAGGCTGAAGCAGAAGAATTGCCTGAAACTGGGAGGCAGAAGTTGCAGTGAGCTGATATCATGCCACTTCACTCCAGCCTGGGCAACAGAGCCAGACTCCACCTCAAAATAAATAAATAAAAAAATAAAAATAAAAAACAAAAATCAAAAACAAAAACAAAGAAACAAAAACACCACACAATTAGAAAATAAACTTGCTGGAAATAAACTTAGAAAAACAGGGAAAAGATATAAAAATTAACTATAAAAAGATAACAGTTTTATTATAATAAAGTAATAGTGATTGGAAAACAATGAATAATTATTTTTTGATTTCATTAAAGATAGAATTTTTGTATTGGGCATGGCTGATGATTGGTGATTTTCCAGATAAACTGGTAGATCATTCCTCAGGCACATTGGGTTAATAAAAAAAATGAATACTGTGAATGAGCAGTGTGGAAGGTAAAGAAGAGAGAGGAAGCAGAAGTGGATCAGGGCAGAGGAGGGCTGGGTCGTATATATGTAATTTGGCAGAGTGACCTGGAAAAACACACAGTGGTAGGAGATTAAATGATTGGTGATCACATTTGTAAAAGACAATGAGTAGAATATAAAACATATAAGATCATTTGAAGAGGAGACAAAAATAAGAAGAAGATGATCGGCTGGCTATTTCAAATGGCAATAATGAGAAACATGTTGACCATACAAATGAAAAGAAAAAGTATATAAAAATATTGAATCCATAGGATATAGTAGGGAATTATAAATCACAGAACTCTAGTTTGGAAGTTATTGCCAACTAAAATACAGAACATGGGAAGAAAAACAATATGCTGATAGAGGTAATTATTGATTTTTTATTTATTATTAAATTACATTAACATGTATATGTGTTAGGAAATTCTACTTCTTGAATCCCAGATGAGAAATGCAATTATATTAAGCAAAGTCACTTAAATTGTTTAAGAATGCCAGAATTTCAATTTTAGCACTTTCTGTGAAAACACATAAGATGGTGAGGAGTTTTGGATAGACTGACATGAATTGTGGACATACAAAAACAACTAGAGCTGAAAGTTTTACTAATTGGAAAATGGATGACCTGAGTGAATTAATGCAAATTTACTTGTGAGAAAGAGGAGCAAGATGACAGAATAGAAATTTCCACTGACTGTCCGCCTGCAAGAACACAAATTTAACAACTATCTACACATACAAAAAAGCACCTTTGTAAGAACCAAAGATTGGGTGAGAACTCACAGCAAAATGTTTTAATTCATGTCATTGAAGGAGGCACTGAAGAGCTAGAAAAAGTGTTGAATTGCTGATGCCACCCCTCATGCCCTGGCAACAGCAGTATGGTGTGCCCTAGAGAGAAGGAAAGCCAGCAATTGTGAGGCATTGAACTCAGTGCTGTCTTTGTTACAGAAGAAAGCAAAATGGGACCAAACTCGGCTGACACCTGCCCACGGAGGGTGCATTTAAACCAGTCCTACCCAGAGGGGAATCATTAACACCAGCAATGGAAACTTGAGTTCCCCTAAGCCTTGCCACCATGGGCTAATGGAATCCCCAAATAAACTTGAAAAGCCTACACCTAGATGAGTCCCAGGGCTGAGCTGAGCCCAGAGACAGTGGGTGGGGTGGTGGGGGATTAGGGCTGCAGGGCTGGGGGCACATGACCTATTGAGACACCAGCCAGGGTGAATAAGGGAATGTGGGCATCCCCCCTCCCCTAAACCTAGGCTGCTCAGCTTGTAGCTCCAATAAAGGTCACTGTCTTGCACCTGAGGAGAGGAGACAAAAGAGTGGGGAGGCCTATGTCTTACATCTTGAATACCAGTTTAGCCACAGTAGGAAAAGACACGATATGAAAATGAGTAGCTATCATTATATAATTTCTAAACTTTCCTTAAGGTATCCTTACATGTTTTTATATTTTCTCCTAATCACAAATGATAAAGAAATCAAATAGTCTTATTCACATTTTTTCCTGATAAAACTTAGTTTCTAAGAAACTATATAAATTGCTTATTTTCATAATTATATGTTATAGCCAATATTTCCAGGTACAGATTGAATTCCTTCCCTCCTTCCTAACCTCCTCCCAAAATACTAAGACATCTCTTTAGCAAAGATAGGTTGCATTAACTTAAAATACATCTGGTCCCAGAATCCCCATTAGAAAATTAGGCTCATAATCCATTCCTGCATTCCCAAGCTTTTCATAATCCAACATCTAGCTTAATTTCTTAACGTTTAAAAAAATTATTTGGATATTAATTTAGATTTTTTTCACTTACCATAATTTTTTGAGTTTAATTTATGTCGGTAAGTTTAGGAATATTTTATTACTTTTTATTGCTGTATAGTATTCCATTGTTTAGGCATACTACAGTTTTATAACTAACGATGGTTATTTGGGTTATTTTGGCTATTATGAATAATAACCTTATAGAAATTTGTGTACAAGTCTATGTGAAAATGTTTTTATTGCTCTTGGTTAGATATCTAGAAGAGGAATACTGGAATTTAAGACAGATTAATGTTTAAGTTTTCACAAAACATCAATAAGTTTTCCACAGGATTCTGCAGTACTTACATTCTCATAAACAATATATAAGTGTACCAGTTTCTTTACATCCTTGTCAACACTAAATATACTTGATAATTTGATTATAGCCATTCTAATGGATGAGATTAAACTATAGTTTTAATTGATATTTCCCTAAGGACCAATGATGTTGCACATGTTTTGATGTGCTTATTGACAATTATATTCTTAGATAAAATGTCTATTCAAATATTTTGCCCTTTATTAAATTGTCTTTTTATTAATAAATTGTACATGTTCTTTTTAAATTTTGAAGACAAGAGTTTTCACAGATATAGGATTCATTAATATATTTCTCCATTTTGTGGATTATCTTTTCATTTATTTTAATGGTGCCTGTTGTAGTGTAGATATTTTTAAATTTGATGAAGTCTAATTTACTTTTTTTCGTTCATGGATTGTGCTGTTGATGTTCTATGTAGGAAATATTTGCCTAAGCTAGTCCACGAAGATTTTCTATTACATTATCTTTAAAAGTTTAATCGTTTTTGTTTTTACATTTATGTTTATGATTTATTTGAAGATGACTGCTTTGCATGATATGTGGTACAGGTCTTAATGCACCCTTCATATATGAACATGCAATTTTATAATTACTATTTGTTGTAAAAGCTATGCTTTCTCCATTAAATTGCTATGCCACCTTTGTCAAAAATCAATTGTCTATAAATGTAAGAGTTTATTTCTAAATTATTAATTCCGTTCCATTAATTTACATGTGTATCCTTATGTCAGTACCACACTTGATTACTTAGCACCGTAGTAAATTTTGAGATCAGGAAGAATGAGTCTATAAACTTTGTATTCTTTTTTGAAGATTTCTTTTCTACACCGTGTTCTTTGCATTTACTATAAATTTTTAGCAAGGACTTGACATTTACCTAAAAACATATGGTGTTATTTTGATAGGGATTACCTTGACTGTAGATTGCCATTTGAATATAATTGCTATTTTTTATATGACTGAGTATTCAAATGAAGAAGGAATGTCATTTCATTTAATTAGATCTTATTTTTTTCCAGCATTGCTGTGCAATAGTGTACAAGGTTTATACTTCTTTCATTAAATTTATTTCAGGCCAGGCCACACTATGATCCTACCTACTTGGGAGTCTGAGGTGGGAGCACAGCTTGAAATCAGGAGTTGAAGACTAGCCTGGGCAACTAGTAAGACCCCCCAATCGCTAGAAAAATAAAAATAAATTACCTGGATGTGGTGGCACACACCTGAAATCCCAGCTACTCAGAAGACTAAGGTAGGAGGATCCCTTGAGCCCAGGAGTATGAGGCTGCACTGAGCTATGATCATGTTACTGCACTGTGGCCTAGCCAACAGAGCAAGACTCTATCTCTGAAAAAAAAAAAAATCCAAAGGATGTTTTCCTTTTCAATATTATTGTAAATGAAATTAGTTTCTTAATTTTAATTTTTGGATTATTATTGTTAATATATAGAAATATTATTTTTATACTTTTCATATTTTATAATGATTTAATAGTTAAACAGTGTTTGTGAATACTTCATACTTTCTAGATAAACCCCCTGTTTTTGACAGAAATGAACAATGGAATATGAGTTTGTTTGAATTTTGACAGATAGCCTAGGCAGTTTGTTATGGACTGGCTTCTCTGGAATGATACACTGAGATATAGTTGGGATAAAGTTTTTTTTTTTTTTTTTTTTTTTTAGAATTTTTACCAGTGAAAAGGAGGGAGGAACAGGACTGGGATGAAATAAGGTAGACAGCAGTGCATGACATAGAAACGCTGACCATTCCAATAGAAGTCTCTGAAGTGAATATAGCCCATTCAAACATTCTGTGTTGTCAGGCTGAAATTATCAGGCCTTCATTCATTCACTTTACTCAGTCATAGGCTGTGGGCTACCCAGGAAGGACATCACTTAACTTCTTGGAGCTGAAAAGTCAGTCATTCATTGAAAGTGAAAATGGGCAGCACACCTTTCATGTCTATCCATATAATTTTGCATAATTATTTGCTGAAAGTTTGGAAAATTATGAAGTTACTCTCTGCCTGAAAATAGAAGCAATGTTTATAATACTGTCCTTGAGTGAAATACTTTTTACTATCAACCCATGTAATAAATTATTGCTTCGTTAGAATCAGAGCTAGTAATGTGCACGTAGTTTCATAAAGATAATCCAGAATTAGTTGTGGCAGTTTTCCAGGGTCTTTCAGTATTTTTAGTGTAGCCCTAGCCTCTGTAAGCCATAATTGTATCTAAAGGTTAGAAAAAATAATCCATTCAATTACTATTGGAGTTTTTTGGTTTGTTTGTTCAACAAAAGCTTAATTCATTGACCACTTTGTGTCTTAAATGCTTTAACTTTACCAAGGAAACATTCTAAAAGGTAAAAACATTATTACATATGTTAGGAAATTCCCATTGGATAAACTGCTTTCTGAAACTGAGAAAATTATTTTTAGAAGTTTCTTTTTATCCTTTAGTCTTACCTTAATACTTTGTTGCACTCAGGAAATAGTTTTCTCAGTGGAGAGAATAAGCTCACACAAGTCCCACAAAGTGCTAAATAAGCCCCTGCCTATGTATTATTTATAAAGAAAATCTGGCCCTATGTGCTTTTTTCTTCAATGTTTTCATTCTATTTCAACCCTAACTTGCTTAAGATATCTTTTTTATTCCTATCTTTTATAAATGTTGTTAAAATTCAATGAAATACGAAAAGAGTACAGTAAAATTATTTAAATTTTTGTACTGTCATCAATCTTTAGAAATTTTATGACAAGTAAATCTATAACTATAGATATTAAACCAAGCATATATAAGATGTAAGCTACTTTTGAAATCATGTGAAAAGAACAATATTTTGATCTGGATTTTCATAGTATAAATTTTCCACACATGATTGAAAATCAACTCATTTATTATTTATTTATTTATTTATCTATTTATTTATGCCCCATCAGGAAGTGATTCAAGAAAATGGCAACCAAGTACCAGCTCACAAATAAGATGAACTATATTTTAAAATTCCTATAAATATCTGTTATAGAATTTTATTAATATTAAACCTCAGGAAAGAGATTGCTTTTGTGTCTAATTTAAGTTTAACCTTTAGTTCATATACCTATAAAATTTGCATTTTCAAATGAATAAATTGAGCCAAAGTCATTTAGGGAATGTATACATCATATTCGTGTATTTGTTCTTCTTATAGCATAATAAAAATATGAACTACAGGAATGAAATCATGAGTAAATCATACTGTTAAATCTAAAGATTTCTTGGGCAAGCAAAATTTGAAATAGACATTTTGTTGTTGTTTAACTAGTGAGTTCTAAACAATTTCTGTCATTTTAAGAAAATGAATTTTAAAATGCTATCATAAACAATTATGGTAGTCCCAAATTAATCCACCTCACATTAAAATTCACTTTCCCATTACATTTCATTAATTTATTATCAAAATACGGAAAGAGATTATGATTTTCAGTAAAGTACCGAGCTCAAAATTCTAAATAAATGTATGGTGAGAGTGTCTACTAAAGGTAATTTTGAAAGCTTCTAGCCATCTTAAACAACACGATTTATATTTTTCTGCAAATAATAATTTGAAACTAGAAAGAAGATATGTGTTATGAGGTCAACTTTCCTCCTATTTTACTCATAATTTTTGTATTATTGCGGCAAATGAAGACTGATAGATGTTAATCAGTATTTGTAGAACAGCTTGTTTATGACAAGAAAACATTCACATGAATAATTTATTGTAAGGTTTTCATTTATTATTATGTGTGTGTATTCCAGAACAAATTACCTTATGCAATTGGGACACTATAATATCATACAAAGACATAGTGAAACCAAGACTCTCACTGAAGTCCAGGATGAACCATAGGCATAGATTCCCCGAATAAGACCTAGATCAGACTCCAGGAAAGGCTTTAGGATCCAGGAAACAATAGCAAACAAAGTATTGTTCTTCATAGTTAATTGTTCCTACTCAATTATGACAAAATAAAATTATCTAAATTTGCCTATATTTACTTATGTCACCATAAAAAATAGAAATTTTTGCATACCCACAAATACTCATATACTTTGTTAAAATATACATGTATAAAAAATCCCCCCTCTATAAGCTCCCTCCTCTATGGATCTTCACAAATCAGCACATCTTTGGAATCAGCACCCAGGTCAAGAAACAGACCATTTATCTTCATGTATTTTGGTATTATGATTACTTAAACTAAAGAGCATTTTTTTTTGTTTTCTTTTTTTTTTTTTTTTTTTTTTTTTTTTTTTTTTGAGACGGAGTCTCGCTCTGCCGCCCAGGCTGGAGTGCAGTGGCCGGATCTCAGCTCACTGCAAGCTCCGCCTCCCGGGTTCACGCCATTCTCCTGCCTCAGCCTCCCGGGTAGCTGGGACTACAGGGGCCGCCACCTCGCCCGGCTAGTTTTTTGTATTTTTAAAGTAGAGACGGGGTTTCACCGTGTCAGCCAGGATGGTCTCGATCTCCTGACCTCGTGATCCGCCCGTCTCAGCCTCCCAAAGTGCTGGGATTACAGGCTTGAACCACCGCGCCCGGCCTTTTTTTTTGTTGTCATTAACAGCTTTATTGAGATATAATTGATATATAGAACACAGTATAAGGCTTAATGTATACAATTAGATGAGTTTGAACATATATGCATTCACCTGTTAAACCATCACCACAATTAAGGCAGTAAATATATCCCTAACCTTTGAATGTGTCCACATGCCCTTTTGTGGTTTTGCTTTTTTGTGATAAGAACATTTAACATAAAATCAACACTCTTTAAATTTTTTAATTGCACAATGCAATTCTTGTCTGCCTAAGAATTCTGTTACCAACTGTAAGTTCATAAGGTTTCCAAAAACACCCTCAAGTTTGATAATTTGCTAAAACAGACATACTGAACTCTTAGAAGCTTACTATAGTCAGATTTATGTTTATTATAGAGAAATTATGCATTAAAAGCAGTCAAGAAAAAAAATAACCATATAGGGAAGAGTCTGGGAGGGTACTGAATGGGAATTTTCCACATCCTCAGAACATGTTACCCTTCTGGCATTATATCTGACAATGCACTAGAGGTATTGCCAACCTGCAACTCTCACCAAAGCTTTAGTGTCTAGAGTTTTATTGAGGCTTCCCTATATAAACACAATTGATTGATTCATTGTCAGTGTGATTGAAATCTCCAGGTCCCTCTCTCCAGAGGTGAGGCAATGTCATGTGACCCAAAGTTTCAACCTCTTAATCACATGGTTGGTCTTTCTATTGTGGCCATATTCTATCCCAAGACTACTGGGTGTGCCTGCGCAGCCCCACCAGAACCACCAAGTTAGCACAAACTATCAGATGTGGTCCCAGGGGGCCACTATAAACAAAAAAGATACTCTTGTCACTCAGGAAATTCAGAGAGTTTACAAGTTACCTTCCAGGAGCTTGAATAGTCAGGCCTCTTTTTGATGTGGCCACCTTATTATACTGAAGGTGAAGCAAAGAGAATTGTCTTTATTATTTTGGGGTATCTCCAAATTTTTCCCAAAACATACACCATCTCCAGCTTCCAAGTCACATTTATTATTTGAAATTCAAATTCAGAAAGCCTAGAACATGCAGGTACACAATAAATCCATGGGAATTGCCTCCCAACATCTTGGTTGATCCCTTCTTTCAACACTTGGAATTAGTTAACAATATATCATCCAATCTGTTTATTTTAAACTGTATTCAATGTGACATGTTTTCAAAGAGTGATGTTTTTATTTAAAGAAAAAGTGAACATCAAATTTTCTGAACTAGATTTTCATCATTAAAGAAAACGCAATGTCTGCTATTTTAATGTAACGTCTGCTTGTTTGTAAGAAAGTATAAGTTCATCTGCAAAGTCTAATATATAAAAGTAAAACATATAAAAACTATTTTAATTTTTGATATGCAATTTATTTAATAAGTATAAAGCCTCATTTAAAACAAAATATTCGTTTTATATAAAAATTATACACATGGTAAGTAGTTATAAGTGTTGAGTGTGTTTTAGAAAATAGATTTTAGAACATGGTTTTATTTAGCTTAGTGGTTTTGGTAAAACATTTTAAAATCAATTACTTTTTGTAAATCTAAACAAAATAGTTATATGTGGGCATCAATCATATAAGTTAGTATATCGAAGTCTTGAAGTTACTTTATATTAAAGAATATATAACACATTTTATATTAATTTGTTAACGTATTACATATCTATAATGATAGCTCAAATTTAAAGGTTTTTATTATTCAAATTGTACATGAAAACTGTGTTACGAAAAACTATACATTGAACCAAGTAGGTATTCAATATTATAAAAATATTGAATTAATATTACAAATATTAATTACAACTAACATTACAAAATGCAATTTAATTCAAACTAAAATAAGTTAGATCTTGAAATTTCGTAAGATCAAACATAAAGCTATGGGTTTTGTACTACATTTTGAGGTTTTTAAGGCTAGTGGCTTTTGTTTTTCATAGTTTTCATCTCCAATAACATTGCTATATTAGAAATATTAAGGAATACTATGCAGCCATGATATTTTAATGTAGTAGTGTTACTGGAATACTATGTAGCCATGATAATAGTTTGGGACATGGATGAAGCTGGAAGCCATTATCCTCAGCAAACCAACACAGAAACAGAAAAACAACCAATGTATGTTCTAACTTATCAGTGGGAGCCGAACAATGAGAGCACGTGGACACAGGGTGGGGAAAGACACTCACCGGTGACTGTTGTGGGAGGGCAGGTCAGGGGAGAACATCAGGAAAAATACCTAATGCATGCCAGGCTTAATACCTAGGTGATGGGTTGGTAGGTGAAGCAAACCACTATGGCACACGTTTACCTATACCTAACCTACACATCCTGCACATGTACCCTGGAGCTTAAGATAAAAAAGAAATTAGAAACAATATATAACATATATTAAAATTATCACATCTGCTTACTTGGACTGTTAGGTCTAATTAAAAATAATTATTTCATTGTCAAGCTTTAAATAAAATATCAGCTAAACACATACTTGAAATAAAAAAAGTGAAAAAATATTTGAAGTAAATATGAATTGGACTCTGAATACTTTTAATAGTGTATCCTTCTTACTAATGCCAACTAAAATTAATAGTTGAATCTATGCATGAACAAGTTGAAAGTGGAGTGTGACTAGATCAGAAGCTCAGTAAGAAGGGAAATATTGCGTGTGAAATGCCAAGGTGTGGAGGGAGTCAAGAAATAGGCTGTTCCCTTTTTTCAATAGAGGGCTACATTAATTTTTTTTTTAATTGTGTGTATATGAGCCAGGGGTTTAGTGGAGAATCAGACACAAGCAAAAAATACTTACAGTAAATTACAAATTCAGAATAGAACAAGGATTTTTCTGAGAAAACTATTTAAATGCACATAAAATTTAATGCTATAATGTCAATTCTCTATGAAAAAAATGTTCTGTATTTCATAGACAATGATTATAATTGACAGAGTTTTCACTGTTTTTTTGGCCTTTCACTTCGTTCAAATAAGCATTTTTCAAATTTCTAAATATGTGCAAGACTGCTAGTTGCTGAAGGGTTTACAAAGGTGAATAAGATATTTAAACAATTGAGTATTTTGCAAGGCAGATTGAATTTAGTACTAAGTAAAAGAAAAATGTGCTATTTTACAGAGGGAAAACTTATATTGTTCTTATATAAAAGAACAATTTACATTCTAAACAACAAAATTACAGCCGATAGAAAAGCATATACTTTTATCAAATAACCATATTCACCACTTATATAATGTGAAACAAAATTTTCTTACAATACATTTAAAATAAAATAGATTGAATGTTTTCAAAGTGTTTTTGAAGCACACATTCTTATCACTCTTCTTTACTAGTTCATAGGACTTTCTGGAAAGATAGCAGCAAATAATTGGTGGCCTGAAAATATGCTTCTCTAAAATGCAATGGTATTTACCTTTATGAGCAAGTGAAGAAAAAAAGAAGTAAAAATGAAAATAAAATCAAATGGTAAACCAATAGAAAGTTTAAAAAGCCAAGCAGAAGAGAACCTATAAAAGTACACTGAAAATATGTATACAAAACAATCGTTTTCTAAATATGCTTTATTATTTTTCTCAGATAAATTTTTCTAACCCAATGGTAGCTACCTGTATAAATAAACATACGGAAAAGACATTACTTTGTCTAGTAATGTACAACCACTGTGATGTAAATGTCCACAATGAACTCAGAGATGCTCAGGGCTAACTTTTTTTGTAGTGTATCTACACATTCAGTGGAGTACATTTTGTTTTACTGACCTAAGATTTTTATTATTTTATTATAAATCCACCTGATCTTATCATCTCCTCTCTATATACATTGTCTTCTACATTAAGTGGACCAAAATGGTCACGCTCTTTGCTGAAATTAATTAAAGAACTTTTCAAAATTATTTATATTTTTGTTATATATATAAATGATGATACAGTGAGCAATATTTTCCTGCAGTATTTCATCCATAATATTATCCTTTGGTCTTTTGATGAAGCCTCTTAACTGTCAGCTGAACTGTGCCTTTGTCATGGTTGAGAGGACTTTGGTTCACAACTGGCCTTCTCAAAAGAGTTGTCTATTTGTGCACCCCTCAGTTACTCATGTTGCATGTCATTGATGTTCCCAAATCCAAAGAAAAATCTGATTTATCAGCTCTACAAATTTATTCTCATCCTTTACACTATCTTTTTCTTAAAAAAACAAACAAACAAACAAAAAAAACCCAAAAAATCCTTACCTTTTGAAATATTTTCTCTCAGATTCCATAATATTATCAGCATTTTTTCATTAATTCACCTATTGTTTAGTCAACAAAAATTAATTTTAGGATTAGTAAATATTTCCTTCTCTCACGTGGAATGTACAGGAATAAATGTGTTATAAATCAGCATCATTACTCCCTTGATAGAGATAAGTATCCAATACAAATAGAACAGTGAGTCAGACACAATATAGTTGGTGACTGGAGTAATGGTTATTGGTGTAAGTACAGATTTCCTAAGGAGGACTATACATGAAGCATTAAAAGTGAGTTGGCATGAGCTGAATGAAGTGAAGATAAATGAAAAAGCCATGTAAGGTAGAAAGGATAATCTTATCAAAAGAATAGCAATAAAATATATAGTCCAGTATCTTACTGTTATTGGAAATCACAAGGATAATTTGCTGGAGCATAAATGTGAAATAAAAAGTTAAAGAAAGAAGTTCTCAACAATTTTTTTCAGAAGGAAATATTTCTCATTAGTTATTTCCTGAATGTTTAATTTTTTATAATGTCAATATCCATGTGTGCCATCCAGTCTTAAAAGTCCATGAATGAAGGTACACGTGGAGCCTGTGATGTGAGTTAAAATATTGATATATCCATATTATATGTTACCACATTCTGCCAATGTATTTCTTTTTCAAAGAGTCTACATAGTGCAATGCGATTTTTAAGAAACAATATATACTCTATTATGGTCAACGGTGTGAAAGAAAGTAAAAGAATATATGCTCTAACAATCGGAATCTAAAATAGCCTTACTATATTGAGTTGCCATAAGTATGTTGAGTATTTATTTTTACCTGTCTCTAATAAAAATAAATATAATTGAAAAAATACATTTCTTCACCTCAAATCTATTATAAAATTGATTTCTTTCCAAAAATGGAAGCCTAGTTCACTTAGACCAACTAGCTGGCAGAAAACAATGAGGATGTTTAATTAAATCTTTAAAACGTCTTACTGAAATCATCAGAAATCTAACAACTCTGAAAAACAAGGACGAAACACTAGATTCAAATGTATATATTTTGCTTAAAAATAAATTAAGGCCATAATTTGGGGAAACTTTACTCTTAGAAAAATCTGTAATAGTTGATGGGTGCAACAAACCACCATGGCAGGTATATACCTATGTAACAAACCTGCACATTATGCACACATTCCCCAGAACGTAAAGTATAATAAAACAAAAAACCATCAACACAAAATAATCTAATGAACTATACACCTATGTATATTTGCCAACACTTAATACAAATGTAAAATAGAAGAAAAAGAAAGAATATTAAAATCTGCAATAGTAAAGTGGTGGCTGAGAATCTTGGCAGCTCTTTTAACTCTCCTTTTGGTTGAGGGAGATACATTTTTAAATTTCATAGTTCACCAAATATGTTGAAACTAATGCTTCCCTTTATATATTTTTAAATGGAACCCAAAAGGATACAACCATGGAATGAAGTGGAGATTGCCTGGTTTTAAGGAAACTAAACTCAAGCTTCAATTATTTTAATCTCCACAATAAACTAGAATCATCTGGTGGTGTTATTGAACTTAGACTCCAGAAAACATGAATTATCTCTGTATGAAGCTATTATCCAACATCTTCAATAATCTCTACTCTTTCCTCATACAATATCCAAAACTCAGTTTAAGATAGCGAGGCTTTCTAAGATATAAGTAAACAAAGAAAAGAACTAAAATGCAAATAGTTACCGAGAGGTTCTTGATAATGGAAATATGAAAAAAAATAATATTAAAACAACTATGCTTAATATGTTTCAATAGACTATAACCAAGAAAAATCATTTCTCAGGGAACTCTAAAAAAGAACAAGCCAAATAAAACAAAACATACAAAAAATTCAGAATTCAAGACTTAATTGATTTAATTATTTAGTGATTTAATCTAATAGTAGATTTAACACAAATAAGGAAAATCTTGTGACGCGAAAAAAGAGAATAAAGCATAGAGGGACTAAATGATGTAAAATGCATATAAATAGGGGTTGGCAGGTTTGGTTTCTCCTGAGGCCTCTCCTGCTGAATTGCTACTTTCACCCTTATGATCTCATTAAGCCTTAATTACCTTTAAATGCACTGTCTCCAAATACGGTCACATTGGATTTAGGGCTTAACATACCAATTAGAGAGAGGGAAATAAAACTCAGTCCAAAACATATGAAAAGGTCAAGCATACACATAATTGGAATTCTAGGAAAAGAAAAGAGACAAAATACCGGAAAATAAAAATGTTTGAAGGAATAAAGGCCAACGTTTTACCCAAACTGATTAAAAAAAAAAAAAAAAGATATCAAGTAGCCACTAAAAGAAGCAGCAAATCAAAGAAAGTAACTCCTCAAAATATAGAAAAATATCTGAAAATCAAATCAAATAAAAAATTTTAAAAGAAGCCACAGAGCAAAAATACACATTACATTCACATGACTAGAAAATATACTGACAGCATTCTTCTCGATAGAAAAAGTAGATGCCAAAAAAAAAAAAAAAAGAAAGAAAGAAATGGCAATTTTAATGTGCTAAAAGAAAATAAGAACGATGTATCCAATAAAAAGACCCTGGATGAATTAAATGCAATCCATAAATTTTTTTTGCCAATCAAAAATCAGAGGAAACACATTGCATGCAGACTGAACCAGATGGAAATGCAGAAATTCATATAGGGTAAATATGTTGTCATGAAAGTATTGACTGGATTAAAAATAACATCTTACTGGTTTTAAATAATACAGAGAGTAAAAACACAGGTAGCATATGAGATGTGGAAAGTTGCATGGACTGAAAGTGTCCAAAAGTCCTTGCATTATCTAGAAAGTTGTAAAAGTAACAATACATATTAGACTTTAAAAATCAATCATAATCACTCAAAAAAGTAATAAATAAATATACCTAAAATGTTATAGAATGGATGAAGAGTGATTTAAAAAATCAATTAACAGTTAAAATTAGCCAGGTTAATTTTCTAAATATAAACATGTGAGACAATTTAAACTTAAAGGAAGGCAATAATAAGATGTAATATTTAAACACAATCTATCAGGTTTTGCAGTTAATGAGAATGAACTAAATATTCAAACTAAAGAACAAAATGTTGTAGGCTTTAATTCCTATACATCATCTTTTATGGAAATATAAATCTAAATATAATGAAAGTTTTTGAGAAAGTAAAAATTAAAAATACTATATAAATGCAAAAGCAGTTTTTGGAAATGCAAAGACATCTGTCACAGAATTAGGATAAATCTCAGGTATTGCGGTACTTTCATATCTATTTTTTTTTAAATATATTTTTGTATAACAGAGTTTTCAGAAACTGCTAAGAGGACAGACAGGGTAGGTGTCAAATTAACCTTTGGACTCAGCAGTAAGAAATTTGTTAGCAAGTTGAGAAATAGCAGTTTTAATGGAGTATTGATTTGGGATTCAAATTGATGAGATACATGCAGTAAGTAGGATGGAAGTAGGAGTGTGAGTGAAAGGGAGTTGTGTGGATTGCTTAACATCCATGTGTGACCTTAAAGAGGCTATCCCTAGGGTAAATGGAAGGGTAGGGATTAGGTGAATTTGATTATTTGTTTGTAGGAAAATGAGAGTATTCCTGTGGTATGTTTTCAATTTACTCTGAGAAAGATATTAGCATAGTGAGATTCTGTATCGAGGTGTTAATGTCATCCAAATGAGAAGTACATCAACAAAATGTTAAATTTAATATATATTTTAACTAACTGTATATAACTTTTTGAAGTATTTATTGTCAAATTGTACCTTTTTATATAATTTTGTGTATTGCATAGATTTTTTTTCACAGCCTTTATATCTCTACAGGAGTATCTAGAGGCAAAATAATATATGCCACCTACTGCCTTGATGTTAGTGGCACAGAACTGGCTTCCCGCTGGGCCCCAAAAAGGATCTCGATCTTACCAGAGGTCAATGTAAAAGAGGTTATATGTGACAAACAGACCCAGGCTAAAAATCAAGAATGGGTTTCAGAAAGAAAACAAAAGTCAACTAATCTTTATTGAGAGAAAATATAGCAAAATAAGAGATTCAAGGAAAACATATGTATTATTTCAAATATTATTTTGAGAAGACGAAATCTTACATGACTATGGCTATTATTAATGAACATGTCTAACCTCTTCATAGTCATTGTAGCCTAATTAGCTAGGGTGGTCTTATATTTGATGCATATTATTCTGTCTTTGAATTGTCTCATAGGACCAAACATGCATAGGGCCACACAGGCTGCAAATTTGGGCTGACTGTTACATTTAAAATGCACATGCATATCTTGGTATGCTTTGTTTGAAGGACATAAAAAGTATTTTAAGAAATTTCGGGCTGGGTGTGCTGGCTCATGCCTGTAATCCCAGCACTTTGGGAGGCTGAGGAGGGCAGATCACGAGGTCAGGAGATCGAGACCATCCTGGCTAACACTGTGAAATCCCATCTCTACTAAAAATACAAAAAAAAAAAAAAAAAAAAAAGAAAGAAAGCCGGTTGTGGTGGCGGGCGCCTCTAGTCCCAGCTACTCGGGAGGCTGAGGCAGGAGAATGGCGTGAACCCGAGAGGCAGAGCTTGCAGTGAGCTGAGATCATGCCACTGCACTCCAGCCTGGGTGACAGAGCAAGACTCTGTCTAAAAAACAAACAAACAAAACAAAACAAAACAAATTTTGAGAAAATGATGTATTAATAATGATATATCTGTGAGTGCAATATGTACACATACACATACATATTCATAGAGTAACCAAAATGTATGTACATGTTTATATCATATGTGCCTACATTTATTATAAGCATATATACATTATATATATGTGTATGGATATGTGTGTATGGATATGTGTGTGAGTGTATCTCCTGAAAGACTCAGAGAACTTTCACAGGAGATTAAAAACAATATAAAAATATACTCCCTGCCAAAAGTATATTTTGAAAATTATCATGCTAGGATAATTAATCTAAATATTTTGATTAGATAATTATCTGCTATTTCTTCCATCTTTTGAGTGTGAATGAAAGTATAAATACAGATCATTTAGCACATAGCTAATAGCACAGAATGTGATCATTTCTATTCAATAGTACCTGCAGTTTTGTACAAAAAGCTCTTGATTTCGCATTGATTAATTGTTCTTATCTTCCACCATTGGGTTCTTAATCCACTTTTTGTTGATTTTGGCTTTAAATTATTACTTGGTAGAGTTTACCACCTATCCAAACTCCCTGTGAGTTTGGATTTTATGACTCTTCTATAGTTAGCTAATTTTTAAAATTTAGATCTCTTTCAAATTTGTTTATATGCATGCAGCAAAATATGATTGATCATCTTGACAGTTTATTGTGTTGTACTTGTGAAAAAGTTATTTCCTAAGTATTCCATCTTATAGTTGTACTTCTATTTTATGACTTGATTAACAGCATATCTCTTTGACCCATGGCTAAAACATACTTTTTCCACTAGTTCTAAGTTGAGTTTTTAGTTTATCAATTATTGGTTTCAAGAGTTTATGAGTTTATGTTTCTCTAATCACATAATTTAACGTGAGAGCTTACATTAAAATACTTTTTTAAGAAAATTATCCCAAAGAACATGATTAGGAGATTTGGAAAAGGGAAACTAAATTAAAAAAAGCAAATCCTAATTGTATTGTTAATCTAGGGACAATTGGGCCGGGCACGGTGGCTCAAGCCTGTAATCCCAGCACTTTGGGAGGCCGAGATGGGCGGATCATGACGTCAGGAGATCGAGACCATCCTGGCTAACACGGTGAAACCCTGTCTCTACTAAAAAAAACAAAAACAAACAAACAAACAAAAAAACTAGCCGTGCGAGGTGGTGGGCGCCTGTAGTCCCAGCTACTCGGGAGGCTGAGGCAGGAGAATGGCGTAAACCCGGGAGGCAGAGAGCTTGCAGTGAGCTGAGATCTGGCCACTGCACTCCAGCCTGGGCGACAGAGCGAGACTCCATCTCAAAAAAAAAAATCTAGGGACAATTGGAATTCAACATCTTTTAGGACTATCTGAGGAACCAAAAATGGATCTCAGAATTGTCTACCTGACACATAGAAAAGAGTATTTGTCACTGACTCTTTTTCCCATTAATCAATAGTTATTCCCAGGGTTTCACATCCTTGCATTTTTAGGTTTGACAAAGGTTCCCATGGAGACTAATGCAAAAAGTTTTACTCACTGGGAAGACACCTTTAAGACAGAAAGCTACAGATATCTGTTGCAGTTGAGGGAAGGTGCTGTTTCCAGACTATACTGAATTGA